>NC_067141.1:73839047-74481547 GCF_903995435.1 Acomys russatus
TATTGTTTGACTGCTGAATAAGTGAACACTGGACCCTTAGCCCTTTGGGTACCATTTATGGACAGAATTCTGCAAGTTATGATACAAAAGTCTGCTTCTCTCTCTTCCTTCCTTGCTGTGTGGCTCTGAGCAAGAATCTTAACCCCTCTGAGTCTCCCTTCTTATAAGCTGTCTCCTGCCTGCTGGCTTCAAGCATACCCTCCCTTGATGTTCTTCAGGAAGACTAGAGACCTGCCCTGGTGGGAACTACCAAGTCCCCACACAAAGCAGCTCCCTAGGTGTCCCCAGCAGCCCTCGTCCTCAGAGGGGCCAGCCTGTCAGCCTTTAGCCTTCCCTCTCTTTGGTATTTCCTTCCTGGAGTTCCATGTGGTTCTGTAAGACATCAGGTCTTGAGCAAGTTTCATTTCCAAGGTCCTTGTGATGGAAGGCATCTCCCAGTGTCATTATAAAATGAATATATTAACATTTCATACAAACTCACTACACAATCCACCCGGTGAGGGGTTGTTAGGGAGCGAGGGGTTCTGCAGGAAGCAGGGTACCTGACTGCAGGAGACAGAGGCTTCATCAGCTACAGGAAGAAAATCCAGCCTGGCTGGTGTGGTTTGACAAACATATCTGCCAGCAGGCCCAGAGTCCACATTAGTGAAGACGATGCCCCATACAAGACCATGGTGCGGCCCTGTGTAAAGGACAGCCTGTGTAGAGTCAGCCCCCAAGAGCACCACTAGCCTAGATCTCTACCGTATGTAACACCCGTATCTGCCACTGTCAACTTCCAAGGACCCTGGCGACAGGGTTTATGTTAGGACCCAAAGGAAAGGCCATTTAGGCTGTGGCTAAACAGTCTCTGAACAGGGGCTCACAGCTGCTGGTCACAGGTGTCCCTCGCTCCTCCAAAATGTTTGGCAGAGAACAGCCGAAGGCCAGGCTGCAACAGGGTGAGTCCAGCTCTCCGTGGCCTAGAACAGCCTAGGAGAAGGAGAGGTCTCAGGAAGCTGCGGAGAGCCGCTTTACCTATTCACAGCCTGGTTCCGGAACGCCTGGAGCTAGCGGAGGTGGTGATACCTGAGTGATGGATCAAGCAAGGCCAGGAGGGGTATGAAGAAGAAAGAACAAAAGCCGACGTCGTGGCTCTGCTGGTAACGTCACTTGCTGCCAAGCCTGCGACCTGACTTCCATCCCTGAGGCCCTCACAGAAGGAGAAAACTAAGCAACGTGTCTTCTGACCTCCATGCCCACCCAGCGCACCTCTACAAATACATTAAATAAACATCTAATTAAAAAAAAAAAAAAGCATTAAACATAAAATGCTAAAGATGTCTTTTTATGTCCAGGAAGCTCATGCTTGGGGAAAAGGCTGTAGTGAGGCGCAGGCCCCTGGGAAAGCTGACTGAGTCCCTAGGCTTTTCCCCACTGCAGCCCAAGTCCCCAAGGCCCAGCTAAAAGCCACACTTCCCCGAGTTCAATCTGGCAGGGGTGGTACCATATCTGGGCATAACATGCCTAAGGAAACAACAGATACATTTGAGCACGAAAGGGGTAAAGAGTTTTAAGGGGGTTAGAGAAAATAATCTGCAGACCTCGGTGTTTCTGAGGTCCCTGAGACTCCCCAAACTTCACACACTTCCAAGCCAGCGCCAACTCCAGGCTAACTTGAAGGACGCTTGCGCCCTCTAGTGTTCAGAATGGCCATAGTCTTAATTGCTCCAGAGGCCCTCTTCCTCCATGTGATGGAGAAGACCCAGAAAAGAGCAACCAAGAATAAAATTGTGGATCACCTTACGCTTGTCTGCAGCCTCCTTCCCTTCCCTCGCTCCTCCTCAGCGGTCCCCCATTTCCCCACCAATCGGACCCAAACTTCCATCCTCCTTAGAGCCCCTACCCAGCTTTCTCTTTTGCTCACACGTACAACTCACAATGCAAAATGAGTAAAGGAGCTTAAAGTGGGAGCCTCACCCGGAGAAACTCATTTCAGCTGGCAAAGCTTAGGCTCAAGAGTCAAGTTCCCAAACGGGGGTTTGGGGACCAAAGAGGTATTTCCAGGTGGCCGAGCGGTACTTGCACCCTCATCATGGACTTCGAGGAATATTTGCACCCCACTTTCCGACAGTACAAAAGTGGACCAAACGACGGACCCTGAGCTCAGTAACAGGCTTGGAGTCCCCAGAGCACTAGCGAATGAAAAGCTGGGGAGAAAAGCAAAGATCTGGCCCACCCCTCACCTTCCGCAAGCCTCGCAGGCATCCATCGCTAAGGGTTCCTAAACAGTAGGTGTCTCCCAGGGGACTCCTGCTTCCTGTGGACCTCCGGCCGCCGAGCCACGCCCTCTGCCACGACCCATGCCCGGGCTTTGTCTCTAGTTTTCCCTGTCCTGCCTTTCATCTGAGGAATCCATCCTGAGCTCTGGTAGTATGTGACAAGCAACACTGTTAGGGAGTATATCGTAGGCACGTTCGCCCTAATTGTCTAAGCGGCCTCAGCCACGCTTTTTTTTTTTTTTTTTTTTTAATTACCTAGGTCTGTGGCTTAGAACTCCTTGATGACGTTCTATCGCCACCTAGTGGGCAGATCCAGAAAACAAGGCATGGCCACACCCTGTGTCTTGGTACAGGTGGTCATGATGGAAGAAAATGAAAATTACTGTATGACTTTAAGACAGAAGACTAGAAATTCCCAAAGCTGTACTAGTGTCTGTCAAAGGTCAACGATGAAGTGGGCAGGCAGAAGAAAACTTAGTTTTACCGGGTTATCCGAAAAGACAGCACACTTGAGCTGAGCTAACATTTTATAAAGCGACCACGATAATAAAGCAGGCTGGGGTGCTTCCAGTGTGTTCATGCCTTCATATTGTCACCTTGGGTGAAGGCAGATCATCGGAAAACAGGCTCAAGACCCTGTGCCTGCTAAGTGTAGAGCTGGGATTTGAACCCTGGCAGCCTTAAGCAGGTTCTGCTATTACTGAGTAGCAAGCCTGGTCACCTGGACACAGTATCACACAGAGCCAAAGCTACTGTAGATGGGCTGCCGCCTCCAGATTCTAACACCAATTTCTATGGGTTCAAAACTGTGTTGGCAATGTAGGTTCCGTGCCGAAAGAAAGCAATACAAAGGCACTAGCTCACCTATGACCGTCTGTGCAGTGGCCAACGTTTCCTCTCCCTGAGACCCCAAAGGTGAGACTGGCTGCTCACCACATGCACGGGTGATGACCAGCTTCCCACACAGAGCCACAGCGGCAGCCCCTCTGCCCTGGGCTGGGTCCCAGAGCATCATATTCTGGAGGAAGTAGTTACTTTCTCCTTCCTGTGTATCCAGGTTCTCTCCCCTACTCCTCCCCCACCCCAGATGAGACTTAACGCACCAGTCCTGAAATCCAAACACCCAGAAGAAAAGAGCCAAAGTTGGTGAAATCTGGGGTCCAGCCTCCTAGCTGACAGCTTCTCCGATGATGCTGAAAAGTTTTGCCTCCACTTCCTCGTCTGTACAATGGGAGTGGCTGGTCCTGCCCACACTGTAGGCAGCTTCGCGGCTGGCTGTTAGTTTGTCCCCAGTGTTATAAAAAGCAAACAGCAAGGAGCAAATTGCTCCGCCTGTAGGCTCAGATGGCTACTGTCCTCCATTTTAAAAACGTGTGCACTCAGAGACAACGCTGTCTATTTTAAGAAACAAAACAATTGCATAAGACCTACAAGCAAATAACTCTCCGCACAGGGTCACATGCAGACATAGAAAGAGACACATAAACCCCCAACTCCAGGTAGGAGTGTAGATCTGACATCTATAACAACAGCCAGAAGCTTACAGGGAAATAATCTTCCAACAGCTTTAAAAAGGTATTATTCTTGCTTGAAAAGTGCTAGATCAGCCTAGAGCCCAGATCCCCAGAGTAAACAGTGCGGCGACATACACACCCTGCATATAACCACTTAGCAGGTTATCAAGTTCAATTGGCAGGTGAAATTTAGAAAGAGTTCCTGTTTTAAACTGTTCTCCCCCTTCCCTCAAGACAGAGTGAAATCGTGTCTGTTGGGTGAGAACCCCAGGCATGCCCATGTCTACAGCAGCCCAGGAGGCCCTGGAACCACCTGGTCCAAGTGCAGTGTCTTGAGGGAACTTTTCTTGGGTGTGGTCCTTGTCCTTGTCCCCTGGGAGATGCAAAGCTGCTCCAGGGTGAGGACAGGACTCACTCCTTGTATGATCTCCCTGTGCTCTGAAGCGGGCTCTGCCTAGTACAGCACGCCCTGGACACTAAGCCCAATTTCTGACATCTCCAAGCATTGTAGGTAGACTTCAATACAGAGGGGCCCGTCTCCATCCTTATCTGCTCACAGAGCTCTCACATTGCTCACCCAAAAGAGAGGTGCTTGAGATGGTGCAGTGTTTTAAAACGCTGTCTGACCCTAGAGGACCCAGGTTCATTTCCCAGCACCAACATGGTGGTTCACGTGTCTGTAACTCCAGTTCCAGGGATTCAACACCCTCTTCCAGCCCCCGAGAGCACTCCAGGCATGGTGTAGACATATACTCACATGCACATACATATGCATAAGATATTGTTTCACTGTCCAACTTCAGTCTTTGGAAATGCTAACTCTTGACACAAGTTCACAGCTCAGCATCATCTAATGGAGTAAAGACAGTCTTTGTCAGTGTCCCTAGAACCAGTCAAGAGACGAGAGTTTAGCAACAAGTCACCTATGTGCAAGCTGATGCCAGGAAGGAGTAGCAAGGGACTGATCAAAGGAGACAGGGGAAGCAAGAACGGAGTGTTGATGAGCACCCAGGTCACTGCCGTGGGCAACAGGAAACTAGTAACACCGGGACCTTCAGAATGTTCCTGAGAGGCAAAGAAACTAGGCTGTGTGTCACCAATCAAACCCAACCTCATAAACTGAAGGTCATACATGAGCTGTTGGCTCACCAGCGCTTTGAGCAGAGGTTAAGAATATCATCTGCAGGAAGACTCAGGAGGAGACGTTAGAGGAACACGCTGTTCAGGCAGCGAGATCACATCCAAAGACCTGGAATAAAACACGCCTATAATCCAGGAGACAGGCAAAGCGATCTGAGTTCAAGGCCAGCCTGGTACAGAGCAAGCACCAGGTAGAAAAGCTTAGATACAGGCATGGTGGTACATGCCTTTATTCCTAAAAAAAAAAAAAAGTAAAGTTTGTAGAAGGAAGCACCCATGTTTAAAAGTGATGTCTAATTGGCAGAAAAGGCGACGAATCAGAGATTTGACAGAATAGGATACGCCCAACTCTCACAAGAAGAAAGGGAAGCTACTTAAGAGGCAGTTTTACGGAGAGAGGCAACAGGATTTTTGTTTTGTTCTGTTCTGTTTTACCAGGACAGTAATAGAGAGATGGGTTGTAGAGATAAAGCTCAGGTGAAGACAGAACCAGCCAGAAAACAAGAAGCCAGATTAAATAAGTCAGCTGGGAGAAGAGTTTAAGCCACAGCAGCTGAGTTGAACCAGCCAGCCCAGAGCTCAGAAAGAACAAGGAAGGTGAGCTTATTAGGCAGTGAGTCTCAGAGGCTGGAAACATTCAAGGCCTAGGGTAGATGGTACAAAGCCCAGAAGCTTCCAGGACTAGGCCTAGGTTAGCAGAAGGAAGCAGTAAGCCTCCTAGATGACAACTGAGCCAGAATAAAAGTCAGTTTTACAGAGATGAGTAGAGGAGCTTCCACAGGTGACTATCACAGCAGCCAGACAGCAACGGGTAAGGGACCTTCTGAATCCACTGTGAAGACTTGCCTTAGTCAAACCCAGGACAGTGAAAGAAGCCTGCGTGCATGCTGAGAATAAATTATACTTTGGGACAATTAGCCCCAACTTATAAAAGGTGAGTTCAATCGTGTGCCCAAAGTCACATAAACCATTACTAATGCTTATTTGCATACTTGCTGAACTTACTACTTAAAGGCCTTACCTTATGTAGGAAATCACCCAAACCTTCTATTTTGTAATCTTTACAGTTAATTTCTTAAACAGCGTTCCAAACACACCATGGAGGTAGCATCCTGTCTATGGCACTCAATTTGGCTACAGTTTGGCTACTTGGTTTGGCCATGGTCAGTCCACCATGGCCTAGTCCCTCACAGAGCCATCAGACCCCGACACACACCCCTTTCGTATGTCTGTGAGTCTGGTGTACATGTGTGGTAGATGTGCAGATGAGCATATGTGAAGGCCAAAGTTAAGATGTTGGGTGTCCTGCTCTATCGCTGTCCACCTTAGTCCCTTGACATGGGCCCCAGTGATCTTCCTGTCTCCACCGGCAATAGCACTGGGGTCACAAGCATCTGCAGCCATGCCTGACTTTGTACATCAGTGCTGAGACCCAAACTCGGGTCCCCACGCTTGCACGGCAAGCACGCTATTCTGGTTTCATTCTGCTGACCAGACACTCTGGCCAAAAGCAAGTTGGAGAAGGATTTATTTCAGCTTCAACTTCCAGGTCACAGCCATCACTGAGCAAAGTTGGCACAGGAACTGAAGGCAGAAGCCTGGAGAGGAGAGCACGCATGAGCACTGCTCACAGGCTCCTGCATCCTTACAGGGAACATCCAAATGCAAAGGTGTTGGCAAGGACTACAATACGCATTTTCCGTTGTCCATTTTAGACATGCTTTCCCAAATTAAGTCAACTTCATGCCTTTGATTGAAGAGAAGGCCCATGCAAGGGGACAAATAAGGCTAGAAGGTGCCCGCCACGTGGCGCACTCAAAAGGTAGGTACACCATCATCATGCACGTGCCTGCCACCATCTGCAGACACTGTCCTAGCAAAGGAGCTATGGAATATCTGTACTTTCATAAAATAAATTCTTTATTCTTTAAAAAAAAAAAAAAAGTAAGCTATTATAAACTAGTGGAGAAACCTGGGACTTCATTGTTGTAAGTTAAATTATATATATATAATTTAAATATATATTTAAATAGCATTAAATATATATAATGCTAAGAAGGTCTATAGACACCCATGGAGTATCTCTGTGGTGTGAGCAGGCATGCCCATCCAAATGCTTCATCAAGGTTGAAGGGATGTGAGCCAATAAAACCAGGGCTGGGAGACTCACAAGTTGACCTCAGGTTACATACTAACATTTTTGAAAAGTTCTATGTGAAGTTAAACCAGCATGACAAAATGAGTAACATGAAAGTCTTAACAACAAATCCAAGTCATTAAAAAATAAGTCAAGATTTTTTTTTCTGGTTTATTAAAACAAAACTGCACTTCCATGCTTCTCAGGGTACACCATCATTAAGCATACAAATCAGTCAATATTTCCAAGGCAGTGTCACTCACAAAAATCATACAGTGCTGTTTTACAATAGTAATTCTTTTTACAACAATGTAACATTACTTTGCACAACCAGCGACACTGTAACAAACCTTCCATGAAGCCAGCTAGCCCTTTAGCTGTTGAAAAGTGAGGCCAAGTCTATGAAGCAGTCATCCGTGGTACTAAAACTAAATGCCAGGTGGCAGCTCTCAGGCCCCTAAAAAGTGTTTTTAAAAACAGATTTACATCCCATAGTAAGTCTTATAAACTTCAAAGGCAGGGTCTACCGCTTCAAAACACTGTAGTTATCTATGGATAAAAATCTGCACTCAACTGTGCAGTGTTTTCTTCTAGATCTGAATTAAAACCTTTATTATTTACCCCCAATTCATCCTTCTATTCTGTTACTTTCAGTTTTAAAAAAGCCAGGGTGGCAGGTAGCAGATCTTCCATTAAAGGAGAGCGCTCCAGCCAATTATCTGTGCTTACTCTTTCCAGAGAGGAAAAATATTTGTACACTTGGTGCATCGTGGACACTACAAAAAACATGCAAAATTCTGCCTCATTGTCACTGTTTGTGACCATCTGGTCTGCTTAAAGAACTAATGAATGAAGTTTCTGAAAATGTTTTTCCACAGCATGCAGTGAGAGATTCAGAAGTGTCCCAGAGGAGAGAGGTCCTGAGGTCAAAACAGTTTGGAAAATGCTACATTCAGCAGGGCTGTGTGCGGCCAGACGCAGAGCTCTTTCAGCACTGCAGTGCACTGTAGTACTCCCGCGTACTCCCAGAACCCACATGCACATCCCGGAGCATCACATGATACCGAGACTATGGGAAACAAGGCCACAGGAAACTCCTGCCCGAGCTCCCATTCACTGCCATCCCAGATGTTTTCTGCACTCACCCTCATGGCTTCCAAGGTTTAACAGAGCCAAGAAGGGTACAGCGTGTTGTTGGTTGAAGTCACCTGCCACTTGTTTTGCCTTCATTTTCTGTAGGATTTGGAGAGTAGGTACCCCTCCTCCCTCTGAATTACTTGCCTCAACCTCACTTAAAAGCAGGGAGCAGTTACATATTGCTTAGTATTAGGTTTTATTTGTTTATTTTAACTTGTCCCACAGCCTCCCCTGAAGGGCATGCATTTCAGTTTGTTAGAAATGCAGCAGAGTAAACTGTAGTAAGTTATACAAGCACCTGGATCTTTTAACTGCTGGAAAACAAGGGGAATGTTTCTGTTAGGGAACAGGGCTACCTGGAAGCCTTATTGTGATGCCCTTTTTTTTTTTTTTTTTTTTTTTTCTTTCATAACGAGGCACTGGAGAATGAGTTGTGCTAAAATTAACTCAGGGTCAGCTTGTTGGGGTGAGCATAACTTTGGTTCAGATTTTCTTCCTTAAAGAAGGTTTCAAAGCACCAGTTAAATATAAAGGCATGCATGTTTCTCCTCGCAGGGAGTTAAGCTCTGGGCAGCACGTACACTGCAGTCCCTAAAATGAAACCAACCGAAAGGGAGAACTCAGCAAGGGAAACAGGTGCTCTCTGCGCAGGCTGGAGAGCAGCAGTTGTGCAGAGGAGACAGGCAAGGCAGCAGCACCCACTGACAGGCAGGCCTATGGTTCTACAACTACCTGACAGAGGGGCCACCTCCAATTTACATTTAGAGGGTAAAGGAAGAAAAGAGACCAACAAAATGCTTGAGTCTTCAGATGAGGTCCACCCAAGAGAGTAAAGCAGACTCCCCAAGTACTCCCAAGTACAGCCAAGGGGAGTGCCACTCTATCCTAGTTAGAAGTACAGAAGGCTAAAAGGAGAACAGCTCGCTCCAAACCAAAGTCGATACAATTGACAGTGAACTGATGCATAGGAAAAGGAGATTTGACATGCACAACTGGGAAGGGTGGAGACCACCTCAGCACAGCACTATTGCTACAAGCTCCAAACCAGCTGTGCCATGCACTGAGCAACGCCAGGCAGTGCCCCAACCTCCCCCAACACCTACATGTCACCATAGGATACAATTAGCATTTAAAATTCAAGTGCAGGAAAGTACAAACCTCATCCCTAATACTTTTATAAATTCAAATCTATACAACACTCATCAGAAAAATTCATAATTCCATATAAATCATAGGTATAGACAGTAGACTGTCATAAATTGTCACATGATCATTAGGAAACTGCCATAATTACCACAATAACATGTTTGCCACATGACCACAAATAGGCACCCACCCACTAAAACCAGGAAACTTTCCTAATTTCTTGCCTTTGAGTGGCATGGAGTTTGGATATGCATCCCATATAAATGTCTACAGAACCAAGGACTCTTCTCAGAGCTTAAACCCTATAAATGCCTCCAACCACCTGTCATGGGGATGGTCACCATGCATCTACCCACACAGGCTGCACAGCACACCATTCGAGCACTAGTCATACAGACCGGAGCACAGCTCCCAGGTGTGAGCAGTGTCTGAAAACCCTGGGGCAGCAGTGTGTCGCCGTGCCACAAGCCAGCAATTTCCCCAGCTGAGGTGCCAAGCAACAAGCTGCTGTTGGCGAGGGTTCCTCGGGAGCAGCAGATGCCTGCCAGGAGGGCAGGGAGGGTACGAGTACGGACAGCAGAGACTCTACACACTTGTCATTACAGCTCAGTGAGGCTCTTCACATGAGCAAAGCCGTTAGTGCCACTTTCCTGGCAAGGTGCAGCTGCACCCTTGCCAGCCAGGGTCACTTCCTGACGCCAGCTCTGTCTTCACAGTATTTCAGTTCCCGGCCTACACAGTATCGTCTGCTTTCAGGCAGCTAGCTATTCAAGCGTGTTTTGAATGCGCCAGCCCAGGGCATCATCACTCCTTAGTAATGCACTTGAGAGGAAAGGGCTCACATACAAACCAGAGCTTCTGTTGGCAGAATAAGACGGAGACAGAGAATGGACGACCCAATTCTTTGAAAGGAAACATTATTTCACACTACACAGGAGTCAGTTCTACATACACCTCTGTGTCCATCACAGAACTATTTCTGAACAGTCATACTTAAAATGTGAATCTTTAATAAACTCCGAAATAACTTACTGAGATTTCACCTAGTCACCTAGTGATCATGAATCGCAGATGGCACTGGCCCCAGTCTCTGCACAGGCCACTGCGTCTGTGTTGGGAGGAGTGCAGGTCCACTGGGGCAGAAGGCACGTGTCTTCCTGGAAGTCTCCTTGGGGGAAGGCAGGCTGGGCCACACCAGGACACTGGTCACTCTGGGTCAGACTGGAGCCTGCAAGGGCCTCATCAGCTCCTCGCTCGAGACATGTGCTGTGAGATCCCTACAGCACCACAAAACTCAGAATATATTCTAGGAGTTTCTGCCGGCTGCACTGAGGTAGGAAAGTACTGCTCAGTTCTAAAACAGAGACTCTCTTTTGTTTGGTCTCTTTGAAAACCTGAAGAGAGAGGTGAGAGAAAATAAAAGTCAAATAACAGACTGAGCAGGGGTCTGTTGGTTACCAGCCCTTGGCGTATGTCCACGACCCAAAAGTCAGGAAAGATAGAAAGTTATAGGCTGCTTCACATAAATGTTCCAAGCATGGAGTGTGTGGGCCTGATGCCAGCATGGAGGTGTGTGGGTCCAATGCAAGCATGGAGGGGTGTGGGTCCAATGCAAGCATGGAGGGGTGTGGGTCCAATGCAAGCATGGAGGGGTGTGGGTCCAATGCAAGCAAGCATGGAAATGTGTGAGCCTGATGTAAGCACGGAAGGGTGTGGGTCTGATGAAAGCGTCGAGGTGTGATCAGGGTGTTTCAGGGGGAGTGCCCTGCGTTCCCCAACTTATATTAGAATAAAGTCAGTTATAGACGGCCACATGAAGCTCTGTGGATCTCACTGTACATGATGGTAAAGTGCCTGAGGGTGACTGTAGCAATCCTAGTAAACACGCCAGAGAATATCAGGACATGGAATAGTTAACGCTGGACTTGCCTAATGGCTGCTACTTATAGTTTAGGGATGAGTATGAAACCAGCAGAATCCTGGGGCATTGAAACATGCTCAGCATGTCCTGTCCTGACCTCAGCCTAGGAGATACATTCCCAGGTACCCCAGCAGAAAGTGCTTCCCCTGGGTCCCACAAAGGCAGAGCAACAGATCAGAGCTACACACAGCAAAGGCCAGCACGATTGTGGACACATACCCCAATATCTTTAAACATTTTCACAGCGTTCTTCACAAGACAGTATGTGGCACTCTCAGCTGCAGAGAAATAACAAAGCCTGTCAGTGGTCGGGCTCAGCACACAGTCCTCACAGTGTAGGCTACAGAGAGCGTGAAAGCGCAAGCCCAGGTAGGAACAAGCTCCCCGCTGCTCCCGGCAACTACCACAGCCTTCTTCAAATGGGCCAATATCTCTTTAAACCTACTCTGTCATCTATTAAAGAAGAGAAGAGACAGAGAGGAGAGAAGGGCAATGTACAAAGCATCCATCTTGCAGTTGTGCGAGAACCAGATAACAGCATGCATAGGCATTCTCTAGGAGTAGACAGTGACGCAGAGCTGACGATGGGCCTGTGACCACAGGAAGCTCAAGTCTAGAGATCTAGAGGTCAGAAACAAGATTTCTAAGCCATGTTTGCCACTAATTAGCCAAGGGCCTGCGAAAGGTGTCCCTAAAGGGGCTGGGAAGGATTAGGGATCTGTGCATCTCCTCTGGCTCTGGAAGCTGGCTGTGCTGCAGGCAGGCCAGGGGCATGTGCCCAGCTGGGGTAGCCTACCACCTGGATTCAGACAGGTGCAGAGCAGCACTGGGCACAGGAGCTCTTGGCCGTCACCACCAGAGAGGTGGCGCTTGCACCATCAAAGACCACACAGCAGGCAGGACCATGTGCAGCATGTATGCATCTCCCTCACCATGCTAACTGAGTAAAGGCAGACAGAACACCTAGCTGTGCCACTCAGTTTATATGGCATGCCTACCACGGCAGATCTGTGGGGTGAGAGGTCAACATAGTTCTGTATTTTTCCCAATTTCCCAAAGTTAGCAAAATTATATAATAATAGGAAACAGTTTTAATTTTCATTTTTGGGCTGTTTGTTTGTTTTTCAAAACAGGGTTTTTCTTTGTGTAGTCCTGGCTGTCCTGGAACTCACTCTGAAGACCAGGCTGGCCTCGAACTCACAGTGATCTGCCTGCCTCTGGCTGCCAAGTGCTGGGATTAAAGGCATGTGTGCAACCACCACCCAGCTTTGTTTTGGCTTTAGTGTGTTTGTTTTGGAAAGCTTTAAAAGAAGCCAAAACAAAGTGCACATACCGTACACAGCAACGTTCCTTTCCGTCCTGGTGATGAGGTACCTGTGCAGCTTCTGCAGGTACTCGGACTCGGGGACTGGACCACTGAAGCTGTGAACGAAGATGGCGGCAGAGCTATAGGCCTCGAGCAAGGGCCCCAGCAGCCTCTGAAGGAAGGTGATAAATTGCTGGTGCTCCTTGGACTGGCTCACCTGAGAGTGTGAGAGGAGGGGAAGTCAGAGGATGGGAAAGCAGAGCCAGCTGCTGGAGAATTTTGGGAGAACCCAGTACATAAGAAGAAGCCCCTCCCACCACCACTGCCTGACAGCAACCTGCTGCTCCCGCTGCAGAACTCAGGGAATGCGGCCCACTGGTTAGCACAACCAGATGGCTGAGCCTCAGAGAGGCAGCGCCTGAGAACTACGTGTCCTGAGGACTTCATGCTGTTACGGGCACAGCTCTGCTTATTGCTCTTGTGGTCACCATATCCTCATAATATATGAGTGGCATGAAAGCTCTAAGGTTTCCAGCCCCTCACTGGGCAGTATCGTTGGCCCTTACAACAATAGTACTTGACATTTTTCAGGCATTGCTGCTGGAGCAGATTAATAATTCAACCATCACACTTGAAAAGAACTTAGAAATGTAGATTGTTAGCAATGACCACCACTCTTAGAAGGAATGGGGAAACCAGATTGTTAGTATGGCTAGGGAAAGATGCTTTTGTCATTAGCTCTAATATAGAAAGTCTTGAGGAACAATTTGAAGTTCAGAAAAGAACACTCTTAATAGTTGAGCGAGGGACTTTTTGAGGTTAGGGAGCAAGAATAGCCCAAATTAGTGCTGGCTCATGTGACTCTCTCACCAAAGCTAGGCTGGTTGACAGGTGATTAATTTCTTGTACCCATTTTTGCCCTCAGCTTCTTGATATGATTGAATAAAAATTTTCAATGAATATATATGCACCTTGATGATTTAAAGTAAAATTGTTGATTGTTTTTTATATAAAAGTTTGGATTTGAGATTCTTTTAAGATTTTTATAAGATTACGTTTTAAGATGATTGATCTTTTCTTTCTAACCACAAATTACAGCCTGCCAGTAAAGAGAAATCGGCTAAAAAAATTACCTTGCTTGCTTACACTTCATTAATCTATAACAATTTGGTTAGTTGTGAATGTATGTAGATTCTTGAGAATAATTTGTTTTCTTCACCTGTAATATGTAAAATGTTTTCATGTAAAAGTATTGGGGAACATACTGTTTTTTTTTTTTTTCATAAGCATTCACTTAAAAAAAAAAAAGTAGCTTTGCACAGTGGCAGTATTGTAACCAATGAGGTTTAACCGAGGCGCGATTATTGCTAATTGACAAAAAAAAAGTAACCAGATTGCAATTTTTATGCTTCTAGGCTAATATGCATGCTGTGGAGAAAAAATTAAGTTGTTGGAGTTTGTTAAAGCTAACATCATCTATCGTGTGTGTGTGTGTGTGTGAGAGAGAGAGAGAGAGAGAGAGAGAGAGAGAGAGAGAGATTCTTTTCCCCCTTTCTTTCTTTCTTTCTTTTTTTTTTTTTAATGTGATGGCCACAAGCGCTACTCCCAGCAACGAGCCACAAGGAGTACTGGCCCAGAAAATCAAGCTTTGTTCCCTCAGAGGAAAGTCTGCTGAGCGGTCAGTTGTTAACTCTATGCTCGCCTCAGTTTACCCTAACAAATTCTCATCAGTACAAGAGCTGGTCTAGGGCTCAGCCCTCCAGGGTACACAATCAAGCATAATAGTCACTTACCCATGCAAAAGGCAGGGAACACAGATTATACATTCCGGTGCATGAAGCAAGACCACTGCCCAACGGTGAAGTTAGTAAAACAGAAATGGAGAAAGGGAGTGTTCCCATGTGTCTTTTGGAGACATCACCGCCCTGTGGAGAGTGGCTGCAAGGGCAGGTATCAGGAGTGACCTGAACATCTCATGGAGATGTACGAAGTCACCTCCTTTCCTCTTCCTGGCTTTTCAAATCCTATTCTCTTTCCACTCAGCAGTTCCCAAACTATATAATTTAAGGCACTGATCTTCAGTGACTTTCTGCAGTGGTTAGACTGGACCAGAGCTGGTTAGAGAGGTTCAGAAGTACTTTGAGCATGAGGAAGTCACCAGTCCCCACTGTGCAGCTGCAGCATTAACTTGATTCATCACAGCTATATACCCGGAATCCTTCACCAAAGTACCTTCAGATAGCAATCTCGCTGCTCCTCACCAAAATCGCTGTCTTCATCTTCCTCATCACTTCTCCAATTCAGAGGTTCTGGAAGTTTCTTGTCCCACTGCTGTTCTGCAAGGCCAGGACTGACATCTTCCTGGTCATCTTGCTATGCCAAGAAGATGGCTGACAGTAAATACATGTTCCCAGGCACATGACCAACCACCCAGACAGCCAAGCATCACACAGCCATCCTCACTTCAGGCTGATCTTTCTCAGATACACAACCCTCATGGGCAATTCCAAACTTTTCCCAAACTCTAAACCCCTTGGGAGGCAGCGGGGAGGACGGATGGAGGTCCGTTACAAGAAGGAATGTTCATATCTCCTGAACAAACAGCTGCCCCCGCCCCCGTCTGAACCACACTGAATCCCCCTGACCAGACTTGAAAGAGAGAAATGCATCATGCGAAGGCACAAGCATCCAGATGTGCTTCATGTCTCATGCCAGAATCAACTTCTGGATGCCACAGAATCAACTCAAGATATGTTTTAATCTAGAAAAATACCACTTACAAAAGGATCCACAAAATTAAACAAACCCAAGACAGCAGCGCCCCATTCATCCTGTCTGGACATAAACACAGAGCAAGTGTGTTTATTGCTTAAAATAATTGGCAGAAACCTGGTTTAAATGAATAATTTGTGGAAAAGGAACGTGAAGAGCAAATAAGGAGGATGGCGGCAGCCTTGTGCTCACCTCGGCCACCACGAGAATGCCGTACTGGATGAACTTCCCGACTGTCTCGTGACAAACTTGATAAAAAGTCTGGCAGGGCTAGAAAGAGAAGCCATGTAAGGTGGGCTGGCCTCATACTGCTCCTCTTAAGAACCGTAGAGTGGCTGTCAGTCCCTCAGTTCCACCTGAACGAGTCCTGTGATCTCTGATGTCCACTGTCTTGATAAATGGTCGTGACAAAATCAGAGAAAAGAGCCCCTCCCCATGAACGGCAGCACACGTCGTGTGGTCCCAACTACAGGAAGAGCACTGCACTTAGTGCCCTTACATGATGGGCCCTGGAAGACCAGATTCTTAGACCTTTTAGAACATTTTGTTTCTTGTGTTTTAAGATGATCTCCATGCAGGAGCTATCTTACAGTGAAGACAGTTCACACAAGTAACTCAAAGAAGACCCATAAACAAACATGAGGCCCCCTTTAGGAGCCATACCTATCCACACCTCTCGTGATCCTGCCACCCAAGCATGAAGCACACACAGAGAGCATGTTCAAGAATGTCTCATTCAAAATGTACACACTTGTGAATGTACCAAGATACAGTCATATGAATGAAAAAGAATAGTACACTACAAAGATAGATTCTACGTCGTTCTGCCAGGTATAGGGGTGAGAGAGATTGAGCACTCACACTTCTGAAACTCTGGATGTATAAGCTGAGACAGTGTCAAATAGCTCATTTCTGGGGCTCACCCACTTCTCACTTGGGGTTCCAACACCCAGAAGTGGGTGTGCTAGCTACGGACAACTGACACAGGACCTTCTGCACAGTGTGACTGAGAACTAACAGCATCTGTCATGCCTCAGAGCCAGGGCACCACGACAGACACAAACCAAGACAGTCAAGGCCACACTGATTTAGAGCAGAAAGCTGCAGCCAAGGGGAAATGTTTTCCAAGAGAAAAGCAAAGGTGTCTTGCACTTCTATGCAAATAATGAAGAAAGGGTCAGGAAGCACGGAAGAGCCTTCACTCACCAGAGAAATGGTGCCTTCGTTGGAGAGAAGATAGCACAGGCTGGCAGCCTTCTGCACCAGCTGCTCCTGGCTGACCAGGCTGCCAGGGCCTCCAGCAGACCCTCCGGAGCCCCTCTTATTCAGAACTGCATAAAGGCTACAGGCTGGAGAGACACAAGCAAATGGAGTCACCAGGGCCAGGTCTCAAGAGAAATTTTACTCTTAAATTACCCTTAGAGCCTATTAACAAATAAAAAAAAAAAAAAAGTCTGCAGTTCCTGGAAATTTTTAAGTAAAATCCTATTCCATGAGGTCTCAGCTTCCAAAAGCTCAGGCACCTCTTTTCTCCCCACAACTCTCGTAGTTCACCCCCACAGTGAAAAACACAGGACTATGGAGGGTAATTCGGGGCAACATTTTCACGAGATACTAAGGGGGCTAGCATCCTAAAACAGTGGGCATCACTATGGGTCCCAGACCCTTGTAGTCTCGAGAGCATCTGAGAATGTTCCAGGTCCTGTCGTACCTATGATGGCTTCCATGATGAAGACATGAAGTACCCCATTGCTGTAGAAGTTGAGTTCAAAGACCGATGGGACAGTTGTGCTGGGGGTAATAAAAAATTCATCTTTCCTGCTGGTGTGGGTGATTGTGACACAGTTTCCCAGAAGCTGAATGGCATGCATGACAACATCTTCTGAATTCCCAGAGAAGCCCAGGTCAAAGTCACGAGCTAGGACTTCCTCCTTCATCACAAAGAAGTCTTCCACCAATGTGGAGAGATGGATTCCCTAGAGAGACAAAGGTGGACTGTGACAGCAGAAAGTCTGATTTCCCCAGGGTTCCTGCCTGATGTGGCTGTCCTACAAGAGCCACAGAGACAGGCGCAGACCAGCTACGTGAGCAAGTAGGAAAGGCACTAAGACCCTGCTCCCCGGGAATGTCATGGGCAGGCGTCACGTTACAGGCTGAGCATGTGAAACCACAGGGGAAAGAGAGCAGTCTGAAAGTAGTGCTGTGTGCTCACTTTAAACATGCCTCATGACATTTATCGCAAGAATATGACAACAAACATGAACGACATGACCTCTCCATGGCAGAGCTACACAAGCCTATTATGGAGGACAGAGAGGGCTCTAACACAGAAGCAAACTACCTGGAAACCGTATGTCATTGAAATTCTCCTTATTTATGTGAACTGCACCAACCGGAGAGGGCACCCTTCCACTGTATGCATTTACAGTCTGGTTCTTTCCCTCGCTGGCATGGTGAACTCAGGGCAGGACACTTTGCTTCCTTCGCTGTTTATCTCACAGCCTCGGCCTAGAAGAGGCTGACTAGTGCCCAGGTTTCCTACAGAACCACCAGGAGCATGAGCCATACCTGCCTGTGTCTGTAGAGGAGCAGGCAGGCCACAATGTGTGTAGACATGATAGCACAGGACTTGCTGGCAGCTGAAAAAAACAGAGCATTAGTTGGCCTTGCTCTAACTTAAGCGAGTCCTTGGAAGGGCCTTCCTTAGCTTTACAGTCTTTGACTCTAGTCCCCGTAACTGCAGTTCACAGTGGACACAAGTGCATTTGCCAGGGTTCTGGCTCACTGAGGCCTCACAGTAATCACCAGCCATGAGGCCACATTCTAAGGCAGGGCCTCTTTCAGTATAGACCAAGTGGACTAGCTCAGTAAAGGGGCCATCAGCCGAGTGCCTTGGCACACCGTGGGCTGTGATCTTATTTCCTCTTCTTGTGGGTCTCCATGGTGTAAAGATGGAACTACAAAAGCAAGGGCACAACAGATCCCAAGTCACAAAGTCAAGACTCCAGTCCTGACTTCTACACAAGTTAACTTCATGACCTGGAGTTGAGTTCTCATACTCCGACTGGGCTGCATAAGAACAAGCTGGTGGCCTGGTGACTCTCAGTATGATGCTCAGTATGATGCTCAGTGTGGCTGCATTTTCTCTTTTCAGTGTGGCCCAAAGAAGTGAGGAGACGTGCAGACACATTTAGAACATCTATGCTCTGGAGCCCAGAACTTTGAACTTGTAGAAAATCATCATCATTTATAAAAATATGAAACAAAGATGTCATGTGTGAATCTCTTGAAATGACAGTGATTTTAGGAATATTTCATTCACAATTCAAGCTGCCTCCAGTGTGTGAAAAGTATCGGCCCTGTTTTACAGCCATTAGGAAAAATATTTACGAAACACTTAAAAGCACCAGTAATACACAATAAATAGAAAACAGAACAATTCAAAGCCAAAACTAATTCTAGAGGCTAGACACCAATACCACTGATTCTCAGGACATGGACTAGACACCAACACCTCTAATTGATTATCAGGAAGTGGCCTTTGCTATTTATTTCACTTCTATTTTCCAAACTTTAACAAGTAGGACTTATCTGTTTGGCGTCTACAATTGAGGTGTGGGAGACACAATCACACAAAAGAGCTCTCTGGGCTGGGGGCCTGGCTCAGGGGTGGACATCTGCTTAGAATGTGTGAGGCCCACAATTCTAGCCACACACCACACACACAGACACACAGAAGAAGCCTCTGTCCAGGAGTCAACTAGGAAACACCCACCACAGTAAGAGACACAAGCAAAGGGGGGAAACTTGTACAACAGCGTCCACGGTAATGGATGAGAATCTGACCGGAAGCGGCCCAGGGAATGGAAAAACTACAGCTTGGCAGGGCTGAGCCCAAGACACCACGGTGCTATGTTCAGGTCGTCAAGAGCAATACAGTGCACAATGCTGCAACTTGGAATTTAAAGATGGCCTGATAGTGGCTGGTTCATCCTCTGCTCAGTTAGTCTGGGGGCACTGTCTGTGCACAGCTATCCCAGGAGAAAAGCAGTAGGTGTGAGAGTACAGAGGCACCACGGGCTCCATCTGCACCCACAGCTAAAACTGCTCTGGGAAGGGCAGCTGCTCAGTATTTACTGAATTAAAGTATGCATGGGGTCAGAGGAGAAAGAGACACTCAGCTGTAAGCCCGCCCATCATACCATAAGACAGTTCAGGCACACAGTCACAAGCAAAGGAACCCACAAATCATCCTGACAAAAAGTGTGTTAAGACACATGGGCATTACTGGATGAGCACCTGCTCTATCAGACAGGGGTCTGCTGCCGTATTTCCACACAGACAACCCTCGCTGCCACTTTCCTTCCAGGATCGTGCCTGTCACGACCTATGGGTAGGTGACGGACTCTGCAGAGGCGCTACCCTGAGCTGAGCAGAGTTCCAAACAGGCCTGGCCTACCCTGCTGCACGTGCTGTGGAGCGTGTGACACGCGTGGAGCACTTACTAAAGAGGATGTGCTCAGCCAGGTTTGCAATCAGCCTTCTTCTTCGAAAGGCTTCATCCGCCATGTTTCTGGACTCGTTACTGGACAAGTCTTGATGTTCAGCAGCAGCGTCATTAGGTCTGAAAAATAAAATCCACCTCTTGCAGCCCACACTGCAGCTTTATTTTCACTTTTGAGACGGCCTCTGATTCTGTGGCCCCCACTAGCTGAAAGTCCCTCTACAGACTAGGCCAAACCTCACACTTGCAGTGCTCCTCCCACCTTCTGAATGCTGGGGTGACACACACGTATCAGACCTAACTCTATGTAAGGCACACAAAGTAAGACTAATTTCTAAATGTATAAATAGCTTTGATCACCTCACATTTTAAGTTTAAATTATAAATATATCACTTCTCTGGATTGTTTTCCTCTACAATGTAGAGCCTAATAAAATTTTTTCAGACAGAAAACTTATTTATTGACAACGAAATAATCTATGATACATCATTTCTAAACTCACTGGCAGAGAGGATGCAGAAAGCAGGAGATCATGCTTAAAACCTCTGAAAACTCAACATTTTGCCTATGATAAAGGAAGGGCTCTAAATTATAATGCATTTTCAGTTCTGGAAATTTCAATTAACTATTACTCTTCTACCCATGTCACTCACGTTTAATATGCATAAGGCAAGACACCACCACAGAAATTGCAGTTCATGTATTCAAAAGCATAAATCAAATAACCAAGTAAGAGTCACAAAAATCAAAGAGATTTTCCATATAATTAAACAAAACCTGTTCACACACATTCACACTCACACATTCTCTCTCTCTCTCTCTCTCTCTCTCTCTCTCTCTCTCTCTCTCTCTCTCTCACACACACACACACACACACACACACACACACACACACACACACACACATACACACACACACACACAAATGTGAAAGACAGAGAGCATTTCCCACACCCTCTATCAGAGCAATGTTACTGCAATGCAGATGGGGACAACACCTCACTCTGATGCTAGGCTGCTGTCCTGTGCAGTGCAGGGACAGAGAGTTGTGGGACAGTTAGCTAGCACAGGCCCACAGCCTACCTTGAAGGAAGGATAGCTGGTAACAGTGCTTGCTCCAGAGAAAGGGGAGCAGACACAGGTTTCTGACTTTGGCTTTCTAAATATTCCTGAAAAAAATTAAAACAAAGGAAAAAGCCCTTCAGAACAACATATAAACTATATTTTGAGCTTCAAAGGCTAAAAGGAACTATTTAAAAAACAAGCTTCAGACCTGCATTTTAGCAGAATCTCACCTTCAAGGAAAATGGTTGTGCAAAATCCACTCTGACATATCCGTAGTTCTTCCGCAGCATTCTGATGACGCCTCTTGCCACACTCCAGAGACTCTCGTTCTTCTTGGGCTTGCCCTAAACATAACAGTGAAGGGGGGGTGCTCCAGGGTTCTTTACTGTTCTCTTTTGAGCCGGGGTCTCATTATGCTATGCAAACCTGCAGTTCTACTGCAGCCTCCCCACTGCTGAGAGACAGCCATGAGACATTATGCTCAGCTACAATGATTGCTTAATAGAAACCTGAGTTATATATCTTGAAAAAAAAGACAATGATTGGTAAAGAAAGAAAAATGAGTGACTGGGAGCCAGTGGGCTGGCCATATTCCCAGCTACCCTGAGACCATGAAGCCCACAAGCTCAGAGTGGACATGCCTGATTGCTTCAAGTGTCCAGTACTCAAAAACACTCACAAGGTACAACCTTGTTGTTCAGAGGAGGAAAGTGAGCAAGGAGAAACACTTAATGCTAATATGTTTAGTATGCATCACACAATTCACAAAGACACAAAGCAGTGAAGGACAAAAGTGACATAACGTCCTGCAACACTGGCTCTCCGCAGACTAAAACAAACGAGGACAGAGGCTACTTCTCTGAGGTGAAGGCAGCACTAGAGTCTATGGCACATTAAGCAACTGGATGCCAGTCAGCCTCATGGCGCCTTCCCACTAATGAGACACTTAGAAAATATTTGCTTAACAGGTCATCCCACTGTACACAGTGACAGTATGAACTGTCAAAAGCCACCAGCAGCTAAAATCCCAGGTGGAGTCCTTACTTTTTGAAGCCTTGGGTTATCAAGTGTCCCAGACTTCTGACACTGAAGGACACACTTTCCCAAGACTTCCTCACTACATCAACAAAGCTGAACTCCTCGGGCACTCGCACATGCCGGTCACAGTGGCAGCTAGCAAAGGCATGTGGGGGACGTGCCCACGTGTGGGGCAGTGCTTGTGAACTAAGTACACTTAGGCTTAGAGCTCCTGTCTCCTTTCCGTAGTATGCACAGACCAGAGTGAAGCCAGAGGCTCTAAGAGAGCTGTGCCGAGAGAGAGCTTTGCTAAGAGCTCTGTGTTTAATTTCTTCACAAAGTGGAACACTTCCCCACTGTGGAGTCTAAACTGAATGCAGCAACATGGCCGGGCCTCACAAGCACCTGTTCACACAGGCAACCAGATACAAACAACCACATACATTACTATTATTATCATCATTATTATTATTATCATCATCATTATTGTGGTGATGATGACGACGACGACGACGACAATGAAGTTCAACAATGAGAAAAAACCAATCTTCTTATTAGAGGCCTGAAAAGTGGCTCTCCAGGAGGAGGCCAGCAGGAGGGGTGCAGGGAAGATTTCTGGATCCTGAAAAGTGGCTCTCCAGGAGGAGGCCAGCAGGAGGGGTGCAGGGAAGATTTCTGGGTCCTGATAACATCATTCCTCCATTTAGGTGCTAATCACATAGGTGAGTTCATTTCATAATGATCCAGTCTAAGTGCTTATGACTCGTGCATCCTTTGGTGAAAGTTTACTGAAAAAATTGCTCCCATTTCTCGGATTGGTTTGCACGTGCTTTGCCCACACGGCCCCGGGTCTTCAGGCTTCACTAAAAGTCACACACAATCAACACTGAAATCACAACTCAGTGCAAGTGGCTTTCCACCTCCAGTCCCATGACCAAAGCTAGCACTGACACAGGAATTCCCATACTTCTCCAAGGCCAGGAAAGCCCACAGGAGATAGAGGAGATGAGGCCCATGTCATCTGTCTGTGCCCACCCAGGCAGGGTTCAGAGAGGTAGCACAAAACCCATGATTAGCCAAAGACCATCATTAAATATAAAAGCAAAGCTTGAAAGGCAAAGACGACCTTGTGCAGGCTGGCTGCTTACCAACTGCTCCCCATTGTAGTGGCCTTCGATTATCCGGTCGTATGAGATGCCCACGGGTATGACAAGTATGTCAGGGATGGTGTTGGAGGACAGAGCGTCCACTACCACTGACAACAGCCCAGCGCGAGCACAGGAGGTCTTCCCGCTCCGGGAGCGCGTGCCTTCCAGGAAGATCTCCAGGAACTGCTGCTGTCGGAGCAGCTCGACCATGTGCTAAGATACAAGAGAGTCAGACGCAGACATAAGGCCATGCAGCTCAGATCGCCATAGCTGTGAGTCTTACGGCAAAACACAGAGAACTTCTAACACCACTCAGTAGCCATCGCCCTGTACCCATTACAGCAAAGGATCCCACCAAAGCTACATTTGGGGGACTACAATGAGTACCCACGGCAATACAGTAATCTCTCAAATCAGAGAGCAGCTCCAGTACATGTCCATGGCTGCCCTGTGACAGGTGGCGCACGGTGTTGAGGACAATTAAAAGGCTATACGCACCCCATGAAGCAATGCTCTGTACAGAATGTCTTTGCGTCCATCTGGGGTTTCATCGAGTCTCCGTCTTATGAAAAAGCCCCCAAGCTTGTGAATCAAAGTACTGCAAATTCAAAAATACATGAATTATTTATATGGAAAAGGTGGCTCAAATGTCAAGATACTCCAAAGCATCTGTCATCCATATAGAACCCCACATGGTATTCAAATGTTGACAGTGGGAATGCAAGTGTTCATTTTCCATGTTGCAGACATGTTTCACCAATTCCTCAGTCTCCTTACATTATAACTTCTGAGCCAAAACCAGTCTGTCAAGGTCATTACAAAGGTGATGACACAGATTTGAAGGAGATTTTTAAATGCTTCCAAATTTAAAACCAGAGAGCCGTTGCCTTCCACTGGGTATCCACTGGTGAGTGCACCAGCTGTAGTGGGCAGCTCCACCCAGTCACACAGATGGACATCCTGGTCAGACTAATAGGTCACAGGCTGGGCAGATGGCTCAGGAGTCAGGAGCACCGGCTGCTTTGCTGAGGACTCGGGTTCAATGCTCAGTACCCATGTGGTGGTTCACAACCATCCATAACTCCAGCACCAAGGGATCTGACACCCTTTTCTCAACTACTTGGGCACCAGGCACACAAGTGGTACATAAATATATATGCAGTCAAAATATTTATGAAAGAAATAAATCTTTTTCTAAAAATGTTAAAGAAACATAAATGGGTTACAAAGCAAAACTAAAAGTCATGAACCTGAGAAAGGGCCTGACTGATAGGGTTGGGTGGGGCGAACAGAGATGAGAGGAAGACAAGAGAGGGTATAAGGAGAAGGGTGGTCAGAAAACACTAAGTCTATCTATGAAACTGTCAACAAACCAAGGTAACCAATGGCTCAGCATGGTGGTGCACGCCTTTAATCTCAGCACTCAGGAGGCAGAGACAGGAGGACTTCCAAGTTCAGCCTGGTCTACATTGCTGGTTCTAGGACAGCCAGAGCTAAAAAATAAAACTCTGCCTCAAAAATTACACACACAGACACACACAAAAAAAGTATATATTTATTATGCATATATATGTATAAAATTTAAACAAAACCATGCCCATGGTCCCCAGACAGAGTCTAAGATCCTGACCCATGGCAAATGTGTAAAGTGAACAAATATTCCTTGAAGAAAATAGTCTCAAAGAACTGATGCTTAAAAGAGGCTCCTCTACAAGATAAGGATAATTTTATCAAACTGAATCGAGTGTAACCATCTTAAAAAATAAGAGAGATGGCTCAGTGGTTAAGATTCCTGGCTGCTCTCCCAGAGGACTTGAGTTCAGCTCCCAGCACCCACATGGTAACTGTAGTTCCAGAAGATCAGACCTCCTCTTCTGGGCTCTGTATCTAAAAACAAAACCAAGGTTCATTTGCACACAGGAATAAGACAATTCTGTTCCTGACTGCAGGCCTCTGTCTGCAATGCTGATGAGCTTGGATGTGAAGCTGGGAGACTGAGTCAGCTTCCCTAACTCACTGTCTCTTCCTGGTCTCGTTAAATGAACATGAGAGTCTGCAATGGTGTGAGCAAAAAGCACTGTGTCACATGTAACATTCTCCGTCTCCTTTGGTGTGAGCAACAACACTGTGTCACATGTAACATTCTCCGTCTCCTTTGGTGTGAGCAACAACACTGTGTCACATGTAACATACTCCGTGTCCTTTGGTGTGAACAACAACACTGTGTCACATGTAACATACTCCGTGTCCTTTGGTGTGAACAACAACACTGTGTCACATGTAACATACTCCGTGTCCTTTGGTGTGAGCAACAACACTGTGTCACATGTAACATTCTCCGTCTCCTTTGGTGTGAGCAACAACACTGTGTTACATGTAACATACTCCGTGTCCTTTGGTGTGAGCAACAACACTGTGTCACATGTAACATACTCCGTGTCCTTTGGTGTGAACAACAACACTGTGTCACATGTAACATACTCTGTCTCCTTTGGTGTGAGCAACAACACTGTGTCACATGTAACATACCCTGTCTCCTTTGGTGTTAACAACAACACTGTGTCACATGTAACACACTCCGTGTCCTTTGGTGTTAACAACAACACTGTGTCACATTTAACATACTCCGTGTCCTTTGGTGTGAGCAACAATACTAAGTAACATGTAACATACTCCACCTCCTCAGAGTCTATACATGGAAGTCAGGGTAAGATGGTGACGTGTATAATCACTCTGAAATTCTTTAGAATGAATTCAATGAGTGAACGGTGTACCCTGATGAGCTTTGTCACTGTGGAGATTTAACTCCAATCTCCACCATGTCTGAAGGAAGGGTAAGCTAAGCAATGGCTGGCATGAGTTCCTGGAAACAAACACTGAACTCCGAGAAATTATAAGTGTATGATATTCACAAAAAGCCTCAGTGAGACCCAGATCTGGCGGGAATGAGCGTGTGAGCTACTCTGATCACAGGAGAGGCCAGAACAGCCACTTGAGTTCTGAATCCAGGCTGTCTGTGCACGCATGTGTGCACCTGTATGTGGGGGTGGGGTGGCATGCACACACGCGCATGAGACCAGCACACAACCACAAGTGTCATTAATCAAGATCTATCTACATTTTGAGATTGGTTCTATAACTGGCCGGGTACTGGACAAACAGGCTAGGCTGGCTGCCAGAGAGCCCAAGGCCTCTGCCTCCCCAGTGCTGGGATCACAAGCAGACGCCACCATATCCAGACTTTTTCTGAATGAATTCTAGAGACAGATCTCAGGCCTCAGGCCTGACTAGCAGTTTACCAGCTGTACCATCTCCCCAGCTGACCTCCCTGATGATTTCCTAGTTTAGCTTCCCGGTGCCCGGCTGCCGGGAAAAGATGGAGTGTGACATGGGTATTCTAGGCCCTGCGAAACTCATCTGTCTTGTAGGCTCCTGTCACAGTGTTACTATGCCGGCCAGCTACCTATGTGCCCTGTTACATGGCAAGCTCTTTGGTAGCAAGAACTATGTGTGTGTTGTCCGTGTATGCCTAAAGCTCAGCAGGATAAATACCACAGACTACCGAAATGATGGCTTCTCTCCGCTAGTCACACCACCCTGGCTAGCTGCAGAACTCTGGGGGCCTAGAGAACTCAGAGCCTGGGCAGGGGTAGGGGAGTGGGGGAGGGTACACTACACCAGGAAAGAGCGTCCTGAATGGTGAGGCTGAGGCCTAGACTTTGAACGCTACCATGGGAAGGCCTGCCTGCCCAGTCACTGGGCACTGACTGCAGTTCCTGTGAATTCATCCCCTCTAGCTCATGTCAGGCCACAGAGCCTCAGTGCCCAGCTGGGTGCTGCTTGGTACTTAAGAGTTCAGTTCCTCTGACCAGCTCCTTCTCAGTGACCAGACATAGCAGACAGCAGATCCAGTCTCCCGACACCCTCTGCTCAGCCCCCATCTGGACAAGCACTGACTCTGAGGAGCCCAGTTACTTGTTCTAGTTTGTTCTGTCTCTGCCCTCCTCCTACACTGCTGATGTGAACCCTCATCATTTGCCTGAGCTCATAACAGAACCAGCCATCAATGTCTCTGAGCCCAGAATGAGTACTCAGCTTACAGGTGTGAACGCGTGTGTTCAGTCAGCAGCTTCCCCCTTAGCTCGGAGCTACTCTTGATGCAGCCATCGCTATCTGTGAGCTAGCACCTCCAGCCGCTGGACTTTCCTTGGGCTTCCTAGTACACACTCCAACCTACCCGCCTGTCCTTCACCTTCCTAACACCTTGCTCTTGAGTCTCTGCCTTTGAGCACACTGTTCCCTTGAGTACAATTCACAACATCCTCTGGAAATGCCCAGCAAAGTCTAAACGGATTCTCTACATCATGAGGGCAAAGTAACAGCTGGGTTACTCTTACCTACCTTTAGATACCTTCCTTTGACGGGTCTGGCACTATAACCTACTCCATTGCATCTCAATGACCTATCATCCACCTGACACTGTCCTTCAAGTTTACCTACGCACAGTTCACAAAGTAGCCCATATCAAATACAGAAATAATGGTGGTCATCCAAAGGTTACACAATGAAGCATTACTTTTATAATAAATAGGCCAAAATCATTTTTATAACACATATCAAAATATAACAAAACAAATGCCAAATTCTGCCAGTCATGGCACACACCTGTAATCCCGGCAGAGGCAGGCTGATCGCTGTTGAGTTTGAGGCCAGCCTGTTCTACAAAGCAAGACCAGGACAGCCAAGGCTAAACAAAGAAACCCTGTCTTGATAAAAACAAAACAAAAACAAAGACAAATCCCAAATTCTAAGCAATTGGGTTTTTGGGTTTGTTTTAGGTTTTTTTGTGTTTTGGTTTTGGTATGTTTGGTTTTTTTTGTTTGTTTGTTTTGGTTTGGTTTTTTTTTTTTTTTTTTTTGGTTTTTTTTTGGTTTTTTTTTTGAGACAGAGACTCACACTCACAATAGAGCCCTGGCAGGCCAGAAACTTGCAATGTGGACCAAGATGGCCTAGGATTCATGGAAATCCACTTGCCTAGGCCACCTGAACACTGAAATTAAAGGCGTGTGCAATATGTCTGAGAAAACCATCTTTTTCCTATCTTTAATTTCTAACTCAGCTGGTCTCACCTGAAGATGGGGATGTTGAGATTGTTGCCCGAGGCGATGTACGGCGCTTTGATGTTGTGGCAGAAGAGGATGAAGGTGAGCAGCAGGTAGTCGATGTGGGACCTGTGCACTGGCAGGAACAGGAGCGGCAGATTCGTCTAGAGCAGAGAAAAGCGAGAGCTTTACAGCCAGAGTTGACGCTCAGTCCCACTTGGCCACTGCGTTTGGCTGCAGTCACTCACCACTGGCTAACAAATGGCTCGCTCTCTACAGCCATGTTCCGGTCATTCCTTGGTGCCTACACAGCTGAACATAAGCTGCACTATTACAGTAGCAGCCAGTGTGGGAAGAACACACAGGTTCAAACTGACCCACACCTCTTCTGAGAGGCAGCCTTCATTGTGCAAAATGAACAGAGGTTTGTGGAGCCAGCCTTGGTATAAAGCACTGAGAAAAATCCCTTATTGTCTGTGGCTAGGGTTGGTGGTTTTCCTCTACCTGTGCCTCAATGTCCTTATGTATAAGACAGGATTGTGTGACTTGGTGTGCAGGGTTATTGCAAGGTAAATTGCAAAAGGACTTCTGCACATTTTGATAGGCTCTGCTTCTCTCTCCAAATGCTACTGCAGTCTCACAAGGGGCAGGCTTTCAAATGGTGCAAAGGCTGACAAGAGCACGGAGGAGACCTTCAGAATGAGGCTAGCAGCACTCCACGCACACAGCAGGAACAGGTGATGGGGCACAGAATACACACACACACACACACACACACACACACACACGGGGGGGAGGGGGCAATGGGGTGATGGAGCACAGAATACATACACACGGGGGGGGGGGGGGGGGACAGGGTGATGGGACACATAATACACACATATACACACACACACAGCGGGAATGGGGCAATGGGACACAGAATACACACACATACACACACACAGGGGGAATGGGGCAATGGGACACAGAATACACACACACACACACACAGACACACACACACACAGAGGGAACAGGGTGATGGGGCACAGAATACACACACACAGGGTAACAGGATGATGGGGCACACAATACACACACACACACAGGGGGGAACGAGGTGATGGGGCACAGAATACACACACACACACACACACACACACACTACACGGGGGGTGGGGGGGAGACCCGGGGTGATGGGGCACAGAATTCCTACCTCAGTTGCAGCTTTAACCATCTCAAGTTGACCCTTGTGAATCTGAATGTTCCAGAAGAAGCTGTTGAAGAGCTTTAGCAACACCCAGCCAGTCAGCCTGAAAGAAATAAAAACATTAAATCTATCTGTACATAGACTCAAATGTATATGTTACGAGTCTGTACAGAGGTCTCTTTTGCCTCCTTCAGCTTCTGAGTCTACAGCCTAAAAGTACTTGTAAATGACGTCATGTGTGTGCACACAGGTCTAAACTGAAGAATAAGCATGGTCGCGTAAACAGACGCCACTCACAGAAGTGTCTATTGCTGTGGACAATGAACACAGGTTTCTCTAGTCACACTTAGTACTTCAAAGGTGAAGAGCCAAGCCAGCTTAGTGAGCAAAAGGACCCTTCTAGCACCCTCAAGCCCATGGTGGGACAGCTGCTACCCACCAGCAGGGGCGAGAGCAGACTGCAGCCGCCACTGTGCTGCTCAGTGTAGGCTGCGCACTGAAACACCTCCATGTTTGCTCACATCTTTCCCTTGAACAAGGACTTGGTGAGAGCAGGCCTCCACTACCTGATCATGCCCGGCGAGACCGTGGCGACCATCTCCTGAAGGATCTTCCTGGCCTTCTTCTTCACCTTCTGTATGGCTCTGGACTGCTGCTGGGCGGACCCATCGGGGCTCAGCTCAGCAGCCACTTCAGCAATCGCCTCTTGGACTCTGATTGGGAAGCAGAAATCAGACAACGGATCTGATTCTGTTACAGGACGTATTTGATATTTTCTAAACTACAGCTATAAATGAAATCGATGGAAAAAAACAAAAATATCTGTTCTCTTTAATATGCAGCATAGCAATGAGAGAAAACTCAAGTTGGGACCATTAGCCATTGCTGCCTATCGAAATTGATGGCCGGGCCTGGGGAGAGAGCACGGGGATGAAGAGTGGGTACTGACCTTGCAGAGGACCTGAGTGTGAATCCCAACACCCACACAGGGAGCTCACAACAGCCTGTAATTCCAGCTCCAGGAGACTGGACATTCCTCTGGCCTCCTCCTACATAGACGCATGCTCATACATACATAAATACCAGTAACAACATTTAAACATGGCGGCATCATGTTCCTAAGCCGAGGAACCCTGTAGAAACCTGGACAGAGCTGACTGCTGTGGGACTTCCTGGTCCAGGCAGGCCACACTTCAGCGAAGGAAGGCTGTGCTGTGTACACACCCCACAGTGGAGCATGGGCTCAAAACACATGCAGACTTCATGAAAATGGCATTATGTAATCTAGTATGTAATCTAGAATAAACAAAGTAAAACAAACTACCACAAAAAAGTCCAAGTAATATATGATTTTTCTTTAGCAATTATAATTTGTCATTTGTTTATATTGTCACCTTACTAGAACTGTATGTAAAATTCTCTGAGAAACATTAAAACAGATGTAACTATTTACTTTTTTCTCCATTTGAACCAGTTTTTTTCCCCTCCATTTTTCATTTTACAAAAGCAGAGCTCAGGATTAAAATCAACACTGGGTTATAAGAAATGTGCTGACGCTTGACATGGTAGCACATGCCTTTACTCCCAGTGCTCAGGGAGGCAGAGGCAGGAGGATCTCTGTGAGTTAAAGGCCAGCCTGGTCTACAAAGTCAGGACAGCCAAGGCTACACAGAGAAACCCTGTCTCACAAAAACAAAAACAAAAACAAAAACAAAAAAACCCAAAGAGAGAGAGAGACAGAGACAGAAACAGAGAGACACAGAGACACAGAGAGAGAGAAAGGAAAAGAAATACACTGAAGGGAAAGCTAACAACCCCAGTTAAACAAAGCTTTTCTTGACTTAGAGTATCTCTCCATCACCCAGTTACCGGCAGGTTTAACTAGACAGCATCTGCTGCACAGGCCTCGAGGATGCTTCTCTGGTATCTAATGTGACGTCTCTATTGTCAACTATTCAACAGTTCGTTTAACATGTTTTCCTGAGTTCCTACCATGAACCAGTGGTGCTGGGGTTGGAGCCACAACACCTGGCAAAGCTACAAACAAACCATGAGTGACGCCGTCGGTCACCTTATGTCTGGTTCTAACTCCAGCTGTACTTCTGAGGTGGACACACCAAGAGGCAGAGCAGAGACACTCTCACCCAAACTCCCGTACTTTGAGGCTCAAAACCCCACCCCTCAAAGTATGGAGCAAGCTGAATTTCTTTAAACTAGAAGCAAATGGAAGGCCTTGGAAAGTGCCTTTCTAGGGCTTCTTGGCTCTCTGTGGTCTCTGACCTAAGGCACTGGGAGGGGCTCCCTGGAATTCCCTTATCTGACAGAAAACCTTTCCAAAGAGACAAGATTATCTGAATCTCCTAGGGAGGCTGCTGGCCTGGGACTAAGAGTGCAGGCAGTATTAGCTGACTTCACCTGTCTCCTGAGGGAGGCTCCCAGCAACCTGAGCAATCTAACCACTCTGTTCCCAGTGAAGTTCCATTGCTCATTTGCTCCCGAGTCCCTGCTGCTATCTCTCCCCTCGCTCCCTCACAATCCCCTCGTTATTCCCTACACCTCAAAATCACCTAAATCCCCTCATTTCCTTCTCTCCCCCCCCCACAGCCACTGGAGTGTCTCACTGGGTTAAGACAATCTCTTTGCCGGAGGTTGGCACTCATTAATAAAGGCTTGAGCTCTCCCCCTGACAGCCTGCTGATGTCAGCCTTCCTCACAGATAAACAAGTTTCTCTGAGAGCAAAAAAATCTTATTCCCAGAGACTCTAGCAATGGCCTCCTACAACAGGGGCTTGGGTCAAGTACTCAATGTTTGTATCATAGAAATCTGAATGGGGGAGCCCTAGGCACATGTGTACATCTCTTACTTAGGCTCATGAGTTGCTTTCACATTCTAGAAGCCTACTCAGCACAGTATGTACAACAGGACCATCTGCCTGTGTGACACCCTTTCCCACACTTTCCACTCTCCTGACTTTACTCAATTTCTTGTGTGGGTTAACACTTAATGTTCAGAAACACAAGCATTTCCCTACAGAGGAGCAGAGAAACTAACACAAGAGGTTTACTTTCCACTCCTCTCCCATTGGTTGCCACATCCACCCTGTGCCCGATTTATCCAGTGTTCCCGCCCTCACCTGCTGCTGTTCAGTACATTTTCAGTAACACCGGTGGCAAACATGCCCTTGTGGACATCCCGCTCTTGAACAAAAAGGATGTAAGAAAGTCGTCTCGCCAGCCATCCTCGGTGTCTGCAACACACACACACACTTTCTCAGCAAGTGCTCCAGCACACCTCCACTACCTAGCAGTTTTCCACCCACAGAAAGTTTCAGGTCACTTATTCTGACAATGGTCCTAGAGGTCAAGGTGCTACACAGCCATTCTGACTCATAATTGCTTTTGTACATTCTCAGGTAAAACTGAAATGTAGAGATTGTTTAATCATGCTTAAATTGTCTCATTTTGCTGAATACTAACCCCAAAGAAAACTTTATCAGTAGCACTACAGAGACAAGTGGGATGCTACCCATTAGCTGTGTGTGAGCAGGTGCAGACAGAGGTGGTACACAGAGCAGAGCTAGAGCTGTAGGCTTCAGAGAGTGAACCTGGAGGTTTCTTCCCAACACGAAGGGCAATTTGTGTATTAAAGTGCTCTTCCATGACAAGTACTGAGTCTTAAACGGAATTAAGAGCTAATCAGATCAAGGACATTGGGCTTCTAAATATCTAGATTTTCCCTCAATGTTGGAAGATGTTTTTGTGCACTGTGTATTCAAATGCTGGTCTCTGTACCCAGAGATCTGGCTGCAGCTGGGACTTAGGCTTTGGCATTATCATTTTTGTGAAGCAGCTCCTGTCCAAATGTTGTATAAAAATTGTTCTACTTCACCTTCTAACTGGTTAATAATGAGCTGAACAGCCAATAGCTGTGCAGCAGTGTTAAGTCAGGACTTCCAGTCCCAGTGATGGGTCTCAAGTGGGCACCAAAGATAAAAGAGGAGTCACCAGAAGGACACAGATAGACAACAAGGTGCCAGGCTGAGACTATGATGGCAGTTAATGGGCCACGTAGCTGGGAAGGAGGCCAGGCCAGCAATCAGCTTAGAACAGCTCAGTGTCTGCCCAGTTATAGTGAATAAAATAATAGATCGCTATGTCATTATTCAGGACCTAGGACAGGCATAGAAAAAACCATGCATTTTACAGCACTGTAAACACATATCAGGTTTCTTTAAGGAAAGGTACATACAAATGATGAGGACCATGTAAGGCAGCTGGGGTGCACAGAGATGCATGTCAGAATAAGAAGCCATGACTCTCCTGGGCAATGATTTGAAACCATGTATTATAAAGGCATAAGGCAGCATTATTATTTCCTTCATAGTGAACTGATTGCACATCTCATATGTGAGGTTAGTGATTCTGAAAAGATGTCGAGAGAGGAACTGTCTGTGAACAGCCTGCACGCCTGTTGAGTCCTCCTTTCCTGCCGCCATCGTCTGAAAGTTTAGCTCAGTGTGGTGCGTCCACACTAAACTCTGTTCAGCAAACGTTTTCAAGTGATTAGTACAGTGCATTCCCAGGGCTCTCTGAAACCACTTTGCATCTACTAAAACATGGCGTGTGTGTGGAAGCGGAAAAGTGCCTGAGTGAGCACCTGAGCAGGTAAGGGAGTGAGAGCACATGAGCAGGTGTGGGACTGGCCCTGAGTGTACGCAGCAGGACAGGACACGCTGCAGCTGACGAGAAACGTATAGGTGCTGTCGCTGAACAGGGAGTGGCTGGCCAGGCTGCCTGTTTCCGTAACAGTTTCGGCTGTTGTCAACATACCAACACTTTTTAAAAAGTCTTAAAAACTGTTGTAGGCTGGGATAACAGACAAAAATATTGGCTTCATATGTAAAATGTCTATTTACATGAAGAAACTGTTTCTTTATGTAGGATCACAGTCATGTCAACTATGAAAACAAACTTCATAGACCAGTCTCTCCTCTCCACTTTAAAGTTAAACAAACAAACAAACAAACAAAAAACCTGAGAATGGAAAGAACAAAAGAAAGAAAAAAATACCTGGCCTTGGACTCTGGCTCGGTCACAAAAGCAAACTTGAACACAGACAGCAGGTCTCAGCACTCTCACACACACCCTCTTCGCCTAATTTGGGAGCAGTAGCATCAAGGACCAAATCCAAGACCTGGATTCCTAGGTCACCTTGCAGAGAATTTCAAGCATTTCTCACTCACTCTCAGGACAAAGAACACCTCGTACCATCTGCTCTTAGAACTGTAAGGCCTGTGTCTTTTTTTTTTTTTTTTTTTTTTTTTTGGCTGCTGTTTCTCTTCCTTCCTTCACAGATACAGCCTTCTAACTCTTCCTTAACCCTTAATTTTGATTATGTCAAACAAAGACCTCTTTCTCTCTGGCACTTATCAAATCCCTGTATACTTGGAATTTGGAAGTCAGAACTCTTTTTTTTTTTTTTTTTTTTTTTTTTTTAAGTTATCTTGGGCAAATGGCAAATAAATCAAAGAACATTTATTGCAAGGAGGGGACAACAAGAGGGAGAGGTGAATCTGAGCACACTGCGGTGACATACAGCATGAAAATGTGATGAGACCCACCGTTCTGCACAGTGGACGCATACTAATAAAAAGGAGCGTTCACTCAGTAGAGAGCATGTCTCAGTGCTCACAGCGTGGGTAGATTTTAGTCATTTACTTCTACCGTGTTTGTGCATCGCTGCACACATGGAGCACACATGGCAGTCAGGGGGCGACTTTTAGGAGCTGGCGCTCTCCATCCATCATGGGTTCCAGAAACAAAACTTGTAAGATCATCTAGCTAAGCGAGTGGTTTTCAGCATTCCTAATGCTATGACCCTCATGCTGTGGCGACCCCAACCATGAAGTTATTTCATTGCCACTTCATACCTGTAACTTTGCTACTGTTATGAATTCATAATGTAAATATATGATAGGCAGGTTAAGGACCACTGAGCTAAGCCACCTCATCAGTCACATTTATAATATTTTTTTTGATGTATGAAGCAGTCACAACATATGAGACACTGAAACCTGCATCTCCTGTCAAAGAAATCCTTTCTACTTCTTAGCAAAAGTCAGTATTTGCATGTTTTAGAGAACTCCACAGGTGGTGTCTGCACTACACAGAGAGACCAGACAGTAGAGTAGCAGTTAACCACGGCAGGCCTCTGGTGGCTGTTGTGTTTCTAATGGTTACATGAAGTTGCTTGTATCAAAAGCTCACATCCTAGCCACTCTGGTACATCTTCAAGAATGCTCACTAGCATTACAGAATGTTATTTCTATGACTTATTAGAAGAATAAGAAATGTCTTTTTACCTTGTGTGAGTTTCATTGATATAAATAACGTTCCGCAAACCCAGAGATGGAATACTGGGGTTGAAAAACCTTTCCTATAAAAAAACAAAATACATGTACACATCAACTCACAGCTGGACTGATGACCAAGAATCCCACTAATGACACTACAAGACACTTAAAATCCAAGCATAACAAAAAAGAATGTTTAAAATTTTTTAAAGCTTTCAAATGTAAAGCAAACAAACAAGCATACTTTATATGAATAAAGACCAGAAAAACAGAAAAGAAAATGATAGAGAAGGTTTCTATTTCTTTGATTATTATAAAGCATAATTTAGTGGGAAAAATAAAAATTGAAAGTGACAATTAAAAATACTTACAGAATGAAGAAAATGCATGTTTTATTTAATAGTGCATTTTATGCTTCAAAGATAGTCACGAACTCACATCTAACTTTGAAACCCTAAAGCCAAAGGCAACGTGTCTCTTCCCTTCCCACTTGACCTCTCCCTCCCTCCAGAGCAGGGACCCACCTCAGCTTCAGTCACAGGAACAGGAAGTCACAGATTTCCATGTTCCCCAAGTACAAAGCACCATCCTCAATGCCACAGCTATTGTTGAGTTAAGCCTCTCCGCCCACAGGGCACGCAGAATTACTATTACTACTGAAGGGGTAAGAAAACTGAGGCTTCCAAATCTCAGACCTTTCCATTCCCTAGAAGGACTGACCACCTAGTGGTGAAACACACAGCTACCAGTCACTCTCTTTACAGTTAATCTTAAAAAGACAGGCTACCCCTTTATCAACGTGAGCAAGATAGTGAAAGTTCAAAAATGAATGCAAAGAAAGTGTCAACAAGTCACTTAATCTCTTTATACAAAATTAGGGTTTCAAAGAATGGAGGCAAATATCAAGAACTATAAAAACATTTTCTAACAAATTATTTTAAATGTCCATGGAAACAATTCCCGACGACTGTAGTCCCATCTCTATCACCTCTACACAAAAAGCAACAGCCTGTTACAATGTATCCATCCAACCCCAGGCCACCAGTGCCTGCTCCACACCCCTGTGCGGCTCAGGCTTATAATAAACACAGAGCTAGCTCCAAGTACAATCCTGTTTGGCACGGAGCTGTAGTTAAGGTATTGTCTTGCATTCAAAATTAGAATTAGGTGAGAGGCCAGTCTAAAAAGAAAAGTCACATGACCTTCTATTTAAATCTTTGTTTCCACTGTCCTCTAAATCCAAACTGGCCTCACTCCTGGCCTGGCAGTTTTCATGCTCTTCCGGTTATAACAAACCCTTGCACTAGCTCTTACCTTTTAAAGGGAGCAGCTCTTACCAGCCATTTGTGAGCAGGACCTCACCATGAAGAAGATAGCTAAGGCTTTACCTAAATCTCACTAATGTTAATAAATCCCTTTATGCCAGGCTCAGAACTGAACCTCCTGCGGAGCAAGCCTCAAGCAGAGAATTCGCCCAGCACAGTCAGCCATCCACACAAGCATAAGCAGAGAATTCACCCACAGTCAGCCATCCACACAAGCATAAGCAGAGAATTCACCCAGCACAGTCAGCCATCCACACAAGCATAAGCAGAGAATTCGCCCAGCAGTCAGCCATCCACACAAGCATAAGCAGAGAATTCGCCCAGCACAGTCAGCCATCCACACAAGCATAAGCAGAGAATTCGCCCAGCACAGTCAGCCATCCACACAAGCATAAGCAACCTCTCTAAGTAAAAACTTCTGACTCCCAACTATTTGGTCCATCTCAGGAAGAGCTTGACATCTAATACCTTTTAAACATAACTCTCACCCTAAAACAGCAGTAAAGGATCTGTTGGCAGATTCGTCCCTGTAACATATGCCATTAGAGGGTCACCACCACCACCCTCTGCAAATGTCGTCAGGTCACCCTTCACCCCCAAATGCTGTTAGGTCAACCGCCATCAGATCACTTTCACCCCCAAATACCGTCAGGTCACCCTTCACTCCCAAATGCAGTCAGGTCACTTTTTACCCCCAAAATGCCATTAGAGGGTCACCTTCCCCCCAAATGCCATCAAGTCACCTTCCCCCATTCGGCTCTTCTCAAGGAATGTGGAAGGTGTGGCATACTTATTTCTCAAAAAAATAGCAATCCCAGGGACACCTCTAGGGGCCAAACGTCAAAACCCAGCAGGTGTTGAACACTCTGTGGAGTCTACAAACATTAACTCGGAGTAACATCTCTGTCCTCACTAACTGTAGACCAGTATTATTGAATAAGTGGGCAGCAGTAAAAATTAAGTCCACGTCTTTACCTGAAATGTTTGACTTGTAAACAGGGGTCTTGGTTCTGCAGGAGTCAAGTCCACTAAGACCAAACAACAGAACGCAGAGCTGAAACCCTGTAGCAGAAAAGCGTGCAAGCAGGAGAGTCCTTACCCAGCTCTGTGGCGTGCACGAAGAGCAGCACCTCCCCACGAAGGGCCTCTTGCGGCTCAGGAGGCTCGCCTTCCACTTCAGCGTGGCGGACCTGAAGAAAGTGGGTTTGAACCCACAGTCGCCCTGAGAGATAGGAGGCAGAAAGGTGTCTAAACGGCAAGAGAGTTCTTCCGACCCTCTTGCTCTCTAAAGCTAAGTAAGATATTTGAAATAGAACAGATGATGCTGTTTCTTTCTTTGGCGGCATAATTCCATGTGCCTTGAGTGGATTTAGGTAAGATACCTTGCTCCATGATTATCACTTGGAAAAAAGGTTGGTGCATAAGAAAAAGGAGATTCCCTAAAAACAGTCATGGTTTCTAACAGTTGCTACATGCTTGATGCAGCGTTCACAGGTTTAATCACAAAGTTGGGATGTTCACCAGAGGGTGAGTGGAAAAGTACGGCGTATGTGTTACCTGGTGGAATATTATTCAGCCACAAAAAGGAAGGAAATCCAAATAACCCCGAGTTCCTTATGTTGGCAATAGCCAGGCACACAAAGGCAGCCACTGTCATTCATCCATGTGCACGCTGAAAATGCTGGCCTCACACAGACAGTAGAACAGTAACCCAAAGTTGCAGAGGCCAAAGGGACTTCTGAGAGTGGGAAGAAGTCACTCTGAACCCCTAGGCTCAGCCAACCTTAGTTATGCCCTTTCAAAGCACCCAGTATTCATTCCCACAGGAAAACTCTGAAGTCCTGACACAGTGAGCTTGTATTTTGACAACATGCATTTAATGATTTTCTGTTATCAAGAGCATTTAAAGCCTCTTTTTTTTTTTTTAAGTCATAGTGACAGTGACCCTGTTCACTGCTCTAAGATTTTTCTTTAACTTCAGGTTGATTTGTTGTTTAGATCTCATGGATATGACATTCTTTAAAATAACCAAATATTGATATAAATTTGTGTTGAGGTATTTTAAACACCCCATGTAATGTTGAAATAGTAACACAAGAAAATGCATGCTTTCTCAATCAGTTTAATAAGCAAGTTTCCTCATTTCCATTATAAATTCATGCTTACTAAATATAAGTTGTATAGTAGGTACTGAAAGGGAAAAGTTTATAAGCACACTAGGCAAGACATCAGATTCTATTTATGCCTCCATACAAATCATTTGCTTTTTCATGTAATTACTGCTTTGAAACTTTCCGTCCATTTTTCTTTCCCAATTAATACCACTGAAAATTTTAACTTACGCTTGGATTATACAAACGCCATTTCTAACAGTTGGAAGCAGCTCTCCTTGCTATCACTGCAAACATTTAAGTGAACAGTTGTGAAGGCGTCTCTTAACTTACCCAGTCCTCACTTGTGTGTTTACATCGGCCAAGGCTGTATTCTGAAGAACTGGGCAGATAAGAAACATCTATTGTGCCGAGCATCACTGAAGACTCATCCATGTCGCAACGTGGAAGTCCCAAACCATGTGCTGTAAGACATAAGCACTGTTCAAGAAGCGCCCAGAGACATAACACCAGGTCTCAAAATACAGATGTCTACACAATTCTGTACAGTAGTGGGATATCAAATGAACGGACAGATGTCTAGTGTAGTGAGTCACAGATGAAAACTACAGCTTGATGGCAGAGTACTTATGGGCCTGGCATGTTTACATGTCTGTTAAGCTGTCCTAACCCCAAAGGCCAACATTCCTATCCCAGTATTTCCTCAACATGTAAGGACATAACATCTGTAGTGTTTTATGAATACACATATGGGTGCCTGGGGAGGCCAAAACAGGGCATCAGATCCCCCGGGAGCTAGAGTTACAGGTGGTTGTAAGCCACCTGATGTGGGTGCTGGGAACCAAACCCTGGTCCTCTGAAGGATCACCCAGCACTTGTAGCCGTGAATCCATCTCTCTGGCTCCAGCATAAGCTTACTTAGTGTAATACATGTTATAGGTACGAGTGCAGGATGCTTTTTCAATTTTTAAAGACTTTGTTATATAATCTTTAATCATGTTAGCTCTTGGCTATTTCTCACCTAGCATTAAACCCTTCTCTTAGAGTCAAGGATCACCTTCTATTAACAGGGTTTTCTAAAGGGGACACTTGGACTCTTTACAGTCCCCACGTGGATTTGCTCCAGTGACTGTTCAGCCTCAGAACAACAGCATGTGTCCTCAGCCATTCATCATAAGCAATCAGCTGACACGAGAGGAAGGCATCACACCTGGGAGGGAAGTTCTTCTGTGTCCCAAAGATTCGACCCCCAGCTACCAACTTCCGGCCAAGAATGGCCACACAACAAGGGGAGCACGCTGCTGACCGAGTAAAGAAATGAGGCGATCATAGGAAGAAAAGAAGGCTTGTGCCAAAAGAAGTCCACGCCTTGCTCCTCCCGCCCTGCAGGGTTTACCAGAGGTCAGGGCAGATTTTTTTTTTTTTTTAACAGGAGGGAGGAGGAGAATAAAAAAAAAAGAAAAAGAGAAAATACCAAAGGCTCCAGACAGGTGCGCTGAGCACAGCAGAATACAAAATCTGACAGACAAACGCAGAGGCAGACGGGCCCCCTCTGGAGTTCAAGGCCCCGGCTGCACACCACCCGTGTGAATTTGGACAAGTTGGGTAACTGCTACGCATTCATTTCCCATCTGGAAAATGGGCAGCATACCAACCGACTCGACTGCCGCGGACTGCAGGGAGGGCAGGAGTCCCCAAAGCATGCTCGGGACATATAGGGTGCACCACGCTCAGCCCTACCACGCGTGGCTTCTGTCAGCGGGAGGTCCCCAGAGCCAGCTACTCCCACAGCCCACGGCTGCCTCGATTTCCCCGGAGGGCTGAGACCACAGCCCAGCCGGTGCTGCCACCGCTGCCGGATCCCTCCCGGAGCCCGGCCCACTCCGAGGGGGACCCGGGAGTCCGCCCCGGACACTTGCAAAGCCTCGGGCGGGCCCGGGGAGAGGGGCGCCCACGCACCTGTCCCCGCGCTCCGGCCCAGCGGCGTCCCGCAGCCCGCACCGCGCTCCGCTCCACCCGCCGGGCAGCTCGCGCCTGGGCGCCCGCAGCTGCCAGCGCTTCGGCTCTGCGCCTGCTGCAGCGGCGCGCCGTGATGACGCAAGCGGCGCGCGACCGTGAAGTCTGGGCTGCGGGCCGCCCGGCCTTGCATAATACGCTTGGATGAAGGTTAGGACGTGGGCGCTAAGCATGGGGCGTGAACTTAATGGTTACACTGCCCATGCTGCGTGCTTGGTGCGTCGATCCGAGGGTCTGTCTGTCTGTCTGTCATCTTCCTGTGTGATCTGAGCTACCCCTGAGTGCTCCCACCAGCGCCTGGCCCTGTGGTGATGTGCATGTGGAATGTGTGGGATTAGGTACCTGTGAGATCTTGTCCTCTTGTGAGACATGTGAGGCCAAGCTGAGTGGTTACGAATGAGTGAGGAGAGGAGCCAGGGATTGCAGAAAGCAACGTTGTGAAATTTCTTTGACTGAGTGACTGAGCCTCAAAGGAGAGAGAGAGAGAGAGAGAAAGAAGGAGAAGAAGAACGGACAAAGCTTGAAAGATAGAAAACCGCCTAGGCAGGAAGACTCAGCTGTTTTCCTTTGAGGTGTATTGCGCAGCGCAGGGTATGCGGTGATTGGGCTAAATCACTGACTTCTGGCTTCCTAAGAGTGTTGAAATGTCCGTTCCAGATGTTCTCGCCGAAAAAACTGGTAGATTAAATAATGGCGTGCTACCCTTAGCTCTGCTTAGCTGCTTTGCGTTGTACCTCCTAAATCATTAACGTCATTCCCTATATGTGTATATAATTATTACATATGAATTTAACATTAAAATGCCTTTTTAAAAATAGCTTGAAGAAGTCGAGTCCAACTTTACCTCCCCTGAGCCATTTAAACAGAACAACACTGGACAGGAAGAGGCGCTTTTGCAGTATTTGCCAAAGCTATTGACAAGGCCGATGGTTATCAGAAAGCATTAGCATTTAAAATGAAGAGGATTCATTATTCAACACATGTTAAAAATAAAGTAGAATCTGGGAACACTGAGATGATTAAGACACGGTGTTTGTCCTCAAGCACCTGCCGTTGGTTCCTGTCCATTTTGCATGCTGTCAGCATAATATTCTGTTCAGAATAAATCTGTGCACAAATAACTCAGTAGAAGCATATCTTAAAATATATCTTTAAATATATATATATATATATCTTAAAATTTTATCTTAAAATATAACAAGTGTCTGTGTCTTGATTGATTGCTACCCGGGCCTACAGATAATACTTGTAATTTTAAAAACAATACATATCCATAGCTCCCTAGAGTCCAAATGTCTGGGCCAGCACATCAGGCCTCTTTGTCCCTACCCTTCCCCAGCAGTTGTCCCTACTGTGGTTCTGAGACATGCTGTTCCACCTTCGTCGTGATTGCAGCACTCTGTACTCCCTAAACTGGTTCTCCAAGCCTTCCTTATATGTTTCTGTCCTCAGTCATCACATTCTCCTGTGACATCTCAAAGATGAACCACAGCGCCATGCCTCAGGTCCTCGCCAATCTGCATTAGACTTCCAGAGGGTTACAAACTCAGGGTGGCAGTGCCTTGCATCGGGATCCTAATTAAAACTTAATACCACTTACAGTAAGCACCCCATGAATATTTGAAGCTGAGGCACAAGAAAAACATACTTCCTTAACTTGAAATTTCCCTTCTCTTTATAAACCCATCCCACAAAGCAACAGCCCCAGAGAATAGGAAGCAATATAGACCTTGAAGTCAAGAATGCTGCCTTTATGTAGCCTCACATGTACCTTAGCAAACTCCACCACCACCTTTGTATTTTCCAGCATATAAGACAACTTTTTAACACTTACCCACCCCCCCAAAAAAAATCCATGCCAAAGTCCATGGTCTACGGACACATGCTGGAGTCTGCTGCACAGGGTGTGCATTGGAAGAGGGGTAGTCTTATAAGGCAAATATTTTCCAAACTATATTTTAACTGGAAACGTTAAAAAAAAAAAGATGCCCAGTCGTCTTTTATGCAGAAAATATAGTACACTTCTCTAAGGTTCTGGAGGGGGGTGTGTATTTTGGCTACATAGAGTAATTTCTTCTTCCAAAACATCATGAAATTTTGTGCACAGAATACGGGACCCTAAAATGAAGTAGAAAGACTGACACAGATGGAAAATGTGTCTTACATAAAACTTGATTGTAGGGACTCTTCTTGCACAAGAGTTATTGTATGTGGGTCTGCAGTGCCAAGTTCAGGTTACCTAATAAACACTGTTTGGAAATGGGTGACACCCTAAGCAATGTATTTATCAGCAGAGTGGGTTTTAGTAGCCAGTCTGGCCACTCAAGATGGAGCCATGGGAGTGACTTTACTGTATTATCTAACACAACAAAAACCAAACATGTTGATATAAATCAATGACATTCAAACATCAGGTACCATGAACCTCAGATGAACAGTCCCGGGGGGGAGGGAGGAGCCGGTGATCTGAGCCTGTGATTACGTTGTTTATCACCTGCAGAGAGTTGTCAGGCTTTGGTACAAGAAGGACAAACTCAGGAAGGTTTAGGCAGAATTAATTGAGGAACTAGAAGTGAGAGATTTATGAGAGCAAAGTACCAGAGAGGAGAAAGCTGGGTGGCAAAAGGAGCCATGGGGACCTGCAGCCCTCAGTTCAGTCTCCAGTAATTAGCCTACATATGTCTGGAAGCTGTCCACTCCCAGGGAAGAAGAACACATAAACATATGAAGAGAAAAAAGAACACTCAGTGTGGCTTGCACAAGATGGAAGGTTATTCTTGTTTCTGCAAGTCAGAGTTAAAAGATTCTCAGTGGTCATATAAGACTATTAAAATGCCTGATCCTCAAAGAGTCTGCAACCCCCCTACGTAATGACATAAATGACCACCTCAGTAGCAGAGCAAAATTAGCGCTACAGTAAAATTTATTATGGTGCCGTTTAACAAATCTTAAAACCCAAGGACACTCCAACCCTTGACAATTGAGGGGAGAAAAGTATCCAAAAATTTAAAAATGAAACAAAACCCCGAGCTTCATAAAGTGAAGTTCCCAGTGTCGTCAAATTGAAATTATTAGGCAGGCATACAAAAGAAGGGAAAAAAAAAAAAAAAAAACAGAAAAAGAGTGATCCATAGCAAAAATGGAGAAACCAATAAATTGAGAATGTTATAGATAGTACAGTTAATAGCAAGTAAAGCAGAGACGCGGGGAAAGACTCGGGCAGATATAGCCTGGGAGAGGAGATGAAACAGCTGGTAGATTGCTTGCCGAGGTAGCATGCATGAAGTCATGCAGTCCATACACAGCAGGTATGGTGAAATAGACCTTCCGTTCCAGCACTTAGGAAGCAGAGGCAGAGAGAGGATCAGAAGCTCAAAGCCACTTTCCACTATAAAGTGAGTTTATTGCCAGCAGGACTGCAAGAGACCCTGTCTCCCCCACCCCTCCAAAAAAAAATCAAATCAAACACAGGCATTATAAAACCATTTAGATTTTAACATATAAACATACATACACACTTGTGATGAGTTAACAGCAGGTTAAATATTACCAAGATATAAAATAGATTACTTTTGAGCATTGTGTCAGAACTCTGTGGAATGCAGCACTGGGTAAATAATGAACAGAGCATCTGGGAACTTGGAGTGAGTGTGTGCAGTTAGTGTCCTTGAAGGAAAGGAGAAAAGTAGCCATCGAACGAATTCATCACTAAGAGACCCAGGCTATACGAAATGTTACTGACTTTCAAACAACAAGTAAAATGCTATCGATTGAAATCTGAATCTGTACAAAGGAATTTACAAGACCTTAACGACCTATATCTTAGAAAGACAGCAGACTACTTACAACAAAAACTAGTAACAATACACTGTGCCATTTGCAGCATGCATAGCTAACATGTATGACAACATCAGGGATTCTAAGGCACAAAGACGAGGGAACAGAAGAGAGCAGAGCTCAAGCCTTTCCCACACTAAGCTCCGTATTTTTCCAATGTTGACACTGCCTATTTAACGTTCCCTCTTCAAACGGCTTCCCTTGGTGATCAAAAGAAACCTGAGGACATTTGTTCCAGTTGCTACTGGTCCGCCTACAAATGTGCACTTCCCCCACAAAAGAATAGTATTAGCTGACTTTTCAAAGCCTGATCATGCAGTATCCATGGCATTGCTTGATCTAAAAATCTCACAATTATTCTAGAAAATTCTATTAGAAGAAATCACTTAAATGATGAAGAGGCCCATGTTTTGCTTTGTTTGTTTGTTTTTTGTCAGCATTGACTTTTCTCCAGGCTCCTTTGGGTATTCAATTATTCTGTAAATACTTATAAAGCCTCTATTTTATACCAGGCACTCTGCTATAAATACAGCTTTAGCAAGAAAATACAGCCCCTCCTCTAGAGTGTAGAGTTTAGGATACTTATTCAACTCCTGTCTAATAATTGCTCTCCAAACGATTCAAATCGGCTTCTAGCTCTGGCCTGTGGCTTCTAGGATTCCCCTAGTCTCTCTTCCTGAGAGAGCGGTTGGTCTAACATCTATCTGTGGTTTCCCTTTGGTTTTGTTCAGGGTAATGTTTTGCCAGGCTCGGAGAAAAGAATGAAACAAGGTGTCTAAGCCAATTATGATAATCTCATTCCAGAATATTGCAACTGTTGCTGCAGCCAAGATGATCACATGACCTAGTAGGCCAGGGCAATGTGACCTAAAAGAAAAGCAACTGTGAGGATTGCCCCAGCTTTGCTTTCCCGGTTAAAGGAACATAGCAGGCACTGCCCCTTCCCTGCTTCCCCTCAGCCTGTCTAGATTTTTCAGGGGCCCACCTCTGTAAAGCACTAACGTTTGCCAGAATTCTGTCACTCTCTGGCAAAGGCACATAGGCTTTGACTTTAACTATGGACAAGTTTCTTGCTGCTAAAATGCCTCAACAAGGTTTTTTTAAAAAAAATAAACAAACAAATGGAAGAGACTTTAGAAATCCGCTTTGCCAGCCTGGCAGGCTGAGGGCTGGCAGTGGGAGGGGTGGCTAGCCTGGCAGGCTGAGGGCTGGCAGTGGGAGGGGTGGCTAGCCTGGCAGGCTGAGGGCTGGCAGTAGGAGGGGTGGCTAGCCTGGCAGGCTGAGGGCTGGCAGTGGGAAGGGTGGACTGAGTGTCTTTCACAAATGACCTCAGGCCATAGGGGATCGAACATTCCTGACTCACTTTGAACACATTCATAGCACTAAAGGACCTCACTTTCACTGAAAGTTGCTCCATTAATAAATGGATTAGTAGACTAAGCTCCAGATAAACTTGAGGGAATATTCCCATGTTAAGTATGATGCTGGCTGAAAACTACACAATATAACTAAACAATACCTTTGGACTGATACACCCATCAGTTCTTTACTAGTTTAAAGAAGCACGTGTCAAATCTGGACCATTCTGAGCAGCAGATAATGACTGTTCTGACTCGTAGGAAATTCAAGACCCTCCAAAATGCTGCACCATGAAAAGCAGACCTAGCCAACAGCCCCGAACCACTTGCTCAGCCTCAAGTGATACTTTTTTTTGTAAGTTACAAAGCGGGCAGAACCGTAGCTGGCTGTAGTGTAGACTTCTGGGATTCGGTGTAAGACCTGCTGGGCCTCGGTTTAAGAAAGAGAAGACAGAGGCAAACAAAAGTCCCTCAATACTGAATCTAATTTTAGCGAAAGATAATGTTCAAAGAATGCACCAAGGCCAACACTAATGAATGCATAAGCCCAGGTCAGGGAGAGTCCATGTGACAAGGCTGGCTGGAGCTACAGTCTTTCTGGGTGGCCATCAAATCCACCAGAAACAGCCAGACTTTAGGGAAACCTGTCCTGACGTAGTCTAGTGCCTGGCTGATAGGGTGAGGGACAATGCTGAACTCAGAAAAAAAAAATGAAGGCAGAAAGTAGGTGGATTGCATGCCACCAGCCACTAGCTGTGACTCAGGGTAGTGAGTTCGTTTTAAAAGAGAAACCAGCCATAGGTGAGCAATCAGGTAATAAAGAAATTAGTTAGTATGTCTTTATAAAACCATGCTCTTATGGAATAAAAGATATTTCCATTCACCTCTTGAGTGCAGCCAGACTCAACTGCTTAAGTCCTACATTTCCCTAAAATCCTCAGGGAGGCCGAGCAGCTGCCATCTGTTGTAGCACACAAAAAGGATGAGAAGCTGCTTGGCTGGGCTCAGCAGTCAACAATACAAAACTCAAGGGAGCTTCTGTTTCTCCCAGAAGTCCAGCTACATGTGTCAGAGAGGAAAGCTGTCTCAAGAGGGGTGAGAAGTGAACATTAAAGGACCTACCTGTGGCCCTGACCTGACAACCCTCTCAGCCACTGGGTGAGAGCACTGGAGCGGCATGCCCTCCAAGATGCAGTGCTCTCTGAAGCCCCAGGGAAGGCCCACATGGTAGAGCTTGTCACAGAAGGAATAGAACGTTGAAAGGTACGTAGGGCTCAAGCAAGGATGGGGAGACCCAGGAAAAATGAGCCAGGGCTTCTGCATGGTCCTCATCAGCATGCATGCTCAGGTAAAGAACAGAAGCAGACTTCAAAATGTCATGCATGGATTTGGTTCTGGTGAGTTTTAAAGAGTCTAATGGAGCTTGGCACACAAGAGTGGGAAGAAATATGAAAGGTAATAGAGTAGTAAAATGGGAAAGATAAAATAAGGAATATAAAGAGTCCACGGCACCTTCTTTGGTGGCACTGTGAAGTGGTACACACCTTTAATCCCAGCACTTGGGAGACAGAAGCAGGCAGATCTCTGAGTTCAAGGCCAGCCGCATCGACAGAGCAAGTTCCAGGACAGCCAGGATTACACAAGAAACCTTGTCTCAAAAACTAAACAAACAAACAAAAAAAGTCCATGCCACAGAATAGTGAGGAGACCAGCCCTGTAATGGCCATAGCAGGTCGCTAACTAGACATTAGTAGGCTGGAAGGTCATTGAACGTGGCTCCCACCCTGATCAACAGCAACTTTGAGGATGGAAACTTCATGCCCTTGCTTAGTCATCCTAAGAATGAAATTAGAATCTTATCTCTGGATAGAGACATGACCTTGTAAACATGACATTTCTAGAAGATCCTGTGATTATTATCTAGCTTTCTGGTTGAGAACAGATACATTATTATTTTCTTCTCCATTAAGAGACAAAAATACATGGCGGCACATATTATGTAATCTGAGCACTCAGGAGGGAGGGGGAGAAGGATTGGGAACTCACAGCCACCCTTAGTTACACAGTGAGCTCAGGGCTATCCTGGGCTACCTGAAACCCTAGCTTAAAAAAAAAAAAGCAATGCAAATGGACCTGTCAGTCTCAGTCTTTTGGGCAGGAATAAAGGCCTTGGAGATGATATCTGTTCCTGAATTTTGAAGAATGGAGAAAGCCTATCTAAACAAATAGGTCAACATGGGTTTGATCTGGTCATCGTCTAAGCTCATGGAACTAAAGTGTTTTCCTGTACATCACCTCTCTGACTATTGTCTGCTTCTCACCCCTGGAGAGTGTTTCCTTCCTCAGCGGCCTCTTTAGCCTTGTACACTCTCAGCCTTGACAGCGTCTCCTCTTCTCTGGCCACCTCCGCTTAACTTCTACACTGTACTTTCTCTTTATCTAAATTCATATGATGAGCATCACAGAACGGAGACTCTTTGGCAAGCCAGAAATCCTTGTAGCCATCAGAGAAGGTTTCTGGGGGCAGGGGGGGGGGGGAGCGGCAGCTAGAAACTTACCCATGGTGAAAATTACCTCCCCTTGAAAAGATCAGAGAGTGCCAGACCCAGAGGGGAGACAGAGCCAGTGAGCTGAGCCAAGGCCAGTCTGGAGCAGAGTGACTGGGAAGTAGCAGAGGGGGGTTAGAAAGCCAGGACCAGATAAAGCAATGTGTCATGAGCCACAGTAAGAAGTGTGAAATGTGGAGCAAGAATGCTGTGGTGGAGTTTACATCTCTCTTACCTCCTTAGATTAGGCAAGAGTCAGCAGACAGGTGAGTCTACAGAGGTGAGCAATCTGGAAGGAGGCGTACCCAGTGACGAGGGAGCTTTAATGTTCCCAGGAGCCTGCCTGGGGCAAGTTGGCAGTGCAGGAACCAGTGGGCAGTAGGTTCCTTTTGTAAGCTCCCTTTATCCAGAACTTGCTCCATGCCAAGCACAGTTCTGAGCATATTGTAGGCACTACCTCAGGCCAGCCTCTCAGCCATGCAGCAGCTGGAAAAACACAAGAGAGCTCAAGAGTGGGACTTTAACACCGAGAAATGCTTAGAAAGATCCAGGAATTACTGAAAGAACAAAGGAGATTCAAGGCAACCAGAGATTTTACCATGAAAACAAAACTATGCTCCCAAGGTCTAGAGAAACAGGAATCAGGCTGCCAAGAGGAGCCTAAACCAGAGCCTCCACCCAACAAGAGAACCAGAGGCTGCCTTTCCTTCCTCAGCACTTTAAACTCTGTCCAGCCTCCATATGAGCCGCAAACAAGCTGCAGAGGAGCCTGAGCCATCACTTCCTCAATATATAGAGGACAGCATGGGAGAAGTCAGAAAGGATCTGACGTCAAAGAGGGAAGTGAGGGCCCTGTCCTTCCCACAGCCCCACTGCTTAGGAATGACTTATAAATCTGTCTTCCAGCTGGGGACACTGAAGCACAGTGACAGGACTCTCGTGTGAATTCGTTCTGATTCCAGAGCACATGCCCATCAGTAAGTAGCCTTGTAACGTGTCATTGGCCTGAGAACACAGATTCTTTTATGACGGCTCTCTGCCTGAAGAGCACAGAACACCGTCACACAGATGGAGCTAACTGAAGGACTGAATAGTTCAATTGGGGGATCAGAGCGTCCCACTCCCAGCACACTAGCACTTGCATGTGTGCACACAAACGTGCACATATGCATGTACTTACACAGACCCATGTGCATGTACACACACACACACACACACACACACACTAGCAGAGTGTCTGAGAGGGGCTGGTGCCATGGACTGTCCAAGCCATTAAAATCAAGTTGAAGATGGGAGCTGAACATACTTCTGCCCAATACTCATGAAAGAACTTTTCAGACATTTAAAGGAAGAAGTAGAAATGGTCAGAGATGGTCTTCTCTTTATCCTTCTTGTCTCAGCATCAGCCTTTGTCAGAGGCCAGAACGTTCATGAAGAGAAAGGTCAGAACATCTTTGCATATTTCCTATTTCTAATGAGCTCAAAGAAAACTGAGATTTCACTCATTAAGTCTAATTAGGAGGAAGATCCACCACATTTAACTAACAGTCACTTTTTAGCATACTTCTGAGAAAATGTGGCTTTTATTACTTTCAAAGATATAGAAAAGCTCAAAGATTTTCTTTTGGAAAATATATTCACTTGGGCATTAGAAACATGCTCTGTGCAACTGTCTTGGGCTTTTAACTTAAAACTTCCCAAAGAGATGGTTTCCAAAGTAAAGGGTTGGTCATCAACCAGCCTGCCACAAGGTTAAGTCTCATTACACAAATCTAATATAAAGGAAAATGTAAACACAGAGTCAAAGCACAATTGAGTGTGGTTTCAGTCAAATCTATTCCAGCTGTCGCTCAACTTGTTAAGACACATTTCCTAGCAAAGAAGCAGACGCTGGGAAATGGGTTTCCCTCTATCCACCATCACAGGTCAAGTCAGGGTGCAGTTTACTCTCTATTTGCTCCTGTTTTGCTGCCCACTTGTCACTCGGGGTGAATATGGCATTCTCATTATATTCATTTCTATTTGTGTTATGATGTGCCCCCGTTTATCAAAGACTCAGCAGTTGCTACATTCAAAGGCTCTCACCAGTTCTGTGCATGTGCCCCTGCTCCACTTCCAGGAGCCATGTGTAAATCACACACGAGAACCATAGAACTCCTAGGAACTTCAGCCAACAGATAGGCAAATAAATGTCAATACCAGTGAGGCCCTTAGAGTGAGTGAAGTCCATTTAAGTCTCTGGGTCACTTTGCTCATTAACTATTGAACAAATACAATCTAGACCAAGAATTAATGATTATCAGCCTCAGCAACTGATCAAATCCTGGAATGAATGGAATTTTAGATTCTCAGAAATAAGTCTTACTTGACTCTCAGTTCTACAGAGTTGGGACAAGCCCATATACATAGAGTCAATTTTAAATAGTGATAATAGTACCGAAAATAAAATTGCCTATTTAGCAAATTAACCCTATGTATTTAACCAGAGTGACTCTTAGACAAATTGTAATTTAGCAGAATAATCAATTGGCTCGCCTCAATATATGACTGGCAAAACCACGGTGGCACATATACATATCCTGTTATTAATTAAGAATGTGCTTGGGGATTACAGCAAGGCATAGCTGCTGCTCAGACATGTCCCAAAGTATAATTATTCTGAACTCATACAGCCTAACCAACCATATATTTACATTTTGTGAAGGAATGCTGATGTAAATGCAATTATGCAATTTGTTTTTTTTTTAATTCTATCCATCTCTCCTTATTCTTTCACTCATCTCCTTGTTTCCATCTGTAAAACAAAGCTAATAATAATACTTAATTTAGAATGTAACAAAGGTCTATAGTTAAAATGTCATGTGTATAACTTTAGCACTCAATTGCTAACAGTATGAAGCAAGCCAGAGTTATATCACAAAACCTGTGTCAAAAATCTAAGAAAAAATATAAGTCAGTCCTTGGTATATGGTATATACTATATGGTGCCTTTAAAAGAAGTGGAAAATTGATCCAGTAATCAGTACCAGATAATTGATGGGGGCGGGGTACTTCAAAACTACAAACTTCCCCAGCTTCAACCCCATATCATCTTCCTTTTCTGATTATAAACTTAGAGGCTTGAATTGTGGGGACAGTAACTACACTATTGACAGTATTTATAAAGCAGTCACTCATAATTTTGTGACATCAAAGGAAAGAGCCTGGCCTTGTGGGATTCCAGGCTTTTCCCTGGAAAACTGAGTGTGTAAATGCTTTCCTTCCTTGACAGATGAAAATCCCTTCCGAGGTCATGCATGGCCTCTACAGTATGACCATCACAGAAAAACAATATGTAGGTTCCTTTTAAAACTTTAAAAATAGAACTACCATGTGATCCACCCCACTTCTAGTTGTACATCCAAAGAAAATGGAATCAGTGTGTTGAAAAGACAATTGAACTCCCATGGTCATTGAAGCATTATTTATAATAGCCAAACTATAGGATCAACCTAAATGTCCACTAATGGATGAATACACAACACAGAGAGAGAGAGAGAGAGAGAGGGAGAGAGAGAGAGAGGAGAGGAGAAAAGGAAATCTCATGATTTCTGAAGACAACAGTGAACCTAGGATATATTACTACGTATCACAGGCCAGGCACTGAAAATCAAATACTCCATTTTACATTGACTATGAACATGTTGGGCTCCAAGAAGCAGAGAGTAGAATGGTACTAACCTAGGGCTGGCTGAGGAGACAAACAATGGGAGATGATATATTTGAAATTGCTAAGAGAGTAGATTTTTAAATATTCTCACCACCATATAATGCGACTTAGGAGGCGAGGTCAGGAACATCAGCAGTTCAAGGCCAATTTCAGCTTGAGGCCAGCCTGGGCTACACTGCGCGAGGCTCTGCCTCGAAATTAGAAATAAATAAGCAAGCTACATATGTGAGGCAAAGATGTGTTTTCTTGAAAAACACACATTTGCATATTACTTCTGATATAGGATATAGTGTGTGTGTGTCTATGTACGTGTGTGTGTGAGAGAGAGACAGAGACAGAGAGAGACAGAGAGACAGGACAGAGAGACAGAGACAGAGGCAGGTGGATGGACAGACAGATGTTGGGCTCGAACCTAGGCCCTTGTACATACACACTGGGCAAGTGTTCTACCACGGAGATGTCACCATCCTGGCCCTCATATAAAGCTTAATCAGCAAAGTGACATGTGATTGGTAATAAGAGCAAAACTTAATACAAGATGATATTTAGAAGTGGGGCCTTTGGGAAGTGAGCAGGGGTATATAGGGCCACATGAAGGTGTATCCCTTGGTTGGATCCTGGCTGTTTTATAAGAAGTAAGAAGGGATTGCAGATACAGACGTAGCCTCTGTGTTTCTTACCATATGACACCACAGGACCCTGCCAGCAAGAATGTCATCAACATGTGTGTTCCCTCAAACTTGAACCTCCAGAACTTTGAATTATGTAGACCTCTTTTCTGTATAAGCTATCCTGCCTTGGGTACTTTTGAATGGTGACAAAAAGCTGATTTAAACATGCTCCACTAAAGGCTTGTTTTGAGGATGATGATGGAGGTGGCGGAGAAGGAAAATGAGGATGATAAAGGGAAGAGAAGCCATCTAAACGAGAAGAAGGCAGGCACTGTGGTTTGAATGTGAATTGTCCCCTCAGGGTCCCCAGACATTTTGGAGGATGTTCTGGAGCCATTGGCCCATGGGGCCTAGCTGCTAGATGTAAGCCCCTGGGGGGCCTTCAGAGAGTTAGCCCCACCTCATTTCAGCAGTGAGATTTCTACGTCCTCCTATGCCGAGATGTGAATGAGCTCTGCCACGGCTCCTGCCATGCTGGACTCAGCCCCTCAGATAGCAGAGCTTCTCCCTCCGGATGGATGGCTCCGTCTGAAACCAGGAGCCTACTCAGACCCTGTTTCCTTAGCTTCTTTCTGTCAGGCATTGTGCCATGGCAACAAGGAAAGTCATTAATAAGTGGGCAACCTAAACGCATATGTCACTTCCAAGCAGTGAATACAGTTGGATTGTGTGACTACTGTGACTTCTGCATGGCTATTATTAGCAATTGTGGGGGCAGTTTGGGTAACTGATGATATCTGATGCTTTCTTTCAAGCCCCAAACAGGCCAAATATTATCACAAAGTCCCCTCGTGCTTGTTCAGTGACTCAGACAAAATAGAAATGGTAATCATGGGAACCAGAGCCGTGAATTCTAAGCAGCCTTATCTGGTGGGCTTCTGTTGCTTTGAGATCACACTACTTGCCGTGCCCCTTAAGTGCTCCTGATTGAGAGTCCTTTCAAAGAGTTACCAGGATTGTCCTAAAGATCTGCCAGGTGAGTTAGGGGCACTGTTCAGAGAAGAACCCCAGGAGAGCTCTGTGCTCAGTAGGTGTGATGGGATTTCACAGCAGAGACCAGGCCTTAGGGGGCCCTGCCCATTCCTGGTTCCTACCGGGCAGGGGGAGGGCAATGCCAGCAGCAAGAAGAAATGCTGCTTCTGGTGGAGAATTGAGGAGGCCACGACACCTCTGTCCCATCTCTGTCTCAGATTTCCCCACTTCTGAGCTGCTCCCCATCCCCAGGGCACAAGCTCTCACCTGCTTTTACCCCTGTCTGCTTGCTGTTCCTCATATGTCCATCCCCACTTTCATCTCCCTCAGTACCACAGTCCCCTCATTCTTCTAAACCACTCAAAGCTCATCTCTGGCTCAGGGCCTCTGTGCGTCTGGTCCCTCCTGCCAGGAACATGCCTTCTTGCGTGCCTGTATAGCCGAGTCGTTCTTATTTTTAGCTCTTAGCTCCACTTGCAGCTTTCTGTCCCAGGCTTGTCATTTATTTCTATGTCGTAATGTTTTATCTACAGCACTTACCATTATGTAAACTTAACCTGTCATTTCCTTTCCTTGCTCCCCGCAGAGTGCAAGCCCAGCGAGGGCAGACTATTGACTGGCATTCGCTATGCAGAAGGATGAGTCCTCACCCACACTTGCCTACTTGATGCGGGACTGAATGGCCATGGAGCTACCCCTTAGTGAGCACTGACTCAGTGCCAGGAACAGGGTGTAGGTTTCTCTAAATGCCGTCTCGGCCAGTGCCTGCTCCAAAGCAGGCTCTTACCATCTACATAGAGTAGACGGGGTTATGCAACTTCCCCAATGTCATAGACCAAAACCCTATTTGAACCCAAGCATGATTACCTCCAACACTAATACTTTATTCTAAAAAAAAAAAAAAAATGAGAGACAGAGAGAGAGAGAGGGGGCACCATATAGTCAGTATTTCAGGCTTTGCTAACCATATGGTCTCTGTGACAACTGGTCAATTCTACTGTGTGAAAGAGGCCACAGACAATACATAAGCCAATCAATGGGGCTGTGCACCAGCACGTTTATTTACCAAGCACATGGTGGGCAGGAACTGACCCATGGGCTACAACTAACCCTTCCCTTTTGAAGTCTCTCTTCTATGTTATACTGGAAAGAAATTAAAGCGAGGTGGGAAGAGGCCCGGCCAAGGCCTCCGTGGACCCTGTGGTCTCTCAGCTTGCCCCACAAATAGGATGAGTGGAGTTCAACCCCAGTGTGCACATAAAAAGCCAGACACAGAAGCACATATCTGCAATCTCAGTGCTGAGGGGCTGGAAAGAGGATCCCGGGTGTGCGGGCTGCTGCTCTCACTGAGTCAGTGAGTTTCAGGTTTAGTGAGAGGATCTTCTCTTCAAACTACAAGGTGAAGAGCAATAGAGAAAAACACTTGGCTTCAGCATTTGCCTTCTACATACTATGCACATGCTACTGCACATAATTATGAACACATAGAACACATGTGCCCATGTACACACACACACACACACACACAGGAGCAGGTAGAGTATAGGAAAGCATTAAGCATGTGATCTGTGTGAGGTGAGTCTCTTCGAATAGTGAAGCCCGCAGGCAGGTAGAGTGTCCAGTTGGGGAGGTAACTGTTCAGGGTTCTGACAGGTTTATGGTCTTAACTACAGCATACACTTCCATGAAGATCACGGTGGAGAGCAACCCAATTTATTTCCTTTGTCCAAAGTTCCATTCGTATTGTAATTAGACATGCTTTCACATTTCTGCATATGTTTCTGCACCAAAGGTCACCATGGGAGGAAGGAGCGCATGAAGTAGTTACGCTAAGTGCTGCCTCTCCAAGCCTGGACACCGTGGTCAGTTCCAAGTGAGCAAACTTAGCAGTGACAGATCACAGGCCACGGGCAAAGTGAGGACCACAGCTCTGAGGCAGCCCAGAGGACCCGCTTGCCATCTCACTGATAGGATGGGGACTGTTTGTGCGCAGTTCTTCGGTACTTTACAGTGGCTCTCAACACTGAGTGTCAGCATTAAAGCAAAAGACCAGTTCACCGGCTCCTTGGATCTGGTTTGTACTTGGAAAGGGTGAGAGCTCAAGGGACAAAGGATGTGTCTGTATAGTGCTGGCTGGGCATAAGAGACTCAACTGTGGGCTGGGTCTTAAAGGGCCTGTCTTTGGGCACTCTGCTCAGAAAGGCAATGAATTGATGTGTGAGTTTGAGTGTGTGCGTGCACATGTATGTATGGAGCACATGTGGCATGCAGAAAGAAAGCAAATGGTTCTGGGATAGAATTGTATATTTGTGTAATATGTGTGTGTTAATATGCGTATGATACGTATGGCATGTGTGGGAGTGTGGTCTCTTTGCATGTAAAATGTATGGGATGCATTCCTGATGTATGTGTGGAGCACACGCGTGATGTGTACATGGTGTGTATGGTGGTGGATATGTTGTGTGTATGGCACATGCTGTGTGTGTGATATTTGTGGTATGTAAATGATATGGTGTGCGTGTGTGGTATATATGCAGTGTATGGTGTGTATGTGTCATGTGTATGTCACGTATGTAGTGTATATGTGTGATATGTATAGTTTGTGTCACTTGTGCATGGTTTGTGTAGTCTATATGTGTATGAGGTATATAGTGCATATCTAAATGCATGTGTGACGTGTGTATGACATGTGTAGTGTATGTGTGTGGCATATCTGTGTGGCATGTATGTATATTTGTGGTACATTGTGTGTGCATGTGTGTGTGAGAACATGTGATATGTAATACTTAATCACTTCTTCCTTTTAAGATGGAGAATCAGATTCCCCTCCCCAGGATAGCCCTAAGTAATTAGAGACACAGTAGAAAGAGCAATAATTTCCCTGATCCTGAAGAAGTTATCCCACTAGCAACAACCATGAAGCAAGCTCTCCTACAAGCTACATGTGGGTCTTAGCTTCATTTTCTTCAAGTTTTGAACAGTTTTCTAAACGTGGGCCTTCAATGTTTGAGCAAGGAAGAAACCTTCGCATGGGGGAAACAGTGTCCCAGTTCTGTTGTTACACAGCACTCAGGGCCTGGGAACCTCCTTAATTGTCCTTCTTCCAAGCTCCTTTTCTTATCATTATGACTCAGCGTCTTACCCTTCACCCACCAAACTCCTGAGCTTTTAACTGTGTCTTTGCCATATCTTTACTACTGCAGATATGTGGGAAAGACTGTAAGCTTTGTCACAGGTGGAAGCAATCTTGGCGGGCTTTACCCTAGGGCACCCCATGAATACCTTGTGACAGACTGAGTGGAGCCATCCTGGGCCTGGAATTCAGGAAGCAGACCTGGGGACTCCACCTGGACTATTGTTTTTCTAATTGACCCTCAACGGGAGAAGGAGACCACCCTTCCCAGGTGACCCAGACAGGCAGGCGAAGAGGAGAGAGCGGCAGCAGGTTCAGATCCCGGCTTGAGCGCGTGTGGATCAGCGAACAGGCTGGACCAGCACGCAGACCAGAGACACCTAAGGACCCGTCCCGTGGAACAGATACCGGAAGGTTCACTCTTTTTTCCCTTTAACCTTTTTTCCCTCTTGTGTAAGCTAGTTGGGTTGTATAATAAAGTTTAATTGTTAAGAAACAGAGCCTACAACCAAATAGTTGCTACTTAAATGTCTCTCTTGTTACTTTTCTATTGCTGTGATAAAACACCATGGCCAGGGCAACTTATACAAGAAAGCATTTAATTTGGTTTACAGTTTCAGATGTTTAGACTCCGTGATGACGAAGTAGAGAAAGAGCTGAGAGCTCACATTTCAACCCTCAACCACAGGACAGAAAAGAACTGTAAGGATCCTTTGACACCTCAAAGCCTGCCCCCAGTGACACACCTCCTCCAACAAGGCCACACCTCCTAATCCTTCCTAAAAAGTTCCACCAACTGAGGACCAATAATTCAAACATGAGCCCATGGGGGCCAATCTCAATCAAACCACCACATTAATGTACGGGAGTGGAACTGGGTGGGTAGGGAGGCGACAGTGTGGGGAAGGTCTGGGAGGGGTTGGAGTAGGGAAAAAGCACGGTCAGAATATAGTATATGAATTTTTCAATAAAATATAGAAACAAAAAATACAGATTACTGACTGGATCTTCTTTCAGTACTTGGTACCAACAGGATCATAGTATCAACTATGTGCTCCCCGTATGTAATATTATTTAATTTTCACAATTTTCTGAGGAACGATGGACTGTAGTATACGTTTCTCAACCCTTATGGACAGTTGAGACCCTGGAAGGAGACCCAGGTTCACCAAGATGAGCCAAGTAGTAGTCAGCAAGACTGGGTTGAGATGAGAACTTATTTTGTCAAGAATTGCATTCTCCAGAAGGTCTCTAGAGCCTTCAGTGAATAGGAAAACACAGCATCACAGTCGTTACCCTGAGGTCCTTCTTACTTGGCCATCACGTCTCGCCACGCCAGAGTTCCAGACACTGGGGTGCTTTCCACAGAAGAGTCAACCCAGCAGCTGCCATTATGTCAAAGGCATGGCTTCTGCCCTGACTGCACTTAGAATTCGGAGGTGGTAGCAGTTAGTGCCCCAGGAGGAGAAAGCATTCTCATAGCTCCCATAAAAGGAGTCCCCATTGCCCTTGGTCCATTGTCATTTGCATGCATAATCAAGTGCCTAACATAAGCTTCTGCAAGTCTCTGTATCAGAGAATCTTCTCCAAAAGAATAAACAACTCCTTCGAAGAGGGCCCAGACTAACAATCTGGTAATACACTTCTTCACCCACAAGGCTCAAGGAAGAGAATGTGTAAGAGCCGAAAGATTGGGGGAACTGTTGTGAAATGCTGCCCTCTGGGCATGGTGTGTTCTCGTACACATGCATTGTGGATACTTGCATGAGATCAAGCCAGTTAAAAGCTCCCAACATGAGCACACCTATAATCCCAACCCTAAGGAGCAGGGGAAGGCAGATCTCTGTGTATTCCAGGCCATTCTGGACTACATGTGAGTTCTAGGCCAACCAGAGACACATACTGGCACTGTCTCAAAAGCAAACAAAACTCCAGCACTAAGCTGGGAGGAGCCAATGGCAGTTGCTGACTCTGGGTGAATCACTTTTCTTTGCCTAGGGTCCCAGCACATGACCCCACACACACTCTCCTATGGGCATCACTAACAGGACTCAGTGGGGTATAATCTATTTTTTTTATTTAATCCATGAAGTTGATAGGGAGATAGACATGTTGAGGAGAACAGAGGACTCAGCAGGAGGGGATAGAGACAAATACTATGACCAAGATATGTTATATGCATGTGTGAAGTTTTCAAAGAATAAAGATGACAGACTTCCCCAATGACAAAAAGAAAGAAAAAAACAAAAGACAATTGCTCAGGCCACATACCTGGTTGCTGGTAACACCACAGTAAGAGCAGCAGAGATGCTCTTCACAGTGTTCTAGGCATATGGCCTCCAGCTGCTGAGCACTGCTGCAACAGAGATGAGTGCAGTAGTGAAAGCTGTTCCAGAGAAGGAGCCCACAGAAGTCAGTCACAACTACGCCAGTTCAAATGGACAACGCCCGTTGTCCAGCTGCCTAGACCAACCCTGGAGCAAGCACTCAAGGAAGGTTCCAGAAGACAGCAACCCAAGACCAGGGAGCAAGCACTCACCTGCAGGCTGTTGTTGCTTCATGCTCCTCATACCCCCACCTGTTCCCTTTCTTGGGTTGCTGATCAACCACAGTAACAAAACCAAAGGAAACCCAAGCAAGTTAAAAATAGTAGCAGCCAAGGGTCACAAAGATTAAGGTAGAGACTTCCAGAAAGTCGTTGTCTCTAAAACAGATTAGCCCATCGCATTACATTATCCCCAAGGGATCCCACCTTTGTTTGTTTGTTTTCCCTTTTTTTTTTTTTTTTTTTTTTTTTTTTTTTGCTGTGGTTCATGTCAAGATATGTGTTGAATCCAGAAAGAAAGATGTGGGCCAACAGCGAGAGCAAAGTGTCTATTGGTACGATGCACAAGTCTGACTCCAAGTAGCTCTCGGTCCAAACATGGGATCTTCTGTGCAGTTTGCTGCAGCACAGCCAACCTTGTGTACGTGGCTAAACCCACCTTACAGACCTGTATGAGACCTGCTCATTTCAAACATCTAACCCAGAAACACCCAACTACAGCGCAAGTACATAGACGCTGCCACTTAGATTACTGAACTTGAGTCGCCTAGTGTGTATTTTCTATTTAGCCTCTGGTGGGTAGGGGCTGGTGGGTGGGGGCTACCAATGCTCTGGACAATACTGAAAGCAGTGAGGTAACCAGATGCCTGACACCTTGTGTACCCAGAGCAGATCTAATGAAGCCATGATTCCCCACTCAGTGGGAAGACAGGGGAGCCAACCTGTCAGCTAAGCCTGGGTACTGGCAGCTTTTACAACCGCCTGGAAGCAGTGTCTAAGAGGAAGCTGACAACCTGGGTTAACACAACCCCTTTTATCTTGAAATACCAATAAAGAATTCAGCAGCCTGATAGCACAGGGCACCCAGGGCTTTTATTTCCATTACAGCGGTTGTCTGAGATGGGCAGCTCCCTTTTAGAATTCATGAGTTTGGCCCAGAAAGCAGATACTCAAGGCATTAAACATACAGGAGCCTGAGACACTGAGAAGATAGGAGATTCTCCCTAAGGGTCTGACTGCCACGGCTAGCAGAGTGTCATAGGAAGTGATGAAATTCAGCTATATCCTGGCCATTCACCCAGCCTGAGAAATCAGACGCCATGGAATAGGTTCCCTGGCCTCCTGTTTGGGTTGGACATGGCATTAGCCTCAATGACAAGCAAGCAGTTTGCTGGACAAGACTTGTGGAGATACCATGATGCAGAGACAAAGGAGGGCGGGACTTTTAGTTGTGATAGCCGCTGTATTAGACTGAGCATAAGCAGTCAGGGATAAGCACCATCATCTGATCAAATACCCTCCACTGTAACAAGCATGAAAGACTCTTAAAGGAAAAGCCATTAAATTGTATCTGTGCAGCTGCATTGCAGACCTGCAATTGGAGGGGGGGGGTGAGCTGGGGGTGTGGAGGCGGCTGTCAGTAGAGCATTTGCCCCCTCATATGAGTTCCTGAGTTCAGTTCGCAGCACCCAAGAGAAGAGGTGGGTGTGGTGTGCACATGTGTAATTCTGTCTCTGGGGTGGCACAGAGAGCAGTTCACTGTCCAGCCAGTCCTGCCTAGTTGGCAAGCCCTAGATCCTAATGAGAGACTCGGACTCAAAAACTAGGTGGGTACTATTACCGCCTGAGCAACAACATCTGACCTCGGCCTGTATAGTCACATCCTCACACATACGCCTGCACACACGTGAACACACACACACACACACATACACACACACACCTTGCAGCTTTTTCCTTGGTTCCCTGGAAAAGGCATCGCCTGTGTGGGTCTGAGGAGCCACTAGAGATAGTTGGAGAAATAGCTTGGAAGCTCGCTCAGTTGAGTAAAAAGCTCACAAAACAAGGGCAGAGAAGGGAGAGAGAGTCACATAGGGACCGGGTTGCCCTGTGAAAAAGCCGCACTGCTCCACAGTCAGATCTTGTGCTCTGCGGTGTCACATTCCATTCCTGTTAGTGCCCCCGCCCCCTCTTCTGGGCTATGAATTCCTTCATTGGGGTGAGTCTTGTCTTGTTGCTGAATCCCAGGACTAATTAGAGGTGAGTCGTAGATGTTGGTCTCCCAAAGGGGCACTGAAGAAAGAAAATACTGAGGACCCAGAGTGACGCCTCCCGGACCCATGGTATACTCTCTGCTTTGAAGGATGCCCGCTGTGCTGCCTGGTGTCCAGCAGGCTCACCCTACACATCCATGGACAAGATAATTACATGTAACTCAATGGAGAGTTTGCTGCGATTGGGTCAGATACAAGGTGCTTGGGGATTTGTAAACAAAATCTCAGCGTCTCTGGCAGGCCCTTTTTGAGGACCACCTAGGAGCAGCGCCAGCGAGGGGAGCCAGCCTTCTGCTGCTGCCTGGCCCCCTGGTTTCCATTGTCAAGGCTAAAGTGTCCATCTTCTCAGGCCCTCGTTTTTTAAGTTCACAAAATACATGGTGTTCAAGATTCCCCGTCCACGTCAACCACCCTCTTCTCTGCAGAGAGATCTAGATTAAGAGTTCACAGGAGAACAGACGTCCTGGACTTTCTAGACCCAAGTGGAGTGGTGTAAGTGGTTTGTGGTGGTGGTTTGCTTTTGTTTAGCTTGGTCTAGTTTTTTGTTTGCTGGTTTTTGGGGGTGGGGAAGGTTGACTGCCTTGGTTTGAGGCAGGACCCTTGAAACCCAATACACAGACACACCGCCATTCTGCGTGGAGACAAAGCAAAGCTTTGAAGTGAGTGTATCCAGCAAGGCAGCAGGATGGGTAGGTGAGGAGGAAACCAGGCCGGTTGCAGCAGCTGCCGGCTGCTGCTGGGGATCCTGCTGAGGGCCCCAGGAATAGTAACAAGGCGCTTTCATTATCACACCCAGCATAACTGCCCGTGGAACTCCATTCCACATCTGAAATGCAGCTGAGGGACTGGATAGCACTGGAGTGGGTGATCAGGTTCTGGGAACCGGAGGTTGACAATGGACTCCGCCCTCTCCCCCCACCTGCTCCCCCCACCCCCACAATGGCAATGTCACTTTCTTCTTCCGAGTGGAGGGAGAGAAGTGGGGTTGCCTTGGAGAATAATGAGCCACCTGAACTGCCTCTGGAAATGCTCCTGGTGTCCTGTTTCTCTGCATAGCATCTTTGTTCCTTTCTCAACACTTGATCCTCTGAATGCCCATCCAAAGAGGAGTTTAAAAACCCAGAAGACAAGTGCAGAGTGTTCTGTGCCTTAAAATCATGGTGCTAATCCCTCTGCCCAGTAATTGTTTCCTTCAGGCATCTGTGGCTACAACATCCAGGCCCAGGGAGGTTCCTTTACACCTTGTACCCAGGAAGCAATCAATGGGCAGGGATTGACTAACGGACTATTAAGGGTAGGAGTTGAGGCCCCGGAAAGGGAAAAGAAGATGGAGAGACTTGATATGCTGCCAGAGTCTTGGTGGAGGTATGTTGGGGGGCCAGCACTTCAGACCCCTACAGGAAAGGCAGAGGGAAGAAAAAGAGCTCCTTTGGCGTTGCTGTTCAGTGGTCTGAGCCTAGAAGCCTTCTTTCACTACCTCCCTGGTCTGAAAAATACGCTAACCAATCTGACAAGTGCTGTTACTAAGGTTTCAGCCTAAGGGTTTATAAAAGATGGCGGACAGAGGCACATGGTACTCCTAGGGCAGGCCAAGTGGGCAGGTTTGGGAACAGGCATGGGAGACCAAGGAAGGGACCATGAGGCCGTCTCCAAGTCATCAGTTCCCAGCTCACCTCCCAAGCTCCTTTTCTCAGAACTTCCCCAGCAGAGAACCGGACTTTGGGTGGGTTTATCTCCCAAGCTGTGCCTGTGGGACCTGAGGGGAAGAGATCCAAAATACTGCCTGCAGGAAGACATCCTTTCTGAGACAAGAATAAAGGGAAATAGTTGTCGCTGCCAGCAGGAAAAGGAAGGGAATAAAGGCTGGCAAGGGTCTTCCTGGAGATGAAGGGTCTCCTGGAACAGTGTCTCTCCAGCAGCAGAAACAGGACGGAAAAGTACCAGAAAGAGTCGGGTTGCTCTCTCTTGCCATGCGCTTGGACATGGGTCAAGGGTATCTTGGATGTCTGCATGAACAACTCGGTCTTAGGGACCACTCAGTCCATCTTTCTCCTCTTGTTCACAGACTCTGAGCCCCAAGGAGAGCAGGACCCCTGCTGCATGCCAGCTGAAGTAAGGTGTGAGGCGTGCAAATGCTATGGTTCACCAAACAGCACTCTGAGACTGGCTCCCACTCCCTTCTAAATCTATTCTTTGTCCTCTCGACAGACACAAAAGGCCTCTTTCTTGGTGTACCGCCTTTAATGCCTGGTGTGCCGCTGAGCCTTAGCTTATGCAAAGGCACTGGCTTTCTCTGCCTCCCTTTCTACTCTGTAGCCTGTGATAAAAACACAATAAGTCTATCACCGAATCTCTTTTCTCAAAATCATTTTACTAAAGAAGTGTTGTCCCTATTTTACAGATGGGGAAAGCAAGACTTAAATACCAAGGAAAAACACTGGATTCGGTTACAGATATAAAGGACCTTTTTTTCTTCCTTGCTATGAATCTAATAAGATTAACATAGTAAGGAGAGTCCCTTAATTTGAGGCCTTTTGCATAGAAGCAAATATACCGAGACCATTATCTGGGAATAGAGGAGTACCATGGTCCCTTTAAGACTGAGGGCAACTCAGAGGGGACATCTTCAGGTAGGATTATGGGCCCACAACACTAGTGGCCTAAGTAAGTGCTAGATCTGAGGCCCAGGGAAGAAAAGGGGAACTGAAGACTCTCCAGGGAAGTTCCTAAAGTGACAGGGGAGACAGACAGGGAGAGAGAATCTGCCTGACAGAAACATTCCAGGGGGTCAGGTAGTGCATACAGTGAATCCAAAGCCAGGGGTCCAAAGAATGCCCACACTACTTGACAAAGATCCAGGTTGAGTCTACAGCTGTGTGGGGTGGAGTCCCAGCTCCACTTCTAACCAGTGAGCACAATCATTTGAAGTGGGGATGGTGGTAACCCCTCAGTCTATACCGGAGATAAACAAGATCCACTAGAGCAAAGCACAGCATGCCAGACACTTCAAAGCCTGGCTCTGTAGAAGGTGAGTAAAGCCCTCTATGGAGAAGGCAGAGGGCGGAGCTTAGACCCCAAAGCATTTCATCTGGAGATCTGTGCCCCGTTTAGCCACCATGTGCTCACAGCCACGCTCACAAGCTGGCGCAGTCGGTGCTCACAGCTCACGGGCATGAAAGGGTAATGGGACCTGTGGGACACTTGCCACATTCCTTCCATTTAGCCTGCTGTCACTCACTCTCCTCCATCATGTCACTGTGGTGTGAAAAGAGGGGACTCTGACATCGCCATTTCCTGCACTAATGTATACATGTCCCTTAAATTACACTCCATCCATCCCCTAAAAGCATTGTCCTGTTTCTTCCCCAGCTTGTCCTGAAGATTGAGTCTGCCAATGAAAAGCACTCAAGAGAGTAGGAAGCAGGTGAGAGGTTCCCCATCGATTTTAGAAGTGAGCAGTGAGAATGCTGCATGGAAGAAACTGCGCTGCCCCAGGGCCGGGCTGCCACACCAAGTCTCTCTGCCCTCACAGCCCTCTCAGTGTCAATGGATCAAAACTTAGCAATTGCAAGGCATCCTGGGGTAGTCTAGGAAGTTCATCAGCTCCAAACTTGCTTGCAGAAAGGAGATATACTCAACAGAGAGGAAGTCTACCTAGACCTTTGACCCGCCCCGGGCTCAGGGGCAGAGTGGGGGTGCTTTTAAGCAGAAAGTGTTAAATGGGATGCCGTCTGTGTACAGAGGGTCATGGGGCTCAAGGACCATCCTTTTGGCAAGATGGAGCAGAGTGAAGGAGAAGAAGCCTGGCACAGCAAGCAGAACCAGGGTCAGCCAGGCCACAGGAAGGGAGGAAGTGTTCCCCAAACAGCAGAGAAGACTCAGACGGGGAAGTAAACCCTGCACTTGCATGGCTTGTCCTCCACCCCTCGCCATGGCCTATAAGGATGAGGAGGAACAGGATCTCACATTGAGGAGCTCCTCAGACCTATGGCTGTGGCTCCTAACAAGGCTAATGGGGCCCCATGAGGGTAAGGAACACCCTCCATCTGTGTAGAACCAGAAGCAATGGAGCTACCCTGCCCTTCCACCACAGACAACAAAGTAGAGATGACCTAGGTCCAAATTTCTGAGACAACAGAAGCAGCACACCTGGGGATAAAGCGTGACCAAGATAGGCTGGCTGTGTGTTTACTCCTGGACCTGTGATGTGCATGGGAAAAACAGGGACTTAAGAAGCTCAGAGCAGCCGGGCACGGTGGCACACACTTTGAATCCCAGTATCAGGAGGCTGAGGCCCGCAGATCCAGGCCAGCCAGGAATACATAGTGAGAACCTGTCTCAGACAAACAAACAGAAACCCGAAGGACATGAAAGAATACTTTCCCACTCAACCACTAAAATAAAATGGCTTCCTTTGTTTACCACCAGGTCCTCTCTTCCCCAGCCACCTCCAGGTCTGACCCAACAATTAGTTCTTTCATCTGCCTTTCATGCACCCCGAATCCCAGCTCTCATCCATAGGAGAAGTTGTCAGTCACAGAGCACTCTACCAGAGCCCAGCTCTGAAAACACCACTGGGTTGGATGGGTTATGTCATGGGAACAGCCAGGGCACGTGCAGCATGGACTTCAATCAAACAGGGAGACTAATTTAGACGCGGAGATGGAGTGCTCGGCTCGGCGCCTCTCCTCTGCTCCTTTACTTTGCCTGATTGTGGATCCCAAGATTTGGATTCTTATCGATCAGCAGGGTATTTGAAGGTTGTGTCCCATTTGCAAATCACATTTAGAGATGTTTCAAGTGGAAGCTTTTGGGTTTTCTCTGAGCCAGGGTGACCGATGGCAGATGTCTAAGGTCTAAGGACTATGTAGACCTCAAGAAGGATTGTTTGGTGCTCAAACAAGGTCATGCAACAGCAATATTACAGACACCCCTGACCTCTGCCCAGCTGCAAGCAAGTGCTTTCCAAAGCTGTACAGTGCACTATTCTCAGCTTTCTTCTTAGGCTTTCTTCCTCCCGCTTCATCTGCCTGTCCTGGGTTCCACTTCACGTTTTCCCCAGACCCATCCCACTCCCACATCCACGTCCCCAGTCGCTCAAGTACCTGTGTCCTTTAAGTGGTGTCTGAGGAACTAGTTCCGGTCAGTCGATTAGCAAAGCTTTCCCAGACAGCTTCAGAGGACGACAGCCTCGGGTGTGGGTGGTCTGAAATGCTTCTCCAAAGGCCTTTTTGTGTGCCCAGAGAGAGGCCTGAGGCCTTTGGGTGCACTGCAGTAACCCCAGAAAAGCACCTCGGGCAGGAGCAAACACTCCCAGGCTGGTTTTGCAAGAGCAGAGGAGGAGGAAGGCTCTTTCATCAAATAATAACCAGCCAGAGATAAGGCCTGTTAGGCTGAGCTTGGTCAGCCAATTGCAAGCTTCGGATCATGAGAAGAGGCAGCCCTAGGCTTCTGGAGCCAGTTTTAGGGCTTGTTATAATTTAATGATGTTGCACGGGGGTGGAGGGGGATGGCGTGTTTTCTTGGCTTTGCCTTCTGGGGATTTTCTAACAGGAGAGCAAAGCTCTGAGCTCAATAGCCTCATTCTCCATGGGGGCAGCTGTGCTGAGCATCCTAGGGGTCACATGGAGTTCTAGGCTCGTGGCGTGGCTGTGTCTACTTTGCCAAGAGTTCTTTCTCACTGCCTCTGGGTAGCTGGGAAAGAGATTTGAGTAGGGGGTCAACAGAGGACAAGCATGTTTGACACTGGGTGTATAATTCCCTGCTGGTGACGCTGATGGGGTCAGAGACACCTTAGTGGGTCCTGCACCATTTCTTCTTTGTGCTAATTTTCCTGTGTGTAGTGATGGGGTCTCTCCATCTACCCAGTCTTTTCATCCACCATGCTCTCCCAAGGTAGCATGGACCTTTTAAGATAAGAGAAGTAGGGTCACACGTTCATGTTCACTCACACCCCTGTCAACCGTGGCAAGACAAACAGGAAGTCTGAGTGATTTACCAAGAGATAGGCATCCGGGAAGTGAAAACAGAAGTCCACCTCTTTTCTTCCCCAGCTGCTCACATATAAGCATCTTAGTCCTGTCCTGTGTAAGCCTTGGATTTTAGGATGCTTAGCTCTACATGAGAAAAACAAAACAAAACAAAACAAAAAACCAAAGACAACTCTTTTAAAGTAAAGGAGGGAGCAAATGGTTGAACTTGGCTAAAGGTTTTTACAGAAAGCTGGTGGGGGTGAAATGCTTGACCTTAGGGCTTAGGGCCAAGGTACCCTTCGCAATGCAAATTCAGCAACTTCTTACCCCTGGGTGCAGCTGGCCCAGCAGCTGGCTAAGGGCAGTGCCCCTCCAGAGGTTTTGGTTGTTCAAGAGGAGACATAGAGACTCTGGATGAGTCTCCGTAGGTTAGGCTGAGACAGGGTGAGGGTGACCTCCTGCATAGCAGCGGGGTACAGAAGTAGATCTGAAACCATGGAAGTCTGAAGACACAGGGGAAGAGCAAGAGAGAAAGCAGGGACAGTATGAGGAAGGTTACTCTGGCAGGCTGGCCAGTTCCCAGTTTGTCCGTGCCTAAGAAGGGCTGTATCCCAACCCTTGCAGTTATTTCATTAACAGCCCGATCAGACATGCCAGACTGAAAGATGTGGGGGAAAAATAATCAACCAGAGACAAGAAGTGTGGTGGCTGATGCAGGAGAGTCCTCTCAGATTCTCATCAGCTGTCCAGTCCCAAAGTCCACATCCCTGGCAGTGTTCTACCAGCGATCTCGACAGGAGGAGGAGAAAGGTCTCGTTGGGGAGAGGTGAGGCTGAGGTAACTGGTGAGGGGAGAACAGGTAGCAGGAGCCTGACACAGGCTTCACTTCTGAAGTTGAGACTCCAGGGCAAGGTGCTTCTCAGCTGAGGCTAAGGATGACAGAACAGTATCCAGCTCCTGTGGGTACCAAAGGTCTGGGGCCACCATGCAGCTCACAGGTCCTGACCTCTGGGTTATTGCATCACAGTCACGCCAGCTTTCTTTGATATTCCTTTTATTTATTTAGACTCATGGCTCGAAGCACTCCGGGCATCTGACTGGTCCTGATCAGGAAGATCAGTTAGATAAGCTCTAAAGGAATGGATGTGGTCCAGGCTAGTTCCAGGCCTTGGTTCTTTGGCGTTATCTGCGCAGTCTTTCAGAAAATCAAATTTGGAGCATGAGGCACTAGTGAATTCAGACCAGGGACAGCACAGGTCAGTAGGGTCACCTTGGGGTAAAGAAGCAACAGCTCTTGGTACTTACCATGGGACAGGTCCTAAATTGATGCTTCCTGGTCACATTTCCATCCGTAAGAGCTCTACGGGGCACTCGGAAATTCATGAGCATTTCAGAGAGTGAAAAGGCAGGAGTTAGAGGTCAGTTCCCTTGCCTGAGCTTCTTAACCATTACTACATACGTGCAGGAGCTGAAACTACAGCTAAAGGCCAAGGGACTCACATCCATGACACTTTCATTTCTGTCCCATGCTGCCACCCATAAGAGTTCTTTTTAAAGTTTTTTTTAATACTTATTTACTTATCTGTGTGTGAGAGAGAAAAGAGAGATATGAGAGAGAGAGAGAGAGAGAGAGAGAGAGAGAGAGAGAGAGCACATGCACTTCCCATGGCACACATATGGAGGTCAGAGGTCAAATCCTTTGGGGAGTTGGTTGTCTGAGTCAGGGTCTCCCTGTGCTGTATACTCCAGGCTGGCTGGCCCCCAAGCTTCTGGGTGACTCTCCTATCCTTAAATCCCATCTCACAGTAGGTGTGCTGTGGTTATAAGTAAGCTCCACCACATCTGGACTTTTATATGGACTCCAGTGGGTCAAACTCCAGTTTTTGGGCTTGTGTGGCAGAAGCCTTTTCCTGGCGATCCATCGTCTTGGCCCAACAAGAGTTCTTAGGTTCATTTCTGTCTGTCTTACAAGTTGCCACTGACTTCCGTCCTCTTTCAATGACTTTTGTATAACCACCAAAATCATTATTTGTACATTAACATGTAACGTATGCACCTAGATCCACACACATACAGACACTCATCTTTGTGAGTTACCTCTGTGTGCACATGTTTCTACATCACCCTACCCCCCTCACACCCTCCGCCACCGCCTTTTACCCAGATATGTTCTGGTGCCTTCAGAGAAAGGTACAAGTGGCTTCAGTTTTTAATTGCCAAGGCTCTATGAAGATCTTGGGATAGCGGGCATGCAGCAGGAACCCTGTTCTATGTCAGTTGATTTGTTTGTTTGGTTTTCAATTTTTTTTTGTTTTTGTTTTTATAGCTCTGTCTGTTCTGAAACTCGAACAGGCTGGACTCGAACTCACAAGAACTCACAAAGACCTGCCTACCACTGTCTGCTGGGATTAAAGGTGTGTGCCACTACGCCCAACTTTATGTCAGCCCTTAAAGAGAGAAATCAGTTTCTTATGAGTAGGGAAATCACCACGTGTCGAGTGTCTGAGTCCTTCATTTGGGGACAGATCTCTCCTCTCAGACAAGAAGTTCTGAACAAACGTCTATTTTGGAGGACAGATCCATGGTGGCACCTAATGGTGTATCTGTCATAACTAGAGGTTTTAGCCTTTGACTTGGGCTGAATTATCACTGTCCCAGCATGGCATACACACCCATTCATACACGTGCACTTGTGAGTGAATGGGCCGGTTGCCTGGTATAGCATCACAATGTCAGAAGCATCTGAGCACAAGGCCGCTAATGTAGAGGACAGACAGCTCTGATGTGGTTAATGTGGGCCAGTGGAGTCTGAAGGACAGTGGAGGCTCTCCTGACTAGGACATCTACTGCCTCCTGCTGAGTATCGCAAGGGGAGATGTGGGGTGCCAGAGGCTGGACATGCCGACTGATCCAAAGTCTCCATTTATTTTAATCCTGACAACTAATCAAAGGAAACACTTTCCAAAGTCAAAAATCCCAAAAGATAAAACTAGCCCATGGGTAGCCAGTAGTCCCTGCTGACTCGCTTTCTTTTATGGACAAAATACACATTTTGCAGACATATTGTCACTCCTGTAAATGCCTGGGGGTCTCCACAAGCCACAGCACCCAGTCCTTCTGATTGCATGTCATTCTGTCACTTTCTCCCTCTGTCTACTGTCACCACAGTGTGGTCAGATGACCCCTACCCCAGAGGTCTAAATAATGGTACTACATGAGTGGGGTTCTGTGAGCAGTTCTCAACAGCTACTCAGAAAGCTGCATTATTTTTGACACAGGGTCTAATCAGTTCAAGCTGGGCTTGAATTTGCTCTGAAGCTGCTGTTGGCATCAGAGCTGTGTCTGATAGGCTAAATCTGGCCTGGCCCCGCATGCTCAATAGACCATGAGAAAATCAAGGAATAGGGAAAAGCAGAAAGGTGAGATTGATTCAACGTGGCCCCAGTGGGAAGAAGAACAGAGTGGTTCCATGATGCCGCCTCCTCATGAACTTTGTCCTCTGGGTCCTGGCTTGAGGTTCAGGTGTACGGAGAGGCATGCATAGCAAAGCTGTTCTGCCAGTGTGTGGGCCTGCCACCATCAGCGTCTCTCTTGCAAGAGCTCTCAAGTCGCCAGAGCCATGAGAAGTCCCTTGCTAGAAAGCTCTCCCCTTGCTGGCACAAGCCTCAGCCTTCTCCTTCCAGCAGGAGGAGTCTCGGGAAATTCCCTTCTGGAGGTGGGGTCTACTGTTTCAGGAGTCAGAGAGACTGATAGACAAGAATCTTTTTAGAATGTCTTCATACCCACGGACACAGTTACACAGCTGAGCTGCTCTTGAACCCCGGGTCCTCCTGACTCTAGTTAATTCTCACATGCGAGATTGCAGATACACACTGCCACACCTGGCCAAGACGTCTTAACAGGACCATGCACATATTCTAAAACACTAACATTGGTGAATCATGGACTCTAGGCCCCAAAGTGCCCTGGATGTTAAGATAGAGCACTAGAGTGTGTCATGAATGCTCTGTAAAGAACGCAGAGAGTGACACAAATCAGCTTTGTTTCTAAAAAGATGGTCCTAGCAAATCTTTACACATCCCAAAAGAGAGCATCTCGGAAAGTGGTCTAGGTCCTACCTGCCTGAAAAACACATTGACACTTTGTCCGAATACTGATGTGTGACTCTTCTGGTTTACAGTTTCTTACATGTTTTATCCTCAGCCATGGCCAAGGCTAGAAACTTTACACAAACTACAGGGGAAACCTCCATAGCATGATGAGAGCCTGAAGTCCAAGAGGGTAAAGCATGTCACAGGAATATCATGGATGGATTTTAAAAGAAAAAAGAGCATCTTAACCTTTCAGAAATGCATACCATAATATTCACCAGTGAAAGAGGATGTCTGGGAAATATCACAAAATTAATAACAGGGCTATGTGGGTAAAACCAAAAATGGGACAAAATCCGTAATAGGAGATGTGTGTCGTTGATGTGAGTGGTAGGTATATTTGAGGCCCACAATGACTTATTAGTCTAGATTCTTTTCCATATGAATATTTTATTCTCTCATAATTTGTGAGAATAAAAGACTTCATCCTTACATACCATGTCATCATATGCAAGAGAGATTGGTAAATACATCATAGCTAAATGAACGCCCTACCAACTGTTATTCTAGTTGCCACATTCTAGTTATTAAGAGTCTCACAGGCAGGCAAGACTCTTGGCACAGGCCTGTAATCCTAGCTTCCCTGGAGGACTGCACAAATGTTTAGCTAACCTGGGTTACAAGTGAGTTCAGGACCAACTTGGGCAACTTAGTAAGCTCTACCTCATAATTTAGAGAAGGCAAGAGAAGAGCTGTGAGTGGAACATGTGCAAGGCCCTAAACTCAATACCAGTTCCGGTCAGAGGAGAGAGGGGAGGAGTCAGAGGAGAGAGGGGAGGAGTCTCACAAGAAGCCACCCGCACTTCTGTAGATTGCCTTTAGTGGGTCAATAGTGCCATAACTCCTTCAGAACCATGGGTTATGCCGGTTAATAAAATTGCTTCACTTGGCTTACAGGATGGTACTTGACAGGCACTCAGTGAGAGCCAAAGAGGAGGAGGCAGCTCATGGGCACAGGAAAGCCTTAAATGATGCAGAACACCTCACACACAAGCCTGTCCTAAGGCCAAATGGGAACATCTCAAGCTTTCCTCTTGGGGTCCTTCTTTGATTCCCTAGAACACCTTCTTCCTGCCATCTGACCGAAATATCGCCACGCTTCTTTATTATTGCCTGTGTCGTCAATCAGCGCCTCTTCACCTGCACAGGTGTGAGTGTTTGGTAGGCCCAGGCACAGCACGTGCTCCCTGAAGATAGAAACCATGGCCCTCAGCTCTCTGTGGTCTCCTGTCCTAGCACAGCCTGGTCTGGGGTGTGCAGATAATAAATGACGGATACCAGTGCAGCCACAAGAGGCGGCACTCTGATCCCTCTTCAGACCACTGACTACAGGAGCACAGCTGACTGACAGCCTCTTCAAACTGCCCCATTGGGTCTACCACGGCTTAAACTGATACTGTTCAGTGGCTGGCCACAGGGGTGAAGAGTGAGCCCTTTCCTGCCACTCATGTGTGCATGCATACATGCGCAGATACACACATACTAAAATAATACATTTTTAAAAATCCACTTGCCCTTGGTGGGGAGGCCTGGCCGCACTCAGAGAAAGAATAGGTAGGCCACCAAGATGAGACTTGATAGCCTATGACCATATAGTGGGGGAGGAGGTCCCCCTCGGTCATAGACCTAGGGGAGGGGAATAGTAGGGAGGGAGGAACAGGAGGATACAAGTGATGGGATAACAATTGAGAGGTAATCTGAATAAATTAATAAAAAAGTTTCTTATAAAAAATAAAAATAAATAAATAAAAATAAAAAAGTGCTCTAAACTACTCTAAGGCAGGGTGGGTAACCTTTGGTTAAAAAAATGTAGCCCAATGACAAATCTTTTAAGCTTTGTGGATCCTTTTTTGTGACTACTCAGTTCTGCTATGCAATACAAACACTGCCCAAAATTGTGCATGAGGGAGTGTGGCTGTGTCTCAATAAAGCTTTATGAAAATGAATCTATAACACTATGTAAGAGTAAGATGAACTTGCTCAAAGTGCTTCAGTTTGCTGAAGGAATCTTGTGGTTACACAAGTGAACATGTGTCATGCTAGTGGGCGTCCAAACTGTTCCTTGCACCTGACAGACCTAACCAATCAATCGGGAGTACCTTCCTGAAGTGCCTCGGAATCCTCTGAGAAGAAGTGAAGTTGGTCATGTAGTGATGTCTATCTGTGTCCCACCCCCCAAACCTGTTCTGTTCCCACAGTTAACAACTGACAAACAAGCCCGTGATTCAGTGACAATAAAGATGAAACTGATTTCAGATCGCTGGAGAGCACGTCTTCAATGCCAAAACCGCTGAGGTACAGCTAAAGCCAGCCATTTACATCTTTGAAATAGTGAGAAAATGTAAGTCATTTATACAAGGTGATCCCGATGACTGTCCAGAGCAGGAGCAGCTGCACCCAGTCTCTCGTTCCCTCCCCTAGAAGGCAGGGCTCCATTCTGTTAGGATGAATAGGTGTTTGCTCTGGTTTTCACTGGCAGAAAGTGGGACAGACTCCCTGCCCCTGGGCTACAGTCCAGGGGGCCGGGTCCTTCCTGTGCTACCAGCTCTCTCTTCTTCAGGACCGTCCAAGTGGTGAGAGGCAGCTGCCTCCTCTCCCTCCAAGCCAGTCTGTGTTCAGCACAAAGACGCAGTGCTCCCTGCACCCTCTTCCCCTTGCAGTCCTTTGCTGCTGCATTCTGGAGAGGCAATCTTGGCATTCCCTCCCTTACCTCAACCTCTTCACCAGGAAGAGCAAAGCCCCCATAAACGATGCAGCTTCCTAGTCCTAAAAGCCTTTCTCCAGCCCAAGGAAGTCAAGCTCCTAATAAATGGTAAATAGATGAACCTTTGCCATTTGAGGCCAGATACTCCTTCTGGAATCTGATGGTGAACATGGAGTTCCTCCACAGTTGAGATACACACACCATAGGCACCCCAGATTCCCCAGCCTACAGGATCACCTCTTTGTTTATACACAAACAACAATCACAATCCAGTTAATAGTATATTCCTAGCACTGCGGTTAGTGGCACATGCTTTTAGATGACTTCACCTGGTTAGGGCTTCCCAGTGGCCTCATGTGGATGACAGCTTGGCTGCCTGACAGGAAAGTTTCCAGGGAGTCCCTGGAAGGCCAGGGGTTGTAACACGGATGGTGGCCTCCATCCTGGAAGGCAGTGTGAGCTGTTTTCGTAGTAAGGTGGCAGCCATACTTCCTTCGCACACATAGCTCAAAGTTGTCCACAACTTTGCAGAGGAGAACTAATTACTAGCAAAGATGATCTTCTTTTGCATCTTCCTCCGCCTCCTCCTCCATCTCCTCCTCTTTCTTCTTCTTCTTCTTCTTCTTCTTCTTCTTCTTCTTCTTCTTCTTCTTCTTCTTCTTCTTCTTCTTCTTCCTCTTCTTCATTTCTTAGATTGTTCATGTGTATGAATGTTCCACTGACATCCATCTCTATGGATCATGTGCATCCTGGAACTAGAATTATGAACAGCTGTGAATGGCCTGCTGGAAACCAAGCCTGGATCCTCGGCAAGAACAAGTGCTCTTAGCCACTGAGACATCTTTCCCACCCACAACCCTCTCACTACTGATGCTGCCTGAGAGCCACTGGCTTCTGAAGAATAGACTACTCTTAAGGTTGGGGACTATTGAAAAGCCACCAACTAAGGTTCAACCACTCAGAGGCCTGGGTCACCTGGCCACGTCTGTCACCAGATATGTATTCATCTGGTGTCTCTATTGTCCCCACTCCCTATGTGTCACCTACCAGCCCAATCTCCTAGAGCTTCTGTAAGGAAGTAAAGGGGATCAGTGGGGTGGAGGGACCTGAGGAGATTCTGGTTCTGGGCTGTGCTACAGAGCAGACCAGTCCCCTTCATTAGGAAACCCTCCTGAGCTCTTCATATGAAGTGTCAGCCTCCTCCTACCCCACTCTTACCCAGACTCTGTCTCCTGTAGTGAATAGAAACATGTTTTTGTTTTGATCCCAAGTGTGGGATGGGGAACAGACTTGTGAGAGAACAGGTGATGTTTATTCACTTAGAAGTCGAACCACTTCATTGAGACAGGGGAGCTTGGATATTGCCAGCTGGAAAACATCCTAGTACAGACTCTGAGAGGATAGAGATAGATGGATGGATAGATAGATAGACAGATAGATAGATAGATAGATAGATCGATCGATCCAAAACAGGATGCCGGGGCTTTGGGGTCTTGGCATTGTTTGGCTGTTCATCACTCCAGTTCAAGACGCTCCAAGAAAACTGCTCCAGCAAAGACTTTGAGGCGTTGGGCTCTGGCTGAGGCTCCAGGTTCGGGTTGTGCAGGTTCCAGCAGCAACTTTGGTGGAATTGCTGGTCTGTGAAAGCCTGCTGACTGTGCCAGAAGAATTGCTCCCAGGAACTGAATTCAACAAGGTCTACTTCTCCTGTTCCCATAAATCTCATTTCTCTCCTATCTAGGGTAGGTGGGGTGGAAGGGAGGTGTAAGCATTAAAGGACCCTGAATAAAGTGGGTTTGGTAAAGTTGGAGCCTACAGTCTCCCTCACCTGCCTTCATCTTCCTCAACTACACAAATCACCAAGAACCACTCCATAAAACGGTAGAGTCCTGGCTTGTTTCTAGCCCTCCACCAGATGTCAACTTCTCAGCAGGAAGCACTGGTTAATTGTATCTGTTTATTGTAGTGTCTCTAACATCTGGAAGGACAAGTGACACAATATGCACCTTCCAACTCCACTAGACAGGTTGGCACAGGATTCACAGAGACTGTGAGTCTGCAGCCAGGCTCTGACTTTGTCTCTGCTGGCATCTCCCGCTGTGCTCTGAAGACCACCCATTGCTCTTGTGGTACCCATTCATTTCTCTCAGGAACTTCCTACTGAAGCCCTACTGTGTGCTGAGTTCCATGTGAGACACTGGATTTACAGATAAGACAAGCAAGCAAAGCCTTTATCCTCCATAGCTTAGAATGTCACATATCTAAAGTATCCAGCTACGGTTTCCAGTTGTTTCCTAAAAACAAGGTTATTTTCTAGTCCTTTTCTCTCATCTCCTTTTCTCTTCTCTCCTCTCCCCTCTTCCCTCTCCTCTTTTCTCCCTTCTCCCTTGACCAGTGTAGTGTGTGTGTGTGTGTGTGTGTGTGTGTGTGTGTGTGTGTGTGTGTGTGTGTGTGTGTGCGTGCGCACATGCACAGTGGAGGCTCATACTGCCTAAACACTGACCATAGTTTCAACACCTGAGCGTCTTACTCTCCTGCAATCAGGAGGGTCCTTAGAGGGCTGAAGGGAGGAGGGCAGAAGGGGCAGTGTACTCAGAGGTCTGTAGGGAGGATTCAGAGAGGAACTGTTGTCCACAGACAATACTCACCAGGCCTAGTGTCAACCCTCTGACCTTTGGTGAAGGATCACCAGGTCCGGTGTGAACCCGGAGACTTTGGGGAGTCACCTTCATCTAATGCTGTTTCTGCATCAACAGCAGTGATTGTTCACCTGGAAGACCTCTTGGGCTTTTCTCATCCGTGCATGTCCATGATGATGATCCTTGCTAACCAGCGAAGTATACCCCCTTCTTTACTCCACGCAGCTGGTCCTGACACCTCAGTACTGAAAACGAGTGTAGTGTTTAAACTGGTCCTTCCACAAGGGAAGGTCCATTGAACTTCATCCTTGACTTCAAATTATTAGAAGGATGAAGAAGCATACAAGAGCTCAGTCTTTTCTCTGTTGCTATCTACCCATCCAAACCTAATGCCGTCTGATCACTTATGCACTACACGCTCCCCGCTGAGGCCACCTCCTCCCTGAGCCCAACCATTCGATGTTCTCATTCCTCTCTTGCCCAAATGACTTATCTGATTGCCACAAGGTCCAAATCCCATTAGACTCCTACACTCACCAAGAGACCTTGACTTCTGGCTCTATGGCCTCCTCCAGTCAAAACCCAACGAGACCCATTTCTTGAGCAACTTCTCCCATACCATGCTGGTCCTGACTACAAATGACGAGCTGAGCTGAGATTAGGACACTTGAACCATTGGCTCTTGTCTCATGGCTACACATGGACAGCAATAACCTGAGGTTTCCTGCCCTCATTCCCAACCATTGCCCAACCACACACAAGGAGAACTTCATGGCAAGTCCCTGCTGGCTTTTGAAACCTCAAACAGTCTAGATTGATTTGTTCTTGTGGCTCATTGGGCAATCGTGCTGACCTCTTCCCTCTTTGCCAGGCCATGAGGCTCCCTGATGACTTTCAACCAATCCAGATAGGCAAGACCATCAGCCTCTCATTTCTAAAACTCTGAGATGCACAGCATACCCATCAGTTACAGCCCATTCCAAGTCACAATGCAACTGGAACAAACCACTGCCTCCTCACTCATCATTTCCAGATCTTTCCTAATGCAGCCTTCCTTTCAAAATTAATCATGTCACCACCAGCTTCAGATGTGTTTGTAGCAGCAGTAACTGAACGATGAGTAAAGGCTGCAAACACTCTTTGAATCAGAGGCTATGACAGTGTCATTTTGACAGATCTGCTTAAGATTTTGAAAAACTTACATTTTCTGCTTGTGAGTCTTGCCAAGATATCTAAATCTGTAAGATATATAATATAAGCCGGGCTTGGTGGTACACACCTTTAATCCCAGCACTTGGGAGGCAGATGTAGGTGGATCGCTGTGAATTCAAGGCCAGCCAGGGCTACACAGAGAAACCTTGTCTTGGAAAAAAAAATATATATATATATATTAAAAACTACATACTAAAATCCAATCAATAAATGGCCACATATTAGGCAAAAGGTTCTCTAAAAAAGCACAGATGTCATATATGTATGTGTGTGTGTGTGTGTGTGTGTGTGTATGTGTGTGTGTGTGTATGTGTGTGTGTATGTGTGTGTGTGTATGTGTGTGTGTGTGTGTATGTGTGTGTGTGTGTATGTGTGTGTGTGTATGTGTGTGTGTGTGTGTGTGTGTGTGTGTGTGTGTGTGTGTTCAAAACCCTCATCCACCAAGGAAATGCAAGTCAAAACTACACTGAAGTACATCTGTCTCAACCAGTCAGAATGGCTGTCACCAAGAGAAAAGAATACCAACCAGCACTGAGGAGGATGAGAAGAAAAAGCAAGCCTGGCACACTGTGGTGGGGAAATGAACTAGAGGAGCCGTAGTGGAATCCAGGAAGAGGGTTGTCAAAAGCTGGAAACAGAGCTGACATAGGTTTCCGTTATCCCATCCCTGAGAGTACATATAAAGGAAGCTACCACACAGAGATTCGGGCACACCCACATTGACTGCTGCACCATCCATAGCCAAGTTACAGGAGCAGGCTAGGTGTTTAACGGTGAATGAATGGAAGAAGAAAATGTGACAACACAATACATAGTGGGTAGAAGTAGAGGTCATCATATTATTTTTTAAAAAATCAAGCCAGATTCAGAAAGACAAATGTTATATGTTTACTCATGTGTGGAATTCACATTAAAAAGAACACAAACACACACGTGCATAAATGTATATATACATATGACATGAAAATGGCAGGAGAGCCACTGGGAAGAGGAAAGAAACCAGTAGGAAGAAAAGGAGATGAAGGCAGACAATGGAGGACAACAACAATCAACGTCTGTGAGGCACACGTATGAAAATGTCATAGCGAACCCCTTTATTTTGTATAATGAATATATGCTAATTTTAAAATCCTACAAAGATTATCTAAATGTATAGTCTTAAAATGTATAGTCTGCAGCCAAGAAAGAAGAGCGTTAAAGTCGACCCACGAGCACCTACTGAGCACCCTCTGCTTGCAGGCTCTGTGCTGTAGCCGACACACAGAAATCCAAAGCTTAGTCTTCAAGCTTGCCGTGTGATATAACTACTAGTTTAGTATGTTTTCTGTTGCTATGACAAAATACTTGAGGCTAAATAATGTATAAAGAAAAGAGAGGTTTGCCCACAAGTTGGGAGAATCAAAGTTCAAGAACTGGTGGCCCATCTGTTAAGTCTCTGGTGAGGATGCCTTAGCTGCAACACAGCAGAGAACCTGGAAAGACCCAGTCACTCACAGGAGAGACCAAGTTGATCTTCAAGCACTCCCAACAGCCAGCTACAGGAGGCCAGCATTAATCCCTCATGCAAGCTGCAGCCTCAGTGGCTCAATCAGCTCGTACTGAGCCCCTCTTAAAGGCTCCAGCACGCAGCACCACTGGATATAGGAGCAGGCTCCAGCACACACACCTCCATAGCACTCACTGCATGGTGTCGGAGGTCGGAGAAACTGCACATCTTACAGAAAGACAGTGCAAAGTCAGCCTGAGGCTGAGATAGGCATCCAAGGAGGCTTTAGCCATAGGGTGTTCCTCCCACATCCCAGTTCCAGAAATAATGACTCTGAGACCATATTCTTTATGAATCAATATCTAGGCTGTAAGTTTTGGCTCATCCTCAACTTGCTCACAACTTAAACTACCCACTTACTCTATTTTATGTGAGCCACGTGGCTGCTACTTCTCCTCGGTTTCATGCATCCCCCTTCCTCAGAGTCCAGGGCGAATCTTTCAGCCTCTCACTCTTTCCCAGAGTTCCTCTCTTCCTCCCAGAACTCCCACCTCCTATTTCCTGCTTCAGCTAATACACCATCAGGGTTTTTTGTTTGTTTGTTTTTGTTTGTTTTGTTTTGTTTTGCTACAGTTGCTTGCACTGGACACGAGACTGGACTTGAGATTGTAGCTGGTGGGTAGGGAAAACTCACGGGGCATTCGCCTTCCCTGGTGAGCCGCATGTGTAAGTCTTCTCTTTTAAGATGTCATCAGTCCAGGACAGTTCTCATGCCCACCCTAGCTGCAAGGCAACAGTATTTGGTATTTTGCGAGCTCTGAAGTTGAGGTGGGCAAGGGAGCCGATTATTAAATAGGCCCCAAGGATCGACAGCATCTGACATACAGCAAATACTAGCCATCTAATAAACAGTCAGTTTTGTGCTGTCTCACTGTAGGAAGTCATCAGTAACCTCAATAACTGTGTGGCCCTGTTTTAAGTTTCCTAAAACTAAGGGCTCAAACTGAGACTTTAGTCTATCAAATATAAACTATACACAATAGTGGGTATCCGGTGCTGATATTCCCCCTTGGTCTCTTGCCCCTTCTCTTTTTTCAGTATATTTTTCTTTTTATTTACTCATCTCTCATACAATATCTGGTGCCCCCCACCTCCACTCCTCCAAGTCTGTCTACCTCCCTCTCCTTCAGATCCACTCCTCCTCCACTCCCCTTCAGAGAAGAGCAGGTGTCCCAGGGACGTCAACCCAACACAGCATAACTAGATGCAATGTGACTAGCCACAGACCCTCCTACTAAGGCTGGATGAGGCAACACAGTAGGAGAAAAAGGGTCTCAAGAACAGGCAAAAGAGTCAGAGATACCCCCACCCCCTCTGTTAGGAGTCCCACACACACACAAAGAAAAGCTAAACAACAGTAGCGCATCTTTTGCCCTTTCTCAGTTATCTTCCCAACCAGTCTTACTTCTATGTCCCTGTGTGTGTGTGTGTGTGTGTGTGTGTGTGTGTGTGTGTGTGTGTGTGTTTTCCTTGGTGACCCAGTAACTTTAATGAGGGACACTTACAAGAGCATAGGCAACTTACCAAGAACTACACCACTGAAGAAAATGGCTCCCTTTCCCTAGCAACCACTGTTTGCTTGCAGATCCTTATGGAGGCGCTGGCCTTGTGAGTTCCTCCCCCATCGAGGAGAGAATGTTGACAAGCCTTATTTTGTGCCCATCTTGTGCTGCTGACAGCTCAAGAGTAAAATGGCCATGGCAGGCCCAATAACACAGCATCCCACAACATCCCACCCCTTCCCGCTTCCCTGGTGCTATCTGAGCCTTAAGAGATTGGCAGCAAGTGTGTGTGTGTGTGTGTGTGTGTGTGTGTGATATCCCACTTAAGGCTGAGTATTCAACAGCTGCTTACTCTCAGCAGGCCACTCAGGAGACTGTAGTAACCACAACAGACAGCAAAAAGTCTGAAGAAATGCCTCCAAGTGTTTTAAGTATAGACTGGTATTTTCATTTTCTTCCTCTGCTTTTTGGTGTTTTCCAAATTGATCATTATTTACATATGAAACAAATGGCATTCATGGGTTGAGTAGTGGTTCTCATGGGCCTGGAAGAAACTGAGAAACTGGCTCTGGGAAGAGGTGGAAAAGCAGGGACATGGGGAGAGGGCAGGAAGGGGAGGAGGGAGAGAGAACGAATGGAAATTCTATTGAGAAACAGGCCCTTTCTTGTTTAAGCTCAAAGGGCCTGAGTAAAATGTTGACACCTCCCATTTTCTTTCTACAAAGGCAGTTTCTGCTAAGAAACTCTAAACCCCCTTAACATTCTTTAGGGGGTTCTCAAGCCCAGGCCTCGGAACTGTGCATAGAGAGCTATTTGTTCCTGTGTGAGAAGCAGCTGGGAAATGCTGCTCACTGTTTCAGAAAATCTGGCTGCAGAGAAGGAGCCTTTCCTGTCACCCTCGTGCCACATGGCTGCAAGGCTGTGGAGCAGGAAGGAAGACACCCTTGGTAACCTCTGTACAAATCCAGGAGCTATTTCCTGATGTCTGCCTCTGCCTCTGTCTCTCTCCCCCTCACTGTCCCACTAAATGCATGGTCTGCTGAGCACCAGTGTGCCAGGACTCGATGGGAGAGGAGCAGACCTAGGAGAGGATAAGAATGACCTCAGGGAAGGTAGAGCTTGGGACCCACACACACCCACTCCTCCTCTTCCTTCCACGGTAGACACTAGCCTGGTGCTCAAAAATCTTAAACTAGCCATTCAGGCAAGTGTCCCCGTGTTCACCGAAGGAGAAATCTTGCCATAACCCAGACAGTGGAAAAACGGACAGAGAAGATAAGAATGCTCTAAAGACAAAATGGGTATCACCGAAGAGAAGACAAGGAAACAAGGTCCCCGCTGCTCAACCTCTGCAAGAGGCCAGGGGGAGGGAAGTGATGTCCTGCAGCCATGGTAGAAGGCCAGGGTGAGCAAGGCTTGAAAGACAGCCACAGCCGATAGTAAGGGGCCAGGAAACAGGAGTCTGGGTATGGTGCCACAAAGTGGCGTGATCCTGAGGGCTTGAGCAGGGGCAATGTGAGATCAAGGTCCAGTGACCAAATGGGCAGCTCCTTTACAAACAAGGGTACATGTGGGCCAGGAAGCTCTTCTGGGAACTGGGGGCCTGGACTCAGGTGGTGTCAGGGAGTTCACTAGGTGGCTTGGAAACTGCTCAGAAGATGGACAGAAGACGAACATCCTCAGAACTACCGGCTAGCTATGAAGGGAGGGGAAGGAGTCAAGGATGGAGACATCAGGGCATGTCTCTGTTCCACAGTGTGACATCTGAGCAGTTCTTCACCCCTACATGTGAGCCGTGGGGTAAGACTGCACCTCCAAGCCTCAGCATGGCTCTTGGTTTCACAGTGTGCACCAGGTACATCTGCGCCCACCGTACCTCCTCCGCACAATTAACCCCTCTCTAGTTGCTACAGTGGAAGATGCTTGACTCCTTACATGCAGGACTGAATGGACTTTTCTCATCCCATCTGTGTTGCCGGCCAAACCCATTCCCTGTGGCCTGCCTGGTCTCATGTGTGGTGTGAGGAGAGGCCCAAGGATAAGGCACATGGGCCTCCAAAGTCCACTGGCTCTTTGGTCCTCTTGGCTGACCCAGCTCCAAGCTGCACACAACCTAAGCACTGGTCACTCTTGCACTTTGGCCAGCTGCCTCGCTGACCACAGCCGGCCCTCCTGACAAACCCAGAACAATTGAAATTGAAATCTTAAAGAGCTACCTGTACCCCCCTGCTCTCTGTGGGATTGTTCATTACAGGCCAACACGGAAGCAGCCCAATGTCCGCCAGCAGACAGAGCAGGAGGACAGTGCAGTGTGCAAATATAGTGCAACTCCACACAGCCTATGTAATGAAAGAGTTCCTGCCAAAGGCAACAACATGGATGAAATTGGACATTGAGGGAAATTCAACAACCTGCGCAGTAAAGGAAAAATACTTCAAGATTCCACTTACACAAGGTGCCTAAAACTGTCAGAAACAAAGTAGAATGCTGGTATCTAGGGACTGGGGAGTAGCCGGGAACCCCTGCTCCTGGCACCAGCTGCATGCTGTAAGTGAGTTCTGGAACTCTTCTGTGTCATCATCTGCCTGTAGTTATCAACACTTTCTTGTGTAGCTGATAATTTAGGAAGGCAGATCTTAAGTGTACATGTCTCCTTTTCTCCGTGAACTTTTCCCTGAGAATCCCTGCCCTTGGGACCTTCTGTCACCTTTGTTTGCTTTCCTGGATAGGTCTCATCAGCACTTTGTGCCTTGGCATTTGTTTATTCTGAGCTGTCTCCCTCCAACAGGAAAATCACACCAGGGGAAGACCAGCACTCCATCCAAATGTTTTGAATAATAATTGGTGTGTCTCCCAGTGTAACCATCCCAGAGGGGCAAAGCTATCCTAAAGGGGGACATTTGTGCCCCTCTTTTTGACTATTTCCTGGTCCCAAGGCACTAGAACCTTTCCAGGAACCTCCTGCTTGATAAAAGGAAAAGCTGAAGTCCTGGTACCACCCAGAGGAGGAATTTGTCTCTTAGGAAGAGATTTTCCACAACTTCTCAGACCACTCAGAAGGAAAGATTGGAGCTAAGACAATGATGCTGGGACCACATCTTGGCCAGGACTGCTTAGTTCTTCAAACCTCTTCCTCTCCATTTAGACCTCAGCCTCATGCCAGGACCTAAAGACGTGCTTGTGGGGTTACAGAGTCACTGACCCTTTATTTGTTCACCTTCCTAATATGGCCACACTGAATATATTTCCATTGTACTCTTGCTTGTCTCCCTCATTGGTCCACTGAGGATGACTGGCCAGACCCTAACTTGTTAGGTAGACCCAAGCAGCTCCAGAAAGTAGCCCCACCACAGAAGACCGCACACATAGGCTTCACTTCCCTTTGCCTGGAGTTCCAGGACTCACTTGGACTGTTAGGTCAGGCCAGCGAAGCCGATGGCACTAAGTGACAGAGTTCCCTTGTGGCCAAGCATCCTTTGTTCATGAGAACATCAGCTTTTACAAAGCTTACCAGGCCAGGCTTCCCCAAGACTCCAGAAAGTGCTGGACACAAAAGCAACCCACAAAATAATGGCAATCATTTTAGCAACACTTAATGTCTCAAATGTTTTCCATGACCCCTGAATGAACAGAAAGCTGATTTTCCTATTTTAAACTGCCTTCCCCTAGTCAGACACACCAGCACACACAGAAGCATGGACTTAGGGTATAAAGGATTGGCTCAGATAAAGGGGCTCCGAGAGCTGAATTTGAACCTGGTCCTCTTCTCTTTGGAGCCTTGACATTGACTAACTTCTGATTCCTCTCCTCCCTGAGTCACATCCATTGTCAGTTTGAGACAGTCTCATGCAGCCCAGGTTGCCCTCGAACTCACTATGTAGTTGAGGATAACTGTGAATTTCTGATCCGTCTGCCCCTGCCCCCTAACTTATGGTATTACACCATGCCCCACTTGTGTGGTGCTGAGGATGGAGCCCAGGGCCTCCTGTATGCCAGGCCAGTGCTCTGCCAACTGAGCTCTATCCCCAGCCCATGTGAGCTTCTTTCCAAATGGGCGTGTCTTAGCGAAGAGGAAGCTAAAGCAACCTAAGGGTCACATGCCATCTTCCTCCTCTTAGCGGCCTCCCCCCGCACCCCAGGATCCTCTCTCCACCTTCCCCTCCCCCCCCCCGTGTGAGACCACCAGCGACTACCCAGGACCCTCTCTCCACGCTCCCCCCAGATGCAGTGCAGAGTGTGAGGTTCCTGGGGGAATCTGTTGAATCTGCTTGGTCAGTCTGAATCTGAATAAGCACATAGGCCTCTAGGGACTGGGTGACATGAAATGACCAGATAAACTGGCAATTTCTCCTCATGTCCGTTGTTAGCTTAGACTAGTTACTTTTCTTTTCTTTTTTTTTTTTTTAAGATTTATTTATTTATTGTTATGTATACAGTGCTCTGCTAAATGTACACCTGCAGGCCAGAAGAGGGTACCAGATCACATTATAGATGGTTGTGAGCCACCATGTGGTGTGCTGGGAATTGAACTCAGTACCTCCAGAAGAGCAGTCAGTGTTCTTAACCTCTGAGCCATCTCTCCAGCCCCCTAGACTAGTTACTTTTATGTTCCTGTGATAAAACACCATAACTAAGGTGACTTACAGAAGGAAAATTCCATGTGGGCTTAGGGCTCCAAAGGGAGAAGAGTCTGTGATGGTGGAGCAGAAAAATGACAGCCAGTGCTGGCATGGCAGCAGGATCAGAAAGCCAAGGGCTCACATGCTCAACTAAAAGCACGAAGCAGGGAGAGCAAACTGGAAACGGCATGGAATCTGAGCTCTCAGAGCTCACCTCCTGGGACACGCCTCCTCCCACAAGGCTGTGCCTTCTAACTAACCCTCTCCAAATAGTGACACCAACCGAGGACTAAGAGTTTAAGCAGTTAAGCCTAGAGGGACTTTCCCATTTAAACCACTACATGGCTTGATGAGCTCCAGAAAGGACAGATCATATGAAGTCATGAGTCTCAGCCCTCTTTTTCTATCTCCATCTTGGGAGACAGCAGGCCAAGCTGTTTAGACCCTGCCCTGTAGAGAACTGCATGTTCTACACATGGCATCCAGGGCATCATCACATCGGTAGGCATTCTGTGGCTTCCAAACAAAGATTATAATACACTCTTTTATCTGACCTTCACAGCAGCCTTGTCGCCATTTTGCGGATGAGGAAGCTCAGGTCAAGTAGTTTGATCAAGGTCACTCGCTCACAAGCTCACAAGGCCAGTTTTCTGTTGTATTGCTTTCTTCTTTCTGAACCATTGAGTGAATCTGTCTGAAAATGTTGTGCATACATGCACCAAGTCAGAAAAGCAAACATTGCCTGGGCCCCAAACCACTCATTTCCCTAAAGCGTTAATGATTGTGTGTTGTGAACTCCCACGCAAAGCCTTTCCACCCAGCAGACCATTGAGCTCAAGAAACAGCGTGTGTGGGCAGACCCCGCCTTCAGTCAGGTTGATCAGACAGCAAAGCTCAGGCCTGAACACTGGCTGTTGACTTGAGAGGTTAAATGACTTCCCTGAGCCCTTACCTCTCCTAGGAAATGAAAGTGTTATCTTATAGAGGTTTGAAGATTAAAGAAGACATGGAGCAGAGAGGAACATGAAGGCCCGCACCCAGCCCCTAGCAATGAATTGCAATGTGCTTTGCTTCCGGAGGACTCTCTCCAAGTTAGAAGAGTCGCTATGTTGGCTCACTCACTGATACCAGCAAGGACCCCAGCTGTCCTGGGAGAATCTTTACCATTATAATCAAGAATAATTAAGATAATCAAGATAATTAAGAAGCACAGTGGTACTTAGTAAGACAAATAATGCTAAGGAGATGGCTCGGCAGGTAAAGCCCTTTACATGGATTCCCAGAATCCATGTAAAGCTGCCTTGAAATCCAAGCACTCCTGTGGTTGGATGGGAGGCCAGGGCAGGAACATCCCCTGAAGCTTGTGGGCCCATCTATAACAGATGTGAACAAGGAGCCCCATCATGTCTCCAGTGAGGGGAAAGTGAGAACTGACACCCCAAGTTGTCCTCTGAAAGGGAGAGCTGAAGGAAGCAAGGGCAACCTCACTTCTCACACTGAGGGCTGGCTGTAGGTAGGACACTAGTGACACTAAACCTTATTGTTTATTTTTATTATAATAAATGTGGGACTATTGAGATGAAACATGGAGGTTTTGTTTTGTTTGGGTAGATTTTAAAACCAGAGTGAAGAGAAGGCATACTGCATTCACACAGGCTCATAGGCGTGGTGTGGGGTATGCTTCCTATATTCTCACGAGATATGCTATGTATGCCAGCTCCAAACAACACTGTCAGAGAAATCAGAGACTAGGCACCAAATTAACATATAAAACCAGAGAAGAGAATTTGAGTTCCTCTTGAAAAGAATGAGTTCAAACAGCATACAAGCCAGAGACCGTTGACAAAGTGCTACCTGGCGCCAGGCTGCAGGGCCGATGGTCCTGGGGGAAGGTTTCCATTCAATGCCCAGGATGAAAGGCCTTCACGGACATCCCCTGGGCTGAGGCAGGCGCCCTGGTGATGAAGGCCGCTATGGCAGAAGGAAGCCCAGAGGCCAGATGCTGCCGCAGAGAGAAAGGTCGCATGAAGGAGGGCAACATTCTTATTTCTAGGCACTGCTTATATTTTAGAATGCAGCTCACTCCATTGCATAAAAAACATAAGACAGAGTTAAAAAAAAAAAAAAAAAAAAAAAGCAGTAACCCAGAATCCTTTTCTCCAGGAGATAACAACTCCTGAATGTGTAGAATTTGGATGCAACTATCTTTTAGACTTATTTTTAATCATGTGTCTGTGTGGAAGGGTGTTGCATACATGTGATTGTGGGCGCCTGCAGAGTTCAGAAGAGGGTCTCAGATCCCCTAGAGATAGAGTTACAGGATATTGCAAGCCACCTCTCATGGATGCTGGGAGAACTCAAGTCTTCTATAAAAGCACTGAGCCATCTCTCCAGCCCCTTGGTGTTGTAGCTTCTGACAGACAGATTGGTTGGTGTGTGTTGTGGATGTGAGTTAAATTTAAATGTATGGTTATACTATCCACAATGTCCTACAACCTATTTTTCACTAAACATTGAATTGTGAGCATGTTTTTATGAGTATGTTCTAAAAATTATTGCTATAGATCATATTTTATGATGTATTGCATATCCAATATATAATAAACTATACATTTGAATCACGGTTACATGTACATTTCAATGTATAAATGCCCAAGATTATTGGGAATTTATTCCTGTTTTTTAACTATTATAAACAAGACTAGCAGCATAGCTATTGCATGTTGTACTGTGCACTCGCTGAGGGTTACTTTACTTAAGTTTTGCAGGAATGTCATGGATTAGGCACCACTATTAACCCCATTTTACGATGCAGAAACACAGAGAGAAATCAGGGGACCTGTCCTAAGATCACCGAGTTGGAGGGCATGCACCCAGGATGCATACTCAGGATGTGCAAGTCAGACCCAAAGACGGGCAGCCTCTTTACTGCTAAGGAATCTGGCCAAGGATCAGTTCTTCATCAACAAGAATGTTCAGAAAGCTCCTCCCTGTTGCATGTACCACTTGGTCCATCTCACAGCCAAGGACAACACAGCAGAGTAAACAACGCAGCAGCCACATAGCCAGGCTTTACTGCGCTATCAAGTCTGCATCCTTTCTTAACAAGCTGCATTCCCCAGGCTTAGCTTCCCTGTCTGTAAAGCGAGAATGATAGAAGTTCCTACTTCGCTGGAATGCTTTGAGGAATAAAGGTGACAATGCTTTCTATGGGCTTTAAACTACGCAGACCAAGCGGTGGCACTTACACACACTTTAAGTGGAATGCTGCTGTCTAGTTTGGCTGAAGAACTCACTGAGACTACAGTGTTCAGTGTCCCTGTATGAAGTCCTTGGAGGACTGATAGCTCTGTTACTCTGAAAAGAAGAAATGTGGGGCTGAGGAGAGGACAGAGGTGATGAAACTCTTACTGAATAAACAGGAAGATGTGTTAGACCCTCCCTCTAAACTACATTTAAAAAAGAAAACAAGCTGGGCATGGTGTCACATACCTGTAATCCCAGCACTCGAGGAGGCAGAGGCAAGCGGTTCTCTGTGAGTTCAAGTCCAGTCTGGTCTACAGAGTTGAGTTCCAGGATAGCCAAGGCTACACAGAGAAACCCTGACTCAAACAAACAAACAAAATTAATTAGTTAGTTAATTAATTAAATGGAGAAAAAAAAAAAAGCCAGTGCAGTAGCCATAAGTCTGTAATCCCATTGATAAGAAAATTCCCTCAGTTCTCTGGTTGGCTAACTCTGGTTAACCAAAGCAGTGAGCTACAGGATTAATGGGAAAGTCTGTTTCAAAATAGAAGATGGAGAGAGATTAAGGACAATTTACCTCAGCCTGTGATCTCTACATACATGTACATATACCCTTGCATGTGTATATATCCTTACATGTACACCTGGATACATTTACACATATGTATACACATACACTTATACGGTTGAATGGACCCATGCATAAATACACACGGAGAGAAGAAGTGAATTTAAGCAGCATGTACATTCCTCTAGGCCAGGAGCTTCACCTCCTACCACTATCGGGCACAACAGAGGATTTTTTAAAAAAGCGTCAGGCCTCACGTGGCAATCAGTTACTTCATCCTAGACCAGACAATGACGAATATGATTTCTCTGTCTTCTATGTTGGCCAGTCACAGAGCTTCATGGGGACCTGGACCTTCTTGGCCAGATCCAGGATGGAATGCAAGGAGGCCAAGCAGAGGAGAAGGATATGGAGACAAGCAGGTGCCAGTTGCTATGTGTGTCTTCTCAGCGGTGTCTGGATGTCTGCCACCATAGTCTCCTTGCAGAAAACAAGCGACTTTTCTTACTAATTAGTAACTGGACTGTAGAGACCTGCTCTCTATGGAAGAAGAAATCCTTGGAATGTACTGTCATAGGAAGATGCTGTCCTTTTCTAAGGGGCTGTGCTGTACACAGATAGTGCTTCGTGATGACACCTCACAGGAAAAATGAAAAGGTTTCACTCTCGCCCTCCTTGCCTGGAGGACAGCACACAGATGGATGAAACATTTCATCAGCTTGCCACTTCTTTTAGTCGCCGGGCAGCCATCATAGCGATCTAAAACCAGCCAGGAGGACACACTGAGCTGTGTCCCACTGGCCCTCTCTGACAACCTCACCACACACTGTTTGCACAAATCTTTCCGCTTTCTCATGATTTCTTCTCACACAGGAGGCTGCCGTTTCAGAGGCTGCAGAGCAAACATTCTCCTACGCACCTCTCCAGCCCTCCCTGGTCAGCCAGCCCTGGTCCCTGAAAGAGCATTTCTGTCTCAAGCCTATGTAGGCCTTTCTTTGTGTTGGCCTTGAAAAAATAGAAGCCAGGCAGGCTGAAGTAAAAGAAGGGGGTGGGGGTGGGGTGGGGGCAGCCCTGCACTAACTTCCACCTTCTGTCACAACAAGGAAGAGCTCCCCAGAGGACACAGATGGAAGAACTGAGGCCCTGAGAAACCATGCTGCCTGTGATAGGAGATCTTTCTCATAGTCGGGGGCAGGAGCCGGATACTAGAGTGGGATGCTTATGTTCCCAGCCATTTCTTCCCTGAGTGTGTATTCGTCTGCAGAAATAAGCACCATGCAAGTATATGGCTGTTTGGTTCATAGACCACGTCCCCAGTGAACCTGGATAGAATGACAGGCTTCAAAGATCCAACTGTGTGCATATACAAATCCTACAGAGGGCTGAGGAGATGGCCCAGCAGCCAAGAGCTCCGACAGCTCTCCCAAAGGACCAGAGTTCTCTTCCTAGCACCCACATGATAGCTCATAACTGTCTCTAAGTCCAATTTCCAAATCTGAAATCTTCTGGCTTTTTCAAAGTACCAAGCATGCGTGAGGTGCATATATACATATATGCAGGCCAAACATCCAAACAGGTAAAAAACAATTAAGATAAGAAGAAGAAAAGAAAACACCATGCAGGTTTTATTTTTAAACACTTGTCATTTTATTTTTAATCACGTGTCTCTATTTGTGGGTCTGCACGTGTCTGCAGGGCCCACAGATGCCAGAGGCATCAGAGCTCTGGAGTTGGATCTACAGGAAATGGTGAGCCTCTACCTGTAAGTGGACCTTTAAAACCAAGCTAAAGCACTAGCTCCGTCCTTACAGTAGCAGAACAATTGCTTTTTGAAGTGTCTTTAAAGTATGCTTATTCCAGATTTCTCCTTTGGTAAATGGGACACCTGCAACTCAGAGCAATTACTTCCTCCAGTTCTGACAAGGCTGTGGCGACCAGGGGAAGACATTGGCTTCTGCAGCCCAGTTTCCTCTAGGCTGGCTGAGCTGCAACAATGATCCCACCTGCTGAACCCCACGCCCAAGGAAACCCCGCCCCCAAGGGAAATTATGGTGATGATGTCTTTCCAGAAGAGCAATAGAAGTCCAGAGCTCTGCCAGGTTCCTCACATCAACTTTACCTTCTGTGCTCTGCTTCAGTGACTGACAGGGGCTGGGCAACAGCAGCTTTTAAGGGTTCAGGGCTTCTGAGCCTTTCCAGAGCCCCTCCCCTCTCTCACTACCTGAATTCTCCCCTAAACACATTCAGCTCAGTCTAGCTGCATGTTGGTTTTCTATGACAGCCCTTTCCAAGAGGCTGCCCTTGACATTCTTCCTGGTTTTCAGCCATGGAAAAACACTGGAAGCTGGGAGCTAGCAGGAGGAAAGACTGCGGCTCCCTGCTGTCCTGGACTGGATGGTCCTGGTTGGAAGAAGGAGAAGGAGAAGCAAACAGGGTCTCTGAGGCGCTCCCAAACAGCAGGGGGACAAAGAAACTGAAGCCAAAAGCAGGATACAAGCTCCCTGGTGCAGAAGAGGGCTCAGCTGTGGCCTCCCCTGTCTGCTTCAACCCTGTGTCCACCTCAAGCCCTAACATTTAAAGATAAGCCTTGATTCATGGATATTTTTTTTCTTGGTTTGATTTTTTCGAGACAGGGTTTCTCTGTGTAGCACCAGCTGTCCCGGACTCGCTTTATAGACCAGGCTGTCCGCAAACTCACAGAGATCTGTCTGCCTCTGCCTCCTGAGTGCTGGGATTAAAAGCATGTGCCACCAAGCTTGGGTGATCCATAGAATTTTTTTTAAAAAGATTTATTTATTTATTATGTATACAGAGTTCTGCCTGCATTTAACACCTGCATGCCAAAAGAGGGTACTAGACCTCATTGTAGATGCTTGTGATTCACAGATCTTAATAGAGAATAGTGATTAGAATGTCTGAGTTTGGGTGAGGAATGGCTCCTGGCCATGGAACTCTTGAGAAAGAGACAGAGACAGAGACAGATAGAGAGACAGAGACAGAAAAAGACAGAGAAAATCAAATTAAGAGGCCAGGCACACACATACACACCACCACCACCACCACCACACAACATACCATTCACTGGATATTGGGCAGCAACCAGACAGCATCTTTGGAAGTCTTCTGGGGCTGACTTTTTCTTCACTTTTACCTCCCAGCCTTCTGGTGGGGAGAAAAGTTCCACCACATGATTCCCACAGTGACAGTAAGAATCACCAGTACCCTCATTTACTCCCTCTGCCCCCTTTACCAGATGCAATCTAGTCTTGTAAACCAAATCACCAGGAAAGGTCTCCTTGAGAACGGAGGAAAATATGTGTCCCAAGTGCCCCCCTGGAGGTGTCACAATATTAGCTGGTCACAGTGAATCAAGTCACAGCTTAATGAGCCTCTAGGCGGAGAGCAAGACCCACTCTTAGGAGTCTCAGAGCTGAACTGAGATATCCAGACTGGAGCCTTTAGTTTCAAACCTTCCTGAAGGTGGATGTGGGGAGTGGGGCGTGGGGCTGACAACATGAGAATCTCGTTTCAGTGCTTGTCCTCATCATAACTAATTACATCTTTAAAGATTTAAATTCCATGGAAGGTCACATGCTGGGGGGACCAGGTCAGCACTTTGATGGGGAAAATTCAGCTCCTAAGAGATATCTATCAGGAACAGCAAGCCTAACAGTTGGTGAACAGGCTGTGAGGTCCAACCCCCACCACCCCCTGCTACACCGACAGTGTCATAGTTTCCCTTATGTCAGCACATGGTAATGGCACCTTATTTTATTTTGTTTTACTTTTTATTTTATTTTGAGACACAGTCATATGTATCCCAGTCTGGCTTTAAGCTCAATATATAGCTGAGGATGGCCTTGAACGTCAGATCACTCGCCTCCATTGTATGATATGTGTGTGCTACACCTGCACTATGTAACGCTCGGAACCAAACCCCAGGCTTAACGCATGCCAGGTAAGCACTCCACCAACTGAGCCACGTCTCCAGGCCCCAGCCTAAACTCTGTAGTTTTAATGTCAGCATGAAAGCCTTCCCTCCTCCCTGTCTCTTCCACCTCAGGGCCACTGCATCTGCATGGCCAGCCTCCTGTGTCAGTTCATCTGGGTTAGCACTGCCTAAAACACAACTCTGAGTGCACCTACGAGGTTGTTTCCAGAGGAGGTTCAACTTGGGAAGACCCATTTCGAATACAGGCAGCCCAGTTCTATGGGCTAGAGTACAGGAATGAGTAGAGGGGGCTGTGGGAGGGGGAGTGCAAAGGCGTAGAACACCAACGTTCCCACCCCCACTCCACCCTATCCTTCCTGACTGTGACCACCAAACCATCACACTTCTGCTGCCATGCTTTATCCGCCACGACTGAGCCAAGAGCTCATAACCCTTTCTTCCTTACATTGCTTTTGTCCGGCTTTTTGTCACGGGAGTGAAAAAAGTCACTGGTGCAACACCAAATCTGTAAAGCAGCATCATTTTACTGATCGCAGGAACCTTAAACAGAAATGTCTGGTGCCTGTGTGAGAAGTGGAGAGGAGGTCAAACGATGTGGTGGACCGACTGTGGTTAACATAGCAGAGAGGGTTGAAAGAAAGAAAATAAAACTGGAACACCAGCTAAGGGAGGTCATGTGGCCCCGGCAGGGTGCGGGGTCGGGGCGCAAATATCAGAATCTGGAAATTATAGCGAGTCACTGAAAAAACGCTCCATCAAGGGAACGGCCATGGTGTGCACTTGGCTGCCCATACCGAAGCAAGTGTGCTCCAGACCCTCTTTCTCCGAAACGCGGGACTCTGAGTAAAGGCGCCGGCATGGCACGCTGTGGAGGCCGCATCCCTCACTGCCGCACTGGGTCAGCGGAAACCCGAGTCCAGGGTAACTGCACAGAATGACTCTATTTTCTTCTCTTTCCCAAAAGCTGCTTTCTTGTCATCTTCTCACTTGTAATGTGTACGCTCCCTCTAAAGGGACACCTTGAAGTTACCTAATACAGGGCCCAGAAGTCCCAGGACAATGGGTACAACTCCACAGGGATGCTATCAGCTCCCGTGCAATCACCGATGTGGACAAATGGGGATTGCCTGGTAGGATAATGGTTTCAGTATACTGAAAAGGAGACCCTGGCATGAAGTTATGGGCTTGAGTGATGTGGACAGAAGGCTGATGCCGCTCCAGATAAGCCCCAGAGAGGGGAAGAGAGGGCAGCATTTGCATGTTTCCGAAGGCCATTTGATAGGGTTCCTACGCTGGCCCTCAGGAGAGATTCTGGGGGGCAGCTGGTGGGTCAGGTTGCTATTCACCCATCCTAAGTCCCATTTGCTAGTCAAAAAGCAAAGACATGGGCGTTGTTCCTAATTGAGGCTCCAGCTGTCCAACAACTAGGGAAGATTAAAAAAAAATACCAGTTTTTAAACAAAACTATATTCACTTGTGAGATGAAAGGGGACACTTTCAGAATAAAGCTAGATTCCTGCTCCCAGCTTTGTACAAATATCAACTCATCATGGGTGTTAGGCCTTAACGTAAGACCGGACACTGTGAAAGTGCCAGAGGTAGACAGAAGGGTAAACAAGGATGTTCTCAAAAGGACTCCGATCGCTCAGGGAGGAACATCAAGAACTGACCAGTGGGTTGCGTGACATTATAAGATGTCCGGGTAGCAAAGGAATCAAAATAGCAGGTGAAGAGTTGGCCACTAAATGACAGAAAAATCACTGTTAACCATACATCTGACAGAAGATTAATATCCAGGGCACAAAGGGAATCCAAAAAACTAAATTCCAAAATACCAAACAACGCAATCAAGAAATGGCTGGATGATAAGGACAGACAGTTCTCAAAAGACAATGCCCAGAGGCCTAAGAAACATGAAATGTGTCCAGGATCCCTAGTCAGAGAAACATACACTAAAATCACACTGACATTTCATCTGCCCCATCATACTGGTCGTCATGAAGATGACGAAAAGTGACAGGGGCTGGCTAAAATGTAAGGGAGAGGAACTTTCATGCACCACTGGTGGGGGTGTAAACTGGCATGGCCACTATAGAAATCAGTGCAGGGGCTCCTCAGGCAGCCATGTTTACTGCAGCACTACTCACAAGGTATAGAATCAGCCTGGGTGTCCATCCACACACACGCAAAGAACTATGGATTCCATGTGTATGCACAGGAGTTTTATTCAGCCATGAGGAGGAACAAAATTATGTCATTTGCCAGAAAATAAATGTTGTCAAAGATCATCATGCTAAATAGAATATGTCAACTCGGAAAAAAACGCATCTCATGTTTCCTCTTACTGATGGCTTGAAGGCAGAAGGGAGGGTGGGAGAAGAAAGGAAGGAGACCAGCCTAGAGAGAGAAGTCAGGATGGGGACGGCAAGAGAGTGAATACATCCCAAAAGTACATTACACTTCAAGTCAAATGTCTTCATGAAAGCAAACATTATGCACAATGATATAGATGATTAAGGAAGATTTTAACGGAAACCAAATAAAATGTGTCATCATGGTTGGAATGAGACAGGCTTTCAAACAGAAGTGACAGTTATCACTTACATGTCCCAAGGACATGTGTAGTAGAAAAGTTCAAAACTATAATAAAAGCACGTGCCTTTTACATAATGAATGAAAAAATCTTTAAACATCAGTGAAAATTTTATTATTCATTTAGGTTTTTCAAGACAGGGTTTCTCTGTGTAGTCCTGGCTGTCCTAGAACTCAGTCTGTTGACCAGGCTGACCTTGAACTCAGAGATTTATCTGCCTCTGCCTCCTGAGTGCTGAGATCAAAGGTGTGTCCCCTGGTTTCAGTGGAAAATTTTAAATTGTAAACAAAGAAGGGGAACTGGTTTCATGGGTAAGACCACCTGTCCCATGAGTGTGGGGACCTGAGTCTGAGTCCCCAGCACTCAGGTAAAAAGCCAGTGTGGCAGCACATGGCTGAAACCCAGCATTAGGAAATGGAGTTAGGTGCTCCCTGAAAGTCTGAACAGCTCCCTAGCTGAAACTACCAACTTCCTCCTCAATGACAGAATCTGTATCCAAGCAACAAAGTAGAGGCCAACTATCTGGCCTCTGCATGCCCATTCACACACACACAAACACACACACACATGCACACACAGTCAGTCACTCACATGCACACGCGTGTGCACACTCACACACATTCACACACACGAATGCACACACGCACGCACACATGCTCAATCACACACCACTGTCCTTATTCTGATGTAGAGGTCAGGGTGCCCTTCACACCTAAGGCTTTCTACTACTGCACCCCTTTCCATCACTGCTGTTGAATATCTGAAATTATTCCTAAGTGATTCTGACCATCCAAGTCATGAGTGTGGTGAAGGAGGCCTGGCTTACAGCATCCAGTCTCGAAGTCAATGAAGGGGGGAGGGGGGTGGAGAAGGCAGTAGGGTGTGGTGGCCTCAGTGGAGGTGAGAAGCAAGGCAGGCAACCCGCCCGAGAGGTTTTAGCAGAGACTTACAGCCCAGATAAGTGCTAGCACCTGTGAGGATGCAGGCAGGCCCAGAATCCAATTCCCAGAGATCACAGAGGTTCTTGTGTGCTGCAGTGGAACTAAGAAGTGCGGGACAGCAGCTGTTCACAAGCAGCCGCCAGCTCTCAGGGATGCCTGTGGAGGGCACAGCTAGCTACAAATGGTTTACAGCAAGGCAAACAAGGAATGAGGTCAAAGTTCAAACAGAGGTGGCTGCAGGGGACAGGGCTCTGTGCTCGTCTCTGCTTCCTTAAGATCTGGCCTAGTGTTTCTGTAACAACTGTGTGTTATTTCTATAGAACGCACCACAAGCTAGCAAAGAAGATGTGACTAGGAGAACAAGAAATACACAAGGAAGGCTGGAGGAGCCGGCCTCAGCCCAACACTAGCAAACCTCAGCTCCGAGTCACCGCTCAAGGCCTGACTCCGCCTGTGCACTCGGTAAACTAGCCAGTGTAATGCTTTATCCCGAGATAAAGGAACCTTCAGCCTCAAGGCCAGCTTCAGCAAGGCCTTGTATCCATGGCCTTGTAGCTTTGAGAATATTTTACAACATCTGCCCACCTGCCAGCCTCTCCACTTAGCAAAACATGAGACAGATGTTTAGACAGAAGACAGACAGACAGACAGATAGACAGATATAGACAAGCACATGCATACAGATATGGATTGGCACAATCCCCTATATGAAGTATTTAGGGTTTTTTCTTTCTTTTCTTTATCCCATCCATCCATCCTTTCCCTCCTTCCTTCCTTCCTTTTATATAGGGATGGATTTCATGGTCATTATTGGAACTAATGACATTTGTATCCGGGTTAGACCTTTCATGTCATTTATTCCCCCGGTAACCCACACAGCAGCTTCTTGTGCTGTGGCAACTAGCCAGCAATCAGGAAGCTTATCGGTCAGAGCCAACCTAAGTTTTTTAGGTCCTGTGGCCAGTGAGCACGTGCGTGCATGCATGCGTGTGTGCAGCCAAGAACAACGGCACCAGCCAGTGTTTTTACCCACTTTTTGAATGTCTCTCCTGTAACTTTTACCCAGGCTTGCTAAGGGGCTCGACAGCAATCAATGACCAAAGCACAGCATTTGCCATGGCCATACAGAGTCATACCCAGAAGACGAAGAGCAGAAGAGTCTCAATCAGTGGCTCTCAACCTTGGGCCTGTTGACAGGGGTCGCCTGAGACTATTGGAAAACGCTGATATTTATATTACAATTCATAACAGTAACAAAATTGCAGTTAGCAACAAACAGTAATTGTATGGTTGGGGGGGGGGGTCACCAGAACACGAGGAAGGTATTAAAGGGTCTCAGCATTGGGAAGGTGAGAACCATGGGTCTAAGCACTTTCTAAGCCCAGATCCTGCCGTGGAGGGTCCTCTGCCTCTCCGAGGGAAGTCTGTCCTGAACTGCGTAGCTCTTGGATATATGAACAGAGCTGTATATGGATAGTCTATCTTAACCACCTATTTAAATTTGCTAGGAGGGTCAATTTCTCTAGCTTTTCAATCCATCCTTAAAGAGAATTTCAAACAAGACTCCAAATAAAATTCTGAATAACGTGAGGCAACTAGTAAGGCCTCAGTGCATGAAGGTCAGGACAGGGAATAACAGCACCACCTAGCATTTGTAATATTTAGAGAAATATATTACAAATATTTTTGTAATTTTTCAGATTGAACTTATGGAATCCCTGTTTGATTTTTTTTTTTCAAAAGAAAATTAAGCCACTGTACTATACTCTCCCATGCAGAATCTTGCAGCACACACAAGCCCACTTCTACATGATCCCAAAACATCAATCATTATTCAAACTAACAGATCACTTCACTAGGTCACGGTCAGACAGAGCCCATCAGTGGGAAGATGCTAACGAGACAGAGAAATACTCCACAGCCCTAGTCACTGAACGCTGGCTCTGGAACAAAAGTTGACCAACTCAAAGCAAGTGAAATTGCAACCAGAAAACACCTTGCCTGTGCCCCGGTATTGCAGGTGACAAGCGGCATAAAGGGTTGACTCAAATTCTTCCTTTGGCTGTGGTCCTGCTTGCTCTGCTTTCGCTGGGTGGATTTCCCAGTTACTTGAGCAGACGCGGGTGGATCAGGTAAAGACAGCGGCTGTTTCAGGCCATGTTTTAAAAGCAAAAGTAAGCCAGGTGTGGTGGCACATGTTTTTAATCCTAGCACTCTGGAGGCAGAGGCAGGTGGACCACTGTGAGCTCGAGGCCAGCCTGGTCTATCTATCGGGTTCCAGGAATGCCAGAAATCCATAGTGAGACTGTGTCTCAGAACAAGCAAACAAAGGAAGAAAGGGTGTTAGAAAACCAACGCTGAGAGGACAGAGGCTATGTAGGGCTCTGGAAGTTCCAGGATTCTGGAGAGTGGCCCTCTTGTTACTTCGTAAAGCTAACCCAAGTCCCCCAAAAACGATGAGACCCCAAGAACCTAAGCAGTGGAGGCCTGAGTAGCTTCTCCTTAAAGAATCACGATGGTATAAATGCAATTTCAAGGTAAACCACCTTCTACCTTCATGAGTGGCTCATCTTCATGCCCCGACAAATGAGCATCGCGTCCAGATTCCCGTGTTAACTCACCCCACTTGGACATCACTTCCCACCTCCACAGCCCCTCCTACCTCAATCCTGTCATTGCAGAAACAATGACAACCACAATCACGCACTGAAGCCGTGACATTTCCTCCTGGGTAGCTGAGGACTCAGGAAGAACTCATGTTACTTCGCATTAGCATCTAACATTCAGTGATAAATGATGGGGTCCGGCTGGGCAGAGGGGATTGATTCTAAATCAGGGACAGCACCACCCCGCCCCGCCCCCCGATGGCACAGCGTGAGGCCAGTACGCAATAAGAAATACTAAGAGCCTGCCCATTGACACAAGCAGGGTAGCCTCAAAGGGCTTAAAAAATGACGGCTCGCAAAGGGGTTGCAGAAAACGATGACACAGCAAGGTTTTCTGTGAGCTGAAACAGAAGTTCCCCACAGGTGTTTGACCCGCCTCTGTGAGTCCTAAAGATCCTAAACTCAAAACCGTTTTCCTGATTCGACCAAACCATTATTTGTCTTTTTCACTAGGCTGACATCTGCACTAACAGTGGGACAACCATGATAGATAAGACTTCAGTCACCTTAGCCAGAACCAAGGTGGCAAAAGTGCCAAACTATAACAAAAGGTCGTATCTGTCAAAAGTGTGCTGCTGGGGAGTTTGTTTTTTTTGTTGTTTTTTTTTTTCTCAATTAAACAAATGAAGCAACAAGTTATTAATTTAAGTAGGTTCCTTCTGGTCATGTATATAGCTTGTTAATATCAATATTGCATATAGTAAAGTAGCAAACACACATAAAAAACCACATAGCAAGGCCGGCGAGATGGGTCAGTGGGTAAAGATTTCTGCCAGCAAGTGTAGTGACCTGAATTCAATCCTCCCAGAACCCACATGGTAAAAAGAAGAAGCCGTCCTAAGAAGCTGTCTTCTGCCCACCACACTGGTGCAGAGGCACATGTGCTCCTATGTGCCTGCACCGAAGCACATGACAAATAAACACAATAAATAAGAACCGCACGCCAGACTGCGACTGGTCATTACGGTGAGCAAAATCTTGTCAAAGTTCACCTATGAGCTCAGCACTTGTTTACAGAGCATGGTTCTTACTGCACTGAACAACTGACTAGCGAGTTATAAGTGTTCTGACCTGGATCTCTGATGCTCTCGAGAACCAGCAAGGGAGCCTGCCAGACAACTGCTGACGATGCTCGTTTTCAGTGACAAAAGGTGAGCTTTCAAGCCAGCCACGGTAGCGCTCATGCAGCACTTATGAGGTGGAGAGGGGTAGATCAGGAGTTTAAGGCCAGCTCAGGGTCGATCCAAGGTCGGAGGCGAGCTCAGTTTCTAAATAATAGATGCTTCTACAGCCAGTATTGTCCCAAAGGCCAACACATAGGTCACGTGTTGTTACAAAATGTTACTGACTAAACGGCCAATTAAAGTGCAAGGCAAGGGGGTGATCCGTAAGGAAATATTTGTTGAGTTTCTATGAATCCACTAAAATAAAATACTCACAATTACATTAAAAGTCTGAATAATATGCATGCTTGTTCCTTACAGGCGCTTGCTGTGATTCCTGTTACTTTGATTTTCATATGTAGGTTCTAGAACTCTAGGCCTGACAAATCCTGTATAAACTAAGCCATCTTCCTAGCTCTGGAAAATCCATTTTAATAAAGGTTTATCTTGCAGGTGAAAATACAAGTCACTAAAGGCCATGCCATGTCCAGGGCAGACCACTTAAAAAAATCTTCTCCTGGACCTGGCACAGTGGCACATGCCTTTAATCCCAGCACTCGGGAGGCAGAAGCAGGCAAATCGCTGTGAGTTCGAGGCCAGCCTGGTTTACAAAGTGAGTCTAGGACAGCCAAGGCTACACAGAGAAACCCTGTCTCAAAAAACAAAACAAAACAGTCTTTGCCTTATGACCTTTTCCTGAAGAAGAAGAAATCAAGGTCTCTAGGACCTGACCACCACTCTTTAGTTACCAAGCTTGAGCTGCCAAGGCGCTCGCCCTGTCAAAAGAACTCTGCTAAGATGCCATCAGCCAACCAATCGTATCTTCTTACATAGTTATGCCAGAAACCAATAGGCAAAGCAGAGCTGGCAGAGTGTCTACTTTGAGTAGAAGGGAGGCGCAAGCACTGGGCCGAGATTGGCTGTTTCCAACCAACTGATCACTAAGGTCTTGCCAGCTCTGACAACTACTTGTCCAACTCTGTAACCCAAACACATCTGTGCCCTTTTGACCCTTCCAGCCTAGAGTTTTGAGGCTTGCACATCAGAGTCCAAGCTGCACTGAAATGTCAGTGGCTTTACAGTGTCTACACTACCCCTTTACCTCCCTGGGCCTGTAGAGCACAGTGGGGCAGAGCAGAGAAGGGAAGACAGAGAGAACGCCAGGAAGACAGAAAGGACCCTGAGAAGACAGAGAGGACCCTGGGAAGACAGAGAGGACCCGTGCTCCAGCTGTTGGGCATCCCCTATTCATATATAATGGGTGTCAGCTGCCTTCAAAAAGCTACCACATTGTCTGCAGTCCTTCTGCATGGCCAGAGGCCAGTGGGCCACTGACAGGGGAGACTCCAGATGCAGCTAGGACTGCAGTCTTGTCCCAGCAGGGTCCCCCAGAAGCAGGGATTTGAGTTGGTATTGAAGTCCAAGTAACGGAGGTCCAAGCCCTGGTTTCCTGGACAGGAGAGAGAGAGAGAGAGAGAGAGAGAGAGAGAGAGAGAGAGAGAGAGAGAGAGAGAGAGAGAGGAGAGAGAGAGACGGAGGCTTGGAAAACCCCAGCTTAGTATAATCTCCTTGAAACCACTCACATCCTCAGTATGAACAATGAAGATTATTGTCAGCCTTACGTAAGGTCCTCTTAATCACCCGGGTGCCCCATTTTCCGGCAGGAATACCACCTGAAAGCCCCTTCTCGCTGAAAATCTGCTGCTACCATTGTGTATAGACCAGTTTTTCAAGCTAAATCACCAGATTAATGACTTGCACTTCCCCATCCCCACCCCCAGGCTGAGGAATCCGTGGGACCCTTTCCTTGTCCCTAGCCAGTGTGGAGGATTATGGATGTGTGGACCCAATACTGCATGACCTATCCAGAGGCCACTCTTTCCTGATGAAAAGAGAGGCCTGCGGGGCTGAAGACTTGTAGGAGTAAGGTCTGAACACTTCAGAGAACAGGATCAGCAGAGAAGTCATTGTTTAAACACAACAGACTAGAGAGTTCTGTTTTTGTTTCTTGTGAGGTTTTTGTTTTTGTTTGGTTGGTTTGGTTTTTTGTTTGGTTGGTTGTTTTTTGCTTTTTGGGGACAGGGTTTCTCTGTGTAGCCTTGGCTGTCCTAAACTCACTTTGTAGACCAGGCTGGCCTCGAACTCACAGAGATCTGCCTGCCTCTGCCTCCTGAGTGCTGAGATTAAAGGTGTGCGCCACTGTTTTGTTTTTTGAGACAGGGTCTCACTATGTAAACAAGGCTGGCCTGGAAACCACAACGATCTACTTGCTTCCTCCCCCTGAGTGCTGGAATTAAAGGCCTGTGCTGCCATGTAGACTAGAATGGAGTGGGGTTTTGTTGTTGTTGTTGTTGTTGTTTATCCTGTCCTTTGCTTTACAAGAGTGTGAGAATTTCCTAGAAGCCAGTATATGCCATCATATCATTTCCAGATATGTCTGTCTGAGGACTTCTGTTTATATTCATTGGAAAGTCAGTTAAGAAATGTTCACTGTGGGTGGAGAGATGGCTCAGTAGTTAAGAGCACTGTCTGCTCTTCCAGAGGTCCTGAGTTCAGTTCCCAGCAACCACATAGTGCCTCACAACCACCTATACTGTGATCTGATGCCCTCTTCTGGCATGCAGGTGTACATGTAGATAGAGTGCTCATATACCATAAAATAAGTAAATACATAAATAAATAAATCTTTAAAAGAAAAAGAAAGAAATGTTCACTAGTCATTTATTGAAGATTTTCAGACTGTGAATTAACAGTCACAGCAGTCTTTTAAGATTCATCTGTCCCCAAAAAGGCAAATGGGGTTCGTGTTCTCTTATATGGGGGTGCTAGCTTTTAAGCCTTTGATAGGCACGCTGCTATCTGAATAGCCACAGAAGTTAGTAAGAGTAAGGAACTAGAAGGGCGGGAAGGCTTCCTGATGAAGGGGAAATAGAAAATATAGTTAGGAAGAAATGGGGAGGATGGAACATGAGGATTAAATGGAGACAAGGAGAGAAAAGGGAGGGAAGAGAAGAAATATGGGAGGCACAGCTATCGCTGAGGGCCATTTGAGGGGTCACATGCAAACCCACTATAGTAAAATGTATACATATATGAAAGAAATCTAAACAAAATTACCAGATAACTGGGAAGACAAAGTCCCAAACAGACATCTTTCACCATCAAAGGAAACCTTCAGTGCCAGCAATGAGTGATGCTTAACTGAGATTTTAATGGGTAAGATGGACCCCATGGAAACCCCCAAACAGCTAAGGATATTACCAAAGCTATTAGCTGCTCACCACAAACTGATGGTGAGGCCCTATTATTGAAAACATCTATAAATCTCATTTAACATGGAAAGTCAAGTTGGTACCTAATGAGAGCCTTCACCCTACAGCCTGGTGTTCATGGCACTCTAAGAAACTCTGTGTGCTTTCAGAGGAGAAAGGGATGCATCAACCTTGGTATAAATCCAGTCTACAATGGTGACCAGTCTGCATGACACACTGGTGCAATAGTTGCACAAATAATTGTGAGAGTAAGCAACCACTGTCTGTTTGGATTTACAGCCTACTCCATGAGATGGAACTAAAGCCTGAAACTGCTTTGGTGGCCAAGAATCTGAGACTAGATAGACCATGAACCTAGGGAAAAAACAAATACTATTTTCCTGCCAAAGGAACATAGCAACAAAGTGACTCCTAGTGACATTCTGCTCTACCCATAGATCAGTGTCTCACTCAGCCATCGTCAGAGAAGCTTCCTCCTGCAGTAGATGCGAACTAACACAGAGACCAAGAACTGACAGTGTGCAGAGAGTAACAGACCTTGGAGCACTCAGCTCTAAATGGGTTGTCTTCATCAAACCCCTCCCCCTAGGACTCAGAGAGGAAGAGGAGGTAGAAAGCTTGGAAGATCCAGAGGTGATGGATGACACCAAGTAAAACTGTTCGCAGACACAATTTCTTCCGGCCACAACAGGACTTATAATATGTGAACTCACAGAGACTGTGGCACTATGTATAAGGCCTGAACATATCCAAACAAGTGAGGCCTCAGTACTGAGATGGTGAAGTAGACATGAGCTCTTATGCCCAACCAAGAAGCTATCTCCAGTTAACATCCACTCACAAAGGAAAACTTAGTTTCTTCAAGGAACTTTCACTGGGTATACAAACTACATTTAACAGAAAGACTAGAATTAGATGGCAACACAAGATAAACTCAAAGGATATAGTTCATTTCTGTGAGGAAGTCACAGCAGAAAGAGCAAAAGATAGCTGGTTGAGTAACATCTATGGTCAAGGATAGAGAAAGATAAATGCCTACATAATTTAAAAAGAAGATTGTCAACAATTTTGCCTGGTTAATGTGATGTTATTAAAAAGAGCGGCTTGGGATTATTTCAACAGATCCACCAGGTGGTTTTAAGGCCTGTATAAGAATAGTGCTTTAAAATAGAAAAAGTTGGCTGGGATAAGAAATCAAGTTTAATAAGCAAATGTAGTATGGTGGCTCTAATATCAGACGACCATATGCCAAAGTCAAGTAGACAGGGACTTTTAGGTTTCCAGGTTTTTTGTTGTTTGTTTGTTTGTTTTTTGTTATGTAAAAAGGAAAGGATAAAACTCACTCTCAGAGATAGATAGAGAAATTACAAATGATAGGTAGGTAGGTAAGTAGATAGATAGATAGATAGATAGATAGATAGATAGATAGATAGATAGGTCTACTCTCTGTTCACCAAAATCTTTTGCTCTTCTTTCTGAGCAGATGCCCCAAGCTATAGGTCACTATATGACTGAGTTGCAGCCAATGGGTTTGAGGAGAGTTGGTAATGCCAACAGGACATCCTCCACATCCTTCCCTGTCCCATGGCTCAAGACAGAGGTCTTCCTGGACCCAAAGTACAAAGCTGGAAGAGCCAAGAACTAGTCCTTGAGTGACTGTGGAAGGCTATCTATTGTGAATGTGTTGGTAAAAAATCAATTTCTATCCTATTCAGCCAGAGATTTTGAGCTTCCTATCAATATATCATCCATCTATCATTTATCTATCCATTCATCTATCTACGTATCATCTATTAATCTACCATCTATCTATCCACCTATCCTTGCATAGACCCTAACATAAAACTTACCCCATAAATAATCACTATGCCAAATTTCAGTGTAGAAAAATTCAAAGGTATACACATTCTTGGTTTAGCTAAGAAAGCAAGTCATACAAAGCAGCTATTTACATGGCCTAGATGGCAGGATAATTTAAAAGTCCAAAGTCTACAGGGGGAAAAAAAAAAGCGGATCTGAGAAGAGTTCAAATAGCAGGTAGCTTTGAGCTTGTCTTTGAAGAAGAATGAACTTTATGGGCAACAAAGATGCTTTTGATATATTTTCTTTAAAAAAATCAACAAGAAAGCCCTCACCACACGGTCCCTACCTCTAAAGCATATTGGCTACGTCAGCTCTTGTTCAATTTTTTCCCATCATTCGTGGCTTCTGCTTGTGAGGTCCAAAGCCACCTGATTCCTCACCCCAACAATTTCCTCCAGTCATCTGCAGCCTTTGGAGACCCTCTGACATTTCTACACTCCATTCCTAGAATCCCTGCTCCGAAAAGCTTCCTACAGCGTGGAAAATTTTACATCCTATTACCTGGGTCCACCATAGCTCTAGCTCTGTAGCTTTAAGAACATGCCTGATAAATGTGATGGCAATTTGGTGTTATATTTCTGTTTTTCTTGCAACTATTGTTAGTTAATCCATTTTAATTACCTCTCCCTGTAACTAAACCTCAAGACTACATAAGCAGAAAACTGCATTTCAGAGCCAAAGGTCTGATCCATACTGAATATTTTTCTTTACTTTATTTGTTGTCATATAATTTTGTAATGTAAACTTGATGCTCCTATTTCCCTCTGCCAAATAGTGACTCAGAGATTATGGGCTAGAAAGTCTTCTGTGATTTATAACTTGCTTTTTCTTTCAATAATAAAAGTTAGTGTACCTTAGTCTTTAAAAATAGAGTGATTATTTAAAACAGATAACAGAAAACTGCCTTTGTTATTTCCAAAGTTTTCAATGTTCTCAAACATGCTTAACCCAGGCATAGCAAGTCTCCAGTGTCCAGTGTGAGTCATATGTCTTACATGTTAGCTTGGTAGTACATAGAGACTCAGACTCAAAAAGCTTCATTTTCTTCAGTCAACTCTTTGCAGCCAATCAGGATTACCATGCTGATTTTGAACATATAGCCTCTATATGGCATATACGACATAGTCCTCCACTGGAAGATAACATTAGGAGCAATTTACATTCTTACAGTTTACAAAGTACTTTGGAACTAGGAAGACAGACTTGTTGGTAAAGTGCTTGCCTTGCAAGAAGAGCAAAGTTTTCTCCCCACAACCCATGTTGAAAAAAGGAGATGGAGACTGACATTCATAGTCACAGATGTAGGAAGGCAGAGAGAGACAGATTCCTGGTGCTCACAGCCCAGTCAGCCAAACCTACTCTATAAGTCCCAGTCCAGTGAGCAACCCTGTCAAGGAGGAGGAAAAAAGCAAGGAAGGAAGATAGAAAAGGAAAGAAAAGAAAAGAGGAAAAGATACAATGCTAAGTTGTCTTCTGGCCTTGGCATGCATGCACACATGTATGCATGCACATAGTATAGTTTTAATCGAAAATCAGTCTATTTTATGGATCCAGATGCTATGGTGAAAAACCTGCTAGCTCAGAGAGATGAGAAACCATCTTTCAGAGAACCATACTTTAGAGAAAACATTTTTTCTTTAGACAAAAGGAGGAAAATGTTGCAGAATATTTGATCCCAGCGTGATCCCTGAGATTGTGAAGTGTAAAAACCTGTTTTTTGTTTAGCCATGGTTGAGCCCTAACACACACCTTTAATCCAAGAGCTTTCTGTACACAGGATTTAATCACTTAACCCTAGGTCAAGAGGCAGAGCAAAAAAAACAGCTGACAGGGATAAAGAGTAGGAGGGACTTTGAGTTGATGGGTATTTAAGACAAATTGTAGACATAGAAGGGCTCCTTAGGTCTTTAGCTCTTAGCTCTTTGATTCTTTAGCTCTTTAGCTTTTAGCTCTCTAGCTCTTGAGCTCCTCAGCTCCTTGGTCTTTGGCTTTTTTGGGCTTTGAACTAACAAGCCTTTGGCCTTGGTTTTTTGGGGTGTTTGTTTGTTTGTTTGTTTGTTTTGGCCTTTTCTACCTGGGCTGTCAGCTGAGCTGGTGAGCCTCTTGAGCCTTTTCCAATGGGATGGGAGCTGCCTCCCTTGACCTAAGGTTAACTTTTTTAAATCCTGTGTACAGATAGTGTTTGTATTAATGGTGTGTGTTAGGGCTCAACCACACCGAACAAAAGACAGGTTTTTACAGTTCACAATCTCGGGGATCACACTGGGAGCAAATATCCTCCAACAATACAGAACTTAGACTTGCTCCAAAACACTTTGTGCTACCCATTTTCTTTGCTGTGTCAGCTGTGTGCACTGACCCGCACTGGCACTAAAGCTCTAGTGCTGAGCAGAAGCCCATCTGCATCCCTTGCCTTGGTGACATTTTCAGGGCGATCTCAGCCCTAATAAACTCTGTGATGGGAAAGTGAATGGTGATCTGTTCAAGCCTAGAACCAGCACCTTGCTTTGCCCTGGGAACAAGTGATGAGTTCCTATTCCGGTGTTATTTCCAACAGATTGCTAGTGTGTGTTGGAGTACAGTGTTGGGGGTGATCCTGGGTCATGTTAAGAGGTCAGAGGGAAAGAATGTCTTCATTAGTGATGTCTACCATGGATGCAAGGTGGGAGTGTCAATATGTGTGCTGTGTACTCATCTGATGTATCTCAAGTCCATCTGGAGGTTGTGGGAAGAAGCATGGCTATAACTCCATGGTCAGCGAGTAGAAGAGTCTTCACATCCTTCTGCTTTGTACCCTGAATATGATGTTCCCAATGAGGTAAGCGTTTATGTAGCTGTATAATAGCAGTGCAGAGAAAGCTATAAATCAAGATGCTTTCTATATATATGAGTGGAGAAGTCTGGAGCTCACATGCTGTCTGATGACACTTCCTAGCATTTGAGTTGGTGGAAACCAGGGATCTGTACATTCTGAAGGTTTGCTTAGGAGTCTAAAGGGTTGAGGTCATAAACAGAGCAGAGCAATAAATGGCTATTTAGGAGGCTAATAACGAAAGACAATTTGCTCCCACCCTGAAACATTACAGTTTTGTATAATCAGTCGTCAGCCTTGGGACTGTTGGACAGGTGTGGCTTGGGCACTTCAGTTCACAAACATCATAGGCCTCTGTGCATCTGGGGAGCTGCAGGGTCAGGGGCAGGGTGGGAGGAGGGGAGCTGCAGGGTCTGGGGGAGGATGAATTGATGCTCTATTAACAGAGCTCAACAGAGCACCCTCCCTCAATCCTCAAGTCCCTTCCTGAGTGTACTTTCTCTGGAGAATTGACCATTCCTGGGATTTCTGGGAGGCTAGAGCCAGTGAAGTTCAGGATGGAAGGCCCACTCATTTGTAAATTGGCAAACAGCCTCCAATCAAATGGAGGAAGTCTTGATTCATAGCCTACGGGGAGCAATAAGATCCATTTAACAGACCCAGCATTTAATGAACTCACAACAGTGTGTTGGAGAAAATTAATAAGTTAATAAAGCTGCTTTTAAACTCCAATACATGCTTATTAGTCCTGGCTTGGAAGTCCCATCTCTTACCTCAGCAGGATCCCCCTGCAGCTCCATGACACTGGACTCCTGCATCTGATTTCTCAGCTACAAAGGCATCCCTAGTGTGCCTGGGCTGGCTTGACCAAATCACTCATGACCTTCAAACAGAAAAGGTACTCTTTATTGTCTAGCAGCTCATAAAACAAAGATACAGGAGAGTTGAGCTCATCTTTTGGGCAAGCCTTCCATCAACCTCTCTTTGATGGGCTCTTTTAAGATCCTAGGATTGATATAGCCCTGTAATCCACTTTACCTGTGTTTAAAGAATCTGCACCGGCCTGAGCCACAGATCTGCTTTTGGATTCCATCTGCACTGGTGTCCCCCACACTCCAAGGGCATCTGGGGCAGAGGAATGTTGAAAAGCAGATAGGGGATTGAGTGGGGCATCGGAGTGGAGGTAATTACCAGAGAAAATAGATGCCTCCTGACTTTTATCAAAACCAGTATCAAATACTGTTTGGCCCAAGCACATTTGGTGCCCTTCTGTCTCTTATGCAAATTAAACACCTAGAGACTGACCTGCCACAAAAGTGGAATCCACTGCCCCACCCCACGCGTTCCTCTCACCCTTGAAAGCGGTATCATGTACCTAATTGTTAGTTGATTCTGTGCTCTAAGAAACAGTAGGAGAAATCTCTTTCTCTGTCTCCAAATTTTATCCTGATGAGACCTTTCTACAAATCAAAAGCACCTGCTCTTTTGTTAGGGTGGGCTTCCAAAGAAAAGAGTGTTACCATAGAAACACTCGGGGTTCATCTGGGAACACTGGGCACGCGGTGCCTCAGCCTGTGGATACCAACCTTGGACGCTCGCGCTTACCACAGGTGGTCCTCACTGCTGAGGCCATGCTGGCACTGCGCTCAGCAATTTACATGGATTGTTTCTTTGTGTATTAGAATCAGCAACACGAGCCGAGGAGCCTCATTTTACATATTTGAAACCAAAAGCTTACAGAAGCCAGTTACTTGCCCAAGATAACACCACTGGAAGTTGACAGAGCCATGATGTTTAACTCCAGAGCCGATACTCATGGTGGCGACTCAGTGAGCTCCGCTCCTGGCAGACTTTGCATTTCCCTAATAGAACCTAACACAGGCACAGAAGGTTTTCTGGATGCTTTGTCCTCAATGAGAAAATGTCTAAGCATACAACATAAACATTAATTTGTACTAATTACTTATTTAATCTTCTGAATAACACTATATCTCAGACATTAATAGTCCCTTCCAAAGGAGGAAGAAAGTGAGGCTCACAGAATCTAACAGCAAACATACAGCAAATAAATGTTCAGAGGAGGCTTTGGGCCCCAGTCAGGTGTCTACCATCTCAGCCTTGCGCCATCATGCCTGGCAGCATCTTTTCAGCCTCCATCACACCTTTCCACTAGAGACAGGGGGTGATCTCTGTGCCTAGCTGTCTCCAGAGATGGGCGCTACTGATCACCTGGCCAGCTCAGAGTTGGCTGGAAGAAGCTCACATTTGCAGATTAACAAGTGTTCCAACAATACAAGCAGAAGGGTGCCAATGAACCATCAGTGATGGGTCCAAAGCACGAGCCGTGGAGCTTCTGGCCTTGGCCTTCCTGTTCTTTTTCTCATCGAGCACTGGGGATCTCTTCCTCCCTTCCTCCCATCCAGGCACACATTCACCTTGCTCTCTGTGCTGCTAATAGGGGGAAAAGAAACAACCTCTAACCCACCCACGTCTTCCTGGGCCAAGTGCAGAAGCTAGCTACCATTGGGGCCCCACAAATGTTTAATAAAAAAGGAAAGAAGGGGAAACACGGAGAAGCCACGCTAAGCCCTGGGGGAAGGAAGCTCAGAGTTCACATCTGTGAGATGCCACGGCTCCGTTTTGCTCAGGGATGTGCGCTGGTGCGTGGGAGATGCTGCTGAACTTTCCAGGCTGCACAGAACTCCAGCCTGGTATTCAAATAGTTTAAGTCAGCTCTTCCTCCTCCCCTCCTCAGTCTATTTGGCTCATGTCTATAAACAGCATTGCTGTGTGTTATCAGAACAGACATGCCTTTAGTTGCATGAATCCGGGGTCTGCAATGAGTCAGTGTGCAGCTGTTTAGGAAAAAGCGACATAACTCACAAGACGGTGTGCTTGTTACCAGAAACTGCAATGTGCCTTTTCACATAAACATGACAATCTGGTGTCCTGCCATTTGGCAAGAGCCTTCATCTCCTCCTGCCCTGGGGTACGACCAGGGTCATGGCTGCCATTTTGCAAGCTGAGTCCTGGAAATTTTTAATGGCTTCCCAAGGAGGTCTTTCCTTAATCCTTAGACGCTGTCATAAAAGGCATAGTACTTATACACAGATTGTTAGATGCATCCTGATGTTGCTGAAACATGAAATTATATGTCCTCCCAGGGATATGCCCGGAACTCCCACCAGGGTGGGATGTTTAAAGCAGGGTCTGGTTGGGTGATCCGAGGTCACTGTTTGGAGAGACTGACAGCGTGCCTCAAGGCTTTGCAATTTAAACTTGTGTTTCAGGATGAAGTTATGGGTATCAGGAAACACTGGGAAAATAATCTTTAAGATTTTTTTTTTTTTTTTACATTAACACAACCTATATTTTTGCTTGACTGCTAGATGTTATTAAGCTGGACTGGAAGTCCTTTAGATTCAAATTTTCATTCATCTACATATAGAAAAAAGAAAGCAAGACCTGGAATGAGATAAATATAAGGGAAAAGAATGATTACACTTGCATAGGACTGATGGTCTTCCATCAGAGGGTCATTTGTTTCTTTGTTTGTTTGTTTTGTTTTGTTTTGTTTTGTTTTGTTTTTTGTACTAGAAAGAAAAGTCCAGCTTCTCTTCCCAGCCCTGGTTGAAGCAGTAAAGGGTGGGGGTGGGATGTCTGACTCCGCAGAGGAGGAGAAATTAGATTCAGGCGGTAACTGAGCTTCCCATCGGACTACTGCACCACGGTCCCTTTTATTCCCCCTGTCGTGGATAATGTGCGCTCATTGTGACTTATCTGGAGTTGGTTTCTTTTACACCCTCTAGATATATAAGGTGGAAGTAGGACAGGGGCTAGAGATTTGGGGAGCATCCGGGAGACGGCATCTACAGTCCAGAGAGAATGAAAAAGGCAGGAACATGAGCAACCGCCTGTGACATTAACATCCCCCGTGGTATGAGCCCAGGACAGCATCTCTGTTCTTCCTTGGAAACTCCCCGACAAGATCATATGATAATTTGTTCTAATCCTAACCTTAACTTTCCATTCATATTTCTGATACAGAAAAACCAAGACCTGGGACGCGGAGGGCACATCAGCATTTGGCCAGTTTGGTTTGGAGGTCGGCTCTAGAGAAGCAATGGTGGTGAGAGGCTTCGTCCTGCTGGCGCTCTTTGCAGAAGCCTTGGCGAAACCATGCACTCCAAATAAAGCAGGTACCCCAGTGCCTCACTGCTTTCCCAGACAGGGAACCCCCAGTCTCCACCTTGCTGTGATCTGAGCTCCATGATGATGGCTTGGTTAGAAAAAGTGGTGACACTGAAGCCCCCAGTGCCAATCAGACTTTTCCCACAGGAAGCAAAGAAGTATTGAACAAACCAAGATTTTTACAAACTAGAGGCTGTACCCTCCCTTTTCTATGTGACATGTCACTTTTTAGCGTTTGACTACTCAGTGCATGCTGTATGTCTTTACGCAACACTTTGCAGCACTGAGCATGAAATGACGCAGTAGGAATTTTAAATTATAAGAAATCGTCTAATTTTAATGGGAATGCATGTGCCAGTCTGTGAATTCATGGGTATATTCTTTAAGAAAAGTAAACGTCTTAGGACTGGGGCTAGAGAGTGGTGGCACAGTTCCTGCCCAACAAGCCCGAAGCCCTAGGTCTGATACCCAGTATTGCTGAAAATTCGTTGCCTCTAAACTAACGTGATGGGTTTTTAAAATGTATCCAACTAAATAAATATTAAACAGTGATAATATTATACGTGACAAGTCTTAAAAGAAGAACTTCAGTGGCTGAAGTTTGGTCCCTAGCTAGTGAATGCTGTGTGCCACTGACCGTATCCGACTCAAACCCCGTGTGTGCTCTTCCAGATGTCATCCTTGTGTTTTGTTACCCCAAGACCATCATCACTAAAATCCCTGAGTGCCCCTATGGATGGGAAGTCCATCAGCTGGCGCTCGGGGGGCTATGCTACAACGGGGTCCATGAAGGTGGCTACTACCAATTTGTCATCCCAGATCTGTCACCTAAGAACAAGTCCTACTGTGGAACCCAGTCAGAGGTAAGGCAAGTCCACCAAAGGCTGATGCGCTGAAGAGAAAGCCGTGGGACGCAGAGACAGATGTTCGCTAGTGTCCTTTAAGAGGAGTCACAAGGCTCCAAGTTCCCTTTAAAAGTCAGTGCTGGTGCTCGGATTTCCTACGAGGCTTGGTGACAAGGCCTTCTCTTTCACCGAGTTTAGATGACTGTGTGTGCCCGTGTTCATGCCCAAGTACAGAAGTGCAGACAGCAGAGGTTGACATTGACATCAGTGTGTGTCCTCTCCCAACACTCTCCACCCCATCTCTTGATATGGGTCTTTTACTGAACAGAGAGCTTGCGGATTCAGAGACTGTCTGGCCAGTGTGCTCCTGAGATTTCCTGTTTCCACCTCCTAGTGCTGGGATTACAGGCATGTGCCCCATCCTGGTGCCCAGATTTTATAGGAGTGCTAGAGATCCAGAGTCAGGACTCTGTGTTTGTGCAGCAAGCACTTTACCACCAAGCCGTTCCCACAGCTGCACATGACACTCTGGACCTGACTTTTATTTCCCTAATTAGGGAGTAGGGATAGCAGTAAAGCTCCTTTCTTGGGACTGAACAAAGCACATTTCTCACCTTAAATTTGATGCTGTCGTCCCTTAATTGAATGCCCAAATCAATGGGCCATCTTTTGCCCCAAGACTGGAAGCAATGGTGGTTAAGTGCATCTGAGAAAGTGCTTTATAGTAGACCTGAAGAATACAAAGTTCCTGAGCAGGGTCATGTGAATCAGCTGTGGCAGGGAACCACAGATTCAGAAGGAACCAGAGCCTCTCAACAGGTGTCCTTCTATGACAGAGGAGAAATTGAGACCTCCCACAGCCATCAGTTCCCTGCTGCAAACTAAGAGCATGGTTCCTGCCACCATGGGCCAGAATTCTGATTGCATTGACTACCAGGAGGATGTGCTTGTATGCCTCAGAGCCACGGAGCCAGACCCTCTTCCTGGAGTGCCAGAGGATTCAGATTAGATGGGAGGAGCCACGAGTGAGGAAAGCACAGATGTGTGTGAGTGGGTCCTGGTGAGCTGAAGCAGAAACCATCACAGCTTTCAGGCCATTAACGTTAAAACGCTCACAGTTCTAACAGCAAGCTTTGAGGCCAGCTTGCCAGAAGGAAGAACTTTATAGTTAGTGTTTTGTGGCTCAGAGAAGTTTTAACTACAGGCTTATGATCTAGAGCGGAAGATGAGCAAGGCATCCATCCCTGGGGCCCTCAGACAAGGAAAGTGGATACAAAGTTGAGTGTGGGAATAGAGATACTCGATCCAGGTCCTCAGTCCAAAGCCCACAGATACATGGACTTTTCCTGTGCACATAATATGAGCCTTGTTGAAGGGATTCCAGAACCATGCAAATACTTTCACCTCACACACAAAGAATGGGTTCTACTGCTCCTGATAAACACGCCTGTCTCCTCATTGGGGTTTTTGCTTTGCTTTGCTTTACTCTTTGAGACAGGGTCTCATGTAGCTCAGGCTACGTAGCTGAAACTTGCCTGGAAGCCCTGACCACCACTTCCACCTCCCAAGTGCTGGGATGACAGGCACGTAGGACCATGCCCATCTTTTTACTGGCCTTTTTTCATAAGTCATCTCCAACACTTTACCCAGAATCCTCAGTCACATCATGGGCACACTGTACACCCTAACTGCCGCCTTCCCTCCTCCAGTACAAGCCCCCCATCTACCACTTCTACAGTCACATCGTGTCTAATGACAGCACAGTGATTGTGAAGAACCAGCCTGTCAACTACTCCTTCTCCTGCACCTACCACTCCACCTACTTGGTGAACCAGGCTGCGTTTGACCAGAGGTAAGCCGCTCTGGGGACAGAGGGCTGGTCACCATGAGGATGCTACAGTCCCTGTCAATCAGGCATGTTTCAGTCCTTATGCAAAATTCTCTCCCCTTTTCAGAGTGGCCACTGTTCATGTCAAGAATGGGAGTATGGGCACATTTGAAAGCCAGCTGTCCCTCAACTTCTACACTGTAAGTCCAGGTTGTCTTTTCTGTCTGGGGCCTTTTCCCAGGGCACTTTCATGGGAGCCACTCTCTCTCTCTCTCTCTCTCTCTCTCTCCTGGAGTGTGGGCAGGGCCTCATTCAGGAACTCCAAAGATGGCATATGCCTTAGCCTACCTTTAAAGCTTAGGTGCAACAGAAGGTTCACATCACAGGATGACTAGAAGAAATAGCACAGGTGCAGCCAACCCTCAAATTTCACTGATACAAAAATCAAGGCAAGGTCACTGACAGAATATAGGACACCTTGTGTCTGAACTCTTAATCAAAATTAGTTTCCACTACATTTCTCTCCAGAGATTTACTTGCCAAAAATATTTAGTCTGGAGCATTGCACTTCCTGACTAGCTAAAGACAAGGCTTGGAGCTAACCCCTGCTGATTTAGTTCTTTCATATCTTAAGCCTTGCAGTAAGATTTCCTCACTGTCTGATTAGAAAGTTAAAGGCACACTGTGGTCTCTCTCAAAATGAAGTGCTCCAGAGAAACTAAATATGCACTGGCCATTAGCCCAGCTACTCTCCCATTAGAAAGGGCACTTTGTTTTTAAGCTGCAGCTTCCAGTGAGGACATAGGCACACAGAGGCTACCCTGGCCCAGCTGGCTAGAAGATGCAGGCAGAAAACACAAACCTTTGTGTGGAGCATTTAGAATAGAAAGGTGTCCTTAGAAGGCAGCATGTCTGACCCATTTCATTTTGTCAGTGATCACACCATCCCACTTGAAACCTCACCAACATCAGCCTTGCTTCACCTATTTCCTGGAAGCCATCCACTCCCAGAGTTTCTCAGTGAGCACCAGGAGAATCCTTAAAACAATCTAGTTCATTTTGCAAATAAGGGTGTGAAGCCCAAAAGAAGGGAGGCATTGCTCAGGCCCAGGTGACTTGGAGAAACAGGTGTTAAGAACAAGAGGCTCTCCTGACTGAGGTTCGTCCGCCTGTAAAGGGCATGGCATGCAGCGTCAGGCCCCTTCACCCACAAAGGCTGTGTGTAACTTGGGATTCAAATATTATACTCTTTTTAAAATTTTATTATTCAAGAAGGAGCACCATTAAGAGGCATAAGCTCCAAGTTTCCCTAAAATCCAGACTAGCCATGGCTTCATATCACCAGTGGCTGAACCAGAGACAAGAAATCCCACACGTCTCTTGACCTGTCTTCAGGGATCAAGACAGTGTGGGGAATTGTTGGTGATAAAATGATGGTGAGACAGCTTCCCACAGAGAGACTACAGTCTGTACTACAACGCCCTGCCTAGATGCTAGTAGCTGTTATTGTAATGAGATAAGGTTGTAGATTTGATCCTGTGAATGTTTACAATAGTTAGTGTTAGAAATCAGGGTTCTAAAAGTTCGCCTCCCACCATCAACCACACAGGGTTGAGTTTCAGACATAGACATAACCCCAGAAGTAGAAAGAACATACTCTTTTAACCAATCAATCTATCCATCCACCAGTTAATCAATATTCACCGGCAGGCCATCTTCTGGGTTGCAGAAACAGATGGGACAATTACTTCCTGAACTGTCTAGAAATGAAGCTAAGGTGTCCCGGAAACCCCACTCTTAAAGCCCCTCCAGGACAAACGGACTCCATCAAAGAGCAACTCCCACTGGCCAGACGCTTTTGTGCTGGTTTGTACCCCACTGTGGGCTCAGTTTCCTACCCCTAACCCGTGTATTTTTTTCCCACTTTCTCCCTTTTCCACTTTGAGGGCATTCTTGGGTGTTTCCAAAGCAACAACTGCCCTTTTGCATATATTTCCATCAAATTACCAGAGACAGAACCATGCCCTACATAGAACAATGGAACTAACACACTGCTAATTGCTTAAGATTCTGGGAAGCCCAGAGCCCGGGCCCTGCACACTCTACTATACATGCGCCTTCTCTCCTTTCTCTCCATCCCTTCCCACTCACTTTGGCCAAGGACCCATAGTTGATATTCCCAGGGGAAAGTTATGACTCCCAATCAAAGACAAAGGGAGATTGTTTATTTACAGACATAGCCTGGTCCTGTGGGTAAAAACAGGGAATCAGGGCTTTTAACGTTTACTACTTAAATGACCTTGGGAAAGTTATGGGAGCTCTCTATACCTCCATCTCTGCATCGATAAAAGAACTTAGTGACATGAACTCCTTAGGGGTACCCCTTAGGAAGACTTGGTGAAATCATCTTTAGAAGTACTCAGCATGGTGTGTGAACTTGGTAAGTACCCATGAAGACAGCTGTTGTCATGAACATAGACTAAGGCCCGATTTAATATGAACACTCCACGTGTTCTTAGAATTGTGTCCTTTACACCGATGAACATTAGTGTTGGCATGAGATTTGGTTAACTTTTTAAAAATCAAAACAGTACTGACCAGTCTTCTAAGTAATACAAAAGAAATGAAAAGGCTTAGGGTGGACATAGGCAAACAATAAAGATTAGAGAATCTTCCAGAATGAGAATGAACTGCAGAGGTTGACTGGCATGATTTCCCATCTGAAGTCCACAGCTGAAGGGGGTCACTCCACCTCTTTCAGCCATAGAGGGGAGCTGGACTTTGTGTTTTATATTATCCCATAACATCTGACCACTGAATGCCTATTTGTCTTGGTTCTGTCTGCTGAAATAATTTCGTGGAATTATGTTGGTCACAGCTCTCCAAAGACTGCCCATCTCCTCTAAGCTAAACATTTCCTCGCTGGTTCATCTGCCATCCTACTCATCTTCCTCTGAGCACAAGCCAGTTATCAAGTGGGGTTCGCAGAAATGAACTAATCTATTCTAGTCCTTTGTTGAGCCGATAAGAGACGTGGAGGGCTACAGGTGACAATCCAGGTTCTAGAATACTCTAGGAATGTGTCCTGAACAGTCATTGTAGCTAGTTTCCTTTCATCACTATTCCACCTGTGAACAAAAGCAACTACCAGATTTCCCCATATGAACTTCTGCTCAGCAAGAAGGCACACCCATCTTTAACCTGGGTGGCAGGGGGTTGGGAGTGAACCTTTTAGTCAAAGGAAGGAGTGCTGGAACCTGTTTCTCAACAGATTCATCCATTCTGTAGGCTGCAACATAGTTTGTGTGGCCTTTCTTCTTTGGGGGATGTCAAGATAAACTCCCCTGGCATATAACATCTTACCAAGCTAAACCTATCTGAAGGCAGGTCCCCAATTCTCAAGTTAAAAAGAAAGTATGGGATGCCTGACATGGTGGCTTGGATTTGTAATCTCAGCAGTTGAGAGACAGAAGTAGGAGAGTTGGGATAGTAAAGCTAGCCTGGTCTACATGGTGAGTTTCAGGCTAGTCAGAGCTGTATAGAAAGACATGGAAAGGGAGGGAGAAAGGGAGGGAGAAAGGGAGGGAAGGAGGGAGAGAGAAGGAAGGGGAAATCATGCTACACATTATTGTAGTTAGCAGAAGTGAAAAGTGCCACTTCGCTCCTTCACTTCGGTTGAAAACTGGACAATTGCTCAACCAGTAGAGACATCACATGCTGCCAGCTGATCTCCGGGAGAGGCACTTCACAGAAGCATCTCTGGAGATGTGGGGGGATAAATTGCCATTCCCAAGTTAGTTTCCATGTTTGGAAATGTCCCTCGATCTCTCATTAAATTCAGGCAATACCAAGACTACTTTAAACCCCACTAAAAAGATGTTTCTTCAGCTGCATGCAAGTAAATTGCATATGACTGGGGACATTATTGCTTAATTGTGGCAACCGCTAATGAAGTACCAAGGCCTGAGAAATGGAAAGGAGGGAGGCAGCGTCTAGGTGGCTGGACCTGCTTCCGTAGAAAAGCCTACGGAGAGCTGTGGAGTCTTCTCATGAGCCTCGTGCTGGACCCATAGGAGGCAAAGTTCACTCTGACTGGGTGACAGCTCTGCCTGCTGCCGCCAACCAAGTTGCAAGTCTCTGCGCTCATACATTCAGGTTTTGAAATACCCTAGCCTGAGCTCTGTGTTCTATTCTATTTCCATCTCACAGGAATGAAGACACAGAGTTCCAAAGGCTAAGTCCCTTCCATGGGGTCTCAAGTCAGCAGTGGGGGCCTGGGTTACCCTAGGGTCTGAGCCCTTCTGGCCAGTGCCTCTGTCATGGCTAACACCAAAGAGTAATTCCAAGTTTTTAATCAAGTGAATTGAAAGGAGACCCATAAGAGTACAGAAGCTGAGTCCTGTGAGGAAAGCAGTCAGAGCTGCAATTCCTAATAACCACCTGAACTCTATCTGAAGGTGGGCGATTCAGTGCCTGGGTCAGGGACTAGACCCTGACACTCCGCGGTAGTAGCGACCCTTTGACACACTCAAGTTTCAAAGCCTGCTCTCCATAGCCTGCCTCATAGCCCTATAATCTCATCCCCTGATCCTTTCCCCACTTAACAAGCCTCCACCAGACCTGGCCTCTGCATTATCCTGTCAGCCACACCTTTGTCCCAGGGCCTCTGCCCTCATGGAAGTACTCCTCCTGCTGTGGCCACACAGTTCCCTTCCTTAATCTCCTCAAGACTTGTTCAAATGCTACTCCTCCCTCAGTGAGGCTTTCCTGACTGCCCTTTTCAAAACTGTAACATAGGACTGTGGAGATGGCCCCGTCAGGGACGTGCTGGCCATGTGGAGACAGGTCCATCAGGGAAGTGCTGGCATGCAAGCATGAGGATTTGAGTTCAGTCTCCAGAACCCACATTAAAAACACACAAGCTGAGCATAATGGCATTTGTAATCCCAGTGTGGGGAGGCAGCGACAAGTGGGTCCTTGTTGCTTACTTGCTGGCCAGCCTAGCACACTTGGTAAGTTCTGAGCCAATGAGAGACCCTGTCTTAAATTCAAGGTAGATAGTGCTTGAGTGATGAAACCAAGGTTGACTTCTGGCCTTCACTAACATGTGCACAGACAAACATACCTTTATGCATTCATGTACCCGCTCTCACACAGCTATGCATATGAACATGCATGTGTGTACACATGTGCCCATGCACACACACTCATGCACACACATGCACTAAATGCAGCTTACCCTTCCTCATGTTACCAATCCATTTTGCTTTTTTTTGTGGTTTCCAATATTACATATTATATGCTGGTCTAATGTGCTGTATAATTTATTTCTTTTCTATTGTCTTTCTCTCCTACTAGATTATTAGATCATTTGGAGACAGACCTTGTTCATTCACAAATATTACACAAATAATACACGGAGTAGCTCCACATAGAAGCTACCCAAATATGTAGACAATATTCAGGCATATCACAGACAATCAATGACTTACCCCTGTTGGTAATCACACTGGTTTTTTTTAATTTAAGTAATTTATTCAGATTACATCTCAATTGTTATCCCCTCACTTGGATCTTCCCGCTCCCCCTCCCTCCCTCTTTCAGTCTATTCCCCTCCCCTAGGTCTGTGACAGAAGGGGACCTCCTCCCCCACCATATGATCACAGCCTATCAGCTCTCATCCTGGTAGCCTGCTTTCCCTTCCTCTGAGTGCCACCAGGCCTCCCCACCAAGGGGAAGTGGTCAAATGGGGGGTGCCAGAGTTCATGTCAGAGTCAGTTCCTGCTCCCTACACAACTGTGGAGAATGCTCTACCCATTGGCTGGATCTGAATAGAGGTTCTAGGTTTACTGCATACATTGTCTTTGGTTGGTCCAGTAGTTTAAGCCCCTGGGTCCAGATCTGCCAGCCTTGATGGTCTTCTTATATGTTTCTAGGACCCTCTGGATCCTTATATTTCCCCATTCTCCCATACCTCTCTTACCTGGTGTCCCAATAGGAAGTCCCAGCATCTATACCAATGTCCCGCTAAGTGAAGATTTTCAGGGGACATCCCTGTTGTGCTAGTGTCCAATTATAAGTGAGTATATACTATGTGTGTCTTTCTGGGTCTCAGTTAACTCACTCAAGATGATCTTTTCTAGTTCCATCCATTTGCCTGCAAAATTCAAGGTTTCCTTGTTTTTAATAGCTGAGTAGTATTCTAGAGTGTAAATGCACCACAGTTTCTTTATCCATTCTTCAACTGAGGGGCATCTAGGTTGTTTCCTGATTCTGGCTATTATGAATAAGGCTGCTATGAACATGGTTGAGCAAATGTTCTTGTTATGTGGTGGAGCATCTTTTGTGTATATTCCAAGGAGTGAAATAGCTGGGCCTTGAGGTAGCCCTATTGCCAGTTTTCTGAGCAAGCGCCAGATTGATTTCCAAAGTGGTTGCACAAGTTTGCACTCCCATCAGCAATGAAGGAGTGTTCCCCTTTCTCCACATCCTCGTCAGCATGTGCTGTCACTTGAGTTCTTGATCTTAGCCATTCTGATGGGTGTAAGATGGACTTTCAGAGTCATTTTGATTTGCATTTCTCTGATGACTAAGGACGTTGAGCATTTCTTTAAGTGTTTCCAAGCCATTTGATATTCCTCTGTTGAGAATTCTCTGTTTTATTCTGAGCCCTATTCAAGTCATAAACCTTCAAGCACAGGTGAACATTTGCTCAGACACCATGCAGGGGATAGTGGTGGGGGGCGTATGCACTTGGTTGTTCTTGGCCTTGAGTGATTTGGGAGACCTCGTGAAATCATGTCTTGACATATTGGACTCCATTATTTTTCTGTCAGTCAATTTTGTTGGCACCACTGAGACCAGGTGTGTCTAACCACGAGCAGCAAACGCCCTTCCCTTTTCTAAGATGACATCAGCATCCTCAGAGGCTGTTTCTCTATGGTCTTGTATGCTTTTTTTTTCCTTGGGTTGGTTCCCTCTCTATCCCATCCCAATGTGTCTACTCCTGCCAGACATGACTGCTTATTCTGAGAGGTCACAATACCTAATGTCCCCATTTCCTTTCTAAGAATGCCAAGTTTTCCACCAAGAAAGAAGCTCCCTTCATTCTGGAGACATCCGAAATCGGTTCAGATCTGTTCGCAGGAGTAGAAGCCAAAGGGCTGAGTGTTCGGTAAGTCCCTTTAGTCTGTGTATATTTTTAAGTACAAAGAAAACAAGACCAGCCAACAGCCTCTCAGATTCAGGTGCCTCTATAAGGGACTGGGTCTTAGTGATGCAGCATTGTGGTTTTTTTTTTCCAGGTTTAAGGTAGTCTTGAATAGCTGTTGGGCCACCCCCTCTGCTGACTTCATGTACCCCTTGCAATGGCAGCTGATTAATAAAGGGTAAGCGCTCTCTGCAGCCAAGGCAGAGCGGCGGGCCCAGTGTACCCTGGTCTCTTCCGCTGTGACTTGGGACAGTCTGGGAGGAAACTTTCTGTTCACACGGATCCTTTTGGTGGAACTCCAATTTTCAAGAGCCCTCGGTGCTATCCCAGTAGATACATTGTCAGGTATGTTCTGAACACATGAGCTTACCTGCAATGGCACACTCCCGCCAAAGGGCGAGTCTACGTGGGGCGGGGGTTTGCTCATGTATGGAGACCTCCCAGCAGGCTGCCACCATGCAGCCAAGCAGAGGAAGCTGTCACTGAGAGGTAGGTGCCATCGCCTGTGCCAAGGTATCTAGGCCTGCTCCTTACTTGCCTTCCCTTCCCCCACACAAAGCTCCTCTTACATTATTTTCCACTGACTGATACCAGGCCTAGGGCACCCGGGCTGCTGCAAAGAGCTATTTTAAGCCTCCGGGTCTTGAGTTCAGGCAAGGATCTCGGGTTTATTGACCAAACAGTCCTGTTAGATCCTTACTTCATATGGTGGAAAATTCTCTCAGCCCCCATCACTGCCGAGGCCACAACAAACAGAAATAGCTCCTGACCCTTGGCCCAGATAGGTAGGAGCGACCTTTGTTTCTCTCTCATGACTCCTGAGAGAGAATTATGAGATGACATTTCTTGGTTCCTGCATCTGTCCCAGGAACCATGCATTTAGCTATTTCTTTCTGTCACTGTCTAGATCATACATGGAAAGTATGTCTATGTCTTTACAAAGGTTATTATATATATGTATGACTGATAGGACATAAATGCCTTTTCAAATTTCAGGCAAAGCCTAATAATGCACAGAGACAGGCCGTGGGTGTGACTCTGGCTTAGGTATTTATGGCGCCTTTGGCAAACACTGTTCCCGTGCAGCAACTCAGACACTTACCTGGGGTCCTCCAGACCCTGGTCCTGAAGAGGGCTTTTTCTCTTGAAGATTCCACTCCTCTAGGACAGGGGTTCATCTTACCAGATGTGTGCGTTCTCATTAGTCATCCCCCCTGTTTTAGGATGGAAACAATCACATCCACCCACATAGCCCTTCACTTGACCTCACGCTTCGAGATTAGAGTTCTTTCGAAGGACAAACAGCTGCATGCAAGGCCAGCAGAGTGCTCGGTGACGTTTCACCGGAGAGCCTTTTTGGAGTTGTCTGGGGTGACGTTTCTCTCTCCCTTCACCTATGTGCACCAGCTGCCCCACGGATGAAACAGTGTTCGTGCATGAGAACGGCAAGGACCACAGGGCAACTTTCCAGTTCAATGCCTTCCGCTTCCAGAACATCCCCAAACTCTCCAAGGTTTGGCTACACTGCGAGACGTTCATCTGTGACAGCGAGAAGCTCTCCTGCCCAGTGGTGAGGACCCAGATGGCAGCTATTACCCCCAAGGGGCTGAGATTGGAGGAGCTGGGTTTGATGGGGGAGCTGTGGGTCCCAGAGGCAGAGGCAGAAGGTCTGGGCCTGTCCGCCTGGCTACCCCAACTTACCAACTTGCTGTGTGTTGCTTGCCCCGCTGGGCCTGGTCTCATCATCTCTGAACAGAGCTTATCGGTTCTGATGGCTGGTCCATTTTCAGAGAACAATATCAGATAAGCATTGAGGTAATAGTCAGCACGAAAATGCTTTGAGAAAGTTAGGAGGGCAAAGGAATCTAAGATGTAGGCAGAACCATAAAGTGGGCGACTGTAGTCTGGATTGCCTCTCCAGAGAAATGCTGCATGTCTCGCTCACAGTGGGCAGCACGGTGAGGGGAGGCCAGTGCCCTGTGGTTCTGTGACTTGCTGAGATCTATGAACACCTCCACACGGAGTTAAAAGCGCTAAGCCCCAGACTAACCTCCTCTGCCCTCCAAGTAGACTGGAGGCCTCTGAGGCCTGCACTTCTAAAAAGGATGCCAGCGCCGGTGGCCTGGAGGGACCAGCAGAACGGAGACTGAACCCCGCCCCCCACTTCCATCAACACATGCAGCTAGAAAACAGATGCTTGTGAGCACAGGGAGGAAAGAGAAGCGAACCAGAGTGCAGGGCCTGGGGGAGGAGAACCAGTTAGTATCTGATCAAAAGACAGGCATTGGAGTTGCGGTCTTAACAAAAGAAAATGAAGCACAACACATTTTGCAAGTGTCCTCTTCTGAGTTAAGAGGCATCTTAACTAAAATCTTTCCTCCTTACAGAAAAGTATAGTGCCCTGGGATGCTAACGAACTACTCCCGCAAGGTTTCCTCCGGCCTGGAGAACCAATGAACTCTAGGCATGTGCGCATGCGTGCCTGCGTGCCTGTGCGCATGTGTACTTTTTCTATCTGTTGATATGTATTGACTGGGGACTTCGACTCCATGCAGTTTCATTTTGTTTTGTTTTTCTTGTTTCCTTTGTCCGTTTCTTCTCCCGGTCTTCAGAACTGCGACAAACGGAAGCGCATGCTACGTGACCAGACAGGGGGAGTCCTGGTTGTGGAGCTGTCCCTGCGGAGTAAGCGGATTGCCCAATAGTCATGTGTACTCTGGGCTATGTCCACAGGCACGGCAGGTTTGAGCATTTTGATTGAATTGTCAAACCAGGCGTGCCTGTGGACACAGCACTCATGGGCTCCTCAAGTGGCGGGGCTCTGATCATGTGGACACAAGGACACAGAGGTTTGTTGACTCTACCCTGAAGGTCTTTTCTTCCTTCCTTCCTTCCTTTCTTTTATTTATTTTTTTATTAATTTATTCAGATTGCAACTCAATTGTTATCCCATCACTTGTATCCTCCCATTTCTCCCTCCCTCCCACTTTCACCCTATTCCCCTCCCCTATGACTGTGACTGAGGGGGACCTCCTCCCCCACTATACGGTCATAGGCTATCAAGTCTCATCTTGGTAGCCTGCTTGTTCTTTCTTTGAGTGCCACCAGGCCTCCCCACCAAGGAGAGGTGGTCAAATATGGGGCACCAGAATTTCTTTTCTTTTCTTTCTTCTTTTTTTTTTTTTTTTTTAAGATAGGGTTTTCTCTGTGTAGCCTTGTCTATCCTGGACTCACTTTGTAGACCAAGCTGGCCTTGAATTCACAGCAATCTGCCTGCCTCTGCCTCCTGGGTGCTGGGATTACGGCGTGTGCCACCGTGCCCAGTTTGCCCTGAATGTATTATGTGGTCCAAATCCAAGTTCACCTGAGGAATTGGGAAGTGCTGAGATGAGCTCCCAAACTGATGGTGCCGTGAACAAGAGAACAGAAATGCAGGTGTCCTGGGGGTGTGAGCAGGCTTTCACTGCCCAGGCCTGGCCTGCCACTAAGTTCAAAAATGAACAAGACTCATACAGACCCTGTCTCCAGGAGTTTACCTTCTAGCCAGGAGAGAGATGGTACCCACTGAGGGCAAGAGGGATGCTCTGGGTGGGGGATGGGCAGGGTAATGTAGGAGTCTGTGACCACAGGAATTGGCCCAGTACAGGCCTTAGAGACTGTTGGAAAATGTCAGTGTGACCTGGAGGGTGCTGTGAGCAGAGGATGAGCCACACTCTGGAGACATATCTCAAGCCACAATGACTATGTCATAGACCCGAGCCGACTCCCCAGGCTGCCTCTAGATTTATGTGGCCTACAAACTAAAACGGGCTTTGTACACTTCCATGAGGTTCTAAAACTATATAAAGAAAACCATAGTGCATAAAAATCCAATGACATTAAAATAAAGTGCCAATAAAGTTTTATTAGAACAAAGAGACAGGTGTTCATACAGAAAACATTGCCTACAGGGCTAGACATATTACGATGACAAGATAGTAATGTCACGCTTGGTGTGGCAGTACACATGGGTAACCTCAATACTCAGGGAGATGAGGCTGGAGGATGGTGAATTTGTAGTCTAACTGAGATACATAGTAAGCTCCTGTCTAAAAATGTAAGGAAAAAAAAAACACTTCCTGGCCCCCTGCTAAGTTAAAAGGCTTTAGCATCTAGCGCTTTCCAAAATATTTAGCAGCCAAGGAGACAATGCTGTGAGAGGAAGTCCTTGAAAACTTCAGTAGATGCTTCTTCTGAAAGGCAGCGGCTCCTGATTTAATGGGGGTCGGACATGGTCAGGTTGTGGCTTAGAAACAGTTTCGGTACTGCATGGCTTTCTTCAACCTGCATTCTCTTCTTTGCTCACTCCAGGCAGGGGATTTTCCAGCCTCTGCAACTTCTCAGGTAAGGAAAGAGCCACTTCTGAGAAGTGCCGTGGTGCAGTGCTTTTGTGAAACGGGTGTACGTGTTCGAGATGTTTACTTTGGCCCCAGCAAAAATCTGTCCTCGAAGATGTACATCGTAAAATACACCTGAGTAGGGCAGAGGCGGGCAGAGGTACAGGGGTCTCGCTCCAACCAGCCTGTGATCCCCGAGGGAGGAGCTTTTCAGGTGGATGAAGGACCAGAGAGCCCACAGAACGCTCTGAACGAAGCCATCATTGGGTGGCTTTCCTGGGATTCCTGAATCTGGAGATGATGGGTTTTAATCAGATCACCTGCTCATTTAGCAGATAGGGGAGGCCTTGCTGTGGTTCTGCTGTCCGTCAGTGGACTGACTTGGATAAGAGAGAGCCTCACCCTTCCCCCACACCCAGCTGTCCTCTGTGAAACTGAGCTATGATGGTCCCTGGAATGCATGAATTAATTGTAGGTCAGCACTAAACGGTGAACAAGCACTAAACGGTCCTGGGGTGAGGGCCGGGGGAAGGGATGCAGCAGGTGGCCACAGAAGCTTCTTAGGGGGAAGAGCACCATGTCAATTTGCCAAAGGTCCACAAACCAGGCTTGTGTGTTAGGGCCTCTGTATTGGTAGAAGGGGACCATGCAAGCCCCCAGAGAATGAACAGGAGTAACTACATATGAAATTTGAAAGCTTTACAACAGTCTCACCGCATTGTCTGGCTGCATTCACCTTGGCCTTATATAGCTGTTTCTCAGTGCTGTCTCTGCCCCCACTCCCCTCTGCTTTGCAGGTGTTCTTTATCACCTCATCCTGATGCTGGGGATCTGTGCTGTGCTGTAGGAGATAGCTGGGCAGCTGTAGCAGCTTTCTCCAAGGCCACCCTGAGCTTTGACACTCTCGTTTATTGTGCTGCCAAAAAGAACAAACAGAAGACTACATTGCTCGGGAGCTGGGACTAGCCCTTTGCCAAATATGTGTTCCCCATGATTTTTTGTTTGTTTGTGAATTTGGTGATCCGCTTCCTTTGGAGCCTTACTCCTTCCTGTGGCCGTTAGACCCTGCCAACCTCCTCTATGAAGCTGGGGAGGTGTCCTCTCTCCTCTGCTCAAATTAGGACAGCGTTTGAAAGCTACTTTCACAGTAAGAAGACTCACACACACCCATCACATGCAGCTTAGTATGTGGAGGTGAAGACAGACCATAACCACAAAGCTCAATCCCAAGTACCAAATGCACAGGCAGAGCCAACTTTACCCAGCAGGCACTCTGTCATTGAGACAGCACAGTTCTAAGAACATAGTCAGGAGGTTCCAATCTTGAAACCACGATGTAGAAATCCAAGTTAAATACAATATGGTTGTTCAAACTTTTGTAATGGACAAGAAGAGTGTTCTTGAATGCCTCCAGTACTAATCTGTTTTTATTATAGGATTTCTGAAATAGACATAAGCGTTAGGTAGGAGTAGATGTCTTGCCCTTAGAAGTGATTATGTTTCTGTAATCAAAAGTAAGTAGGAATTAGACTGTTAAAGAAGTGAAACTCTTCTTCATTTCACGTAATAGTGTGATAGTGCCTACATGACATGTGTTTGCACGACAGTAGACGGACTCTGGCTGAGAACAGGGTCTCTGAGATCTGAGAACCACACACCTGTGACGCTCAGTGCATACACTAGCCTCATTTGTTCTCAGAAGTCTTCCTGTCTGGAATGCTCTGATGCACTCCACTTTCACACATGCAAGCCTGTGTCTGCTTCCATCTCGTTCACTTGTGATTGTAGGAATTGAACCATCAGAACATCATAAATGCAATGAAAATACAGCCAATGATATCACATGTCAAAGCTAGCCAGCCTTGTGATCCAGAATAAGCCAATGTCCATGACTCACATTTGTCAACAAGAAGCAAACTGAAAACCAATCCTGCTAGAGCATTGGCTGTGGTGTGACAGGACAGGCCCCAGTGCTGGTTTTTTTGGTTTTTGTTTTCCCTTTGTTGCATAAACAGTTGGCCTTTGAAATCACGTGTCAGTCTGTCCTTCTGTATTTCATGCCCTTGAGAGGTTCTGAGGTCTGTAGCTTGCCAATCGCTTTACAACTTGCATAAATGACCTTACAAATGAAGCCAGTTACCAAGTTATGTGGTTTTGCCATGGGCTGGAGTCCGATGGTCCCATGCAGTCTAAACATGGTATCTAGCTGGTGCTCTGATCAATTTGGAATCTTCTAATGTAAACTCAAGACTCACAGAAAACATGTTTCATTGTCTGTAGTCAGAAACTCGCACATAGCATACATATAGCCAAGTGTGTAAGTCTTTGCCTGTCAGACTAAAACAATCTTTAATTCAATCATCATGATTTATGATCTTGCATCTCTACCTGGTGCTATGAATTAAATAAAATGCCTAGAATAAATAGCCTATGGTTGCAGTTTACAGTGTTCACATATGATGGTGGAAGACAATCGCACAGTTCTTCCAAGGGTTTCGAGGCTTCATAGACTCCAGATATTCCACAAACGGTCAATCACTTGTACACAAGAGTGTCCAGACAGAGCCATGAAGGAGGTAAAGCCATTTTGCATGGCTAACACTGAAGAGACATAGTATGGCCTGGGCAGTCCCTACCTGTGGACTCCAGTGTCTCTTGCCAGTTACAAAAAGTGTCCCTTTAGGTGTGTCACTCTAGGTGTGTCTGCTTTAACTGGAAACTCCCACACAGTGTTCAGTTACCCACTCTGCCTTGGAACTCCTCTGTAAGGGATTATCCTCAGTGTCTGTCATAAATTCTAGCTCCAACTAAACACAAAATAGACATGCAAAGAAAAAAGATACACACCCCCTTTGGTATCTTTAGCACACCCACAACACTAGATACAGATTTGAGGAAACTGCTCCTATAAAAGTTCCTAGCTACAATAGCTATATTCATTCCATTTCTCCCTTCCTCCCTCTCCTTCTCTCCCTCTGTGTGTATATATACCCAGTATATGTATGTATGTGAGTGTGTCTTTGTATGGATACAGGTGTGCATGTGGGTGTCTGTGTATTTATATGTGTGTTTTGTGTGCATGAACAGATCTAAATATCAAATATTTATGTTATAATATTACATAAAGACAGATTTAACAAAGTATTATTTGAATATAATTTAGGTAAGCAGATGGGTTAAGGCTAGAAGGAAATTACCTCATTGATACAAATACAAAGATGGAATAATAGACAATTACCTGATTTATTCCCATCTCTGGAACTAAATAAGTTTCTAATGTCCTTTTACTATAACAATATTACATAATTTGGTTGCTTTGTTTTTTATTATAGCTCAACTAGTCCTTAATGTTGCATTACTATCTTTTTTAAAATGTCTACTTCCAACTAAACTTCATGATGAAGAGGAATTAAAGTTTCATATTCTACTGTATTCCCAGTGTGGCAGCTAGTAGAGTAAAAACTTAACACATGTTCCTTGAGTTCATAAAATTCTCAGAGGAATGGATGGATGGATGGATGGATGGATGGACGGATGGACGGATGGATAGATGATAGTGAGTGAGTAGGTGGACAGATGAGTGGGTGAATAAATGGATGGATAAACTGTTGAATGAATGGGTGGGTGGGTGGGTGGTTAAAGAGTTAGATGGATGAGTGGATGGATGGATGGGTTGATGGTGTGGTGATTTAAGCAAATAATGGTCCCCATAGGCTCGTAGGGAGTGGCACTACTCAGAGGTGTGACCTTGTTGGAGTAGGTGTGACTTTGTTGGAGGAAGTGTGCCAAAAGGGGCAGGCTTTGAGGTCTAAAATGCTCAAGCTTCACTTCCTACTGCCTGTGGATTCGGATGTCAAAGTCCGATCTCCTTCTCCATCTGCCTGGATGATGCCATGCTTCCTGTCATAAAGACAGTAGGCTAAACCTCTGAATGGATGGATGGTTGGGTGGATGGGTGGGTGGATGGAAAAGGACTGGCCTATCAATCACAAGAGATTATGATTTGTTTTCTTTCATGATGGAGCAAAGTGTTTGGCACAAGAAGACATGATGTTCAACAAGGGAAGAAGGTAGGAAGCCCAAGAAGATGGACTCTGACCCATCATCTCCACACTGGAGTAGAAGGGAGAAACTCCCTAGTACAGATGCCTTCTGCCTTCCCTCCTCTTAGGTGCCAGTCTAAGATGGCCACTTCTTAATGCTGAGGGCATTGGTAGGAAGCAGAGTTTCTCTCCAGAACTGTACCAAGGAGAGCAATTCTTTGACAGCCAGAGAAATCAGCCATGTGCCTCTAGGAAGAAACAAAGTACGGCAAATGGGAACGCTCAGGGGGTGGTTATGAAGATAGGCTAATACGGGGAAGGCTTTCCTTGGTTATGAAGAAAGGCAAGAATTACATGGAACATTTTTGTAAATATTGACATGAAAGCTCCTCCAATGGGTCAAAAGGTAGTTTGTTTCCCAATACAGTACTCAAAAACATCTCCACAGTGCACATGAGCAACAGGGAACATCTAACTGGTCTCAGTGGGTTTCACGTCTTCATTCCTTGCTGTTTCAACAGAAAAGGGTCTCAAGAGCATCATTTTATCCAAATGCTCCCTGCATTCCCAAGCAACCACGTAGGCTGGGCACATACAAGGTGCAAAGAAAAGTGTCGTAAGAAAGAGTAAGAGAGGGTGAGGCCGTGTTCTCTTTTTCCTCTCTCCTTGGAAGAAATGGGTTATAGGCCAATTCATGAGCTGTGAGGCTAAAAGCCTCCTTAGCTGCCATGACAGGAAATGAGTTCCCAATATCCATCCACCTCTTACAAAAGCACAAAGGTTGGAACAAGAAGGGACACCAACCAGACAGCACCCCCTAGTGGGAGATGGACTCAATGCAGGAACTACAATTGTGCAGAGGACTATTGGATACCTTCCCCCAAAAAGGATCCCCACGGGCCTTAGTGGGTTCTACAAACATCTTGAAAGAGTCTCACAAGATCTCTGGAACTTTATCTTCTTCCTCCGTAAACTCGGGGAGTGGAACTGTGAAACCATCTTTTCCTTTCAACCAGAAGGTCGTCTGTTCTCCCTTGCCCTGTGGGAAGGGAAGGGGCGGGGGGTCTGGTGAGCCAAAGAGTCCCTGACAGGGAAGCTGGGTCTGGCTTACTCCGATAGGCAGCAGGAGCCATTTCTATGAGAGAAATACCTCCTTATATATGAAATCTTACATGCTCTTTTGTAGAAAGCCCTGCAAAGAATAAAGTTCATTGCTTCCTCTCCCCCTGACTCTCTGAAATCCTAAAAATAAATAAATAAGTAAATAAATAAATAAAGTCTGCATTTCACTTGAGGACCAAGGAAACTACCTTACATACTTGTGTACACCGAATCTGAATGCTTTGTCTTACCACCATGCCCACCTTCCATATGCACAACTAAGTCCTCCAGTCCGGCTACCAGTAAGGATGGGCATCATCCCAAGAAGGTTCTACAATGCTGCTGTCCAACAGGTCCCCTTTCCACCTGCTGGAGGGATATAGTGCACTGGCACCAGGGAGTTGATGTCATTTTCTTCTCTCTCACTTCTTTCCCAATGTCCTCATCTTTGGCAGTACTGGGGAATGAACCTAGGCCCCTCACACTTGCTAGGTAAGCACTTACTTTCTGAGCTACAACTCAAACCCTTCCATGTTCACTTTTTCCTAGGTTTCCACCCCTACCCAGACAGCCGGTGTTGTGGTGACCACCATTGCTGCTGTGTGCCCATCTCCAAAATGCTACTGAGCACATCTCCAGAGGAGCATCTGTTCTCCTACCCTCCCCCGCCCCCAATCCCAGGAAAGGGAAGCCTGAGGCGGGTAAGTAGAATGTATCATCCAACCATGTCAGTGATGGGTTGGGAGGAAGGAGGCAGAGGAAACACTAAGAATAGTTTGTATGACATAGAGATGAGGTCCTAGCATCACTGAGGTCAACCAATGGAGTTCTTCCCTCTCTATCTGAACATGTTGGTCCCAGGGGGAAGGGACACAGAGGAAAAGAGGGTTGTGTTCACTGTGGCTTTGTGCTCAAGTGGAAGCTGAAAGACTCTTTGGTAGCAGAAAAGATAGCCCACTAAGGAGTGAGAGCGAAGGCATTTCTATTGGAAACCTATATCTAATCACCTGAGCCATCTCCTGGGGGGGCAGATCCAGAAGCCATGAACATGTTCAGAGAGAGAGAGCCCATGCCCAGAAGCCTCCTGGCATCTCTCTGTGGAGATTCACTCATCTCCCCCAATTCTCCAATATGTCTATCAAGGACCCAAACTGAGGAGGTGAAGAAGAGCCTTACCTTGACTGAAATGGTGCCTCTCTTTTGCAGATGGTACCCTCCTGCTGCTAGAAGGGCTTCTGCGGTGCTCTGAGAAACATGAATCCGGAGAGCTGCCAGAAATCAGGCATGGCCTAGTTACCGACTTGTCACTGGGGGAGTCGGTGGACGGAGGCTTCTTTGGAGAAGGGACCAACATTACTCTCATTCTTTGTTCTCCAGAATTTCTCATGAAACAAAGCAACATACCTGGGTATATCGTAACCCAGTCCATGGGAAGCAGAGATGGGGGTTCAAGACCAGCTTTTACTACATTGTAAGTTCCAAGCTATCCTGGGATCTAGTCAGTGTCTGGGGCACGCAGGCTGAGACCCTAACCACCCAGTCAGTGGTTACTTGTGCTCTCATACTGGTATTAAGGTTCCGGAACACAGAGAAGCGGCTTGTTCTGCAAGTTGAAAGTCTCCACGAGTGGAAGACCACTGGGCTTCTCCAGCTTCCTAGGATGGACTGAAGACATGCTACTGAAAAAGTCACCATAACCAAAGGTGCAAGTGGGAACAGATTTGGAGCCTGCCTAAGCTAAGCATGCACCTTTCTGGTTTACTGTAAGCCTCTCCTTACAAGATGACAGGCTTACATATGTGTTTTAAAGTTGGTTGGTTAACTTGAGCGATGAAGTAGCTTTGTGTGTGTGTGTGTGTGTGTGTGTATTTGTGTGTGTGTGTGTGTGTGTGTGTGTGTATTTATACATTAGGAGGAATCAGTACATTCAACATAAACTTAAAGCACCAAGGAATTACTTTTCCATGTTTCAACTGAGAAATAGCATATATACCTCAAGCAATCATTGGTGCAATAAAATTACAAGAGTATGGTGCTCCCTAGAGGCCTAGTCATAGATTTTCTCTGCACCACCAGGAACACACTCTACATCAGAGATGGAACCACCACTACTCACAGGATAGCCTGCACACTATTTGTGTTTGCAAATAAAGTTTTATTGAAACTTGATCTTGCTGTTCCTAGAACATGTTTCCAGAACTACTCCTGAAATACAACATCAGAAGTAGTTGCAAGTGAGATTATGTGACCCCTATAACCTAAAATATTTATTGTCTGGCCCTTCAGAAAAGAAAATATTTTCTAATCTTTGCTTTGTGTTTATATGCTTTTGTTATGTGTAGGTCTGTTAAGGGCAGTCAGAAATTGGTATCATGGCCATTCTCACTATGTTAATCCTCCTGATCCATGAGCATGGGAAATCTTTCCATCTTCTGATATTGTCTTCAATTTATTCCTTCAAATATGTGAATCTCTTGTCATGCAGGTCCTCACTTGCTTGGTTAGAGTTACAGCAAGATATTTTATATTATACGTGGCTATTATGAAGGGTGTTGTTTCTCTAATTTCTTTCTCAGCCCATTTTATCGTTTGTCTGTAGAAAGGCTACTGTTTGTTTGGTTTTGTTTTTTGATTGTTTGTTTTTTGTAAATTTTTATTCGGCCACTTTGCCGAATCTGTTTTCAGCTATTGGAGTTCCCTGGTAGAATTTTTGGGGTCACTTATATATACTCTCATATCATATGCAAATAACAATACTTTGACTTCTTTCTTTCCAATTTGCCTCTCCTTGATCTCCTCCAGCTGTCTTACTGCTCTAGCCAAAACTTCAAGTACCACATGGACCTCGGTTCTCTGCACATGTGTAACAGCTGCACAGCTGGGTCCTCATGTGGGATCCTAGAGCAGGAGCAGGGGCTGTGTCTGACTCCATCGCCTGCCTCTGTGTCCCTTTCCCCTGACTGGGCTGCCTTCTTTAGTGTCAATAGAAAATGATGAGCCTAGTCTTACTGCACCTTGATATGCCAAGGCTGATTGAAATCCATGGGAGTCCTCCCCCTTTCTGATGAGATGGGTAGGGGGTGGGGGCTGGGGGGGGTGGGGGCTGAGGGGGGTGAGGGGGGTGAGGGGGAGGGGAGGGGGGGGGGGGGGGGGGGGGGGGTGAGGGGGGGTTGGGGGGGGGGTGAGGGGGGTGAGGGAGAGGGGGAGGGGGCAGGGGAGGAGGTGAAGGGGGTGAGGGGGGTAAGGGGGGAACTGGGAAGAGAGGATGGAGAAGAAGCTGTGATTAGGATTTGAAGGAAATAAATGACCTGATTAAAAAAGAAAAAGAAATGGAGGATTTAAAAAAGAATGGGAAGAAAGGCTGAAAGGATGGCTTGATGGGTTGAAATGCTAGTTCTGCAAGTATGAGGACCTGAGTTCAGATCCCCAGCACCCATGTAAAAGCTGGGTGCAGAGCATCTGTAACTCAAATGTTGGGAAGTGGAGACAGGTGAATTCTGAGAACTCAGGAGCCACGCAGCCTCATTGGTCAGGAAACTTGAGCTTCAGTGAGAGCCTGGTTCAAAAAAATAAGGTGGATACCAGGAGAGAAATACCTGCCACATGCCCTCTATACACACATACACACACACACACACACATATACACACATGCACGCACACACATATACACAGAGGGGGGAGAGAAAGAGAGAGAGGGGGAGAGAGAGAGGGAAGACGGGAGAGAGGGATAGGGAGCGGATGGAGAACTAAGGGGACAGGGATGCTGTGCTTGCCGCACAGATGATACCCACGCAGACTGCTGCTCTCCATCCTGGATGCCATGTTCACAGTGTCTCCAAAAAGACAGTACCTAGGCATGGTGATCCCCACCACACCGGCCACCACAGGACCTGAGGAGGAAACAGTGGGATGGTCTAATGGTCTAAATGTCTGCATTTCCCAAGGCTGGGCTCCACACGGGCCATCAAGTCCCTAGAGGAAGTTAACTCAAGTATTTCTTTAAGTGTCTCCTTGGAGCCATGCTTCACAGTATGACTGGAGAATGGATTTGCTTTCGGTTGGATGGTAGGACCGTGGCTACATAATTTATGTAGGGGCGGAGGGACTAGGTATCAAGACATGAGCCTGTTATCTTCAGGGAGACTGAGGCAGGCCAACATCATCTGGGTTGCAAGACTCCATCAATATGTTTTTTCAAAGAAGTAATAAAAGAATATTAAGACAAGCTAGGACCATTCATCTGCAAGTCAGAAGCCAATCTGACAAAAGCCAATATATTGAAAGAAGACCATAAGGAAGGATGTCGGGGGCATAGCCCAGCATGGCTCCCGCGCTGTGCCTGCCTCGGTTTTTAAAAACATCTCAGACTTTCTGCGTACCCTTACTTGCACCACACAGATCAACTGACTGGACACATATGTGCATTCTGTGGCCCCCTGGCACTATAGCCATCCAGTGACCGTGTCTACCTGTGTGGAGGCCTATCCGCAGCTTGAGTCTCTCCTCAGGCATGTGCCCGATCTGGAAGTGGGTGGTGGTGCTGAGTAAACGCAAGGACATGGTGGCAATCTCCTCTGCGTGTTGAGCTCCGTTGCGGATGGGGAGCCCACTGGCCACCATGTACGCATCTCCAATGGTTTCAACCTGGAAGACACAGCCGAGCACTCATAGGTTTCCAGAGAGAGGCACTGAACAGAGGAGGAAATGAGCTCAGACAACAAGATCCCGACATTCCCAGTCCCTCTCCTGAGGCCTCACCATCCAAAGCGTGACTCTTGCTGATCTCCACTGCGCCCAAGCCCAGTGTTTCTTCAAGTGTCTATCCTTGTCCCATTTCTCTCACAAAACATTCCTGCTCCCCATAGCCACTGCTTGCCCCTCAGAGACATGATAACCCTGGTACCACATTTCCCTGGTCCGCATTCAGAAGGAGTTAGACAAGCAGCCACATACAAGTCAGGTAAATCCAGAAGGATCATGTGGACCTGTGGGAAAGACTGTAAGCTTTGTCACAGGTGAAAGCAGTCTTGGCGGGCTTTACCTTTGGGCACCCCCTGGATACCTTGTGACAGACTGAGTGGAGCCATCCTGGGCCTGGATTCAGAAAGCAGACCTGGGGACTCCACCTGGACTATTGTCTTTCTAATCGACCCTCAATGGGAGAAGGAGACCGCCCTTCGCACTCAGGCAGGCAGAGAGGAGAGAGCTACAGCAGGTTCAAACCAGGCTTGAACGCACACACATGGATCAGTGAACAGACTGGACCAGCACGCAGGCCAGAGACACCTAAGGACCTGTCCCGTGGACCGGATACCGGAAGGTTCGCTCTTTTTTCCCTTTAACCTTTTCTCCCTCTTGTGTAAGCTAGTTGGGTTGTATAATAAAGTTTAATTGTTAAAAAACAGAGCCTACATGGACCCCTCAAGTGGAGTTCATATTAGCCAACCCAAATGTCCTCCTGTCATATAATGTTTAAACACCATTTAATTCATTCAGTCACACGTATCTTGTATCATTGAGCTCTGCTCCTCTCTATCAGCCCCCCTAATAAGCCAGAGTCCAGAGTCCTTATTGGCACAGAAGTAACTGATGACAAGAAGCCTTTTGCAGACACGGTTGTATTTAGTAGAACCCAAGGATGGTGTGGAAAGGCACGGTGTTCATCAGGTGGTGGGAACACATCTCTTCTGCTGCCCCCAAAATTACAAGAGGCACTGCCCAACAAGTCTATCCTGGCTCAAGGCCACTTTTCCCCTCCTGAGAACAAAATTCACCAACACAGAGCAGGTATAATAACCACTCATGCCAAATGCCCCTGGGGAGAGAAAGCTAGGAGGAGATTCCAGGGGACATGGTCCTAGGCAGAGCAGAAGCAGGGACCAGCTCTTAAAGGCTCTCTGTGCCATCCTTGAACAGTTGTCATTTGTGGAGAACACTAGAGGAATGCACTGAGTGTCCATCACTCAGAGATATGGCCACACTGTCCCCCACATCTTGCTGTCCCAGGATGTGGGCAGAGTTCTGTGGTCATGGGTAAGGTGGTACAGTTGTGACTGCCTAGTGGGATTGTGGGGCACAAGCACAGGGCACTCCCCTAACTGTGGCCTGACCCTCTCCACAAAGAGGTCTAACAGCTCAGAGAGCAGCATTGCCACCGTTACACACACAAAGCCACATCACCACACACTTTGCTGTCCTCGGCCCTCTCACTCTGGGGACCATGTTTACATGCCTGCCGCCTTGAGTAGCACCACTCAGGCAATAGCTGGCATCTCCCCTCTATCCTCAGCCTGATCGGCTAAGTTTGGGGAGTCTGTCTTCACCCTGGATTCCTAGGATCATTCCAACAAAAGCAAGATCCACGGGGGATCTAAAGAAGGGCACACATCCAGTGCTGGCCAGTGTCTCCTTACAAACATGTTTACTGTGAGATTAAAGTCATGGGTGGAAGAAAAGGGTGTCTATAGCAGTGGAGTGTGTGTGTGTGTGTGTGTGTGTGTGTGTGTGTGTGTGTGTGTGTGTTTGTTCATGTAAATGAAGGCCAGAGGAAACCTCAGCTATCATTCTTCAGGCACTGTCCACCTTAGATTTTGAGTCAGGGTCTCTCACTGGTCTGGAGCTCAACAATTAAGATGGCTGGCCGTGAACCCCAGCAATCTACCTGACTCTGCCTCCTCAGTGCTGAGGATTATGGACCACGAAACCCTGCTTGTTTTTAAATGATTCTGTGGGTCAAATTCAAGTCATTCAGCTTGCAGGACCATCACTTTACTGATTGAGCCATCTGTAGGCACCACACAGCAACTCTGGACAAGCATGAACATTTGTGACTAATTAAGGCCTTTCCCAAGAAGACAGACAGATAAAATATTAAATTTATGCCAAGGATTGAGATGGACTAAGGTGTGTCTATCCTCAGTCAGCCTGGAGATAGCAGATAAAAAGTCTGTATACATCACCACTCACCTGTACACATCGTGGGTAAGGAGTCTGTGTATGTCACCACTCACCTTGTACACGTCGTGGGTAAGGAGTCTGTGTATGTCACCGCTCACCTTGTACACGTCGTGGGTAAGGAGTCTGTGTATGTCACCGCTCACCTTGTACACGTCGTGGGTAAGGAGTCTGTGTATGTCACCGCTCACCTTGTACACATCGTGGGTTTGAATTGTGTGATCAAACAAACTGTACAGGTCATTGAGGAGCTTCACGACTTGCAGGGGGGAGCTGAGAGAGCACAGCTTTGTGAATCCCACAATGTCAGAGAAAAAGATGGTGACAGACTCGAAATGTTCTGGCTCTACAGACTTCCCGGCTATTAGCTGTTCTCCAACGAAGCTGAAATCAGAGAGAGGAGAGACCTGAATGAACTCAGGCTTGTTTCCGCCTTCACAGCTCTTGGCAAGGTCGACCCTCCTGCAGCCCTTTGGCTTTGGTGGGCTAGGCTTTTACTCATTACATTTGTCATACAGAGGAATTTTTTTGGCATGCACTTATTTGCTGGCACTTCTCTAGAAAGATATTTTAAGTGATGACTATAAACTGCAGGAGAGGGTGGAGGTCAGGGGCAGGTCACATCAATGACGTCATTAAAAACAGTTTCTCACTAAAAGCATCTTGTTCCTTTCTGTTGCTTCTAGAGTTTGGTGGTAAAGGCACATGTCGTGTGCAGTGTGAAAGTGACTGCAGCCACTCACCAGTCCACACGCCAACATTTTCACTTCAACCAACTGTTCTCTTATCCCCTACGCTCTAGACCAGTTGTTCTCAATCTTCCTGATGCTGCAGCCCTTTCCTACAGTTTCTCATGTTCTCATGTTTTGCTACTTTGTAACTGTTGTTTTGCTACTATTATGAATCATAATATAAATACTTTTAGAGATAGAAGTTTGCCAAAGGGGTTGCAACCCACAGGTTGAGAACCACTGCTCTAACTAGATATGAGGGAACACACCATTAATCCCAACACTCAGGAGGCAGAGCCAGGTAGATCTCCCTAGTTCAAAGACAGCCTTGTTTGTTTACACAGTTAAGTACAAGGGCAACCAGGGTTACATATTGAAACCCTATCTCAAAATAAATAAAGAAAATATTCTCTTCCACGCCTTGTGTGGCATACAAGTGTACAAGAACGCCTACAGCAAATGCTTCTATCTAGTGTTCAGAGAACACACACAGGTGGAAAAAGAACAAAAGCTGAAAGATTTTTAGCTTGATGGGAGCAATGGTGGCACGTTAGTGGCCAGACATGAAGCTAGCCTGCCATCTAGTGGTTACATCCTATTACTGCACTCACCACCTTCCACATAAACTGCACTGTGGTTTGGGGAAGTTTGCCTGTGCTTTCATCAAAAGGTAAATAAACTTGCCAACTTTTGCATGAATAAACAATCTCCCCTCCTTCCCTCCCTCTCTCCCTCCCTCCTTCCCTCCCACTCTCCCTCCCGCCCTCTCTCCCTCCCTCCCACTTTTATGGTGCTTGATACTCTCTTAGGGAAAAAAAAAAAAAAACAATGGAAATATCCGCTAAGACGGCAAAGCGCTTCGCCCTGGTTTTGGCCTGCCCTCCGTTGCTCCCGAATACCTTGGCAACATGGTGGCCAGGAGTTTTTCCACCTTTCTTTTCTCTGCCGCCAGCTGGAAGGTCCGCTCTTCCACCACTTCCTCCAGGTGATTGGCATACATTTCCAGCTTGCCCATCACGCTATCCAAGATGCTCACCCGGCTTTAAAAGAAAGCAGCGGTGAGCATTCTCTTCCGGGAGCCATAGGACCACAGTGGATAGGCATCTCCCAATCACATATCCCAGGAGGATACTTCTTACACTAAAGGGCTGCCTGCCGCAGCAAAGAGTTCATGGTCCTGAGCTGAAGGCCCTTTATTACTCTGGGCCTCGGTTTACTCGTCTGAGAAATGTAGCTTGCATGTGGTTTTCTGGGGAATTCCTGGAGCTAATGTGTATAAACTGCCTAGGTGTGAGTCTTGTGGCCAGCAGACGTTTGGCAGTGGCCTTTGATACGGCTCTTCCTCACTTTCCAGCATGCTCCTTGCCGTGGTCACAACCAAGTGAAAAAGTACAGATCGCAGGATGGGGCATTTCTTAGATTGCCCAAAATGGATCTTGTCTAGATTCCACAGGGCTGCATTCCAGAAACATCCCTGAGAAATCACCTAAATCCCTCACCTTCTTGATGAGATGGATAAGACTACAATAGGAAATACGTTGTCCTGCTGTTAGGACCATATTGTCTGAGGAAAGTCAAGGACATATCTACAAATTCAAGAGGCGTTCTGTTAACTGGCTTGGTTTAATGATTCCAGAAAGTTTACATATTTTGAAGCATCATATTTTGTTTCAAATAATGGTTAAAATAATATAAAATTTAGCAATAAAAAAAGCTGTTGTAGCGGCCGGGTGTGGTGGCACAAGCCTGTAATCCCAGCACTCTGAGAGGCAGAATCTCTGTGAGTTCGAGGCCACCCTGGTCTACAAAGTGAGTCCAGGACAGGCAAGGTTACACAGAGAAACCCTGTCTCAAAAAGAAAGAGGAGGAGAAGGAGGAGGGGGAAAGGGAGGGAGGGAGGAAGGAACTGTTGTCATCTGGAGAAGAACACAGGCTGTTATGATAAGAATGCTAAGTTAAATGGGCAAGTTAGAAGAAGATACTTCAGGCCTGAGCTCCTTCTGCCTCCTCAAGCTACCTCTGTGAAATTAAACATTCAATGTTTTAAAAATTATAGTATCGGGCCAGGAGTGAAAACACACACCTTTAATCCTAATACTGGGGAGGTAAAGGCAGACAAACTTCTGTGAGTTCAATACCTACTTGCACCACCTCAGGAATTCCAAGGCGGGCAGAGCTGCACAGTAACAATGTGCCTTAAGAAAAAAGGAGACACTATCTTTGGGCTGGAGAGATGGCTCAGTGGTTAGTAGCACTGCCTGCTCTTGTTTCCAGCACTGACAAGGCAGCTTACAACCGCCTGTAACACCAGTTCCATGGAATCTAACACTAATCTCTGGCACCTGCTGACACACAGCCACATAAATAAATACTTTCTAAATGGTAATATCACCCTGATATGTAGGAACCTGCTATTGGAAAAAGGGTTTGAGAGGTAGACTTAACACGAAGTCGGTCAGCAACAATAAGGCTGAGGTTGGCTCACTAGTACCCCCTTGCTAGCACACATGGCCCTAGATTTGATCCTCGGCACTGTAGAATAAAACAAATTCATGATAATTTAACTCTAGCAAATGTTTTTTGTCCTGTGGCCCAACACCAAGCTATTCATTATGATCCTTAGAATAAAAGTTTGAAAAAGATACTAAGGCAGTATCAAAGCAGCATGGGAAAAAGAGCTTTGACTGACGAGAGAAGACTGAACGGGCCCAGTGGACAGTGGGATTACTAATGTCTGATTCACAAAATAAACAAGTACTCCACCGCTCCTCCTCAGCATGGAGAACAGTGGAGGACTCCGCCGCTCCTCCTTAGCATGTGGAACAGTGGAGGACTCCGCCGCTCCTCCTTAGCATGTGGGACAGTGGAGGACTCTGCCGCTCCTCCTTAGCATGTGGGACAGTGGAGGACTCCACCGCTCCTCCTTAGCATGTGGAACAGTGGTGGACTCCGCCGCTCCTCCTTAGCATGTGAAAAAGTGGAGGACTCCGCCGCTCCTCCTTAGCATGTGGAACAGTGGAAGACTCCACCGCTCCTCCTTAGCATGGAGAACAGTGGAGGACTCCGCCGCTCCTCCTTAGCATGTGAAAGAGTGGAGGACTCCGCCGCTCCTCCTTAGCATGTGGAACAGTGGTGGACTCCGCCGCTCCTCCTTAGCATGTGAAAGAGTGGAGGACTCCGCCGCTCCTCCTTAGCATGGAGAACAGTGGAGGACTCCGCTGCTTCTCCTTAGCATGTAGAAGAGTCTTCAGCACATGGTGGACACTATGTGCTTACATGATGACAGAAGGAGGGAGGGGATGGACAGGAAGATGAGTAAGAGAGGCCGAAGAGGAGGGGTGCAGAAGGAAGGGAGGGAAGGAAAGGAATGGAATAAAAGGGAAGGAGTGGAAGGAGAGGAAAGGGAAGAGAGGAGAGCCGTACAGAACCTGTCTCAGCCGTGAATTTCTCAGTTCCCAGCAGCTACATGACTAGAGGGAAGCATCTACCACACATTTAACTTACCCTCTGGGACTGGCTTCTCGTAACATCTTCCTGATGTAAGGAAAGGTGGGCCTTTGCTCTGGAGACTCATCCCAACACGCCCTCACCAGGACTACAATCCGTCCATCGCCTTTATCCTCTGACAGGGATGGGCGAAGTGGAACTGGTCCCCGGGGGTCTTTGATGCGCCTGATGATCTCTGAAACCCATGTGGGGCTTGGATAAACAACCCAGGCAGTTTGCCGCTCGGCACACGCCTGTCTAAGTGGTCCTGGTGTTCTCCAGTTTGAAAACAAAGTTAAACAATATATTTGAACTCCCGGACAATGTAGATATATGCATCGATGTTCTAGGTCCTTCTAGAAATTAAAAAGAGTCCAGTAGAAATGTATATACAACCTCTGACCCTTCCATTTCCAAGCCAAGACTTTAAAATTGAGCTTCTCTAGGGACCTTACAAATGGAGAGGCCTTTGGTGCCCAACTCTCCAAAGTGTGTTCCATGCAATTTTGTATCCAGGGCTTCACTAAAGTGGTTTTAATAAATAAATGCCACTGTCTCCCTGTCTGTCCGCCTTTGTAAACCTGCTTTATTTCACTTCTCCATTGGCTTCTAGCAGCAATTGTTAAGTATTACATTCCTACCTTTTAGAACAGAAAATATTTTGAGAGTAGTACATTCGTATTTTGATATAAAACCACTGTGTTGCAGCTGGGCATGGTGGCACACACCTGTAATCCCAGCACTAGCGGAGGCAGAGGCAGGAGGATGGCTGTAGTTCAAGGCCAGCCTAGTCTCCAGGATAGCCAAGGCTATACAAAGAATGCCCCCACCCAAAATAATACTGTGTGGCAACAATATAAATGAACACTGAATGCATGCCAGTGTGAGAAGGATGCTTATGTTCATGATCCGGTAACGAGGTCTAGAAAAGCAAAATTATAGTCTGGATGTGGCTGAGAGTTTTGGAGAGGGTTAAGTAGGTAAATAGGGAAGGAATAGGTAAGTATCACCTTTTGTTCGACTGTGTAATGGTGGTCACACAGGCACCGAATATTTGATAACATGTAGGCAAATCCATTATACAGTTAAGTTTAAGGAATAAAAGCATTGCTTTAAGAAAGTCAGCCAGGACATGAGACAAGCTGGAAATGGTGTTCAGGCTATAAGGAAAGGCTCTCACTGTGCTGTGTGTGTGAGAGAGAGACTTCCCTAAAGCAGGGTGGAGGGCCCACAAAATGCCTGAAATAGAGCAAAAAGACAAAGGAAACTACCCACAGTTCTTCCATTCATGGCTACTATGTTGCAGTTGCTTCTTGTGGGGTCCTGGTAACAAGTTTAAAACACTCTCTCTCTCTCTCTCTCTCTCTCTCTCTCTCTCTCTCTCTCTCTCACACACACACACACACACACACACACACACACACACGTCATCATGACTGAACAAATAAGTATACAGACAGCAGCTGGCAGTCAGGTTCACACCATTGGAGAGGGAGGTTACAGATGTGCAACAGACCAGAGGGAAAGATAGTGGCGGTGAGGTCAAGCTGGCCATGTCGTTTTGAACTCACACCTAGCTTACTGTAGATGCGGGTGCATGACTGTGTCTCACAGGTACGCATATGGCTCGCTACACATATCTACACACCCATCTACCAAAGAGGGGCTGGAAGCAACAACGCTGCAGTAGCATAATGCATGCTCACTGTCTGAGTTTCCCCATCCAAAGAAAGAAGCCAGGGCTGCTTGGAGAACGGCCTGCTCCTTGTACTGAGTATGGGATGTACCGTGCTGAGTGAGGATGTGCAAGACAAGCCTGGGGCATCTGTGGTACCAGTAAGTAGAAAAGCACTCAAAAGTGAAACAAAACACAAGAGAAGTTCAGAGTCCATGCCACCAGCCAAAACTGGACAGCCGGAAATACAAACATTTGAGCAGCCACATTAAGGAGAAATGTTCCATGAGTCCTTACAATTGAAGACACAGATACATGGAATCAAGTAGATAAACCCATCACAGGGAATTCTATGTGATATCTACAGTGATTCTTGATTTAATCGGCCTATGCATAATGACTTCCTTCAATATGGAAGGATAAAATCAAGAACTCTCCACAGTGGAGACAGCAACAAGGATCCAGGTGACCAAGGTCAGCATCAGCTTTGACAGCTGTGTTCACAGTTACATCATTAAGAACTGGCAATATGACAAAAGTGACAAATTACGTCAACAGGCTTACCTCAACACAGTAACCCCAGAATATCCATGAGAAAAAGAAAAAATGAGAAGCTATCTACACAATATCTGGCCAGCAGCCTGGGAGATAGCTCCCTGGCTAAAGTACGTGCCATGAATCCCCAGAATCTATGTAAATGCCTGATGGCTGTGGTGGCCTGCCTATAATCCCAACACTTGCAAAAGGACTTTTTCAAGTGAGCCAGCTCGTTTGGATAGCTAGAAAGGCAAGCTTTGATTTCAGCAAGAGACCCTGCCTTGATGTATAGGTTGGAGAGATACAGAGAACAACCTCAGTCTTACACATGCATGTGCACCCATACACACATGTGCGCAAACACACATAGGTGTAGACACAGATCATAAACATGTCCAAAAAAAATCTGATCAGTACTTCTCAATAATGCCAAGGTTATAAGCGGGGTCAGAGGATTTGTGCTAGTGGGTGCAACAAGAAAACAACCACAGTGTGGCACCCAAGATGAGATACTGAGCCAGAAGAAACTAAGGCAACCTAAATAAAGCAAAGGCTAATATAACATAACACAAAATATAGGTTACAAACTACACTTAGCTGGGTGGTGGTACCCTCTCGAAATCCAAGCCCTGAGGAGGGCAACCTGATCTACACAACGAGTCCCAGGCCAGCCAAAGTAGCATAATGAAACTCCCTCTCAAAACTCCAAACCAAAACAACATTGTATGTGAACTAGGGCTTTAAGTTACATTTTAATACCAAAAAGGTGCACTTTTAAGTAATTTTGTTTTACATCTCAGAGTAAAACTAAAACATGATGAGAAGCAATGGCCATAGAAGCAGAGATGGAAGATAGTAATGTGTTTTCTGCTAGTCCTGGGTTTAGCTCTAAGGAGTTCCTTGAGAGTTCATCAGATAACGGACCTTGACATTACCTCTGGGATGTGGACTTGTTACCTAGCAACATGCGCCTGATATTTCCATCCCATCATTTCTACAGTGTATTAGCTAATTTTAGGCAGTCATTCTTTGTCTTTGGCCTGAGGTTGGGGAGGTTGAGTAAATACTTCTGGGCCTGTTTCCATATTTCCAGAAGAACAGATTTGGAGAGGGGCTTGAGACAACACTTGAAGTTTCCGGCTGCTACTCTAGCTGCTGGCCCAAAACCACTCTTCTCAAACGTGTCTTTGCAGGGACTCTGAGGGAAGTGTACATCCTCAGGCCCTCCCTCCAGACCTACTAAGCCAGAATCGTGAGGCAGAGTTGGGAGAGCAGCAACCCTTGTGTTTCAGCAAGCTTCTAGGTTATTCCGGCACCCACTAGAGTTTGAGAACCGCTGGGCGGCTGCGCACAGGGAGCCAGGCTTATTTGAAGAAAAGCATGAAAAGCAAACCTATTTGTGCCTATTTGTTTGTAATCCAAGCACACGCCCCCTTTTTCCCTATCATGAAGACACTGGCCCATGTGACCAGCCTGAAGTTGCTACAGAGAGAAGCGCGTTGACTGCAGTGGCCAAGAGCACACGTGAGTGGGGGGATCCAGGTGGTTTCTCCGTGGACTCAGCCAGGGCATGTGTGAAATGGCTTGGCTCCAAATTCAGGAGTGCCTGCCTGCCTAGATCTTGAGTTTTGTTTAAGTTTAAAGTGTTCACTTTAAATAGCTTTAGTTCGGGTGTAAAACACAATTGCTTTAAGGAATTGTTTCAGAATATATTTTAGGCATTAAAATGTAGACACTGTAAATTCCAGTTTCAGGGCAGAACTGGAGCATGGTTTAAAAGAAACTGCCTACACTCACAGAAGCTTCCGGCTTTGAAAGTCATCATGGGGGGATGGCAGCCTAAAGACCAGTCTTTTTAGTTGTCGTTCTTTGGACAATTTGAGTGAGAGAGAGAGAGAGAGAGAGAGAGAGAGAGAGAGATTCTGACTATTGTCCACCTCATCATCCCTTATTTCCCACCACATCCCTCCCCCTCCTCCCCTCCCACACACACCCCTCACTCCCTTCCCAGGGAGCAGCTTTACCCTCTGGAGCCTCCTCAAGGTCATCAAAGGGCCCACAGGCCCGCTGGTGGATCAAGTCCCTCAGGACAACAGCAAAGCTGTAAACATCTCCCTGTGGGGTGCCAGACCATGGAAGCTCCTGAAGGCGCAACAGCTCTGGGGCTGTCCAGTAGAGTTCTGTAAGACAGCGGGGTGCCATTTTGAGGGAAGGCTACCTCTAACCTCTTTCATGTTTCGGGAGAAACACAAAGAGAGCAAAGCATCCTGAGAGACTGGCCCTGAGTGTCTGCCTGGGGAAGTTTGCAACATCACACGAAGGACCGAAGGACCGTGGAGGAGATAACCAAGGAGGGTGCTCTCAAACAAGTTCATCGCAGTTTACCCAGTACCATAGTACAGTAGATGGCTCCTGTTTATTAAATGATAAGCTTATGTGCAAACCAAACAACTGGTTAAAATAAATTTCTATTTGATTTTTTAAATCATAAATGTTTAATTTGTTTGCCTACTGTATATAACTATACATCTAGAGTTGTATAAAAAATTCTTTTGAGTGAAAAGGGGTCATGTAAGAAAAAAATGTAATGTCTTACCTAGGAGACAGCATACTCCTGGACTCAGTTGGCTTTAAAACCCTGTATGCTAGTTAGTTTTAGTCACTTGATCCAGGCTAGAGTCGTCTGAAAGGAAGGCACCTCAACTGAGAAAACTGCCTCCATAGGGTTTGGCTGCAGGACATTTTCTTAATTAGCAGTTGACAATAGAGAGCCTAGTTCATTGTGGGTGTGGTCCCCCCCCCAGGCTGGTGGTCCTGGATTCTATAAGAAAGTACACTGAGCAAGCCATGGGGTGGGGGGGGGAAGCAAGCCAGCACTCCTCCATAGCTTCGGCATCAGCTCCTGCCTCCAGGTTCCTGCCATTTGCGTTCCTGTCCTGACTTTCTTTGATGGTGAGCAGGGATGCAGAAGTGTAAACCAGGTAAACCCTTTCTCTTCCAACTTGCTTTTGGTCATGGAGTTTCCTCACAACAATGGGAACCCTAACTAGGACATCCTGCTAGGTCTTACCATCTGTACTGAGAACATCGGATGAAAATGAGAAGAGCTAGGATGGCTTTAATGGCCCAATTGAGGCAAACTGTGAGCCAGTCCTAACCCAGACCTTACACCTGCGGTTCTCAACCCTCCTAGTGCTGAGACCCTTTAATACAGCTCTTCATGCTGTGCTGACCCCCTGCCATAAAATTATTTTCATTGCTGCTTCATTATTGTAATTTTGCTACTGTTATGAATCATAATGTACATATTTTTGAAGACAGAGGTTTGCCAAAGGGGTCGCGACCCATGGGTTGAGAACCACTGCCTTGCCTATAGATTCATGCCACCCGTATAGTGATTTATATTCTCACTCTCCATGGATGACCTGTGACCTAAACAACTGCGTTCCATAAGCTGGAAAGGGGAAAGTACCCATTGGTTCCCATGCAAGGCAGCCCCATGAGGCAAATGTAGACAAGAAACCCTCTGACCACATTGCCCACAGCTACGTGCCGGTGGCTACCTGAGTGGTCTGGGGCTCTCTGGCTGCAGGTCCTATATGTGCAGCCGTGCTTGAACTCCCACAGCCCAAACCCTGACAGCTTCACTTGCATACGACCATCTACCAGGCAGTTGGAGGGTTTCAGGTTGCCATGTGACCTCAGCGGGCTCCTGTGCAGGAACAGCATTCCCTGTAAAGTAATGATGAGCTTGTGAGAGAGAGCCAGAGGCCGCTGCTCGAAGCAACACACAGACACACACACCATGCCTGTGCTTGTTTTAGAGGTGCCACAGGCTCCGTGTCTAGAAGCCAACCTAGGCAGACATAGGAGAAAGCTACTCAGTAAGAAATCAAGAAGGCAAGCGTGGCTTACAGGGACCTGAGTTCAAATCTCAGCTCTATCACTAAGCAGAGGAAAGCTGCAAAGCAAACACACAATGCATGGCCCTCGGATTAAAGAGCTGTGTTCACATCAGAGGGCATGTGGCTCAAGCTGAGCTTATGTATTTAGAGCCCAGGAGCAAGAGAGTCCTCAGTATGAGGCGATAGATAGTGCATAATGTGGAAGACATTTGCCACAAGGTTACATCCAGGCAGGAAAAACACCCAGCCAGCCAAGGCAGAGAGGAGGATTTTTCCAAAGAAGTGGGGCCTTTCCATGGCAGGGAGGGGCTGAAAGGAGCATCTGGGATTGACACAGGAAATATTTATTTTAGGAAGGTAGGTGGGAGGAAGGAATACTTTAAGGAAAAAAAAATATTTTATTTGAGACATGGTTGGAGAAATGGATCTTTGCGTTTGTCTGTAATTTCCCAAGGCAGACTCGGAGTTGTGAGACGAAGGTCAGAGCATGCGTCAAATGTCTTTCTTCGTTCTATTTTTCCTTACCACCGTGGATGGCTTCTCTGTGGAGCCACTGAAATAACATGTATTCAGCACTTCCAAGTTCTTGATTTTTATTTATTTATTTATTTATTTATTTATTTATTTATTTATTTATTTATTCATTTGACTGCTGTGAAAGCTCGGAGCATTTCCAGCCGGCATCTCTGTTCATTTTTGGAAGTTTGAGAGGAGCTGGTAGAAAAGCAACACTCTCAGCATGGCCAGGTACAAGGTCACCAGGAACATGTAAACCTGTGGCAGTCTGAGTAGCCTGGGCCCTGTCACCTGCCTCAGGAAAGAGGTGTCAACATGAGCCTAACAAACAACAGTCTCTTTCAAGGACTACTCTGTCAGGCGTGAATAAACGCCCCTTACTGGCTAACTCCTGCGACACTCCTGAGTGACCCTTGAGAGGAGGTGGCATACTGGGTTGAGTAAAGGGAGGAGGGGAAGGGAAATTAGCATGCCAGGCCGTCCAGTGGCAGTGACAGAGGTAGGCTGGGCACTTTGAGGTAGGATTACAACCCATGGCCTTGACCAGTTCCAGCTCCCTCTGCTGAGCAAAAAAAAAAACCAAAAACAAAAACCAGTGACAGGCAGACAAATTACGGCTTCTGGAACCCCACACTGTGGTATTGACTTGTGAACAAATAAACAGCAAGAAACACTCATGCACGTCTCATCCAACATGAGCCTTACACTCATCGTCACACTTAACATTTTCTGAGACAAGTCACTCTTCTCGGTCTTTGCGTCACAATAAGGAAATAGCCATTTCAGCGCTCACAAGCAGGCGGGCACAGAGCTGGGCTACAACCCAGGCTTCAGGGCCTTCAAAGTCTGTCTCCGGCACTCTGGATGCTTAGGGGGAGTTGGGGAGCGGAGAGACAGGGACCAAACTACCCTTGCACAAGAGTAAACTAGACCCTTTTAGGCTCTGAGTCTGCTGGGAAGGAGAGGGGCATCAGGCTGGCTGGCTCAGGAGGCCCTGATGGTACAGCAAGGAGGATCTGAGGGGGCGCATTTGTAAAGCTTGGGACCCCTAAACCTTGAACCTCTTCGATACCAGCATAAGTGATGCCAACAGGCTAAGAACCCCTCCAGCCAGACCCCTGGGGCCAATGCCGCCTTGGAAATGTGAACTGATACAGACAGGAGAGTGGATACGTTGCTAACCCCGCCCCTAAGTCAGGAGATGGGGTTTCTTTATCCTGAGACACACAGGTTTTTCTCTTGGCTTTGTTGGCCCCGCCCCAGGCAGGAGACTTGTCACAATCTCACACCTGTTCTCATTCCTTGCCTCACAATAGCAAACAGCAGTTTGGATGCTCACTCTAGGGCAGGGACTTGAATGGAGCTCATAACACGTGTAAAGTCAACATGCTTAGGGATGGGTCGGGCTCTGAGAACACAGTCATCTCTACAAGATGGCATGCATGCCTTTGTTTTTATTTTCCATCCTAGTAAAGTCGTATGATAATGCGTACCTGTCAGCAAACAAGCACAACCATAAATGAGTTCATGATTCATGAGACAGATAGCATGAGCGTGGGCTGTTCTATCACCTGACCATGACTTGTACAACTTGCTCTACTGGAAATTTCTGGAAGGTCCTCCCAGGGCTCTTGTGTTTGTGTTCTCAAGTGCTCAGCAGGAAGCATGAAAGAAAACACAGACTTTAAAGAAGAACCAGCCACAACTTTCAACTGATGCTTACCAGTTGGGCCAGTGACGCCACCTTATTAGGCCTCATTTTAATTTCCTCTTGAAAACGGGGCAAATATTACTACTATTAACTGTTAGTAAAAGCACCATCTGATCAAAACACAATGCAAGTCACGTGTATATTTTTAATTTTTTTCAACCGCCATCTTAAGTAAAGCTAAACAAGTAAAAGTAATTTCAATAATACTGTCAATTTATTTTGGTGCATTTAAAGATATTATTTCAAAATAGAATCAGTTTTTTTTTTTTCACTAAGCCCTCAAACTGAGTGTGGATTTCTTTTATACTTGAGACATATCTCAAGCTGGACCAGCTACATTTACAGTGTTCATTAGTAACACATGTACCTTCTGGTGCCATAGTTAGATAGGGAAGAATTATTCCTTGGAGATAAATATCAATGACAGTATAGTTTTTAATACCCATACTTGAGTTATTAATGAGGGTACTAATAATTATGCCTGTCATGGAGTTGGACTAGCCAAGCAAACTGGGGTCTTTGGGGAGTTTGGGGCCTGTGGGTGAGGGTCTTCTCACTAAGAAATTGGCATTTATTACATATGTGTTATAAGGTTGCCACAGTGCTAAGCATTTTATATACTTTAGCTCTCAAATCAACTTTTGAATGGAATTTAATATTATCTTTATATCTGAGTCTCGGAGTGGTGACGGTCAGGCAATCAGTATATAACAGAGTTTCAGGGTTTAAATCTCTGAGCCAATTCCTATGACAAATTGTTTCTTATCCTTAGACTTCATCAAAGATTCTTTTAACTGAAATTAAGATTCATCCCATTGCTTTGGGACCCTGGGGGACAGGAAAAGGAGCCTCTTTCACCTGTGCCTTCCTCGCCCAAACTTCAGTCAAATCCAAAGTAAATGTTCAACCCCTAATTCTGTTTGTTTGTTCTCCGCCCCCCACCCTCCTTCTCTCTCTCTCATGACATAGAGGGTAATGGTAAAATATACATCAGAAAAAGAAAAGGGCTGGTTTTTATGATTGGCATGTGATGGTCTTGTCTGTCCTTGCCTGTCTTTAATGGTCATTAAAGGTCTATGGCAATAATAACAGTGGGTTTCTGGGGTCACCCTTGGAGACATAATCATGGCGAGGACTGTGTTTATCTACCTTGCCTGGCAACAAGATGCCAGCTTTCCAGTAGTGCCTGGGAAGTCAAAGTCTCACCAGACCAGGCCTGTCCCTTAGAGTAAAGGGCAGTAACACCTTTGAGAAAGGAAAGTTTTAAATCCAACCAGGCCAACATTAGTTCACTTACATAGAACTTCAGAGGGGCACAGACTAGCTGGGTCACTCAGTGAGTCAGTGTCCCAATCTTCCAGAGAGATGGGGCTTAGATCTCATGTTTGGGTCCCTCCCAGCACCCAGCAGGGGCTCCTATAAGGGGGTTGTTTATTGATGGGTCCAATGCTGTTCCTACCATGGGTGGGTTGGAGTGCCTTCCTCTCAAGGACCTTTCTTGCTCCTTTTAATTGGTGAAAGTACACACAGCGAACTGACGACATCTACAGGCTAGTCTTGCTTGAGGAGATCAGCCTCGAGTTGCTGGATCATATTTACTGAATGCAGCACACTCTGGAGCTCATCTGCTCAACTACACACCTGCCTTCTCCATCCCTCACCACCATCTGCACACCTACAGTGAGTCATCCTGGGCATTTGGACCTAGCCACCCACTCTCGGCATACTCCCTGCCTTCATGGAAAGACTGGACTTTCTCTACCCCCTCTGAATGGCCCTTGCCAGACCCTGATGGACACCCCTGTTATGAAGCATAACAGTAACCTCTACTAGTCTATGCTACATAGTGAGGTATGGATAATAAGCGTATAAGACCCAAATGCCTAGATTTTAATCCTATTAACAATAATCAGTAGCTTGAGACTTCAGGCAAACTCTATGAATGTTCTGTATCCCATCTGCAAAGCAAGAGTCACAACAGATGAGCCTTATGTTTTATTGTAAGAGTTAAGTCAATAAAACAAAATACTGGTAAATGCCTTTTACATAATAGCACCCAAATATTGTGTATATATATATATGTGTGTGTGTGTGTGTGTATATGTGTGTGTATATATGTGTGTGTGTGTATGTGTGTGTATATATATGTGTGTGTGTATATATGTGTGTGTGTATGTGTGTGTATGTATATGTGTGTGTGTTATTACAGTGATTATTATCATCCTCCTCTTAATTACAGCCACCATAGTCCCACGTGCCCAGAATGAAAACTGCTCCTACTTTCACACCCTCCCATATCTATATCCCCAGCCACCTTTTTGGCTTTGTGGCACTGATCCTCAGTTTCTGGGGAAAGACCAAAGTCTACAGAGAAGAAAAGTGTATCCTCCCTAGCTGAATTCATGGTCCAGTAATCGAGTTCTCTCTGGGGCAAAGTCTAAATGCCTGTATTTTCCTAAGTGGACCAGCCTGGCATTCATTCCATCTCTAGCATAAAGCACTTCCTCCATGTGACTGGAGAAGGGGAAAATCATGGACCATCTGACTGAAGTCATCAAACTCAAACCTGGAGTTCTCCTGTTTAAGGAGATTTAAAGAGAGGCAACGAAGATTTAACCCAACATCGAGGACAACTCAAAAATACTATGCTACGTATTCATTAAGTAAGTTTACATTATACTCACATTTACTATGTCATATGCAAATGAGAGCTTGAATATCCAATCCATCTCATGATCAGAGTTTCTCAAAATGTCCTAGAAAAACACAGTTATTCCATGTATCACCCGGACTTAAGCTGACACACAGTGTGAGCCTTCCACACTGAGCAGGCTGCCGATTGTGTAGCGCGTGTTTTTCTGGCCGGAACCAATGTGAGGCAGAACATGTGACACCTGCGTGGAAATCCTCATAGAAGATAGCATAGGCTGGCTCGGTGTGGAGAGAGGATTCAGGCTTGAATCCTACAAACACCTCTTTTCCTGACATGAAGCTGATGGTCATTCGCCAGGGTGGGAGGGAGAGTCAAGAGGAGGGGTGATAGAGAAGTAAAAAAGTTCTTACAGCTTCCACGCAGAGGAGAGGGAACCAAGACATGGCAGCTTCACTCTGCTTTGACCCCAGGAAGTAGCCCGAGATGATTCAGGTCTTCCAATGAGACCAAAAAGGAACCATGCATGGATGAATGGGAGAAGCGGATAAAGTTTTCCACTTGCTGTCTAATGAAGGCCAACATAAGATGTAGTGCTTTTGCTCACCTTAAGACTTCCTCTTCTGCAATACTGTGTGAGAATGCAGATGTTAGGTGGTTCTGTGCAAACACCAAAGAAGGAGACGATGTTTTCATGCTTCAACTCACACATCTGGAATCAGTAGTGCGATGTCATTATGTGTGGAGAGGCCTTCACACTGTGAACTACAGTCAGCTAATGCCTAAGGTGCATGAAAGAAGAACTCCTTTCGCCTTTTGTCTCAGAGGCTTACTGCCTCCTTCTGCTAACCTAGGCCCAGTTCTGGAAGCTTCTAGACTCTGTACAATCTAACCTAGACCTAGAAAGTTTTCAGCCTCTGAGACTTACTGCTGAATAAATTCACCCTTACTTGTTCTTGCTGAGCTCTGGGCTAGCTGGTTCATCTCAGCTGTTCTGGCTCAAACTCTTTTCCCAGCTGACTTCTTCAATCTGGCTTCTCTCTCAGCCCCAGAATTGCTCTTCTTGGCCTCAGACTAACTCCAGCAATCAGCTCTAATTTCTTGGCTCCTTCTCATTCTCTGGTTCATTCGGTCTTTACCTGAGTTCTCTCCCTGCACCCTGTCTATCACTGTCCCAGGAAAACTGCCTCCTCTCTCTGCATTGCACCTTAAGTAGCTCTCTTTTCCTCTCTCATCTCCTGAGAGTTTGGTATATCTGTTGGAAGAACCCTGCTGTTTGAGGTTGCAGTCCTCCTGGGTTTGGAGAGCTACTCTGAGCTATCGAGGTGCAGGATTCCCTCTGCCCAGCAGGGCCTCCCGCTCTCTGCCTGATTCCACCTGGAGAGTCTTTAGACATAGATGTCCCTAACCACATTTAATATATGACCCTGACACAGCTCCCTGCCAGCTCTCCCCTCCCTGCACCTATAGGATAATTAGGTGCTGTGTTTCCATTCGTATGATAGGAGCGTGCTGCCAAATGCAAAACACGCGTCTTTAAAGTGCCTGCTTTCAACCAGTTATGAATGCTGATGCTGGAAACCCCCCACCCACTCCCCAAGGGCTATAGCCTTTGCTCTCCATGAATAAAGTTGAAAGAGCTCCTGAAATGGTTCCCAGAGTGTTTGAGCTCTGTTGTGCTTACAGCCTTCCAGGCGCTGCATCTCACCTTCTGTTCCTTTTGCCTCGGTGGGCTGGTGGCAACTAACTTTACCTTCATTGTTTGGTATTAATGGCATTTGCCACCATGCCTGGACCCCCGAAGTTTTCTCTTTTTTTTTTTTTTTTTTTTTTAAACCTGAAACTTGCTCTATACCAGGCTGGTCTTGAACTCAGATCTGCTTGCCTTTGTCTCGTGGATTAAAAGCGTGTTTATATTCCAGCCAGATCACACAGACCTAGAAGGTCTTTGGATGTGATCTCTTGCCAGAGCAGCCATGTTCTTAATTAAAATTCCTCTACACTCCTTCTGTCTTACAGGCAACGGAACAGGTGCCTGAACGGTGAAGTGGCTTGCTGAAGGCATGCAACCCATAAACAGCACATCTAGAATGTAAACCCAGGGAGTCTGGCAAGCAAACCAGGGCATGAGCGAAGTCTAATCTAAGCCACGGGTTATAATTAAACCTATAGGGTCTGAGAATCACTGAAGAAAGATCCAGACTCAAATACTATGCAAAAGCAAAGAGCATTTATTCTGCAGAAACAGCCAGCATGCAGGGGTTGCTCACTCATACAAAATGGCAGGCCCACCGGGTGTGGTGGTGCACACCTTTAATCCCAGCACTCAGGAGGTAGAGGCAGGTGGATCGATGTGAGTTCAAGGCCAGCCTGGTCTACAGAGCAAATCCATGACAGTCAAGGTAACATAGAGAAACCCTGCCTCAAAAAAAAACACAAAAAAAAAAACAAAAACCAAACAAAACAAAATGGCGGGCCCACGTGGAGCTCACAGGCTCCTTTTGAAGCCAACTAGAGGATTTCCAGCCATGGTTATTTGACCTTATGGGTAAGAGGTACTTGTATGTTCCTGATTAGTTCCAATCTTGGGGAAAGAGCGGTCACCTCACATCTCCTTTAGCCCCAAGCCAGATGTTGGGGCAGTCGCTGATTGGTGGTTGTCCCCTTTCCATGGCTTTTTTGAGAAATCAAGTGAGTCTTTCCGGGAAACCAAAACTTTAGGCCTAACATGGAGGCCCAATTTAAAATGGAATCAGTTTGGACCTCTCAGAACCTTATCATCACGGGTAGATTCAGCACCACTTCCTTGATTCTGGCCCTGATTCCCTGGGTCATTGACACAAAGTAGAGCATCATACCTTCCCCAAGATCCAAGTTCAAAAGGCAGCATCACAGACAGAGCATGAAAAGCCAGCATTAAGGACAGCGAAGGTGGAAGGGGCAGGTAGAGTTAGGAGAGAGCCAGTCTTCAGGCTCCTTTGTAAAGCCAAGAGTCTGTGATCCAAAGCCTCTGTGGCAGAGAGAGGGTAATGAACCAAGCTGGAAAAACACCCTTCTACCACTGAACCTTTGGCATGGAGGCCACTTCTCACAATGGGAACAGAGAGCTGGCAGGGCAGAGAGGAGTCTCACCAGCCAGATTTCTTGCAGCACAGTTGGCTTCTTAACCCATGCTTCTGCTTTGTCACCAATGTAGCGGAGGGCCACATGATTTCCCTGGAAACAGAGACAAAGTAGAAAGTTCCTTTTTTTTTTTTTTTTTTTTTTCCTTTTTAGTAGTTTAAATGCATGTTTTGCCTGCATGTATGTCTGCGCACCATGTGTGTGCAGTGTCTGAAGAAAACAGAAGAGAGTATCAGATTGCCTGGGCTGGGAGTCATAGCTGGTTGTGAGATGACTTGGACGTGCTAGGAATTGAACCCAAGGTCCTCTGGAAGAGCAACCAGTGCTCTTAATCACTTAGCCTTCTCCCTAACACCAAAGAAGTGTGTTCTTAACTCAGGATGATCTAGAAACATCAGCACCCATAAAAGGTGAGAAAGGGGAGTGGGAAGACTGTGAGGGGTTTAGGATAGAGACAGGATTTCATTTTCATGGGGAAAACGGTTCATGGAAGAAATGATGCCTGTGCTGAGACCTGAAGGATGAGAAGGTTCCAGAGAGGGCATGGCACTGCCAAAAACTGAGACCATGTTTTAGAGCAACCATCAGCGATTGCTTGGCTCTTTCTGCCTCCATTTCCCAGGACCCGTTTACCTTTCCTCAAATGGGAGTTGAACTTTTAAAGAATGACAAAGCATGCAGTCTGGGGCATACAAGGCCAGCCGGGGGAGTTACCCAGCTTCCTGAACAGCCTCCTGTTTCACACTGCAGATATATCAGTGCCCACCACAGGGACATTAAACGCCGGAATAAAGAAATCCACACACTGGGACATTCTGGCCTATTGAGGTTGCCACTGGGCACATGGGACTATTTAAATTGTGTGTGCACAGCTGTGCATGCATACGGTGCCAGAGGCCAATGTCAGATGTCTTCTACTGGTTTCTACCTTATGTTTGAGACAAGGTCTCTTACTGAGCCTGAAGCTCAGCAACTCAGCTAGACTGACTGGCTAATAAGCCTGTCTCTGCTTCTCTGGCACTGGGATTACAGGCAGGCCTTGCACTCCTGGTTGCTATTGTTTTATTTGGGTGCTGGGGTCGGAAACTGGGTCCCCATTGTAAGACATGGAGGCTAGGTCCTACCTACTTCCTGGAGCCCAGTGAGACATGAGAGTCCAGTCCGATGCAAATGGCAGGGGATGGTTTATTGACCCATCATGATGGGGTCTACCAAGCTCTATCCATGAGTACACATTGAAAGCTTTCCTGACTGGCTCTCTGGCTAAGTGTTAATTAATTACTGTAAACATTCCATTCCTCTAGAGACACTAGTGTTCCATAGTCACCTGCAGCTAGTGGTGACATTATCACCATCTCCTCAGAGGATTGTTCTGGAAGTCCTAAGTCTGGTTGAGCCACTAGTGTGGGAATCATAGGGGAGCTTATCAGAAATGCAGTCTCAGACCTGACCTGCTGACCCAGAATCTTCACATTAGAAACATTTCTTACGTTTTTTTTTTTTTTTTAAGTAACATGCAGTATTTGTGCATACCTTTCTGCTTTTCAAAACTGTGTCATGGTTCTCAAAATCAGAGAAACACCAGTCTAGAGTCACCAAAGCACCTGGGAGTTTGCTTGGAGAACGCCCTTGTATTCACAATGTCCTGCCTGACCAAATCCAATTGGACAATGGGACAGAGATCCACAGTAGCACTTATATGCACAGGTATACCTGGTAAAGCCCCACGGGGGTATAAAACAGGTCTTCCTCTTCCCCCTGTTGGCTCTTGAAAAAGGAGCTGCAGTCTGCAGAACCCTTCACAGTAGGTGCATTACTAACACTGCACCTTGACACAGGGCTGCCTCGCTGGGATGGCTGGAAAACAAGACACGGCTTAGGAATGGTGTATTTTGTAGATAAGGAAGATAAATGACAAGGTCACATAGTCAACGCCTGGGAAAGACAGGCCTTGTACTCTGATCTTTACGGTCCACAATGTGAGTGTCTACTTGCTGCGTGCCTCCCTCCAGGCCTCCGCACCACCATGGGTGGTACATGCTCTAAGACAGAACGCCTATATTTATGTTCTAGCTGTGGTACTTAAGTAGAGGCGGGATGGAGTCCTCTTCCTGGCTGACCCTCAGTTACTTCTATAATTAAATCTTTAGCACCTCTTCAACAAACTAGAGCACATCTTCAAAGCATAGAAGCCTCGTAGTCCTGCTTAAGGTGACGATTAATGGAACACAAATTCATAAAACCAAGCAAATCAGATTGCAGCTCTGTGTGTGGAGAGAGAAGAGGAAACTCAAGTCCCCGGGGAAATTTGGAAATAACTGACCAATAGAAGCCAATCTCTTGACACTGAAACCTTCCAGACTTGGTAGGTGCCTTCAGCACCCCATATCCGGACATGCTCTGTATGACCTCTCTCCTCATCACTGCAAACAACTCACTCTTCCTAGATGTCACCTCCTCTTAGAAGCCTTCAAGTTACTCTCCTTTTGAGGGCTCCCTCCTCACTGTGGAGACACCCCTCTGCACACATGACTTCCTCTGGGGTGCCCTGAAGCCTTGAGCTGTGCTTGGCCTATACTAGACAGTATATTGTTATGACTGTTATGCAAATGAACTCTCTGTGGCAGTCATCCATAGCCTGAAGGGTTAATGTTGTTTTGGACAGGACTAGATGCTCCAGCAGAAATGGCTTTAATATCTAAACACCCTCACCAAGTTGAGGGGAGCTTTAGAGGAGTGCCAGTCATTTCGAAATAGTCAAAAGCTGAGTCTCAGATACAAACGGAACACATACGTCAGCCCCTCCTCCCAAGGCTCTGGGATATACTGCAGAGGAGGGGTGAAAGAGTGTAAGAGATAGACAAAGGAAAGGCTGGCCTCTGGATATGACCCCACAGATACCACAGTTAACTGCACAAGAGCTACATAAGATCAAGCTAATAAGAAGTCCAACATGGAGCAGGGAGCAGCTCTTGGGAGTTTTGGCTGCTGAGGGAGAAAGAGAGTCCCCTTTGGAGTAGAGCCAGTAACCACTGATAGGTCCCCCGTGACAGCATACATGTTTGCATATGGACTTAGTGTGCGGAGGCATGAAGTTGGAGAGAAATGGGAGAGATTTGTGGGGGAGGGGAGGAAGGAGACAATGGAGGCATAGGTATTAACCAAGATATGTTGTATATATGTCTGACATAAACAAGAACAGCTTAACATTTTTAAAAAATGACTTTTGGGGATGCAGGGAAGTATTCTCAGAAAAATGTAGCCTAGAAACTAAACTCAGGTCTTGAGACCCTGTTGACCGCTCACTTCATGAGTGAGCTGGCCCCTGGCTCTCATAAGTTCCTAGGGGAGGCCCCTCTGCAAGTCACCAGGGAAGTGTGTGGCCTCACCTTGTGCTGGGGTAGAACAGTGATGTTTTCGTAAGGGACCTGCCACCAGGTGTCTCCATGGTGATTCTGCACTTTTCCTCTCAACATCCTTAACAGCAGAGCCATGATGGTGGCTACCAGGAGTGTCACCATGGGAACCACAACAGCAGTAGTTGTCCTACCTGGAGAAAGAGATGGGCATTACACAGGCCCACCCGTGAGCAGAGGTAAGCATGCTCCTGCCAAGCAGGTGTCTTAAAAGCTGCCCAGGTATAGTGTAGGTGGAGACATGCTGAAGCATGGCTTGACTCTGCTAGCATCCTATTCGCTAGCTCCTCACCCCACCCCAGCTACCATGGCAACTCTAGTCTTTTTTTTTTTTTTTTTTTTTTTGGCATAGAAACTTCTATAGTAAGAACACATCAATGACTTCTAACACTTCTGTTGAGCATTTGCTATGCGTCCTCTATAGTTTTATTCTCAGGCATGGTCTGTCTAATTCATATCCCCTGCCCACACTACTACTGCATCCCAGAAAGAAGTTCTAAGACTCAAATCTCAGGATCCAAGGCTTCTTATAGGAATGGTTCTTAACAGGAATGGCAGCTAATGGTGCCCCTGGGAGATATTGACAGTGTCTGAAAATACTTTCAGTTCTAGCTAGAGGATTGCTACTGTTCACCACCCATACAGCATAGGACAGTCTCACACAGAAAGGTTTTCTGGCCCCAAAGACTGTGTGTTGAGAAACTGTCTCTGCTACCATCTCTGAACCATCATGCTTGCCAGCTACAGCAAGAGGCTCCAGTTTGTCTGCTGCCTTCTCTGAACCTCCATGCTTGCCAGCTACATTAGGAGGCTCCATTTTGTCTTCCGCCTCCTCTGAACAACCACACTTGCCTGCTACAGTAGGAGGCTCCATTTTGCAAAGCTCGTTATGAAATCCACAGCCAGGTTTGTACTCAGGAAGGAAGCCATGGGGCTGTGAGATATTAGAGGCATTCATCCAGGGTCTTTAAAGCAGAGAAGACAAAGATCAGGGTTCAGTGCATGTGTTCGACTTGTCCTCACCCCATGTACAACAAGACCAACTAAGACATTCATGAAAACCCAACCAACCAACCAGGGGCTAAGAGATGTCTCGGTGGGTCTCGGGCACTTGCTGTGAAGCCTAATAACCCAGTGGGGTCCCTGAAACTCACATGATGGGAGAATAGAACCAACTCTCCAAAGTTGCCCAGTACACATTCATGTCATGACATATTCATGACATATACATACCTTGCATGTATGCATGATTGTCTGCACAGGGATGAATAAATGTCCACAAAAACAAAAACAAAAACAAAAACAGCAAACAGGCTCACTCCTTCAATTCAAACCTCTGATGACCTGATGAGTGTTTTTCTACTTCCCTTAGACTCTTTAGACGTCAGATCGAGCCTACTGCCATGCAATGTCTTTTTTTCCAGGTGGAATAGCTTCCACAGTCTTGGAATGCTACAAGTGTCAGTCATGTTTTGCATGAACAGATCTTAATGCACAGCAAGCATCTTGACAGTTCACAGACCAAATGTCACTCCCTACATGGGATACACTCCTTCCTACCATACTGAGGACCTGGCTTCTGTAGTTACTCTGTTCTTTTTTTTTTTTTTTTTTTTTTTTTTTTATAAGTAAGTGCTTTTTATTACAAACATGTAAATGCCCCATTAATTGTATTAGGAAAGAAAATTTCACTATGGAAATCAGACTCCAGGGCCTTAGAAGCTGAAGTTGATTTCCTTTTTTTTTTTTTTTTTTTTTAGCATTGATCAATTGAGTATTTTTTTAATTAATTTATTCTTGTTACATCTCAATGGTTAGCCCATCCCTTGTATCCTCACATTCTTCCCTCCCTCCCATTTTCCCCTTATTCCCCTCCCCTATGACTGTTCCTGAGGGGGATTACCTCCCCCTGTATATGCTCATAGGGTATCAAGTCTCTTCTTGGTAACCTGCTGTCCTTCCTCTGAGTGCCACCAGGTCTCCCCCTCCAGGGGACATGGTCACATGTGGTTACTCTGTTCTTTATGCTGGACTGTTCTGGCACTTACTTTTCCCAAAGAATAAGGGAGGGAAAGGGTCTCACATGGAATCTGGGTTAGCAGTGGTAGAAAAAGAGCAGATAGACATTGAGTTAAACAGTAGTTTCCCTTTTCATTTCCTCACTGGTTTGCAGTTGAGAAAACAAAACAAAGGATTTTTGCAAGAATTCCTAGTACCAGGAACTCAGAACAGCACAGGGTCTTGATGTCCATGTACAACGCTAGGAGTCAGGCTTTACAGGCAAATTGTTTTACTCAATGTGGACTTGCGCCTGTAGGTGGCCCATGACTCACTACCTCAGAGGCGCAGGGCTTCCTATGGACACCACAGGGGAGGGGAACCAGCTGAGGCATCAAAGGAGGCAAAGCCACTATGGCAGTATAATTGGGGTGCTGTGTTCCTGTGTGCTCCCCCAGGATCCTGAAAAGGGCCATTTCCACCATATGGGCAAATCTACCTTAAGGCCCAAAATTGATCTTTATGAGCTTAGAAAGCTTGACATTGTAACATGATGTTGTCATCTACAAAGTCCACGCTTAAGAGCTGACCTTGTGTGTGTTTGTGTGTCCACATATATCAAATCATGTGTCATGTTTCATGTGGGTTTACAATACTGTATTGGGCTGCATTCCTAACTCTCCTGAAACATGTGCAGCCCACAGGCCAGAGATTGGACACACCTGAGTGAATAGACCGTTTCATGAGGTACTTTAGAACTGGACCCCAAAGTTATGGTTCCCTCCTCCCCCAGGCTCTTCCACCAGCATCCTCAGTCTTACAGAAGTGACCAGTGGTACCTGATTACTTTCTGAAAACCGTCATAATGAAGAAAAGGAAGAAAGTGGGATCTGTTTCCAGATTTCTGTAGAGCATAGACCGTGTAATCCATGCGCCTTTCCCCCTGGGAGTCCAAAAGCACTGGACCAGTGATTCCTGGAAAGAGAGTACATCAGGTAAGAACAAAGTGGCACTTATGGCTGAAAACACTAGCCCATGGCAGCTCTCACTGGCAGGCCCATTCTCATCAGACAGGCTTGGAAGTGTTTGCCGTTTCACACAACCCGAGCTATGGTCAGCATGTACACCAAGGACAGAAGACATTTCAGAATGGAATCACATTGGGAAGGCAGGTGTACCTCCTTACCCCCAAATGAGGGTGTTCATACAGTGTTAAAAAAAAAAAAAAAAAAAAAAAAACAGGCATACAAAATTAAGCCTCCTTGCATGCACTTCACATAAAACTGCTTCCCGACAGTTCAAAATGTGTGACAACCGGAAGCTGAGTGACCTCAGGGCAGCAGCTCGCTGGGGATGAAGGAAAGGCCTCTGCCTCCTGGTCCCCGCCATGCTGGCTAACCCCTATCAGCATCCCTCAGACACAGGTTTGCAAGGTTCATCCTCTCTGCTCCCTTACTTCTGACTCTGGTGGGTCCTAAAGCTTTGTCAGGGTGCTGTCCTTGCTTGGTATGTGCTAAACTCTTTATCAAGAAGAGACTTCAGAAGAGGAAATACCTATGTATACCTCAAACCAGCAGCCATTCCCCAACATTAGGTTCCACTGAGGACAAGACACAATATTGCCATTTATGAAGTGCCTACTATGAGCTTGGCTCTGTGACTTTGATGACCTCACATATTTAGTCTCAGAAAAGGAGTAAATCAGTCCTAAAAATATGTGGCCTAGAGGGACAGGGTCTCAAGTCTGCCTTGGAGAGAGCCAAGAGAGACAGCGTTGGCACACAACTCTGGGAATTGGTAGCCTTTCCTTCCTGGGACATTGTTCCACCTCACTGTTCAGATGTGTGCTAGAGGCAAGTCTTTGTGTGTGTGTTGGGGGCGCATTATAGAAGAAGCTGTGTGTGAGAGAGAGAGTTCCCAGAGGGACAAAGATAAAATTCTCAGAGGCCTCTTCCACAGGTCAGGAAAACCTCCAAGCAGCCAGGAAGCTCTGTGCCCACGTAGCCTATGGAAGACTGGAATCTTGTTGCGACGGAATCTGTTCTGTAGCAGAATGAGGCAGGCCATTCTGGAAACCTATAATGCATGTTTAATGTCTCCAAGTCCACAGGGACATGGCTACAAAGCCTGAGCTCAAAGACCACCTTACCCCGCAGTGTGATCCAACCAGCTCTCAGGATGCTAACTAGGTGCCGCCCGTCCCGGAAGTCTTTCCCAGCCTTTATCATCTCCTCCACAGTCTGAGCGTAGAGTAAGAGGCCATCGTGGAGGTAGGCAGAGTAAGGGCTCACCTTCAACAAGACAAGAGAACACGGTGTGCATACTCCAGCTTCCTGGCTAGAAGAAATCATTTTTTATCCTCTGAGTACAGGACTAGCTCAACTGAGAAGATAAGGAATCACACCCATGCCAGATGATATCAAACCTAGCCTTCCAAGTCATTGACTTGCCTTGTATGCCCCAGTTTTCTAATGGGATCACATGCTCACACCAAGAACATGTGCATAAGCCATGAGTTATTCACTGGGAGCAGGGTGTGGCTTAGTCGAAAGATTCGGAAGCCAGAATGTCTGCCACTTCCTAGCTGTGAGAGCAGAGGCATGCCCTGTGTCCTCTCTGGATCTCAGCTCACTCGTTTGTAAGCTATGGATGAAAGACTAATGAACAGATGGATGAAAGACTAATGAACAGATTTTTGGCTAGAGGAGGCAGAACAGGTAAACTGTTACAGGACAGATACCCATAGTAGGTCTTCAATACTTGGTGATTTAATCAACAAAAGTATAAGTGCCTACTCAGTGCTAGGCACTTTTCCCCTACAGCAGCTGCAACAGAGAGATACCTATGAATAACCATCTTCTCACCTGGTTACTTAGGGTCCACAGTGGGACCTCAGCCCTCATCAAGCCTCTGTCATCAGGGCTTCAGCTTGGCCATAGAGTGGAATTACCTTCCTCTTTTTCCAGAATTTTCTATAAAGCATTCCCCCATATGGTTCTTCCTTTATAAATACTCACACTCCCACTGACCAATATGCTCTGTCAGGGTGTCTGCCCTAACAGAGCCCGTCCCCTTACCGGAACACTGGGTATTCTACCCTGGATGCTAGTCTTGCCATTTTCCTGGCAAAGGCAAGCAGCAGAGTCTGAGGACCCACTGGCATCTCTTCTGCTATATCAACATAGTGTATTGTCACACTCAGGGCCATAGCTTGGAAGGTAGATGCCATTAAGGATCCTAGTTCATGTTTTAGGAACTCTGGCTATGTGGTACATACAAACTACATTAGGTAGCTTACTCCAAGACTCCCCAGTAAATAGCCAAGGATAGTAGCTTTCCATCCCATAACCTTGGCTCCTCTGTGGTCATGAGTATAGACTTTACAAAAGAACATCACACCACGATTTATTTGGAGCCATGGAAGACAATGGTGTGGGGGGGAGGGGGGAGGGGTTTTTTGGGAGAAGAGGCAGAAATAAGAAAGAGAACTGTAAAATCAATTGACTATGCAGAAACCACCAGCAGACCTGCCCTTCTGAGGAGATGGAGCTTTGGAAGGGTGGCCTCCTCAGCTTTTGGTAGACTTGTTTCCGGAAGCCATCATCTCCTGTGCCTTCTCCAGGGGAGCTGGGTGCGATGACAAACACTGATGCATAGACCTTGGGAGGGCCTGTCACCTTGTCATTTATCAGCACTTCCTTCCAAGAAGTATCCTAAAAGGTAACAAAGTAAATGTCACCGTGCTGTAGGAAATGACCTGTGGAGCCCAGCTACACTTTTCATTGTCGTATGCCAATTCTTGGAAACACAATTGTTCCAGAAGGTTCTGCAATACTAGGCCCATGTTTTCTAGCTAGCACACAAACAGTAGGAAGAAAGCCAGAGACTAAAAAGGAAAAAAAAACATACTGGGGCACTAGGTAGCTAAGACTCAAGAAGCTTACGTAACAGCAAAGATTGCTGAACACATTTAGGACTGCGTGGTCTCCAGTTTGCTTTGTGGTTTCAGTGTTTGTGGATATTATTTATATTATCACTACTCTACAAGTTCATACACTCACTGCGTGCATCCCAAATTCTCTAGTATGAACATGCGTGCACATGTGCACATGTGTGTCTATGCACAAAGTGTGTATATTTTGCATAACTAAAATTACATTATGTTGTTCCTCTGTAGCTTGATTTTTTTTTCCAACATAAACCTAAACTGGAAATAGTTTTAACAAATGGACCTATGCGTGGTTTCAAGAAGCAGGATGGTATTGTATGGACACTTCCTGGTATATTTTACATTCTATATTCTTCCTGTACTATAAACCAGTTGGAATCGATCATCAGAGTTTTGGGATGAAGAAGGGAAGGCTGGGAGGGATGGGATTCTCGGCAAATCTTAAGGGCTGCCCCATCCTCTCCTCTCACCTGTCCACCTGCAAGCAGAGATGGGGGTGTGGTAATTACAAATCGAGGCAGGAGGATGCCCTGCAAAGCAGGGAGAAACAGAATACCAGCCACCGGAAGGAAAACTGAGACAGTTCGGCCATCCAATCCTTCCCGACAAAGGGGAAGAAATATGGCCAGTATTACTCCTCTTTACATCCACTTCCCCCCATTTTAGTTCCTTCTGAACTGAAATGAAACGGGGTCATTTTAGAAATCAAAACCTATTGGGAACTACACCACAGACAAAGGCAAGTGGCCCACGTTCATGTCGTTAATGTCGTATGTGCATCCCCTGAGGCTGACCCTGGCCTGTAATACACACTCTCGTAGCTGCTGTGCAGCCTTAGAGAAGTTATTTCACCTCTCTGGGCCTCCACTTCTTACTCTGTTATAGAAGTTAAAAAACCAAACAAACAAACACTCAGTCTGAGGCTCCACCTGGGCAACTTGCCTGTGCTGGCAACAGGGATTACAAGTGTGGGCCACCAAGCCTGTTAAAGTGGTATCTGAGGACCAAGGTGACACACTCATAGCTGCGTGTTAAGCACTTTACTGGCCGACTTCTACCCCCAGGCCTTCAGCCCTGGTTTTAAGATAAACCTTCAAGAGGGCTGACCTCTTGGAGCTATAGCGAGCAACTAGTCCCTAAACACATCCCCCCTACAAGGCAGTCCTCACCACCTCCCACTCCAGAGCCACTGACCAATCCCTACCTCCAGCTGTCGCAAAAGAATGAAGGCAAACTCTCCAGTGTTGAGCCGCAGGCTCTCGGCAGCCTTCAGAATGCTTTTTGCATCCTCTGAGCTGCAGATGAGGATGATAACTAAAAAAAGGGAACACGAGTCAGGCGGTTGTCCGTGCTCACATCAGCGCACGTGTGTGCGTCATGCACTCTCCCCCACGCACAGACTCACAGATGTACGTTCCTTTCTAATTCTAAAATAAAACCACCCCAAACAAGACGCAGCCTTTTTTATGTCTTTGGGCGTGCTTCCGGAATAGCTGCCTATTGTAGGGCAGATTTAACCCGAGCCAGTGATATACAAGCCGTGACCTTTGCCCTACAGAAGCTCATGTCTGCCATAGTTTCCACCACCACAGCATCCACATTCAAGGAGTTTGAGATGATGCTTTTACCTTGTTTTCCCTTGACTGACGCTAAGTCAGTGACTCCTCAGCTGCACATCACTTAGGAGGGAGTCAAAGAGAACCTGCAGTCAAGGGCGTTCGGAGCTTCTGAGTTGGGAAGGGGAGAAGTGGCCTCGGTGCTTTGTTTCTATTTAGTAGCACCGCTTTGAGGTCACCCAAGTGAATAGTTTAGCCTTGAGGTTAGACAAGTTGCTGTTTGCTTCTATAAGCTTCCAGTGTGCGTGCAGCAGGCACTGTGGTCCACCCAGGAACAGCTGTGGGAAGAACAGAATGGGCCCCCCCCTTGTCAGGGTGCACCAGCTTTTCATAACTCTCAGAGATACCTTGGAGAACAATTTAAAGGAAGGAAGGCTCACTGGGCTCACAGTTTCAGAGAGTTCGGTCTGTAGTCACACGGCCCCATGCTGAGGCGGAACATCACGGTGGTGGGGGCATGCAGAGGCGCAGACTGTTCACTTCACAGTAGAAAAGCAGCCAAGTGTGAGGAGGACACTTGGAACCAGGTGTAACCTCCAAATATGCTCCAGCTGACCTACTTTCTGATGCCAAGCCCCAGCTCCTAAAGTTTCTAAACCTCCCCCAAGGAGCCACCAGCTGGAGACCGAGCCCATGGATGACATTTTTGGAGTCCCAGAGAGAGTTTGGAGCAGAGAGACTGGGGGAAGACTGAACACTCTCAACAGAGAGAGGCAAGGGTCTGACCCCAGCATGTGGGTGGGAGGGACAACTCAGAGAAGGCCGTCCTGAGCAGATGGACGTGGGGATGAGGCTGGAAGACAGAGGGAAAGTTTGTCAGAGTGTTGGGTGGGGAGTGGGCATGAGTGTCACTCTGAGGACAAGGATCTGGCAAGTCCTAGTGTCCTGAGGCCATGAGAAGTGAGGTAGTCTAAAGAGCAGACAGGAGTCAGTGACTCATCAACGTGTTCTAAGCTCACCACAAAAGCAATTGCTGCCATATACTGTCAATTACTGTAGCCAGAGTTTTGGCTACTTTATTGGGTTCTTTCACCTACCATCATTTTCCATCCCAATTCTTTTTAACCCCTCAACACTAGGTAGGAGAGAAAGAAGGATGGAAAGAAAGGAGTGTATAAGTTTTTAGACTACTTCCTGCTGTTTAGGGGTGTTGAGTTCCTTGGAGCAAGTCCAATCTTTACCATCAGAGTATGTTCAACCAGCAACCAGCAATTGGCAACCAGCGACCAGCAAAAGCAGCAGCCACCACTTCTCTTCAGGTTCTGGGATTTCTTATACCCTCTCAAGAGTCCCCAGAATTCCAAACATAAACTATCTTCAGCTGTCAAAACCAAGCCCCTCTGGAGCATGAGACAAATCATAGTCAGCTGCGCTGAACAAACTGAAGTGGCCCCATATGGCACACCTGGGGTTAAAACAAAAACATACTTCAAAATTACCTGGGGTTTGTTTGTTTGCTTGTTTGTTTGGTTTGTTTTTTGTTGTTGTTTTTAGTTTTTTGAGGCAGGGTTTCTCTGCATTAGTCTTGGCTGTCCTGGACTCGCTTTGTAGACCAGGCTAGCCTCGAACTCCCAGAGATCCATCTGCCTCTGCCTCCGGAGTGCTGAAATTAAAGGCATGTGCCCTGTGCCTGGCTTAAAACCTGGGTTGGTTTGGTTTTTTGTTTGTTTGTTTGTTTAAGATTTGTTTATTTATTATTATGTAAACAGCACTCTGCCTGCATGTACACCTTCAGGCCAGAAGAGGGCGTCAGATAACATTTTAGATGGTTGTGAGCCACCATGTGGTGGCTGGAAATTGAGCTCAGGACCTCTGGAAGAGCAGCAGACAGTGCTCTTTAACCTCTGAGCCATCTCTCCAGCCCTTAATCTGGTTTTTTTTTTTTTAAAAACCAAAATTCTTACTACAAACTCCCTCTCCAGACTTGGTGATGAGCCCTTCCTGCATATAACTGCAGTTAGTCCCAACCTTCCCCGGAGAGAAGTACAATGGCTGCATTTAATAGAAATGTGTCTGGAGCACAGAGACGTTAAGATTCTTGTTCATGAACACACAGCTAAAAAGTGAGGAGGTTTGGAATAAAAACCAAGTGTGTCTGTCTCCAAAGCCCATGGTCTCAGTGATAAAGTCCAGGACACAGATTACTAGGAATCTGACTCTAGAACTTCCTCTGTACAGTACAAAATGATAACATCCAAGATTTCATAACACACACACACAAGAAATTGCTTTAATGTATTATTAATTTTGTACCTTGACCCCACCTGCTTTTTATACTCATAGAAGAAAAAGTCCAAAAACAAAGAGTTCATAGCTATTTGTAAGCAATCTCCAAATGTGAGCAAAGGAAGACTTACCCCTGGCAACAGATGACAGGTTCCTGAGGCCTTCCTGCAGGAGGTCTGGGCCACTGTTGCTGTATCTCATGCTGGCCGTGATAGTGAAATGGAGTTGGAGTCCATCCTCAACAGCCCTCCACATCTTATCCACTTCTTCCCAGGGGGAAGCCCCAGAGGAGTATGCAAACACCCCTACATGTTCCCAGCCCAGGTACCGCAGGCTTTCCCGGAGCGCAGCGCTGATTCCCAGCTTGGGTGGCACAAGTGTCACGCAGGTGTCACACCAGAAGTGGTCCTCCAGAGCTGCCCTTTGTCCAACAAAGTCGAACAAGGGGATGTTCCACTCAGAGGCCAGCAAACCAATTACCTCGAAAGTGAACAAGAGACTGTGTTTCCACAATGGAGCTTATACCACACTCACACCTCATGCAGAGTGCGTGCCAAGGAACTCAGATCGGGGAATCTGCGGGATAGTTATGCAGCTTCTCTTTTGGAATGTTGGGGTCAATGCCTCCCAGGAACTTTGTAGCACAGGGACCGCAGAGGACAAGAATGACAAATTCAAGGCTGCATCATGTTCTAGTCCTTCCGTAAGAACTTTCATGTTCATTTCAATCTTTTTTTTTTTTTTTTAAAGTTCTCATGACATAACTGTGACATGTTTGATTAATTGGAATAGTTTTCAAGTTAGTTTTTTTTTTTTTATTTCTTGAGAGTTTTGCACATGCATACACTGCATTTTAATCAACCTCAACCCCCATTCCTTATGCTCCATCCCCCAGCCCATCCTTTCTCCAGCTATTCCTTCCAAACTTTATGTGGCTTTCCTGTCCTTTCTTTCTCTTTTTTTTTTAACGCATTGAGTCCACCCAGAGCTGGTCGCGCGTATATGGGTATAGGGCCATCTGCTGGAATACAGACAGCCTCTCAGAGGCTGCAACCTTGAAGAAAACTAACCCTCCCACTCTCAGCGGCCAACAATTGCCAATCTTCTCTCAGCTAGGAGTGGGAGACCCTGACCGCCTCCCCCTCCATGCTTAGGTTTTGCTTGGCTTGATCTTACACAAGTCTTGGGTGCACTGTCCCAGCTAATGTGAGTGCACACGTGCAACTTGCCTGCTGTGTCCCGAAAGCACTACTTGGTTGTAGTCATGCACTGTCTTTGGCTCCTATAGTCTACCTTCCTCTCTTTCTTGATGACCCCTGGGCTTGGGGAGAAGGAGTATGGCATAGATGTCTCATTTAGGGCGGAGCACGCGTTTAAACCTCTAGAGTGTTTCCATGGGCTATGGGCGGTCATCACTCCCATCTTAAAGACGGAAATGTAGGGATGCGGGGATGTGAGCTACCTCGTTAACGCTGCTGTGGTGGGATTAGAACTCCAGCCATAGGTCCCCATTGACAACCTTCCTGAGCTAGTTCATTCTTCATTTCTCATTTATTTTTTTTAAGGTCCTATGGGAGCTGAGACGTGTAGCATTAGGTCCTAGAGAAGAGTATGCTCTGCAGGTTCACAGACATACCTAAAAGCATTTAGGGAAGCAATCAATTATATTCTTCTTTCAATATTCTTATTTTGGAACAAATTATCAAATGCATGTGGGTTTTCAATCCCACTGCAATAAAGATTATAAAACAAAATTTATAAATGAACGTAAATAATAGTAAAATTCAATGCCTAGGGAAAAATAAAGAGCATTTTCCAGTCTACTTTTGAGAAGTATGTCACTACTTCCTACAAAATGAGAAAAATTCACACACTCAGAAATGCACACTCACATGAATTAAAAATAAATCACTTCAATTTGAGGAAGTATGGACAGGCAAGGTGAAAGCCAAGCAAGGAAGTCACCTCAAGGACACTTGGAACTGACCTTGAAGAAAGGGCAGGGTTTGGATAGCTAGAGAGATGCTAAATGCAGAGACAGATATTTCAAACTCAAAGGTCAACTGAGTGTTACAGCAACAATTGCAGAGCGTTCTGCAGCACTGGGGAGTGAGGTCACTCCCCATCCTCTCCCAGAGGGCATGATACCCGAGGACGTTGACTAAGCTAATTCTATTAACCACAAATAGCATGCTTCCCTTGTTAGCTGTAGCTTAAAACAATCTGTCCTCCTGTATCATCTCCAGTGTGCTGTGAGCGTCCCTGAATAATTTACTATACAGACCAAGGAAAGCCTCCTTTAGCAATTGATAATGTTATATTTAAAGACAAGCTCTGTTGTCAATCTCAAATTCTCTAAACCCAGTGGCTGACAACATAAGAGAGCAGTGACTCTACACAGAAAAGCAGGAGGAATGTGGGACTATGTGACAGAGTCATTCCTTCAAAGTCTTTAAAGACCATGAACTCTTTTTTAAAATATAGTTTATTAATTTATTCATATTACATCTAAATTGTTATCCCATCCCTTGTATCCTCCCATTCCTCCCTCCCTCCATTTTCCCCTTACTCCCCTCCCCTATGACTGTGACTGAGGGGGACCTCCTCCCAAGCCAAGAACAATATGTGCAATAAACTTCAAACCCCTACCCAGATCTAGCCAATGGACATTCTCCACAATTGAGTGGAGAGTGGGGACTGACTTTCACAAGAACTCTGGTGCCCCATATTTGACCATGTCCCCTGGATGGGGAGGCCTGGTGGCACTCAGAGGAAGAATAGCAGGCTACCAAGAAGAGACTTAAGACCATCAACTCTTCTAGGCTCAATTAGAAAACTAAGACCTAAGACCCAGACAGTGATTGTTGTAAGATAATTTTTGCCCAGAGAATAATGAGACTATACATATAATAATCTATACATATCTGAAAATGTCCTTATACAATGCAGTACAATGTACAATGAATATGCACAGTTAATTTTTAATTTAAAATGTAAACAATCAGTAAGAAGAGATGAATGAAATCTGTCTTCATCTGTACACTTGCCCCTTTCAGTAGAAACTCAGACAGCACTATTGGAATATGCGTACCCTACATACCTCTGCTGCTTCTGGGCATGCTGGTCCAAACAGAGCAGAAATGTGCTCTCTTTGGACCTGGTTGATGAAAACTGCAATGGACTCCTTGGCACTGCATGTTGAGTTGGTGTAACTGAGCGCCCAGCTCACGTTCCCAGGGCGCACTGGCTCTGAGTTGAGCTTGTCCATGGCAATTTGGAGGCCTGCCCCCAGCCTTTGCACGCTAAATGGATGAGAGACATTCCAGGGGGCATGGAGTCCCACAGTGAGCGTAGCAGCTTCAAGGCAAGTCATCAGCAGAATGGCAAAGAGCATCAAAACCAGAGACGGATGATTGGTGTGGCGGTCAGGCCCAACACAGAGCCTATATTCTAGGGGGACTGCAGAGGATGTCCTGGGAGCCATGGATGGCATCTGACAAAGTGTCACTATACAACTCTGGTTGGCTCAACCACCTGCCCACTCGTGCCCAGAACTTATATGAGAGTGAAGAGTCCCGGGAGACTACAGCTTGTTTCCTGTTCACTGCCACTAATTAACAGAAGCCGTCCCTTTCTGAGCATGCCCTAACACATTCCAGAAGAAGCAGTCTTACAGAAAACAGACAGAAGTGGGGGGTTAACAAGCCCCTGGGTGTTGTTGATACAACAATCTCACTGATGGACTTCATGTTACTGGAAAAGTCACATGACCCTATGTGACGATGGGGGGGTCTACTCACACAGTCAGAAAGCCTGTGCTAGAATCCTAACTGCTCTTCACGTTAATTGTATGACCTATGACCTAAATGGTGCAGGTCTTCTCCAAAGTGGTATAGGAAGGGTTACAGGAGGTCGTGTAAATCTAGTTTCCAGCACAAGACCGGCACAGAGAGAGAGCCATTCCATCAATAGTAGTTTTAGGGGCTGGGGAGATATCTCATTTTAGAGGTTGAGCATAGCGATGAGCACCTGGCATCTCCACACAGGAGAGAGATAGAGATAGGAGAACCCCTGGGGCTAGCAAGTCAGCCCATCCAGTTGAACCAGAGAGATTTCTTGTCTCAGAAGATACAGGGGAGAGTGGAAAACATCTAATGCCTTCCACATGCATGAACACGAATACACACACACACACACACACACACACACACACACACACACACACACACACACACTGGATTTGGTAATAATTATCATCATGACAATGGTGTTACCATCTGCTTGATCCACTTTACAGACAAGTTTTAGAACAAGTCACCTAATGCTTATGAGAAGATTTAAATCCTATCTCCTTCACCTGGGCTTAGAGGACCATGAATGGATTAGTTCTAGATAAATATTGACCTTCTCTCAGAATAGATCATGGCAAGGAGATGCAGGTATGTCAGCTCTTCTCTGTCTGGCATACCACAGGGATGCCAGGGCTCTTGGAAGGCCACAGCTATCCCAAGGAAGGTGACCCAGCCCATCCACAGTAAATTATCAACTTGCCACTTTCCATGGTTTTTATTTGGGGAAAGTTTGGTTTTCCCGCATTCACCTGGCCATGATAAACTTGCGCTGATTCTCAAAGCTGCCTGGTTCAAACTCCTAGTCTCCCCTTATGGTTATGAGCACAGATTCTAGACCCCACTCCAGACCTTCTGGACCAAGATGTCATCCTGGAGATCGGTGCTGGAGGCTCTCATTTATCTTAAGTGCACTGGGTCTTGGTGACCAAGACTTGAGACGCCTGCAATAAGAGGAAAGAAAGAACGCCTGCTCTCTGTTTCTCTTCCTTCAGCTGTGAACCTCTACAGACACTTAGCCAGGCCTGACTCAGAAGGACATCACGAAACCCACAGACCACGCAGGCTATTTCTCTCTTACTAGAGCTAATGTGCAAAGCCTTGAGCCTCATTCCTTCCAAACTCCACCAGTCTATGCCTTGGGCAAGTCAGATAATGCCATGACTTAGTTTCCTCTCAGACTGACATTGTGTGGGTGCCATACGACTGCATAGTAAACCTAAGACCTCAGATTTAATAGGAACTCAGTAAAAATTTAGTGGGTGAGGATTTGGAATAAGTCTACTCGAACTTTTCTTCCAGAAGAAAGGGAGAGAGAAGGGATTTAGCTTACCTGGAGTGAGGCAGGTCCAAGATAGCATGGGAGAGAGGCCAAGACAGCCAGTGGATGCGTGCATGACCATCTCCTGGCCTATTATGGGGAAAGATGTGGACTGTATGGGGCCTGACTACTTCTTTCTGCAGTGAGGATCCAGAAGAGAGACCTATGAGCTTGCCAGTTTCTTCACTTTAAGATCCCAGGATTCAGGTGGAGCCCAAACTGAGTATTATGGGATGGCATGCTGAGTGTCAGTTCTCCTTCAGACCTGGCTCACAGATTTCCCTCAGGCACACGCCTTGTGCTAACCATCCCAGGGGTAAGAGAAAGCAGCTGCTGCTTCTCTGGGTGTGAACCCTAATTTCTCGCTGTATTGTTAGGCTTTGTGCATCGCTGAGTGGGACCTAGTGAGTGTCTGAGATGCAGCTTCTACTCAGCAAGGGTTTGGGGAAACCACAAGAGTTAAGACCAAGCTGGGGGAACCCATGTTTTGCGTCTGCCACAGAACAATTCCTCAGGATTCACAGACCACTGCTTTAGAAACAGTGCCCGTGGCTCCTGGAAGACTGGAGGCTCAGGCATGGGCTCTGACTGACTGCTAATGACAGAATGGTAGGGTTCCCAAGGAGAATCCTTCCCCCCATCTCGAGGGCTCTGCCAGCCACCCGGGCATTCCATCCCTCTGCTATCGACCACACCTGTTTCTACAAGGACTGTGTCTTTGACACCTAAGTAGGCACTGTTGAAGTGGGCCTTTCGGTCAATGCGTTCAATAGGTACGTTCCCTCCCGGGTATCATCAGATCCAAGCTCAGCCTGTTTGAACTAGCATGAAGTCCAGAGTTCTAAGTATTTACTTCATAGTCTTTGATTCTGCTTCCGGGATTAAACAACCCTAAAACCATGGCACCAAGAACAAAATCTGTCAGAGACTAGCAAGGGGGCTAGAAAGCTGGCTGCTGGGGGTGGGGTGGGGTGGTATTCAAACACACTCAGTGATCAACAGTGGGATAATTAATTGCAAACCACTTTCTTATGATTTTAGATTTTCTAAGATCTTTTTAGAATTATTTTTTTATTTAAGCATATATTGTACATTGAACATATTACAACCGCCCATCCCAAAAGTTTTCATCTTTTTCTTGGCAAAAGGAAATTGAACCTAGGGCTTATTATATAATAGGCAAGTGCCCTACCATCAATCCACATCCCAGGCCTCCAAGACCTCGTGTTCGTGTGTGTGTGTGTGTGTGTGTGTGTGTGTGTGTGTGTGTGTGTGTGTGTGATACAGGTGTGGTGTGTACACACATATGTGTTTGTGTGTTCCTGCTATGCACACAATATGCCGAGGTGAGAGGAGGCGAGAAGGGCATGTCAGATGTCTTCCTCTGTCATTTATCACCTTCCTCCATCTCCCACTGAACCAGAAGTTCTCTGTTCCCTCGCTTGGTTGGTCAGTGAGTGATAAACATTTGCCTGTCCCTGTCCTCTAACCATGCTCAGCTTTTTCATGTGGGGACTTGGGATTTTGCACTCAGCTCTTCATGCTTGCACAGTAAGCACTCTTACCCACAGAGCCATCTCCCTGTCCCCTAAGAAACATTTTTATTGTCACATATCCCCCAAACACTGAGCCAGTCGACTGTATCCCAATTTGTCCTTCCGTGGTGACAGCATGCTTTTTGACTCAAAAGAAAATGTTTCCCCATCTCTGTCGATCAACAGAAGCCTGTGTCCTACGTTTAGCTATCTGCTGGACAGTCATAGACAGCCAGGCAGGATGTCCCTCCTGACTACCCCTCCCCCTCTTCAGCCTCCTGTCTGTAGACAGCAGAGGCCCCTCCCACTTCCTGGCATTTCCTCCCAATTCCAGTTAAAGGTCCTGGATTCGCCCTCTAGCCAGGCCCTCAGGGTGGCTCACTCTGTGCTGTAAGTTCAGGGAACCAGAGCTGTAAAGCAGAAGGGTATCCTTAAGGACCTGGGGAAGAGGGAGGTGAAAAAAAAAAAAAAAATCTGCTTTAACTATAGGTATCCTGCCAGTGACTCACAGGAGCTGTGATTCACATGCCAGCCTCCCCTAGGAGGCAGTGTATCAGGACATTTGTGAGAGCAGACTGTGGGATGAGACAAGCTAAGGGTTGCCTACGTTCTCAGTTTCCTCATCTGTAATTAGCCCGGGTGACTTTATGTGACCAGTAAAAAGAATGCTATACATAAAACAGCCAGCACCATGCCTAGCAGAGAACAGCCAATAAACAACACAGCTCAATAAACGACTGTTCAGTTCAGCTCATAAACTTCATTGAATGGAGACTGTGTTACCCGGCAGGGAAAAGGTGCTTACCATTCCTGCAGAGGTCAGAGGAGCAGATAAAGGGCATTGCTGGCACAGCTTCTATTGTCCATGTGCACTTGTAGAGATGATGTATCAGGTGGGATGACAAAGATTATGTGTTGGTTCCTAGAAAGGAAAACGTATGTAGGCAAGTTCCTATACGTCATACACACCAGCCTGTGTGACTGTTCTACACGCCTTGAGTCGGAGGACCTTTGCCTTCTAAAACTCAGCCCCATCCCCGAACTGCACAATGCAAGACACAGCTGTCACTGGCATCTTTCTAGATGGTGTATTGAAAGCTGAAAGTAGGTGGCAGAGATGGTTCAGCTTGCCACATAAGCATAAGCCTCTGGTTTGACCCTTAGTACCCATGTGAGAAAAGACACGTGCTTTGCGAGAGGCTGAGCTGCCTGGCCACCTTAACTCACCAGGGAGCCTGAGGGCTCCCTGAGGAACAACACCACCCAAGATTGACCCCTATTCTCCACATGTGTGAACACATACAGACACACATGTGTACACACACACACACACACACACACACACACAAGAGCAGTGAATATGGTAACTTATACCCCTGAACATTATCATTTTAACATGTAATTGGCATTTAAAATTTTATTTTTCTCATACTCCATGCCCAAAATTCAGTATATATTTTGTCTTTATATCTCAACTCAGGCTCACCTCATTTCAAGCCCTTGGGAGCCACTTGTAGCTTGGGGCCATCGACCTAGACAGTAAAGCTGTAAATATCCCATGCGAACTGTACTTCCTGGCCCCTGGGTGATAACCACACAGTCTGTGAGAGCTGGGATTCCTGTGACAACTCTCTCAGGTACATTCATGTTTCCATACGAATTCACAAAATTAAATGTATTTAGGGGCAAGAAATTGGCTTAGTGGGCAAAATGCTTGCTGTGTAAGCATGAGGACCTGAGTTTGATTCCCGAGACTTGACGTGAAAAGCCAAGTGTCGTTGTGTACTTCTAGTCCCAGCACTGAGGAGGCAGAAACAGGAGGATTACTGGACTTGCTGGCCAGCCAGCCTAACGAGTGAACTCCAGGCCAATAACAGACTCTTTCCCAAAAATAAAATGAAAATACAGAGAAAACATCTAAGGTTGACCCGTGACTTCCACACAGATGCTCACACATGTGCTTGTACACCTAAACACACACCTGCACTCACACCCACATGAGGACCACACACACACACACACACACACATGCAAATTGCTTGCGCTTACCTTGTTCAACTAGACACTTTGTAGCATGTACACACTGAATAGTAGTTAAAAGGCAGCTATTAATAACTAACAGGCGCTCTGTCTCATGTAACGTAGTTATTGCTTTGCGATGAGAACACAGCCACTCTCTGCATTTGTTTTCAAGAATATGATATCAGGCTAGCGAGATGGTTTAGTGTGAAAATGCTTGCTGTGTAAGCCCAGTGACCTGAGTTTGATCCCCAGAAGTCACAGGAAAAGGAGAAAAACAATCCCCGCAGCCCCCCCCACACACACACATGCACACATGCGCACACACACATACTGAATAAAACATTTCAAGAAGATACAGTATGTCACTGTGGTGGAGTAAATGAAAATGGCCCCCATGGGCTCACAGGGAGGGGCACTATTAAGAAGTGTGGCCTTGTGGGAGGAAGTGTGTCCCTGAGGGTGGGCTTTGAGGTTTGAGATGCTCAAGCCACGCCCAGTGCCACTCTCCCTTCCAACGCCAGCTGAATAAGATGTAGAACTCTGAGCTACCTCCATGATGATAATGGACGAAATCTCTGAACCTCTGAGCTTGCTCCAACTAATTGTTTTTGTAAGAGTTGCTGTGGTCACGGTGTCTCTTCGCAGCCATGGAAACCCCATCTGAGACAGTCTCCATCAATGACGGTCTGTGTGTTACACAACAGAGCTCCTGAATTTGACCTTCCTGTTTTACTGTCATTGTCTCCTTCCTCTTCACCACTCACCTTTGGTAGCCATTGTTCTATATCTCTGGAGAGATCCACTTTTGTAGTTTCCACTTATAAATGAGATCAGTTACTTTAATTTTGTTGTGCTTATTTCACTTGATGTAATGCCTTCCAGGTGCATCATGGTATCACAAATGATATGATTTTGTTCTTTTATGTATGTAATGTCACTTTCTTTGAGACTGCTTTATATAGCCTCAGCTGGTCTTGTCCCCATTATGTGGTGAAGGGTGACTTTGACTTCTGAACCTCTTGAGGCTGAGATTATAGGCACGTATCATCAATATCCAGTCTCATGCAATGCTGGAGATTGGACACAGGGCTGCACACAGGTTAGGCAAATGTTCTTCCTACTGAGCTAGGAGGAAGCTTAGCCCCTCCACTGTAGTTATGCATTGTACTTTGATGATTTGATGACAGGCACTTTGGTTAATTTAATATCTTGTCTCTTGGAAATAATGTCATTCTACGTATATTAGTATAGCTGTCCTTTCAAACTATTGATTTAATTTTCCTTGTATATGTGCCCAGAAGTTGGATTGTTTTATATCTGTTTGGTTGCCTTTATAGCCTTTATTGGTTGCCAATAAGGAAGCAGGTAGCTCATAGCCCCATGTCCTGACATTGTTCACCTCATGACACTAATAATCATGGCATTTGTATGGCAATATGACCCCCAGAGTATGGCTGTCCGAGTGCACAAAGCCACCCTGGGTACAGAGTGATTGGTTTATCTTGGCCTACTGGTGTGCCATGGCTCACCAACTGGGAGGCCCAGTTCCAAAGCTGCAAGTCAATTTGTTTTCTATGGTTGGGGGAAGGAGAGATAAAGAGGCAGAATTTGGGGAAACTTTCTTTTTTAATTTTTTATTGTTTGGTGACAACATGCAGTACATTTGATTATTTCTGTCCTCCTTTGCTCTCCCTAACTTCTCTCCAGACCCACTCCATCTCTCTACCCCACCAATTTTATGTACTATTTTTTTTTTCATAGCCCACTAAGTTCAGTTTGTGCTTTCCATATATTCCTGAGTATGGAATCATCCACTGGAGTGTGGTCAACCTACCAGGGGCTACAACCTTAAAGAAAAGAGATTGTTCCTCTCCTAGAAGTGATTAGCTGTCCCTCACTCCCAGTTAGGGGTGGGGGCTCATGAGTCTTATCTGGGGGGCAGCTCTTGCTGTTGTGCAAACGCCATTCTTGTCAGCCAGCTGCATATCTGTGGTAACGCTTCCTTCCCACAACGAATGCACAAGTGGCCGCAAGACAACACATGCCTAAGCAATTGCTGTCAGTGGCTAGAAGTGAAAGAAATTAGCAGCTATAGACATTGAGCTGTGGGTTAAGATTTCCTCTTGTCCTCTGTGAAGCCCCCGATGACACAGCATGACAGCAGACAGACATAAGAGTGGAGCTGTAGAACCTCATGGCTTCACAGATGGTCAAGAAGGGAGACCTGCAGGTGGAGAGGCTACCCAGCTGGAATGTGTAGCTCATTGGCTCCTGCAGGTGTGTGGAGAAATGCTTTTGTGTGAAATGAGCTCAATAGCAGAAAGGCCATCCATCCCTTTGAATGAGGGGAAACAGTGGTGGCCACCTTGACATCCGCTTTCAAGGGCTCATTGGGTTATGCTTAGACCGAGGGTTCTTAATGTCTATCAAGAGATCAAAGACAGTTCTCAAGAGAAATGAGTATGTGCATAAAAGAGAATAAGGGACTTGTAGAATTGACGGCACTGAACTAGAGAGATCTGTTTGCACTCTAGACCAAGGCTACCTGAGCTCAGAGTTTGACCCTGAGGTTCTTACAACTTCCAGCCATGTACTTTGAACACAGTCATAGGCCTCTTACTCCAAGGGGGACCGTTTCATCTCCCTCCGAAGGGCGATACAATCTCCCTAGGGTTGCTGTGAGATTAGATGAAATGCTGCAAAGCCCTTGGTGTGGGGTGGCCACTTGGCAAGTTCTCGGTAAGGCTCTCAACTGTGGGCGTTGGTTATAGAAGGCTTCGGCAGGGATCTGCACTAAGGATGAGGATCTCCCTGAGGACCTTTGATTGCTGCCTTGGAAATGTACTTTGAGCATCGTTAGCTGTTTGAGATATCAGATAAGTGGAATGGTACAGAATTCCAATGGCCATGAATGCCTTGTTAAGAGAGTCTGAGGGTACTTTGTCCCTTCCTTTTCATATCTCAGTCGAGAACAAACTTCAGCGTCAGCTCTGCCATGTGGAAAGGTAAAGTTCAGCCATCACAGTCCTCACCATGACACCGCTACCTGCTAGCCAGTCAGTGGGCTCTGGGGCATGCCATCCCAGCTCCTTTCTTTCTTGGTCCATCATTACTGAGTTGACATGAGTCCTCTCAGCAGCAGCTCTGGCCCAGCTTCTGTTTGCTCTTGGGCCATTCTGCCTGACTTGGACAAGCAGTCAAATCACCTAAGATCTTCCCTATCTATGTGTTCCACACCTCCACATCTCTTAGCCATTATGGGCATCTTGCGTCATTTCCTCCTCCTCCTCCTCCTCCTTTTCCTCTTCTCCTTTCTCTTCTTTCCTCCCCCTGGTCCTTCTGTGCTGGGGCCAAGTTGCCCAGTGAGCTCTTGGCATTGGGCTTCCTTCCCAGGCCGTGTCTTCTTCTTTTTCATTTTCTTCTCATCTCTGCTCTTACCCAAACCTTTTGAGGAGAGTACTATTTTGTGGACATTCTACAATCTGAACCAAACAAAATATTCTAAAACAAAGAACCAAAACACTTTAAGAAGACTTTTCTAGATTCTGAGACCAGACTCTTTTTTAGAAGAAGAAATTTCAGTTTTCCTTTATGACTTACTAGACTCAATATTGTATGGAATCTTGAAATATCCTCTATAGTAAAATCTTATTTTTTGTTGAGTATTGGAAGTGAATACAAAATTTGAATAACACTTGGTGCCATGACATATTATTGAAGGACAGTATGTAAATCAGATGCTACAAAATATCCTAAAATTACCTTTAAAATATGTTTGTGCCCCTTCCACACAGCATCAGAGTCTAGGGTCCCTGTGGAGGCACCATGTCTTGGGGTCTGACTCCCATCCCTCACCATTGGTTTGGGTGTTTGAAGGTCTTGTCGACACTTACACCTCACGGGTTTGAAGAGGCAGCTTGGAAGAGTCACAACCTAGGAAAGGCTGTGTAAACACGTCTACCTTCCTCTGCTTCCAACGCCTTGGAAAAGCTGGTTTCTATTTGTGAAGCACCTCCAGCCCAGAGCCTATGGGGCAGCACAGCAAACTGTTCCTAGGCTGTGTTCTGGGAGTCTGGAATGTTACTGTCTGGCATTCTAGAACTATGGTGACCTGAATGTGTGGTTCCTTTGTCCCTAAGAAAAGGGGGAGAAGGGGAAACAAAGCTCATCAGCACCACACGGAAGACTGTGTCAGTCACCTCATATCTCAAGAACCTCACCCACAAATGGCCTGAAAGAATGAAGGTTTGTGCTTTTTAGTGGCTGCTGGATGCCCAAATTGAAAGGGATTTTTAAAACACCATTTTATTCTAAAGTCTATGGCTGTGGGCACTGTAAAGAAGAGCTGTGCCAGAGACAGTGGTTCATCAGGAGGTAACGTGAGGGATGGGGAGATGGCTCAGTGGGGAAAAGCATTTGCTCTTCAGATACACAGCACACACAAATGCCATGTGGACATGAATACCTGCCTATAATCCCAGACAAGCCAGAGAGCTCTGGGTTCAAGGGAAACTCTGTCTCAATGGGTAAGTGAAGAATAGTCAAGGCAAACACCCAGTATTAGGCCGTGTATGAGTGTGGAGAGAGAAAGATGGTGTGGCCTGCTAAAGCATTAGGGGCCAGGACTCTGTGGGATTTTTCCTGCCATAAGTCAGTATGTCACCTTTTGGAGTCTCCAATGTCCCTGGGAATGAAGTCAAGGCCATTATGTCACTGATGGCTCATTCGTGCCCACATTCGCACTCACCTGGGCTCCGACACGGCATGACGTTGAATTCTGTCTATGGGATGGTGGCATGAGCAGTCTGGCAGGCCTCCTGCTCAGCCAAAGCCGTCCTCTGGAACTGATCCAGCTGGCCCATGTCTGAAAAAGCCTGAGCTCAAGTGTGGGTCAACCTTGGTCATAACCACAGTTATACCTAGTGCAGCCCTTGTGCATATTCCACAGCTGCTCCTACTGAAGGCAGGGTGGATGCTTGATGCAAACATGGATCAAAGGTGGCCCCAGAGCAATACCACCCATATCACCTGACGCAGGTAGAAATGCAGATTTTAGGCCCCAGCTATGGCTTACTGAATCAAAACCCATGGCACATATCCAGACAACTGTGTAGTAACATGCCCCCTGGGGAGCTGTGCTGTTTACTAAAGTTTGGAAACCATGGCTTAGTGCATCTCTGGGGAGTGCAGTATCAGAAGGTGGTCAGTCACTAGTTCGATGACCAGCACACACACACACACACACACACACACACACACAGTATTGGTCCAGCCTGGTAGTGCTAACACCCACAATTCTCAGACTGCTCTCTTCAGAGGCTCTCAGAAGTCCGTTTCTTTCTGGTACCACAGAACAGTTGAGGCTCTTTAGGAAGAGATAACCTTCAAGGTCCAGGCACCTAAAACCTGGATGAAAATCTAGCCCAAGAAGATCGGTGCTATTAACATGCTAACCACGCCACACAGAGTCCAGCAGGAAGTGGTGCTAGTGCCTGACTCTAGCTCCACTTGGTCACCTGACCAGGCACATTAAGAAACAAGCCTTTCTCGACATTTCCACAGGGCTGGCACATAGAAAGCACTCAGGCATTGCAAGCTTGCCAGTGGCTAGGTACTTGCACTGATCAGTGGGGCAGCATCACAGAGACACCAAACATGGCGATGGGTGACTGTGACCTTGCCTCAGGTCTGGATTGTCTACTGCCTGGTTGTAAAATGTTAGTGCCTTCTTGAAAAGAGTTCATTGGCCTCACCTGAGAAGTAAAAAGTGTGCCAGGTCCGCAGAGCCTCTCTGTGTCCCTTCTGATTCTTGATGGTACCTTTCCGGTCCCGATGATTTAGTTATAGCTTGGTGACAAGAGCATCTTCCACATGGGTAAAAGCAAGAGGCAACATCCACTCTGCTTCTTCTGGTGCCTCGCCAAGGGCAAGGAGGGCAGACAGGGCCCTCTTGGGTTTGTCTTTTGACTTCAGGCCACCTCTGCTTGTTTGTATGTTTTAGAATACCCTGCCACATCCTGGAGCTTTCCTACAAGTCTCATCTCCAAATACAAACGTCTTCTTAGTCTAGATCTTAAAACCATAGCCTGAGCCAGTGACTTCTCCATTTACTGAAATTAAGGTGCACTTTCTCTGCCTTATTGTCTAGTCTGGCCTCTTCCTATCTCGGTCCCAAAGGTGGTGGCAAAGAAACACTCATCTGCAAAGCCCTGTGCGTGCCTCCCCCTCCCCCTGAAGTCAGGCTTTATAAAGTTTCACCCCATTCAATGGCAGCTTCCTGAGCCAATTGCTCTTTTTTTTCCCCTCTTAAGTCCATTGCCTAATAATCTCTTGTTTAACCTTTTGCCAAATTCTCCACTTCTGTCAGAGGTGACTGTAAGTGTTTGAGCAGGTAACTTCTACCTTTGCACCTCAATTGCAACAGGTCCAAAGGTTCCCGGGGAGCTGGCAGGACACTCTCAGGACGGGATCCAGTGGCTTCAGGTGTGCCTAGTCCCGCAGCAGCAGCAGTAGCAGCAGCAGCAGCAGCAGCAGCGTGGAAAGGCAGAGGCGGTTTGAATGTGGTGCTGAAGCAGCAGGCAGCTGCAAGAGGGGCCAGTCCTCCACCCAGCAACTGTGACTTCTCACAGGTGAGCTGCCTTCTCTGGTCTGTGAGCTAGTGGGGCTGGGGAGGTGTGGGGAAGAAAGTGGGGTGCAAATTCATCCCAATCCGCTTAAGGCTCTTTCACAACACGAGGGGTAATTTCCGTGACTTGTGTGGGAGGCAAAGCAATGAATTGATTGGAAAGGGAAACATTTTATCCACTTCAGTCTCAGGAGAAAAAAAGAAAAAGGAGCGAGTATCACTCTCATTTTTAAGCCTTTTGAAGGTTAAAGACTGAGCCAGGATGTAGGTTTCTTTCACGTTTCATTCAGAAATCCTTAGTTAAAGGGGCCACTTAATAACCATTGGTGGCAGAGACTCCTATTGGAAGGGAGGAGAGAAAGGACTTCTCAGCCAAGAAGCTATTAGGGTCTGGAAAGCATCCTAAGGACACGACAGGCATTGGCACTGGGGGCATCTCTTTCGATAATTTCTGGGTTGTTAAGTAGAATGGTCTGTCCTTAGAGCTAGAACATGGTGTAGCTACTGGTCAGTCTGTCTTATGGTCTGCTCCACAGTACAGAAACCTTGGGCGATGTCAGAATCCTCCCATGTTGGAAATCTTTAGCTTGTCACTACCATGTACAGGGAACTGGTTAGAAAGACAGCCTAGCGAGATCTTAGACTGACCCAGACCTTGCTGAAATGACATTCAACTCTAGAGGAGATCAGTAGCAACGAACACATCAGTAATACTAGCCTGTGTCCTCTGACCCTGCAATGGGGTAAGACAGGGAGAAGCCAGGGATACTAGAACTCAGGGTTGGCATCGGTTCTGCCTTCTAATGTTCTCCTCTGGGGGAAAAATTTGCTGGAGAAGCTAAGCTTTGAAGCCAAAAGCCAGAGGTGCCTCCTCCTATCCTTCCAGAGGGTCAGACTTGCAGTTCTCTAAGCTATGGAAGCTTTCCCTGGCCCTTCCATCTGGCAGAAGCTCGGGGTAGGGGTGCTCTCTGCAGAGAGATGGAACCCTAAAACAGCTAGCTAGCACTCTCCTGCACTTCCTGCTGATCCATCTTGGAAGGGTCCAGTCTAGGAAAGTGCTGCTTTAGCTCTGCCCACCTGTGTGGTCGCTGCCTGCGGGGAGTGGCAAGAGGGACGGGGGGGGGGGGGCACAGGCGAGGGGAGGCGGGGGGGGGGGCAGAACCTGTAATCCCTCTTCCAAAGCTGAGAATGAGGTCTCCTCGTGCCCCTAAGGGAACAGAACCTCAAAGGGTGATCAAAGTATGAGAGGTGCGAGAGGGGTCACAGAACACACTGCAACCTTAAAATTAGCGCGGTGAGAGCCCGAGCTGGTGTGTCAGAGGAAAATGAGCCACGTCAATTTAATGGCTCGCTGCCCAAGTGGTTCCCTGCTTGTTTGTCTATTCTGTTGTCTCCCTAAGATCCGCCTTGGTTTCTGAGCCAGGCAGCTCTGGAGACTGAGGAGAGGGGCTCCATGGAGCAGAGGACCGTCGTCAGTCGCGTTGAGACTGACCCAAGGGCGGAGGTCCCTCTGGCTGGGCTTTCCTGTCCTGCAAACGCAGCGGGGACCAACGTCACCTCCGTTTCTCTGGCAGTGAACCCAGGGGCACTTCAACTCCTTTTCATTTGGATTTTCGATTTGAAGGAGAGCTAGTGGGACCAGCGGGGAGCAGGTGGACTGTGTTGTTGCAAGGCGGCTTTTGTTTCAGCCCTTAGGGGTTGGGGTTAAAGGCTTTGAAAACCAGCCAGGGTAGCTTCGGCTGGCTGGCTGCTCCTAGTCAAGAGCGCTTCCACTTTCAGTTGTGAAAGAGGAAAAAAAAAAAAAAAAACCAACCAGGAAGTGAAGTCCCCAGCACCAGCATGACAGAAAGCCGGGCTATGGCCTGCCTTAGGGCTTAGCTCTGGGCAGGGCAGAAGTGTGGACACTAGCCCGGCTGCCTGCCTGCCTGCCTGCATGGACGCTCTGAAACCACCCTGCCTCTGGAGAAGCCCAGGGTGAGGGAGGAAGGATAGGGGCTCTCCTGCCAGCAAGAAGCCGGAGCCAGGAAGCCCCACTCGGAAGCTCCAAGGCATTTCGGCCCCTCACAGGGTAAGGGATCCCTAGTGGGGTGTGATCCTAGGATGGGGCTCCTCGCGCGCGTGACAGAAGCATCCTGAACCCCTCCTCCCTGCCCATTTCAGGAAGCTGCTTGGAATTAACAGCTCACTGTGTCCCACGTGTGTGCGCCATGCTCTCTCTGCCCCGGAGTAGGGGGCTCTCAGGGCCGCCTGCCTGTGCTTGCCTGTGTGGGGCGGGAGGGGGGAGGGGGGAGGAGGAAGAGGACGCGGGGAGGGGACTTTCTCTTTTCAGGAGGTTGATTATAAGCAGAGACCTCTTTGCCGGCCTGAGCACGTGGCAGCGTAGCTCCCTGGGATGGGCTGGGGGTTTAACCTTCATTTTCACTGGACTGTGACTCCCTCTGATGGTAGGCGCTGAGGAAGGAGGCTAAGGAGATGGCGAGACTGAACGGCTTCTGAATGAAGCTGGATCTCTTTTCAGGGCTATAAGCACAGGATGGATCTGAGATTCTCTAGAGTAGCTTTGACGGTGTGAGCAGAGACGAGAATCCATGGCTGGGTTTTAATACCTCATGTGGTATCACCCCGCCCTCCTTTGACAGTCTAGTCTGAATGACAGGATTTTTTCATGTAAATTTCCAGTGTACTTGTAGGTGGCTGGTGCCCTGTAAGAGGCAGTATCTAAAATAAAATAAGGCATTGGTCTGGTTTAAAAACTGGAGATAGAAGCAATAAATTCTGGTCCTGCCCTTTTACATCCACATGGCAGCTATTTCAGGTAATTTAAAAATTCACCTTGTGAGCTTCACCCATGTGCCCGCCTCTACCAAGGAAAGGCACAAAAGCCTAAATAAAGCTGTAGCTGTGGATGCAGGGAGTGTGAGGAAAGCTGGTAACATAGGCAGGTGAAGTAGCTGGTCTATACTGGGATATTGGTGATGGGGACACTAGAAAAAAGTTGCAGCACATAAAACCCAGAGAAGCATATTCAATTTAATTTTTAAAAAAATACTTTCCAGACCAAAGTTTCAGCCTAGCAACCTGGCTTAAGGCTATAGTATCATTTTGCTTTTTTTTTTTTTTTTTTTTTTTTTTTTTGTTGTTGTTGTTGTTGTTGTTGTTTTGTTTTGTTTTTTAATAGACTTTTACTCTATTCCTTATATAGATGAGGCTGCTGATCTGCCCGCCTCAGCCATCCAAGTGCTGGGATTATAGGTGTGTGCTACCATGCCCAGCTATGTGATAGTTCTTAGGGCAGAGACACCTACCACGCTATCAGTGTGCCTCGGTGCTATGTCATGGTGAGGAGGCAGGTTCAAGGAGGATGGACACTACAGAAGGACAGAGAACTGAGTCCAGTACTGACACATAGATATATTTTGGTCAAGACGATCTCTTGAGGTGCATGGCTTCTCTATGTTGTGGTTAAGAAAATAGTATCAGAGAGGGGGCGCTGCCTCCCCAAGGTCACAGAGCAGGCAGGCTGTCAATTGTATTGAAACTGTAGGCAGTTTTATGCTTTCAAAAATAAAATATTTACCATTTTATCTTTAAAACCTGTTCTTCATTCACTTACAGGAATGAGCCTCATCTTTGGGTAGCCTAAAAATTTACCTTGTAAAAACAAGTTTGTGCGTGTGACACTCTGGCTACCAGGTGTTGAGCTTATATGTAATTGTATTTGAGAGTTTTCTGGGACCATGAATAATATTGTGCAATGCTGCCATCACTGGTGTTGCCATGCTTAGAGTCTTATGGGGCCTTTTATTTTGATTGTCATAAAGCTCTATGGAGTAGATTCTTGGTAGACGAGAGAAGTGGGGCTTAGGACGCTTAACACAACACGGATGGCTGGGTGTGGAATCTGAACTTGGGCTCATTTCATTGCAAGGGTGATCTGTATGTCAGCGTCTGGTGGGTCTGCCTTCATGCATAGGCCAAAGAATAAGAAACTGGAAGATGTTTACTCTTCTGCAAATCCATCTCAAGTCCACATAGACAGAATGTAGACTGGTTGTCAGGGGCTGGGAGGGGTGGGGGAGGGGCAGCGACTTTTGGTTCCTTTTGGTATGGTGAATTAAACAGAATAGATAAGTAGATGAGTTTATTTAAATAGATGTCCAGACCAAAGTTTGGAGTTAAATAGACGAGTCAGTGGCATGTCATCTAGAATGCGTTAGAGGGTCCCCTTTAGACTGCTTAATTTTTAAGAAGTGAATTCACCTTAAAAAGAGAAAAAGAAGAGGAGGAGGAGGTGTCTTCTTCCTTCCTCTAGGCAGAGGAGCTCCCAGCCTCGGATTGGCAGCATTTTAAAAATCAAGAGTCTATCGCCTGCCCACTATGTCTCATACTTGTGCCTAGCAGAGGCAGTGACCCTTAGCTGGGTGCAGCCAGAGGTGACTTTTGAGTCTGCCAGCACTCTGCAAGTGTGGTGTGGTCCCAGCAGTGAGCTCAGCCTTCACAGCTCATACCACATTCTGTGCTCAGTAGTACATCTGGGTCCCTCAAGATGTTAGATCTGGTCTCTCAGTAGCCCTTCCCTCTGGCACAGGGCTGGCTTTTTCCTGGGTTCTGCATTCCTGGTATGTGGACAAATAACTGAGTTCATAGGCTATGGAAGGTCAGCCAACCCATGTGCTACCATTACAGATCTTTTGGTCTGCCTGGTTCATTCATTCTGTTCTACATCGGTGGGCTTGTGAGTGGCTTGCGGCAGGATGTGGAGGAAGGGAGTGAGGCTGGCTCAGAGATAACTCCGTGTCTCCTCCAACTACAACTGCTGGGTTCAAATAGAAACAAGGGCTTGTTAAGATATTTGTTGGTAAGAGGAACCAGGATGAGGACGATCATATCTTTTGATCATCTGATAGGGGTAAGGATATAAAAATCGAGGCAAGCAGTGGTGGCGCACGCCTTTAATCCCAGCACTCAGGAGGCAGAGGCAGGCGGATCTGTGAGTTCGAGGCCGGCCTGGTCTTCAAAGTGAGTTTCAGGACTGCCAAGGCTACACAGAGAAACCCTGTCTCAAAACAACAACAACAACAACAAAGGTATAATAATGGAGGTATGTGGAAGAGAGGCAACAGACACTCTTTGTGTTGGTGTGTAGGCGTGTGTCCACGTGTACCTGTGTGCCAGAAAACAGTCTCTGGAGTTCCTCCTCGGTTCCCTCCCACTTCTTTTTGAGATAGAGGTTCTCATCATCCTGGAATTCAGCAAGGACACTAAGCTAGCTCCAGAATCTACTGGCCATGCCTTCCCAGCCATGGGATTGTAAGCATGTTCCACCACACCTGGATTTTGTTCTTTCAGACCTGAATTCTGAGAATCTCTCACTAAGGTCCTCAGGCTTGTGCAGCAAAGACTAAACTGACTGAGCCATGGCCCCAGGTCTTGCCAAGTGGCCGATAGTGCACCGGGTATGACAGCATTTTTGCTGTGCACTGTTGAAAGGAGCAGATTCACTGTGACGTTGAGTAACTGTCCCTGGGGCCACCCATCCGGTAAATGATAGACCTGCTGTTCTGAAATCAAGAAAAGCAATGACCTTGGAGGTTTGGCTCTGGGCAGGAGAGTCCTGGCAGTAAAGCTCACTTGCTTGCACTTCAGACCTAATGATGCTTGACCATTGGTCTAGCCAGGTAGTGTGAGGGTTGATTCTGCTGAGAACCCAGGCAGGAAGGCCTCTTTCACAACCTCTTGCGTCATCCGCTCTTTATCGAGCAGTGATGAGGACCTAGCACTTTGTCCACTCTATCTTTTTACAGACCTTCTTATCAAATCTACAGGACTTGTGGTACCAACTTTGCTTCACTTGGTCAGCAAGTGCCCTTTGTGGGGTGTCTCCTTGGCAAGTTTTTCTGTAGGGTGGGGCCACTGGACTGTGATTTGTTTGAATCATGAAAGTAGATCAAGGTTACCTACATCAACCTGAATGCCGGTAGGATTTGTCACTTCCTGTCACTTCCCTGCGTGTGGTTCCACAAATGTCCTCAGGGACCAAGTTAATAGGCTGTTGGGATTTGCATCGTAAGTACTCCTTGGTTCCACTGACCAAGGCCTGGCACCACCATACTCCCAGTGACTGTGTCTGTCCAGTGGCACAGTGGTTGCACTGAGCACCAGACACGTTCTCGCTGATTCTTCCCAGAGCCTTTTTCTTCATTCTCTTCATCCACCTCCATTAGAAATGCTTTTTTCCAGAGGCCAGTGGGAGTGGGAGGAAGTGGAGGAGAGAGTGTAACTGAGAGTGAATGTGAGCAAAACTACATCAGACACATGCGTGAAAATGTCACAAAGAAGCCATTGTCATGTATAATCAGTATTATTAAAAATAAATAGAATTTCTTTCTTCTACATGCTGCAGTTTTCCTGTTCTTACCTCTGGCCATGCCTGGGCCTTTCTCTTCCCTCCTGCTTAGATTCATCTGGCCCGAGATGAGGCTGAGAAGGCCCAGATAAGGCTTGAGAAAGATGCTTTGATGGGTTTGACAGGAGCAACCTGGTTGGAAGCAGAGTGTGTGGGAGTGCCTCCCTACCCATGGGTTCCTAGTTGGATCAGCTTCTTTGATTGTGCCTGGAAAGGAGACTGTTAGCAGTAAGGCCATGCTATCAGGGTCACACGTCTGTGAGGCTGGCGGGACCCAAAGGGCTGACTAGTCTACTTCTACTGACAGGGCCTGCTCTTCTTTATCCTCACACGCTCATTCCACACCTGGAACCATCTGTGGTGTTTTGTTTTTCATGTTGGAGAGACCTGTAATGATGCAGAGGGCTGATGTCGTACATTCTAGTGTCAATCAACACAAGACATGCTATTTGGCACATGGGTCCACAGTTTTTTGCCTTTTTTCCATTTTTTTTTCTTTTCTTCTGTTTTGCTCTTCCTTTCTTTTTCATCTTCCTCTTGTTATTTTCTGTTTTGATAGGGTCTTTTGTTTTTGTTTTTATTTATTTGTTTGTTTGTTTGTTTCTTGAGATATGCCATCATGTATCTCAGATTGGCCCCAAGCTCGCTGTTAGCAGAAGCTGTCTTTTGATTTTCAGATCCCCCTGCCTCCACTTCCTCCTCCACCTGCACACCAGGATGCTGATGTGACAGGGATGTGCTGCCACTTCTGTTTTACTTGGTGTTGCCAACAAACCCAGGGCTTTATGCGTGCTGGCTCAGTACACTACCAACTAGCTGTGTCCCAGTTCCACTCACCTTTTCATAGGTGAGCATAGAAATAAAGGTGCCACAGGGTAAATAAACATACTTCTTACCACACAAACTTTTATCTACCCAAAACAGCCAACATTTGGACACGTCCCAACAGAGCACATTAGCTCCCTGGGAAACTGGTTTTCTCTCCTACTAGCTGAAGAATTCCAAGTGTATTTTCTCTGTGCTAATGTTCTAGCTGCGTGGACATAGTGGGTTTGAATGTCCAGGGGCATGCATGACCACTGGGACTCTGCCTTGGCCTCATTCGCTTTGAGCAGCTTCCGCCCTCCATGGTGTGACATCCCAGATGTGCTACTCTGAAGAAAGGTTCAGCAGACTCCAGTCCAGACACACACTGTGCTCCTTGTGAGACGGGACTCTGCTCTGAGTGTTCTTCAACAGACTCCTGCCCCTGGCTGCTCTTCTCTGAGCATGTGCGAGTGGGGAGAAAAAGAAAGGGAGAGACAGTCTCAGTGGGCTTCCACTTAACCTTGGGGGTCTGTGCTGGGTGTACTGGAATCTGCAGGCTAGGACAACTGCCACACAGAGTTCTCATAGCACACCACAGAAATAGTCACTGAGTTTTGGTTCTTGCTGAGAACCAAACCAGAAGTTGTCATCACAACTCTCCCTGAGTTCTGGACCCATCACTTTTCCGGAGTAGTGAAGCCCTGGATCTTTCAGGCGCTCTTGTGATTTATTTACAGTATGCTGGTCTGTGGCAGCTGTCTTATATTTTCAAGCCATGAGACACACCCTAGCAGTTGGGCTAAAAAGGGAAAGGATGGTTTGGAGGTTGTTCTTGGTTCTTGTTCTTGCTCTCCCCACCTCCCCTCCCCCTTTAATCGTTTCAACAATTGAGGTTGATCTGTGCTTTGGAAAGCTCTTCCTATTCACCTCCTGGGACTTTTAATAGGACTCCTTGTTAGAATAGATAGCTCTGTCCTGCTCTGCTCACAAATCTTTGTGAAGAGTGCACGATGCCATTTTCCTGACTGCTTGACGGGGTGTGTGTGTGTGTGTGTGTGTGTGTGTGTGTGTGTGTGTGTGTGTGTGTGTGTGTGTGTGTACTGATGTGAGGTGGTGGCCTGAACTCCTGGGTGCTGCTATGCAGCTGAGAAGTCATCTCCTGGCTCATAGGCCAGGATCTCACACCAGCCACTCTTCTCAGCTCCTCGGAGTAAATGTTGAAGTTCCATATTCATAGCTCCTGTGGCAATGTGACTCAGACTCCACCTTTGTTCTGGATTCTTATCTGCTGGGGAGATGAATGAAAAAGTTCCCACCCCCAGAGCTGAAGTTCAGGCTGACCTGCTCAGCAGCTAAGGTATGCTTTACACACAGCGAGCTCTGGAAAAGGCTCCTGTGGAATGCCGCTTTGGTGAGGGGACATCGGCGCTGGTGGAAACAAGGCAGGGAGGCAGTGGTGTTCCCAGGTATGTTCACATCCATTGCCTTCTACATCAGCTCCTGAGTCAGAGGCAGGATAATAGTTGTACATATTATTTGTAGATAAAATACTCATTTCAGATTAAGCAATAAATACCAGCAAGCATTGCCTTCTCAGCAAGAACTACCCCAGCCTCCCTAATCAAGACCCACCCCTTCCTGTAGAGCACAGTCCTTTTTGCTTTTGCCGTTGCCTTGGCAGTACCCCACATGCTAGAGTGATCCACACAGGGCTCAGGCTTGTGGTCATGCTCTTCAGTGGGCGGCATGTCACTCAGCACAGTGACCATGCTTGTAATCCTAGCTCTCAAGACGCTGACGCACAACTGTGAGTTCAAGTCCAGCCTGGGCTACATGATAGGACCCTGTTGTCGAAGACCAGCTTCAACACCACAAGGGAAACTGAGCCAGGGTGCAGGTTGAGACGGCTGGCTGATCACCTAACAGGTGTTCTCTGAGGGCAACTTTCTATGCCAGGACTTTTTGTTACCAGCAGTGGCTTCCACTGATAGTGGCAACTGAGGGGCCAAGAGTAAATCACTGGCGTTGGCTAGTGCTGATAGCTGTCTGGCGTGGGCTTACACCTATTATGGTAAGCGGGGGCTAGGTCTGTTGGCTCTAGCATGGTAGTAGCACGCTACCACTGGTAGTGGCAAAATATCTAAAAAAGAAAGGAAAGATGAAGAAGAAAGGAATACACACACACACACACACACACACACACACACACACACACACGCATTGGATGGATGGAGCCCACTCTGAAGAGCAAGTTCCAACTCAACCTTACACACAAATGCATACACATACACACATCTTTGTGGATGGAAAAAGATTCCACTCCAACCTGCTATTGTACATAGGTACATATAAACATATACCTATAAACACATGTGTACACATATATACATATACACATTTGGTTGATAGAACAAACTCTGAAGAGTAAGTTCCAACAATTTTATTCTTTTTCTCAGAGTTTATATACTCCAGCAAAATCTTCCAAGCAATAAAAAAATAAAATCACAATGTGGTCACATCCTATTTTTCTTTAAGTAAATGAATACAATGAGTACACATAAAAAATACATATTCCCCAATACCCTCACATGATCAAATGTTTTACGTATTATGGGTAAGAAACAAACATGGAAAAAAGTTATTTCCAAGAACCCATGTACATTTGTAACTAAGCAACTTGTTATATATTAACAAAGTGTGAGGAAGCAAGGTAACTTCTCAGCCTCAGCCAGCTTTTCTTTACTGGCAGGCCACAATTTGTGACTACAAAGAGAGAGTTAAGTATTTTAAAAAGTAATTTTATAAAAATCTTAAAACAATCACAAGTCTAAACTTCTTTATTTAAAAAATCAGCTATTCTTTAAATCATCAAGGTGCTTATATATTCATTAATAACTTTTATTAAATCATACCAGGAAGCTGAGGGCAAAAAATAGGTATAAGGAAATCAATCATCATCTCGGACACTGGCTGAGCTTGAAAGAGTCGCCATCAGCCAGTGGCATTCTGGGCTATTGTTTTTGCTTCCCAACCTCAAAAAGTCCCAAGCTTTACTATTAAGAGTTTACTTTCTTCTTTTTCTTCTTCTTCTTCTTCTTCTTCTTCTTCTTCTTCTTCTTCTTCTTTTTGTTTTGTTTTTTGAGACAGGGTTTCTCTGTGTACCTTTGCTGTTCTGAACTTGCTTTGTAGACCAGGCTGGCCTTGAATGCACATCAATCTGCCTGCCTCTACCTCCCTGAGTGCTGGGTTGGATTACAGGCATGCACCGAGTAAAAGCATACTTTTCTTAACATCATTTTTTTTTCCCTAAGATTTTCTATATCAGTGCCACTAGCAAAAGCATCTTTACCTAAGCTTGATAAATATATTTTTTTCCAAATTCTTTCTAAGGGTCATTGCTAGCAATCTCCAGTTGCAGGATCTTTTCAAGTGTGCTGGTTGAGTCATTAGTCTACTCCAGCAGCAGTGCCTGAAAGAGATCAAGCATTGCTATTGTGAGCCCCATTGATGCTGCCCGGTGAGGGGCTGGAAACCCCCCATTCCCCAAGTTCTCATACAACTCATATATGAGGGGTGTGGTGACCACAAGGGCAGCAAGCAGAGCTGTGCCCCATTAACAGCTTGAAGTCCTCAGGACGCGCACCCTCACTGGTTACGCCTCTTCGAGACACCCATCGTGGGTTTGCTAAGTGGTGGGCTGCTTTCCATGAGTTCTATAGCTGTTTTGCTGTTGCTCTTGCATGGCCCCTGATACCCTGTCTCACCCCGACCCCCAAATAACAATCCCATGAGGACAGGGTTTCACAGCTGTACCTTCAGTATTCGTAAGGATTACCTGATTTGTTGCCTGGTCCTTAAAAAGCCTTTGACTAAACAATTCGATATCTAAGACTTTCTGGGGGGAAATCTGCTTCTAATCGCCTATGACGAGTATTCCCTTCAGAAACACCACCGCCTACACAGGCCATTACAGTGTCCACATGCACTTTCTATTTAGCAATAGATCCTGGAGTTGCTTTCATATCAACATGAAATCTGTTTGCCTACAAAGACTCCCACTGTGTAGAGATGCTACTGTGTGGTTACCACGCTAAACACAGAAACCTTTGTGGGCTTTTGTATTTGAAGCAACCCTTCAGCTTTAATGATGTTGGATCTAACAGCTAAGACTGGGTGGGCATAGCTCTAGCACTGTACACATACATCTGTCTAGGATTGGGCAACAGCCTAATTAGGGAGACATCACTGCCATTTCATAGAGCAGAAGCCGCCCCGAGGGTAAGCTACCCGCCCCTTGTGAGTGAGGACAGCACAGCAGGAACCCAGCTCAAGGGCTGAGTTGGACAGGATCCTGGGGCTGCACCTCATGCAGTGTTTCCAGCGCTCTGGCAGCTCATTGTTTTCTCCCAGATGCGTTGATGGTAGAGTCACTGGGGCAAAGGGAATACATTTGAATTGCAGCAGAGGTCAATTCCCCTTCGAAGGAGGGTGCACCAAATTTATATTCCACAGTTAACATTGCCTGCGTGCTCTCTGTTTTCTGCTGGTTTAATGGGAGGGAGACAGGCAGGCACTTTTAAGTTTGTATTTTCAAAAAGCTAACTGCAGTCGGTGACTCTGTTGCCACACATGCACTAGTGAAGCCCTCGCCTTTGCTTCTTTTGTCTCTATCTGGCTTCTGGGTGTCTGGTGCGTGGAACTGGCTCTCCGTGGTGTTCAGTGATTGAGACAGTTCCTATGTTACCTCCCAACAAAGTTTTTTAAAGTTTTATGTAATCGAACTTATTATTGTTTCCATTTCTAATTTTAGTTTACATGTCCTTCATGAGACTTCTCCAACACCACTTTAAACTGTGTGTCTATAACGCTGTCTCCCAGATACTTACGTTTCTCATTGTGTTATAGTTGGAGACCTTGATCCATCTTCAACTTACTTTATTGAAGTCAGTAATCAGCTTTCTACATTTTCTCTCTGAGTGGCTAGCCCATTATCCCAGTTTATTTATTATAAGTAAAGAACATCTATTTTTGACCTTAAATGCTATTCACTATATGTTTACAATGCCTACTGGGCATGTTTGTGATTATTTTGGGAAATAAATATGTACTCAGTGGCCACTAGGAAACTTTCATAGCTCTTTAGTGACTATTCAGATGTGATTGTTCACCCTATCCCACTGTTTTGGCCCTTTGTGTGTTTTTACAGACAGATGTCACATGAATAGGCAAACCATATTGGTATCAGAGCTGTGGCAGATGTATAGGTTTAAGGGGACAGATCTCAACTATTTCAGGCATGTTGTTCCAGTTTCAGTGTCTTATGTGACTTGGATCTAAAGCTGTTTCCTTTATTAATTTATTACATTTACTGTTAGTGTGTGCACTCACATGCCACAGTGCACTGTAGAGGTCAGGCGATAGCTTTTGGGAGTCAGTGTTCTCCTTCCACCATGTGGGCTTCAGGAGTTACTCTGGTGTCAGCCTGGTAATAAATAAGCCATTGTCCTTTGCGCCATCACACCAGCCCTAAACACTTACATTCCCTCCTGTTAGTGGTATCTTTCCCATGGATTTTGAATTAGTTATTTGTTTGAGATATGGAAAGTTTTGACTTCCTTGTGTTCTGGGTTTATTTTGGCCACCTTATTGGGCTGTGTCAGCAATTACAAAAGTAAAAAGTATGAATCACCTCTACTTCCTTACAAGCCTTGTGTGTGTTGGGTCTCCTTTCAACTTTTGTTTTGTTTTGTTCGAAATAAGGTCTCTAACTCCTGGGCTCACATATTCTTCCTGACCATACACCATCAGGTTTTGTCTTGTTTTTACTGAGAAAGGATGCCACACTTTGTGTGTTATATGTGCAAGTACATGTTCATGTATTCATACATGCTGGAATGCATGGGTGCTGGGTGCGTGCAGAGGCCAATATCAAGAGTCTTCTATCACTTCCCACTTTACTTACTCAGTTTTTTGAGACAGGGTCTCTCACTGACTCAGCTAAACCATGCTCAGTGAAATCTCAGAGCCGTCCTATCTCTGCTTCCCCAGGACTGAGATCACAGGCACATGGAACTTTTTCCTTCAGACAATAGTTCTCACCTGCCTGGAAACAGAGCACACCTAGTTCACCCTCACTGCACATCCATGACTGGGCCATACCACCTTTTTAGGTATATTGATGATGCCATTGGCTTGCAGCACCCTTTTGACCTTTGGCCAGCGCTTTGTCTGGAAAGAGAGACTCTGGTGAGATCTGAGGAGAGGTCTTCCTAGGTGGAAGACGGTCAGGACTGAGGGGAAAGGACAACAGAGGCTGAATGAGAAATGGGGATCCCAGGTCAGAACTTTCCTACTCATCATCCTAATGACCCATGGGCAACATGGGCAGTCACAGACATGTGGCATGGCCTCTGGGAGACAAAATAAGCACACCCCAGTGTGGAATAATGTGGTAACTAAGTGAGTATGAGAACTTAGGGGACCCTCATCTCCATGTTAATGAGCTTTCACTCATCATTGGATAAGTCCATACATGCAACAAGAGAGCAGAGAAACCAATTAACTCTAAATGAACCTGGCCACTTTCTAGAAGGCAGGATTTTTTTTTTTAAGTTTATAGTTGCAAATTTGTATATCACTGTTGAGTGAAAAATAATTAGTTGTCCAGGCATAGAAAACAAAGATAACCTACCTTAGCCTCTATAGCTCCTAAGACTCCAAGTAATGTGGTGATTGTTGCTGGACTTTCTACCGATTTGAGAGAACTTACCTCCAGTTCAGCTGAGCCTCGAAGAAGAGGCTCAGCACAAATGGCTTTGATGTGCAGTATAAACACATCCCTTCCACCATCTTCCATCCCTAATTTACTACTTTACCAAAATATTGATGTGAGAGGATTATTCTCAAGGTTGGATGGAGTGTGTGTGTGTGTGTGTGTGTGTGTGTGTGTGTGTTTTGTACATGGGGAAGACAGACGACAACCTCAGGTGTCATTACTCAAGGACCATATACCTTGTCTCTTGTTTGTTTTACTTTTTTCCATTAGAAAGAAAAGTTGGAGTGCAGATTTTAAGGGAAAGATTCAGATGAAAGAAATACTGAGAACATGGGTGTGTGTGTCTCATAGGAGAATCTCCTCCTTGCCCCCTTTTTGTTGGTCTGTTCTATCTATCTATCTATCTATCTATCTATCTATCTATCTATCTATCCATCTATCCATCCATTATCTATCTATCTATCCATCCATTATCTATCTATCTATCTATCTATCTATCATCCATTTATTTCTGAGACGCAGTCTCTTACTGGCCTGAAACTCATCAGGTGGGCTGGGCTGCCTTGCTTGCAAACCCTGGGGGAGCCACCAGTTTCTGCCTTCTGCCTCCTTGGCACTAGGGCTGCAAGCATGCACAGCCACCCCTAGATTCTTTTTAAATGTAGGGTCTTGGAGTTAACGCAGGTTGTCATGGTTTTGTAGCAAGTACTTCACGAACTCAGCTATTTCTCCAGTGCATCAAAAAAAATAAAATAAAATAAAATAAAAAAATAGTGTCTCACTCTATAGCCCAGGCTAGTCTTGAACTTGTAACCCTCTTGTCTTGGTTTACTAACTGTTTGGATTACTACAGGTGTGTGTCATGGTGGTACCTGGTCACAGTGGCTTTTTTGTGGTCTAAGATTTGAGAACATGGGTCAGCTGAAACTCTTTAGAACAGATTATTCTAAACTGGAAGAGTGGTTAGTCATTTCGTTTAGAGCTTACTGGAAGTTTGGCATGGTGTAGACACCAGAGGCAAGGCAGGGAACAAAATAAAAACCCCTGTTCCTGTGAGAGATTAGATTAGAAGGACTGGTGGGTAACAGGGGGTAGGGCCTGCTGCAGAGGGTGACCAGAATTAGCGGGGGGGGGGGGGGGAGTGGTACATGACGTGAGAGGAGAAAGCAGCATTCCATAGGGCAAGCAGGGTGGCTGCAAGCAATGCACAGTCCTGTGAGACCTGGGAAGGCTACAGACAGCATTCTCTTTGTAGGCAATGTGACCAAACTATGTCCAAAAGAACTAGGCAAGCCCAGGCAGACCATGGCTCAAATTAAAATACAAGATGTGTTCTTACTGATTTCTGTTAAAGCCCCCTCTCCCCTTAAAACTGAGGTTTTATGATATCTAGTCTTCTGGGTTATCTCAGGAGGAAACATTTGGCAGCCTAGTGAGCCTGGGCCCATGTGACTATGTGGTAACAATTAGCTGTGATTGACAGCATTTGTCCCTCTTCAGACTAGTCAAGGGTTCCCAGTCTCCTTTCCCCCAGCAGGTCACCTACCAGGCCACTGGCCCTCCTTCCCCCTTCACACCCCTACCCCACCTCACCCCCCCACCACAGACCAGAAGCTTCACCTGTAGACTCCGCTTTGAAGACAGTCTTTGTAAATCTCTCACTTATGCCGGCTTGCCATCCTGAGGAGATGACAACATTATTGGTGCCTCAAATTTGTTCCCACAGTTGAAGGAGGTTGGGTAAGGATCTGTTCATTGCACGTGAGCTTGGGGCAGAGGGAAAAAGCCCAAGTGATAGAACCCAGATTGGCTAACAGCAGTGCCCCCAGCTCAGGAGAGGACTGAGGGGCACGTGGGGCAAGCACTAAGTAGATTTCTAACTGGCTCTGCTGTTTGCTGCCAAAGTCACACCTTTCCTGGGGCTGTCCCCCCTTCACCCTGGGTTGGAATGGCTCTCCTAAAAATTGTGATCTACCTGGCTACTCATACATACTTCGGCTCCTGTAGTTCCGCACAGCTGTACAATCCCAGGCATAGCTGGATCCCCAAGCCCAGCTGCCAGCACCCTGCCAGGGAATCACGGATTGTTCTCTGTTGTTTCACAACCCAGCTCAGGAAACGCAAGGCTCCTGTTTCTCTTTTATTTTATTTTTTTCCCCCGGATTCAGTGTAAAACATGGAGTTTGGGGACTGTTGTCTCAGCCTCTGGAGGTTAGTGTTCTTCCACAAAATGGAAAGAAACCACCCCACTGTCAGACCAGGGACCTGCAGGTCTGTCTTGCATTTGTTTTTGCCCCCACAAGCCCCCTCCTCTATGCCTTATGTCTTTTCTTGGACTAGAATGAAGAGTTGGCTTCACTGAAGGAGGTTTCAGATGCCAGCCAATGGCAGCTGCCTCACAAAACTCTAAGTGTGGCTATGGTCCTGATCTGATAAAACTTTGGGGGGGGGGTGTCTTGTTTTACCCCTCTGATTTTGGTAGGATGGATTGGCCTGGCCTCTGAGATGCTGCTCTGTCCTGTGTTGTGGTCAAGCTTGAAGAATGCAGATCTGGAACTTCATTTGCTGTGATCTGTAAGGCCCCAGATAGTCGGCTCTTGAGCCCTGAGCTAGAAACAATGAGGAAACATAAGGTGTATGTTCCTAGAGTAGCAATGGAACCCAGTGAGCAGACTTGTGAAAGTCACTGCACCCCCAGAAGCTTGCTCGTTGTCTTGCGTGAAATAGTACTCCATTGCATTGGTAGCCACCGTGGCTTAGTCCTGGCCATAGTCAGCACTCACTGTTGCTGCTATTGGCCTAACCACGTCTGAAAGTTACAAGGGGACAGCTCACTTAGGCGCATACTTGTAGGGCCTTCCCCCAAGTTACTTCTTCCTGTAGAGCCACTGGGAGCAGAATGTAGCTGGGAGTGCTATGGAAACGACATGAGAGGAAGCTTGGAGTGCTCTCCCCTCTCAGAGCTTTTCCTGGCCCCAATCCTTATTTGTTCATCGTGTCTTGAGTACAATCTTGACAGCCTTGCTCTGTACCTCCAATATTGGTCTCAGCGGAAATGGTTCCCCAGTGCTTCTGAGATGGGAGTGTGGAATACTGGACACAGGAGCTTATACTACTGTGGCCTTAGTTACCCTCTCAGGCGAGCCTATCTGGCCAGCAGGAAATGTCTTGCATACACAATGATTTGTGAAACCTGTGACGTCACCTCTGCAGAGGTCCCTTCTGTTTAGTTTCTGCTAGGAAAGTGCAGGCGGAAGAGCTAGACTCTGCCCGAGCAGAGGAAGCTGTCTGGGGCTCTCTCCCATACTAGCATGCACTAGGTGCCCACGCAGCCTTGTAGACTCTGTGGGCCACAAACAAAAAAGCAGTCAGTTCGCACAAGTGGGAAATGATTAACTTGTCTTCTTTGATCCCTTCTGCCTTGTGTGAGGATGGTCAAGTGGCCGGGGTGCAGAACACTTCCATTATTTTCGACATTGCTAAGGTAAACAGTAGAAGAAATTCTAGAGAGGCTTAGTTCTGTTTGGAGAGAGAGAGAGAGAGAGAGAGAGAGAGAGAGAGAGAGAGAGAGAGAGAGAGAGAGAGAGAGAGAGAGAGAGAGAGAGGGAGTGTATACCTCTATAAACAGAACTATTGAATAAAAAATAAAAATACACCCACATCCTCTAACTTTTTCTTTATTTTCTCTTTTTTTTAAGGTCTGAATTTCCTGTTGGCATTCACAAAGATGCTTTTTATTTTTAACTTCTTGTTCTCCCCACTTCCGACCCCGGCCCTGATCTGCCTCCTGACATTTGGGACGGCCATCTTCCTGTGGCTGATCAACAGACCTCAGCCAGTCTCACCACTCATTGATTTGGATAACCAGTCTGTGGGGATTGAGGTAATGTTCCTACCGCCTTCGCTTTGTCAGCCTCGACTGAACACAAACTGCAATTCAAAACCTGTGGGGCAACATATGAAGGGAAAGAATGGGGCGGAGTGAACCTTCAATCTATGGATGTAAATGTCCTTTTCTAGCAAATTTCCTTTGAAACAAAATAAGCCCAGTACTAGATCCTTAGATGACAGTGCTGTAGATCAGGGTTGCAGACTACTACCTTTTCTGTGCAGAGGTAGACTAAGTGTTGTGCTAAAGATGGATTTCTAATCTTTAAATAGATGAATTGTTTATAAAGAGTAGCTGTGAAGCCTAAATATTTACTGTCTACCCATTTAGAGAGACACTTCACGGCAGCTTCAGTGCCTGAGAATGGCACAGAAGTTGCTTTCTTAAGTCATAAGTTTCAGTTAATATTCGTGAACACTGGTAGAAGCTGAAGCAGGCTGATTACACCAGCTTTCAGCAAGATGTGCAGCCTCCTCCTGACCTCTGAGATGAAGTCCCAAGGATGTCTTCCCTACCCTTCCTTCCTTCAGCTTTTGACAGAGGCGGGCACCATCTATTTCCATTCTGTCTCCTCTTCAGAGAAAAGAGCATCCTTGTCTATGACCAGTTGACCCCTTCTGCTTTTTTTTACAACCTTCCTTCACCTGCTCCATTTATAATCCACCCTCCTTCAGACTTCCTCTCAACTGATTGGACACTTCTGTGTTGACCACTCCACTTTCCACATACCCTTCAATGGTGCATCATCTTTCTAGTCCCGGGGAAGCCATCCTCAGTCATCTAGGTTCCTTCTTCTCTGCTTCCTATGCTTTCCTCTTCATCAACTTTCGATTCCCCTAAAACAAGGAAACCGATTCAAGGAGCAGGCAGTAAATTGTGTAAGTTTTATGGGCCATGGTCTCTGTTACAACCACTTAATGCTGTTGCATAGTGAAAAAACTAGCAATATGTAAATAAATGATCAGCACTGTGTTCAGTAAAACTTTATTCACAAAAACTGGCAGACTAAGCCAGGCGTGGTGGCACACACCTGTGATCCCAGCATTCGGGGAGGGAGAGGCAGGCAGATCTCTGTGATTCAAGGCCAGCCTGGTCTACAAAGCGAGTCTAGGACAGCCAAGGCTAAAGAGAGAAACCCTGTCTTGAAAAGGATTAAACGACTTTCAGGGTTAGATGAAAAGAAAAAAAGAAAAAAAAAAGAAAAGAAAAGCCAACAACAACAACAACAACAACAAACCCCCAAAGCCATGCAGGCCAGACTCAGTTATCTGTCAACCAATTCTATATAACTCACAGGTGAGAAGACACCTACTTTTGCTAGTGAAATGCTCAGTGGATAAAGATGCTTGCTCTGCAGGCTGGAGACCTGAGTTCAATCCCCAGAAGCTATGGAAAGATGAAAGGAGAGAGCCAACCCCACAGAGTTGTCCTTTGCCCCCCATAATGTGCCATGGCATGCACACCTACATGTTATTCTGACACAGTCAATTATTTTAAGTTAAAAAATCTCCTCGGTGAAATTCAAGTATCTCAAGCTCTCTGTGCCCATGACTTGCACTTCTCTCTTCACATACTCATGTGTACACACACAGACTCACCCACAGACACTTACAAAAGCATACATGCACTTGCACTCACAAGTATAGGTACGCATGTAAAATATAATTATGACCATACCACAACTTCGAGGTTTAAGACATTGGCTGGCTACGGAGACAGCTCCCTGGGTAAATGTGTTTCCTCCCAGAGCTCAATGCCCTGGGGCCTGAATGGTTTAAAGAAAAGTAAAGAACAAAGAAGAGAGACAAAAAGGAAGGAGCTAGCAGAGAGCAGAAGCTGCAGCACTGCAGCTCCTAGGGGGAGACCAGAGAAAGCTAGAAAGAGGTGAGAGAGCAGCGAAAGGGAGCTGGTAAAGCGGCCAGGGCTGAGTGTCCAGGAGGTGCGGGGAGTTGGGGGGAGGTGTGGGAGGGTTGGAGGGGGCAAGGCGGGGGGGGGGTACAGAAGGCTCTAGGAGCTGGACAAGACATAGGAGCTGGTCAAGACACGGTATGGCATAGTCAAGGCCAGGCATGTGGAGGGGAGAAGCAGTTGAGAGGGGCGGGCTCTAGAATGTGGGGTCAAATCTGAAGGACGGCAGGAGCTAGCAGAAACAAATGACCCGTACATACTTTAGGAGAGTCAAGTGACCAAGTCCCTTAGAAGAAAGCTCCTATGTGCCAATTCCTGGGTTCAGCACCAGATAAAGGGGAAAAAAAAAAAAAAAAAAAAGAAGGGAGGACGTAACTGCTCCTAGGCTTTGTGAAGGAAAATGCTTATTGTGGATAAAAGGGGGAGCAGAGCCAGAAGCTGGGACATCTGGGGGAGTCCAGAGTTAGCATGACCCCGAGCCATGTGAGGAGAGGAGGAAGGGGAGAGGGAAGAGCCAGACCAAGAGGCCACGGGGTAGAGGAAAAGGGCCAGGTAACCAAAATGGAAGAGCAGCTGGGGGAAGGGCAGGGCTGAAGAATTTTAAGTTAGGGCGTGGGGTGTGCCAGCCTAGCACTGTAACAAACAGGTAGGGACTGAGGAATGCTGGGAGAGCCTGGCTGCCAGGTCTGCTTTCGTATGTTAAACAGGCACCTCAGCCATCTGTCCCAGGTTTGAGACCTAACAGGGCCCCCACATAGCAGAAGGTGAGACCCATCTCTAACTTGCCTTCTAAACTCCACACGTGTGCTATGACACACATTCCAGCACATGTACACACACAGGCAATAAAAAATAAAAACCATTAATTTTAAAATTTGTCTGAGCATAGAAGAAAGAGGGGCTCGTGGGGCTGGGCTCTGCCTCCTCTCGGGGAACTGTCAATAGTCTGGAGCTGCCGTGGGTATAGGGAGTTACTGTGTCCAGTGACATAGCCACTGGCAAGTTATCCAGAAGCCACTGGCTCCTTCTTTACTCATGCCGATGTGGATTCTGTCAGTTTCAAAGGAAACTCCCATTTCCTCAAACGCCACTATGTAGTCCTGGACTACAGGAGCCTAGAGCCAGCATTCCTGAGAAACTTGTGAAGCCAACATTCCCTCCACCAAAGGAGCCACTTGCCCCGATCACTGGCAGAAGGGACACATGGCTACTTGTAAATACCTATTAGCAACACCGAAGTCCATGCTGGCCTGCAGTCTCTCTCCCTCACTATCACAAGTACCTATTACACATCTCAAAGTGCGTGCTAGGGCCGTTACTCTAAACCCCCTCCAGCTCCCGGCTTCCTTGCTCCCTACTCATTCTCCTTAAAACCCTGCTATTTTTGACAGGCTTTCTCCCCCCCCCCCACCCCCTGTCTCTGCATCCCTCCATCCCTGCTCCTGCTCTGATCTGCTGCTCTGGACTCTTCCAGGTGTCTCTGGCTGTTCTCTCTCTCATCTACAATACAAGCTTTCCCCTTAAGTGTAGCACGGAGCCTTCGTGTCATTAGTTTACATAGATTCTGAGCTACTCAAAACAAAACAGCATGAAAGTGGGAGGGAGATTTGATGGAGGTCCAGAGGCAGGAGTGGTCAGGGCCAGAGAAGCTGAGGCGGGGGGGGGGGGGGGGGTGCGGGGGGAGTGTGATCAGATCAAATTATATACATGTATGAAGATTTCAACGAACAAATTTAATTTCAAAAGTTAACTGAGAAAGATACTGTCCCTGTGACTTCAGAAGTCAGCAGTTATGATCTCTCAGTACACAAAGGATTGGCGAGAGAGGAGAGAAACTCACACTTCACCTAAACTTTGTCTTGCATCTTAGGGAGGAGCCCGGAGGGGTGCTTTCCAGAACAGCAACGACCTGGTCCTTTATTACTTCCCAGATGCCAAGACAGTGTATGAAGTGTTCCAGCGAGGACTTGCTGCATCTGGTGAGCCTGGCCACCTGGCCTTGTCTATAAGAAGCCCCAGCTGGCTTTGGTTAACCCTTGTCCTCCTGGTCAGTCTTCTAACCCTCCAGCAGTAGGAAGGCTGGAGCCCACAAAGAACCAATGGATGCAGTAGAGGCATAAAGCAGAAAGTCAGTATGAGGGCTGCTGGGAAGAGTACAGAATTCAGGTCTTCTACATCGGGTTTCAATGCACTCTGCTTTCTAAACTGCTCTCAACAGAAGAAGCAGATTCCTTGCTTAGGCATGAATCAGTGCTGTGCAGGCAGGTGTTTTGATGAGCTTGCTACACGTTGTCTCATTAGCTTCCCAGAGAGAAATAATTTGTATGGGCAGACCACAAAAGTATGCTCACAGGTGAATTCTTATATATTATGTTATGAAACATAAGTTACTAAAATGAGCATTTCCTGCTGCTGGAGATTTGAGTACAAAAGACATTCTGCATGCTAAGCTCTACAGTATTTATGGAAATATATATAGTATACATATATACATATGTATACATGTTTATGTGTGTATATGCCAATTCAAATTTATTGTGTATAATGATAAAAACAGAAGGTCAATAAAACAAAAGTTAAACAGACTTGCAACATTATATTGTACTAGCTAATTTTACATCAACTTGATACAGCTGGAGTTATCTGAGAGGAGGGAGCCTCGTTTGAGACAGTGCCTTCACAAGATTGGGCCGCAGGCAAGCCCGAGGAGAGGGATAGTGGAGGACCCCACTCACGATGGGTGGTGCCACCCCTGGGCCGGTGGTCTCGGGTGCCACCAAGAAAGCAGGTTGAGAAAGTCATGAACAGTCCAGTAAGCGTTCCCCCTCCTGGGCCTCTGCATCAGCTCTTGCCTCCAGGTTCCTGCCCTGTGTGAGTTCCTGCCCTGACTTCCCTCTGTGATGGACTGATACCTAGAAGTAAAAGAAATCCTGTCGTTTCCAAGCTGCAGCTGGTCACGGTGTTTCATCACAGCAACAGAAACCCTAGCTAAGAAAGCTTGCTAACCTTATTTGCTTATTTCTTATTTTTCTGCTTTGTTCAGTGTAGATTTGTATCAGCTATAATGCAAGACTATAAGCAAGCACATATGGCCCAGTGTTTACACAAAGACATACCGATTAATTTTGATTTTAAACTTAGAACAGACTCACTCTGTGCCTTCTAAAATGAAAATTCGATGCACAATACATGGTGCAAACACAGTTTATCAAACAATACATTTTTTCAGCTTTAGAAAAGCATGAAGCTGTGCTGTCTGTGGGAAAATGAATACAACTGAGAATAGCATGCTAAGTGCGTCAAGTCAGTCTCATGAAGCGTGTGTCATGTTTTCTCTCAACTGTGGCTCCTAGACTTTGTAGAGATGTAAACCCATGTAAGTACGTATGAAAGGTTTCTTGGAAGGGAACTTTCTACACGATGTCTCCACAGGAGCCTGTGCCTAGCACTTCTGGGTCTAAATTAGCAGATTCCATGCAGGTAATGAAGAGCAAATCAGACATTGAAGGCTTCGCTTCTCTGGGGAATTCAGACAGTAGATGCTAAAGCTGAATTTCCTTTATGATTTTCTGCCACTAGAAAGTTCTATTAAGTAACTAGACTATGTGATGTTTGTTCTAAAACCAAAACATTCCACATGTTCTATGGGACTGAGAGGGCATTTTGTTTAGGATCTTTTGACAAATTTAAATTAGAATTCAAGTGGTAAGGGTAATACAGCTTATTGTGCCTGCACGCTTATGACCTGCCATAGAAGAAAATGACAGTTCTGATGCTATGTGGGAAGGAACAGTCAACCAGTCCCTTTAACTCCCAGACTCACCTGGGAATTTGGTTAAAATGTGTACTCTTTGGTTCAACATTTCTTTCATTGAATCAGAAATCCAGGAAAGGAGACTCAATAATTCTTGTATTATAGAGTAGTTCGGGGGATTTTTGTATGCAGTGTAAACTCTGCTTAGCTGTGGGTGTCCACCTGGCCACGGTGTTGTTGTCACCCACACTCCTGGAAGGTCGTCACACTTAGAGCCCCTCCAAGGCTGAGCAGCGTAAGTTAAACAAGGAGGTCAGGAGTTAGTTTGAGGGCAAAAGCTGATGGGGCATGGCGTTTAATGAGATGTGTGCTGTTTTCCCTTTGGAGTAATTATTGGACTTGCTCCTTGTCCAGGGGCCTCTTCTGGCACTCTTATTAAGCAGGAAGTAGTGAGAAGGTGTGGAAGAGTCTCCTCCACCCCCGTGGGCTCCCCCCACTCTTACCAGGAAAACTTCAGTTTGGCCCAGTTCTTTATAACTCTTAGCCCAGTGGGAATGGCAGTAGTTATGGAGATCAGGCTTGTGCCTGCTATGGTATATGCGTTCAATCAACAGTAGCTGTCATTAGTTCATTAGTGACTAAGATCAGGACAAAGGCTCTCACTGCTGGGCCCAGAGACAAAGCCTTTGGGGATTAGTGACCACGGTCAATGGGCAGGTCAGGTCTTGCCACACTCCAGGAAATATTTTGTCCTGAGATTTCACTTCTTGACCTTCTCCTCAGCTGTCTCAGCAGGAAGAAAGTGACAGTGTTTCCCTTGGACAGTCTCCTCACCCATTTCTCAGATCTCCCTAAGAGGAAGAGCTATGTCTTTCCTGCTTTCCTTCCTTTCCCCCTTCCATCACTTCATGTATTTGCCCTTGAGTCCTCAGTGATGGTTCCTTTGGCAAACCTGACTTCCTCTCAGCAATTTGGCCGACCTCCTAGACTCTTCATTCATTTGTTTGTGTCCATTTTTTATGGTGGTGCTGAGGCTTGAATCCAGGGCCTGTTGCATGCCAGGTCCATGTTCCACCACTGAGCCACAATCCCATAATTCCCCAGACTTGTTCGATTTTAAGGCAGACTAAGTGGTTTAGATGTTTATAGGTTGAATTCTCTCACTGTCCAATGTAAGACATAAACTGGGAAATACTGCAGGCAAGTATGTGGGTTTTTGTTTTGTTTGCTTTTTTTTTTTTTTTTTTTTTTTTTTTTTTGGTTTTTTTCTGAGACAGGGTTTTGTTGACTCTGTTTCTTAGCAATTAAACTTTATTATACAACCCAACTAGCTTATACAAGAAGGAAAAAGGTTAAAGGAACAAAAGAGTGAACCTTCCGGTAGCCGTTCCATGGGACGGGTCCTTAGGTGTCTCTCTGGCCCGAGTGCTGGCCCAGCTGGTCCGCTGCTCTCACACTCTCTCGCCCAGCTGACTTTGTTATTCTCTCTTCCCCAACTGCCTGAGTCACGTGAGAAGGACAGCCTCCTTCTCCCGGTGAGGGTCCATTAGAAAGACAATAGTCCAGGTGGGGTTCTCAGGTCTGCTTCCTGAATTCCAGACCCAGGATGGCTCCACTCAGTCTGTCACAAGGTATTCATGGGGTGCCCCAAGGGTAAAGCCCGCCAAGATTGCTCCCACCTGTGACAAGGCTTATTCTTTCCTACAGGGTTTCTCTGTGTAGCCTTGGCTGTCCTGGACTCACTTTATAGACCAGGCTGTCCTCGAACTCACAGCGATCTACCAGCCTCTGCCTCCCAAGTGCTGGGATTAAAGGCGTGCACCACCACACCCGGCTCTGTATTTGTTTTTTTATAGTCTATGTAGGACTTTACATCTTAGAAGACATGCTCATATAAACAAGTAAAGTATGTGAACAGCTGAGTCATGAGAATAGATAAAAAATAAACATAATGTGTTTAAACAGATGAAAGTAATAACTTTTTAAATCTACAAGGCCAGAAATCAATTTTAAATCAACCTACAAGAGTGTGTTAAAATCCAATTGGTTGAACAAAAGTAAATGTTTACAACAGTCCAGCCAAGTAGCACAGAGCTGGGTGCCAAAGTCCCAGCCCCTTCTGACCCAGTTTGCTTTCTAATGCTGTGATAAAAGCCAGAGCCAGACGTAACTGGGGAAGGAAAGAAATGGCTTGGCTTCTCTTTCCTTAGTCACAAATGGAAGTCAGGGCAGGAACAGCAAGCAGAAGTAAGGACCACGGGGAATTCTGCTTACCTGCTTGAGTTTTAATACAGCCCAGGCCCACCTGCTCAGCAATAGCACCATCCATGGGCTGGGCCCTCCCATACCACTCACTAATCAAGGAAATGCCCACAGACTTGCCCACCGGCCAGTCTGAAGGAGGCTGTTTCTCAGCTGAGGCTCCCTCTTCTCAGATGACTCCAGCTTGTGTCAAGTTGACATTTTTATTTTATACTAAGGAACTAAGCAAATACACTAAGTTAAACATACAAATTATTCAGAGGGACTCAGGCACTTGAAACCATTATATAGATCCACAATGAAATAGTCAACTACCATACAGTCCTTCATCTGGTAGATGTTGAAATATCTACAGAGGAAAAAAATAGCGTGGAAATGTTAAACCAAATTGGGAGTGGAAGCACAGAACCAAATTTCTCTGTTTATTCCAAATACGTGGATGAGAAGATCTGTACAAAACTGTGTATAAGAGCATTGGAAGGAAATAGTATTTATAATAAGAATCATGATGATTCATATTTTGATTTTTATATTATACTTTTATTATAGAGATGCTCAATTTTTTTTCTCTCTTGCATTCAGTTCAGGCTGTTTATTCATATTACATGGACTAGTCCATATTGGTGGCCCAAATGCCCATTTATCATGGAGCCAGCACTGAACTACCCTGTCTTTTACTACTTCCTAAATGTTTGTCCTTGAATTTCCTGGATACCAGAGAAACCCAGATTCTTGCTAGATTTAGCCTTTGTGTCTTGGCCTCTTCTAGTTGCTTTTTTCTCTTCTCTGGTCCAAATGATTTGCAGTTAGGATTGATTTGCTTTCTTTCAATGTCATATGTTGTAGACAATGGACCTTGCTTGGGATACAGAAAGCCAAACCAGGCCTACAAATGGATATCCTACAAACAGGCAAGTCAAGCTTCGGCTTCAGGAACTGCTCCTGCTCATGCGTCGCGAGCTGCTTTGGTCTCTTCTTGATCCTGACCTCTTCTCTCTGACCCCTTATTTTCTCTCCTAGGTGTCTGATCGAGCAGAGTACCTGGGCTCCTGTCTTTTGCATAAAGGATATAAACCATCACAGGACCAATTCGTTGGCATCTTTGCTCAAAATAGGCCAGAGGTACCATGTTGAAGCTAACTAAATGAACTGATGTCCTCCAGTATAGCATTCTGGCTCATGCTGATGATTTACTAACGCTATTTAAAGATTCCACAATGCTTATTCTCCTAGTCCAAAAGAGCTGGGCTCCCAAACCTCCTTAAATCCCCTCGGAGTGTCTGTGAGTCTCTAGTCTGCATGGTTGGACTTGCATTTCCTACTTCAGTGTGGATCCTTTTAAGTCACTGATTTTCATACGAGGGAAATAAGGGCATTGTGAGGGATGGCTACATAAAATCTTGAAGGTGTTGAAGAACAGGATGAATCAGGTTAGAACTAGAATCTCTACTTTGTACTTGACATGGTAAACCAAGGCATCCATGGCTATTGAGACTGGCCATCAGCATCTTCCCACAGTCAGCTGGGAGCAGATGCTGCACACTAAGATGGTTGGAAGTAATCTTATTCCTAAGTTTCAATACAGTCACCAAGCCCAATATCCTAGGAAAGAGACTTTGTGGGCTCATGCGTTTACTAGAGCCTTTGCTTTAGTCAGATTTCTAAATTAGTCCTGAAAAGTACTGTGTACCCAAATTTTGGAGCTTCAGTAAGAACAAGTGACCTTACTTTAGTCTAGAAACTTAACATCAAACTTGGTGTATCAGTCTTCCATGACCTCCAAGGCAAAACATGAGATTAAGGTGCCCATGGTTGAGTTTCTCCTGATGCAGGCGGGAGAAACTCTTCCCCTCTTCTCTCTTCTCACACTGTCTTTTCTCTGTGCACCTCTATCCCTGGGTATCATTTTCATCTCTGGATTATGACCATATTCTTATGTCCATATTTAACCTTACAGCCACATTGAGGGTTAAGGTTTCAACATGAATTTGGGGGAAGAGGATGGGGATCCATGTCAGCCTATAAGACTAATCTGCCAGTTAAGACTAATAGCTAGAAGATAAGAGTATTTGTGACATTTTCATGCTTGTAGATGTGTGGACACAGTGACATGATTTTCTTCTTCATTCATTTCCAAGTTTTTATCTCCATGTTCATAGCCCAGTACTAACAGTTGTTTGAAGTTCTGTCCAGCCTCCCTGGACAAGAAAATCTTGACCTCCTCATCCCACCCCCAGCTCTGGAAAGTGGTCTCTGCCTCCCATAGTCTCCATGGCACTTTCCATGTCTCTTAGGGGGGAAATGACCACACTCTTCCTTTGTGTGCTGGTCTACCTTGGTTTTGTGCATATCTTAACTCACTTATTTAAATGTTCCTTATAGCAGGATCAGTGGCAGTACCTATGGTCATTCCTAAAGTTGTTTTTTTTTTTTTTAAATAAGTATACCAAATAAGTATTTGTTAGTTGAATGCCTGAATCAATGTGCTTCGAAGTCAACTTCTAGTCTTTAACTTGAAATTTTTCTCTGCAGTGGGTCATCTCTGAGTTAGCCTGTTACACATACTCCATGGTAGCTGTCCCCCTATATGATACATTGGGAGCAGACGCCATCATATATGTTATCAACAAAGGTAACACTTTGATATTACATTATAATTTTATTCTTTCTTTAATTTGGCTGTTTTCTTTCTCTTTTCTTACTTTCTGATATTATAGTACTTAGGATATCATTTACATGGAAGCCACAAAAAGTCTTATGAGACAAAAGGTATGCTTAGATATGAGGTTGAGCAAAATTAAGATGGCATAGGATAGTAACATGTTAAAAGGCAAGATTACTTTGAACACATGGGATAAAAGTCTGCATGACCTAAGCCCCAGTACAAGTACAGGGTTTATTTCCTATTTCTTTGAAAGCTAAGTCAGTATAACTAAGCAATTTGCACCAATATGCTTGTGAATGCATAGAAGAAAACTGCCATTGTTAGTAAAAGAAGACCAAGGTCAGCTGGTAAGCACATCCCTCTCACATGGCTCATGGAGTATTTCTTGTCTCGGCATTGGTAGGCACAGTAGATCCATTTGAATGATAGATACTACTGAAATATTCTATTTGTGAGGACAAGAATCAGAGAAAATGATGACATTTAGAATCATAAAACGTCTGCCTTCTAAAGACTCCATTTGCACTCGCCTTCCCCATCTGTTCCCTGCTCTGCAAAACATAACAGCAGGAAAACACCCCAGTAGACAGTATTTAAATGAGCTTTCTTAAACAAAAGGATTTACATAGTTCCAGAAATTAAAATGTGTCAGCAACACTAAAAAAAAAAAAAAAACAAAAAACAAAAAAAACCCAAAGGGCTTGTATTTTAGTTAAATTCACTTTTTCTTTTCCCTTTTTATAATTAGTAGAGTCAGCTTGAATTCTGCAAATCTTATTTACAGATATAATATCATTAGGGATCTGCTGGGCTTGACATTTAGTCCCTGTTTTTGCAAAGTAGCCATGCATCTAACAGAAAAGGGTGGTAACTTCTGGCTTGGTTTCTGCTTTTAGCTGATATCCCCGTGGTCATCTGTGATACACCCCAAAAAGCAACTATGCTAATAGAAAATGTAGAAAAGGGCCTTACCCCAGGCCTGAAGACAGTCATCCTCATGGACCCCTTTGATGATGACCTGAAGAAGAGAGGAGAGACGTGTGGAGTTGAGGTGCTATCCCTGGAGGATGCTGAGGTATGAGTCAAAATAGCTTACAGTTAGATAGGTGAGTTAGCAGCAGCAGCATGCAGACCAGCTACACAAAAGCACAGGGCTCTTGTTGTCCAAGAACAGCATACAAGACATAAGCAAGACTCAGAAGCCTGAAGAAAAACTTCTTCAAGACACCAGCAAAACTCATGACAGAGGTGGACACATTTCCTTGGCTAGCTATATACCCTTCTGAGTATCAAATGTAAGCGTAGAGAGGAATCAAAGGTGCTTATGACTGTGGCCCCTGATGCGAGTTACCTGGACTCCCATCCTAGTTCTGTATCTGTTACAAGGCACATCTCTCCCTCGCTCTAAATGGAGGATCAAAATGGCTCTAATCTCACAGATATGTTGGCAAGAGTTAAATGGATTAGGGTGTGTCATGGTCTTAGATGTCTGGACCTTAAGAGAATGGTGAGATTTGAGGTGCACCCTTCTTTAGATTAACTATTCTTGAGAAACTGTCTTCTTTTCTGGTGCTTCCATTGTACATCAACATTGGCCTGCAGGCTCAATCCAGGTTAGAAACTGGGAGGTTGGGAACAAAGAAAGGGAGAGCTGAATTTGTTTGCCCAACCTCAACAACTTTTTTCTTAATCTCCTGTGCATTTAGAATCTAGGCAAAGAGAACTTCAAGAAGCCAGTGGTAAGTGTCCTTCCTGAATGGGTTTTGTAGTAGTCCATTCTCGGTTCACAATGGGCTGACACCCTTGTGCTTCTCCTCCAGCCTCCGAACCCAGAGGACCTAAGTGTCATCTGTTTCACCAGTGGAACTACAGGTCAGTGTCCATGAGACCTTGACAGAGCTCCCAGGGAGCCAGGGACAAGGCTAAGACCCAGAGCATACTTGGCCACTAGCCTTGTCCTAAAGTGCTTACAACCAAGGCACTTATGAATGAATTCCCAGATAGAGAAACAGGAGCATAACGCAATAGATTCCTTTGAATACACATGGTGGGATTTACACGCTGTGGATTTTAGGAGTCTTAAAGGGGATTTCAAAGTGTCAACTTTTCCCTCTACCCTTCCACTGTTTAAATTAGGCATACCACTAGGATCATAGCACATACCATTGGGATGGTTTAAGGGACATACATACCACTGGGATGGCTTCGTTTAGCAGGGAAACTCAGTGATGCTTCTCCACAGTTGGTTGTGTCCTTGCTCGACAACATTAGTAGAAGGTTTACTTGTATTTATTGTGGACCACTCCAATATGCTTGGTTTATAAAGTTTATAGCAATATTGTTGGGAGATCTTTGGTATGTCTTAAGTATGTGAACAGCACTTGTAAGTTTCTTTTTGACTGGTGTCATCTGAGACTGCTTGTGCTGAAGGTGTAAGTAAAAGGCCAAGAATACAGGAAGTGGTAGGATTTCTGGGGGCATGAATCATTCCTAAGCAAAGGCATATATGTCTACAGAAAGCTACAGTCAAGAGGACAAACTTTTGTCTCTAGAACAGAACCAAACGGAACTTACCATCTTTCAAGGCCACTAAGGATCTTTCTCTTCACCTCTGCTTTCCTACAGGTGACCCCAAAGGAGCTATGCTAACCCATCAAAATGTTGTTTCAAACATGTCTGCTTTCCTCAGATTGCTGGAGGTCAGTGGTCAGTCAAGAAAGAGGCCCTTGCTGCAATGTGAATTAGCTATAAGATTTTTAATTATGGAATCTCCGCAGTTAAAAGTTGACTATGTCTCCTCATCACTGGGACAAGTTACCTGACATAAGTCACTTAATGGGGGAAGGGCTTGTTTTGGCTTAAAGTTTGTGGCTTTACAGTCCATCTTGATGCCAGGCAGCTTCCCTTGTGAGGCTCCTGGAACTGGGATTCTTCATACCTTGGTGGATCAAGGACCAGCAGAAAGGAAGTGGGGCTAGAACATAACACCTCAAGACACGCCCCAAGTAGCTGCCTTCCTCCAATGAGGCTCTACCCCCTAAAAGGTCTATAATCTTAGAAGACAGTACAGAGTACCAGGTGTTTAAGACACAAGCCTACAGAGGGGCCTTCTGCGTGCAAGCCACAACAGTCCCTCAATACGGAGAACAGTCCTTAGGGCTGCATGTCAGGCCTGTCTTTTAGAATCCCTGCAAGTCCCTAGATTCTATACAGTCAAAAGTACTTAATGGCTAAAGAAAAAAAAAAAATGTATCAGGTTTTGGGATACCTTGAGTGTAAGGAGGTGTTTATGTGCTACAGATTTCAAGAATCTTAAATATAATGTCAAAATGTCATTTTTCCCCCTCTACCCTGCTACTCTCTCAGTTAGACGGGACGGTTTCAGTTAGACAGGCTTATTCACAAAAGAATGAGAATTGCGGTTGTACATCTTTGCACCAATCCATTGTTGTTTCTTTGTTCCCTCATCTACAGCCTATCTTCCATCCCACCCCTGATGATGTGACCATATCCTACCTTCCGTTGGCCCATATGTTTGAGAGGGTTGTTCAGGTGAGTGCCCTGTGTACCTAGCAGGGAGGAAGGGGGGTGGGTTCCACATTTATCCAAAAGCCAGAGATGCAAGACATTCCTAGTCCTTTCTCTACAGACTTAAGCACAGACAGGCCATCGGATCCTTTGAGTTCTGACTTACTCCAGTCCATCTAGTTAGTCTGCATGCCAAAGGAAGCTAATACTCGCTCCTGACTTAACAGCGTACCTAACTGTCTGCCTTCTCTCAAGCCTGAGCTGACTCACCAGATGTTGTGTCATCTTTTTTACTTCTTAGTTAGAATTTTTAGGTGATCTGGGGTTAAAGGAAAAGGGACATTTGATCCAGATCAGGGCCAGCTATCCGCAGGGAGCATTTGTGTGAGGAGGAATTGCCAGGCACCATGTATGTCCCTTCTGGAAGTGGTCTCCAAAATTCCCAGTCATTCTGAAGCTGATTTGAGAACAAAAGAAAGCCTGACCTTTCAAAATCTCAAGTGCTGTGGTAGGGAGGCCTTTCCCCTCCCTCTGCCCCCAGTATCTCTTCACCCGGTATAGGATCATTTGTTGCTGTATTTATTTGAATAAAACTTTACATATATTTTAGCATCTCTCAAATTGGGACAGTCTTAATTGAAGACATGTTTTTCGGTTTTAACTGGCCATGGTTTTTCTTAGTGCTACAAAAAGTTCCTTATGAAGGATGGTATCTTAGGCTGGCACACAGAACTGTCGTAGAGCCTCAGGGTAGGACCCACAGCCTCACAGTCTGTTATCTGTCTTGCCATCTCAACAGTGATACGTTTCCATCTTTTATTGGGGTAGGCTCTCAGAGACCTGCCCTGGGTATCTGTTGGTAGGAAGCAGGGGTTATGCAGAGGGAAGTGCCTGTGAGTTTCGGCTTACTTTCTCAGTTCCATCGGAGACAGGACCCACCTAGTGATCCCTGTCTTGTCCTCCATCTTGTTTCAGACTGTCATATTTTCCTGTGGAGGCAAAGTTGGGTTCTTCCAAGGAGATATCCGGTTGCTACCTGATGACATGAAGGCTTTGAAACCCACAGTATTTCCCACAGTGCCTCGACTCCTTAACCGGGTCTATGATAAGGTAGGAGCCTTGTTTCTGTTGGGATTATATTGAGACAGCTCTGAGGGACTGTATCATGAAAAGAACCAATTCCTTCTCTAGCTGAGCCTCAGCAGGTATCTATATAAGCCATGTTACAACTGCAACTGTGAGAAGCCATAAGAAACATCCCCTTTTCTCCGAATAACATTGCCAATCCGAGGAAAAACTGCACTCAGACTTGGGGGAACATCTCAATTTTTAAGCAATGCCCTGCAAAGTTCTTCCTCTGATTTGCATGAGCTGGTCACATAACTTTTCGCTGAGGTGCCACATAGAGGTAAATGTTTGATATGTGTTTGCTCATTTAACCCTGCTAAGAAACATAGGAAACCGTGGTTGTTCACCGAGCTCTGAGGAGGAGGAAGCAGAGCCTTGGTTGTTCAAGAGCTTCCTCAAAGTTGTAGCTAGGAAGGAAAAGGAGTGAGAATAAACGTCCACTCAGCAGTGCTAGCTGTCATCGAGCACTGCTCACCCAAGCTGCAAAATGATGATTTTCCTAATTCCAACTCTCGTGTTTCTTTTCTATTCCTTAACTGACGTTCTACCATGAAGACCTAACAAATGTTTTATTCTCTCTTTAATCCATCACTCATAAGTATAATGAATTTATGCCCCTCAGTGATCCTCAAAAGTGGCCAGGAGGATTTTTTTTTATTATTACAAACTCATCTTTACATTTGTATTTCCCACCCACTTTAGTCATTCATTTTGATGTTTTAAGCGTGTCCATCAAATTCTTGTGTGTCCTTTTGACATAACCCCAGTAGTCTATGATGGGTTCCTTCTTTCTGATATAAGATGCCCTAAGCGCTCTCTCTCTCTCTCTCTCTCTCTCTCTCTCTCTCTCTCTCTCTCTCTCTCTCTCTCTCTCTCTCTCTCACACACACACACACACACACACACACACACACACGCACATTCCATAGATCTGGAGCCGGGGGAAGGGACACCGTTATTTATATGCTTTGGCCCCTATCTCTCAGATTCTGATATTGGCATTCAGGCTTACCAGAGGCCAAGCTGCACTATCATGAGAATGGACAGTATTCTAGAACACATGATGTGTGGACACTGAAAGCCATGTTAACAATTGTTCCAGTTCCTCATCGGACTGTGGAATCATTAGATTGGGTTGTTTTGTTTTTTATGTTGTTGAACTTTTTTATTTTTGAGAGGAAGTATTTAAAGATATTAATACCTAATAAATACTCGGAATCTGGAACTTATTTCATAAAATGGAGATTCTGTTAGGTGAATTTCCAGCCATAGCTTTTTGTCAGTCACTTGTTAGGAAAGCTAGTCATGGGACTGTTAAAGGCAAGCAGTTTGTAATTAAGAGGGGTACCAGGCCTGCCAATGATGTAGGCAGCATTAGTGTACCTCAGAACCAGATGGAGAGACATAGATAAATGATGTCACAAGCATGAGTAGCCACTCACAGCCTGGGTCACAGCCTGGGTCACAGCCTGGACTGGGGAGCAAGGATGGATGACTCTGGCTGTCTCCAGGCCTGTAAATGGAAGCACAGGTCAGGAGAGGCACCCTGTTCATTTTGAACTGGAAAGAGCTCTACTGTCCCTGAGTGCAATATATAACTTCTGAAGGTGGGAGTACAGGGGTTAGTTCCTGTGGGCTGTACATGTGGACGCTCTTCTCGCAGGAGCGCGGTTGATAGTTGTGGAGTTATGCCAGGGTCATAATAGTCAGGAAAATAACATGAACTGGGAAAACTATTAACAAGCGTGTAAACCCAAAAGGGAGAGATGATGTCATTAGGGATTGTTGTTGGATTTTGTGTGATGTGGTTAAGGTGCATTTGTCATAAAGGTGGTAATTTTACAGGTGTAGAGGATGTGAAAATGTCATTAAGGCAGAAGAGAGGAAGAGGTGGGACTAATTTTTAAAAATCAAATTCCTAAGCGTTTCTCTGGGCCACTAAATCAACAGCCACAGGTGACCATGTGCATGGAGTCATTTCCTGTCTAACTTTAAACCAGTGGCGGCCATCTTTTTTTGATTTGCTTATCTCAGTTATCAACGTTGTTTCCCCGGAGACCCAGAGTCTGTGAGGTGTGGGGCTCTGCATTATATAGTAACTTCACTTGTCTTAGGGTGTGCCCATAGCTCTGTGGGCTTGCCATTAGTAGGCAACCTAGTTCATGAGTGTGAGATATTCCCTCATAAAGCAAGGAGCTAGCTTCTTGGTTACCACCAAATGGCCTTAGTAAGTAGCTTTAGTTTCCAAGCAAGAGGGCTTGTCCCCCTCCAGGTACAAAACGAAGCCAAGACGCCCTTGAAGAAGTTCTTGTTGAACCTGGCTGTCATCAGTAAATTCAATGAAGTGAAAAATGGCATCATTCGGCGGGACAGTTTGTGGGACAAGCTCGTCTTTTCAAAGATCCAAGTAAGTCAAGTAGCTCTTGGACACCAGGGCTGGCTGCCACTTACAACCCTCCTCTCCTCTCAGGGGTCAGTGGCACCCTAGAGATTTTCATAGATCTTCTACGCCCACCCACACCTTTTTCTTGGTACCTCGTTTCCTATGTGTGTTTGGGCGGAGGTGGTGGTGGGCAAAGCATGTGCCGTGGTGTATGTTCAGAGGACAACTTCAGACATTGGGCCTCACCTTCCACCTTCTCTGAGACAGGCCTCTCTTGTTCATGCTCACATGAGGCTACTAGTTGGCCCGATAGCTTCTAGGGATTCTCTTGTCTTCACCTCCCATCTCTTCCCAGAAGAGAGTGGGGACCACAGGTGTGTGCCACTGCATTTGGCTTCATCTGGGTTTTCAGTGTCTGGACTCTGGTCTTCACACTTGCATAGCAGATGCCTTACCCACTGAGGCACCTCCCAAGCCCTCCCATCTGTCACCTGTGAGATGTGCAATTTTTTCACTAAGTAGAAACCAGAAAGCATGGAAGAGAATTGATGTATGTGTTGCACTCTGTATTATTGTCTTATACCTTCTGTTGAGTTTATGATATAAATTGAAGAATTTAAAGCACAGCAACAGCAAACCCACACGTTCTCCCAGGCCCGGATGGCGATGACTCTAATAGAAGGCTTTTAAGTGAGTGTCAGGCTGCAGTGTAAATGCTTAGAAGTCAGCTAAGCCAGACAGCGAGGTGTGTGATTTCACCCATCTCACAGTAGAGGAAAATGAAGAACAGTGGCTCAACAGCTCTTCTTGTTTCTGCTGACAGGGCGGCCTGGGTGGGAAGGTTCGCATCATGATCACCGGAGCCGCCCCCATCTCCACTCCAGTCCTGACATTCTTCCGGGCCGCCATGGGATGTTGGGTAAGATTTCACACTTACATCAAGGGAGCACACCATTTAAATAAAAATGAAATTGCAAATGGAAAGCACTAAAGAGAAGGTCACCCCAAATGCTAGACAATGCATCTGACCCGTCATGCATCAAGTATAGACATCTTTACACAAATGCAACCAGCGTTCCACAACATCCCCTGTGCTCCTGCACTCCTTCCCAGGTAAAGGTTGGTTAGCATCATGTAATGCTTTCACAACAGTGCATCAAAGTGCACAAGTGATGAACAGTTCTGCCCACAAGCCACAGCACATTGTGGCAGTCAGGACAACGTAAGAGTTTTAGTTCTCTTCTTTCAGCAGCAATGGAACTTAAGTCCCCAGGTTTAAGAAAAAGGGCCTTTACCCATCTTGCCAGCCTTGCCTGTAACATATCAATGTATATCACCCAACTTTCATGCAGGGCTTTAAGATACATTCAGGTAATACTTAAAAGTACCGTTACCCTACACACTTGCCAACGGTAAGTTTTTCAGCCAATTAGTTGCCTCTAAACAAAATACTTTTCATGTTGTTTCTTTTGTTAATACTGTCTTAGGGTCTCATTTCTGTGAAGAGACACCATGACCAAGAACTCATCTAAAGGAAAACATTTAATTGGGGCCAGCTTACAGTTCAGAGGTTTAGTCCATTACCATCATGGTGGGAAGCGTGGCAGCACGCAGGCAGACATGGTGCTGGAGAAGGAGCTGAGAGTTCTACTTCCTGATCCTCAGGCAGCAGACTGGGTGTAGTTTGAGCATAGGAGACCCCACAGCGACGCACTCCCTCCAACAAGGCTGCACCTCCTAATAGTGTCACTCCCAATGAGCCAAGCCTTCAAACACAAGCATCTATGAGCGTCGTCGTTACTATTCAAACACCACAAATGCCAAGCTTCACTGGATTACTCTATGACTTCCTTACAGAAATTAGGCAAAGCGTGATTTAGCTCCCTTGCATATTGGTAAGAGTTCTTCATATACTTAGGATTAATCTCCACTATGCTGGACATTTTTTCCTGATCCAATTCTTTTGCCTTGTAACTGATTCAATATGCAGGCCAATTGGTACAAGTTTTCTGTTGTGATTTTTTTAAATGCTGAAACAAACATTTTTTTTTTCTTTTAATCATTTTTGCTGTTGCTTTTTTGTTTAAATAAAAACCTTTATTTTGGGTATATGGCTGTTTTTGCCACATGCGTGCCTGTTGTCCTCAGAGGCCAGCTGTTGGGTCACCTGGGAGTGGAGCTACAGATAGTTTTGAGCTGCTGGGAACTGAACCCAGATCTTCTGGAAGAGTAGACGGTGCTTTTAACTTCTAAGCCATCTCTCCAGTTCCTATAAATCTTTCCAATCCCTGAGGTTTAGACTGTCATTGCCCACATTTTCTGGTAGTTTTATGGATTTAATTTTTTTTTTCATTTATGTACTTACCTGGCTGTAGATATTTTCTTCCCCATCCCAAAAGGGTACTTAGTTGCTGATTTGGCTAACCATGTACCAGAAACAGAATAAAAGACAAATACAGGCCCAGCCTCACAGAGACTGCTTCTCACACACGTACCAGTCAGTGGCCAGCCTTTGAGGTTTTTAAGCTGCTATCTTCTTGGCCACTCTTAGTCCATCAACCCCAAAGACTAACAGAAAGTTCTGCTTCCAACTCCTCCCCAGAAACCTCTTCTCTCAAGTATCTCTACTTCTACCAAGCCTGCCACTTGCAGGCCACACCTCTGACTGCAGTAGCCTATCAACTTGCTTCCTGCTGCCAGCCTTTCTTTGGTCAAGATCATCTTCTCTCTTTGAGGGTCAGCAACTACAGTACTACCTGTGCTGCCTGCTTTATAGCTGAACCGTTACCGGAACTCAGCTTAACCCACTCGTTTACACACGGTCTGTGGCTGCTTTTATGCCACCCTGGCAGAGTTAAGTTGTGGCGACAGAGACCAGATGACTCTCAAAGCTGAAGATAAGTCCAATGGCCATTTAGTGAATAATTTGCATTTCCCACCTACTTGATAAAAGCTGTATTTTTCATATAGGTTCTTGTACTTTGGTGTTCCAGAATGCTTTTTGCTGTGTGTCAGAATGCTTTTGCTATGTAATGAATGCCCAGCTGTGAAGAACTAGCAGTTGAGCATGCTTTCGAGGTCTCAAGTAGAGATTTTTCAGCTTCTTTCTATAGTTTGTTTTTCTGTATTGGCCTTAAGGTACAGCCAGTCATACTTTACCTTATAAAGTCTCAAAGTTGTTCTTTGGTTTCCCAGGTGTTTGAAGCTTATGGCCAAACAGAATGCACAGCTGGATGTACAATTACATCACCTGGGGACTGGACATCAGGTAAGTTTTCCATCTGCTGGTTGGGGGAAGGCTTCTAATTGAACCCTGGTTTAGGTATTTAGATAATTTTGGTGTTCTGGACGAATATGGTAAATGGCAAACTCAAGTCCTGTTTTCATTCCTAGAGTCAATCTCATAAACATTTTAGAGACATGCTTGCTTTATGTTGCTCAGCCCAGGATATCTGGTATGTTCTAGGCCATGTTGGGACTCCAGTGGCTTGCAATTTTGTAAAGCTGGAAGATGTGACTGACATGAACTACTTTTCAGTAAACAATGAAGGCGAGGTGGGTAGGTCATGCCCAGCACTCAGATGATCATAGTGGGAGGCTAAGTCCAAAAGGGGCATAAAGCTATGATCTGCCTGGGGTTTGGCTACTCCTTCTCAACTACTAGGAAGGAATACAAGATCAGGGAGTTGCACCGTCCTCCAGTGGGGACTAAGATAGTCTCCACAAAACCATCAAGTGAATTTGGTCAGGACAGGTGTTTTATAACGTACAAATAACAGCTCTTTTATTGTCTCCCCCTCCCCCCTGCCTGCCTGGTACATAGATCTGCATTAAAGGCAACAATGTATTCAAAGGCTACCTAAAGGACCCTGAGAAGACACAGGAGGCGCTGGACAAGGATGGCTGGCTCCACACCGGGGACATTGGCCGCTGGCTTCCAGTGGGTTTCTTAACTTACAGGAATCTCTGCTATGCGACTGGGGAGGAGGGACAGGGATATGAATTTAAGCAGCCGAGGCAGCGACAGGGAAATGGGTCTGCCGCCTCCTTTTGTGTTGTTTCCTCTAAGTATAAAGAGAGAAGAGTACCAGTTGAAAGACCCTAGCTCTGGAGTTGGGAGATTTGTGTTCTAGTCTAGGCTGGAACACTTGCATGCTTTTGACCGCAGTGTTACAGACACTAGAACGTAAACCAATTGAAAGGCTTTCTTCTTTCCATATTTCTTGTCAACTACAATATGGAACATAGGTAGTGGTACCCGATGCTGTGTCTAGATATAAAACTAAAATGGGATGCTTTAAGGCTAGGTCATCCTGGACCTCAGAGTTAGCATGGTTTCCTTATAATAAAAAAGACTAGCTCATGATCAGGGAAAAATTAGGTGACTACTCTAGGAAAGAGGTGGGTAGGTGCAATATTCTTTTCATTTTTTCCCTTTTCTATGTTTCTAAAGGTAGAGTTTGTTGTTTGACAGTTTCATGTGCCTACAACTTTTTCCTATTGTGAATTAGAAAGATTCCTTGGTTTCTTTAACAAATTGAAGAATTAATTAATGCATGGAGACATATCAAAACAAAGAAAGGAGCTCTCCAAGCCATGTGTTTGCATAGGCCAATGTCTGCCTCTCAGTCACTTCACAGTCCCTCTCTACGGAAGACACAGAGACTGTTCTATAGCTTGTCTTGCTGATGAGCAACTGGCAGTAGTTGCTGAAAATCTCATCAGTTTTTTTCTCTGAGAAGAAACAGTAGCATGGATTGTGATGAAGACTTGAAAGCCTTACAGGGGAATATTCCGAGGGTCTTCTTCCTCAAAGGTTTTCTTTGCCTATTATGTGGTAGGGGAGTGGGGCTGTAACCACCTCTTCAACCTCTTTATTGCTCATTATTCAAGATTTAAGAGCTTGAGAGTGCTTGACCACAGACTCCCAAGAACACACTGTCTTCATGATGTACTTTTATCAACTTTATCAATCAGTGTCCCCTGTTCTAAGGCCTAGGATACAGGCAATAGATATGGCTTCCCCTCCAAAGGTGAGAAAAGGCAGCTTGCTACTGACCACTTGCAGTCTGAATTGAGTCTGGCTCATTGACGGTTCTAGGGTTAGTTCAGTATAGACCCCTGCTTATGGTGTGGTGTTGTGGACTGTGTTTGCCCCTTGTCCCAATTCTACAATTCAAATCCCTAAGAAGATAATAAGCTCCTCAGGGAAATGAAGCAGCAAATGACCTGTGATGATGGGGCTCAGTGCTCGGCCAGTCCTGCTTCTGTCCTAACAAGCTCAATTACTGGCTGACTTGAAATAGCATTCGGTTGCTTGAGTCTCCTCCCTGGATTTAACAGGAAGTAAACATGGCAGGGCACTAAGTCATTCAGCAGTTTCAGGAAAAGATAACCCCTCCACACCTCAGAGACCTTGAGATGGGGCAGCTGGGGATAAGTTATTAGAAACTGAGAGCTCAGAATGTCTTCACCGAATGAGGCAGCCATTTATATAGTCCAGCAGACCCCTGGGATGTTCCCTGAGACATGCTGGTTGGTTTCTGTAGACAGGCTTCATGGAAGCTATTTCCTCTTTCTCCAAAGCTAAGAAACAGAAACAACAGACTCAGAAATGGCCAGAGGTCAGTTTAAATAAGGACCGTACCTATGGGCTTCTGACTGATACCATCTCCATGAGTTCAAAACACCGATGATGCTTTTATCTGTCTCATACAGAATGGAACTCTGAAAATCATTGACCGGAAGAAGAATATTTTCAAGTTGGCACAAGGAGAATACATTGCTCCAGAGAAGATAGAAAGTGTTTACACCAGGAGCAGACCAGTATTGCAAGTTTTTGTCCACGGGGAGAGCTTACGGGTAACACACCAGTTTCAGGGATGGCCTATGTTGGATCTCATAGCCATAAGACTTTTGTATAGGTGGGTCCAGATAAGATGCCCCAGCTTAAAAAACTATCTACAGAACTACATTCTGAATCATAAACATCCAGGAAATAATGTTGAGTTATTAAACAACTATTTTAAGTGGATTTTTTATCTCCCTCAGGGGGTTGGGTATGGCGAGTCTCAGCATGGATCAGCTAGAGATTCTTTAGGCTTAATGATGATGGCTGCTTTTGAGGAATCAGGTTAGGATAGACCATGTTTGCAGTGAAGTGCTGAGTGGGACACTGTGTTGAGGAGACAGGACCAGATTAGTCTGAAGATCTGATCTGCTAAAACAACTGGTTTCCTTCCCATAGTCGTTCCTGATAGGAGTGGTGGTTCCGGACCCGGATTCACTTCCTTCATTTGCAGCCAAGATTGGGGTGAAAGGATCCTTTGAAGAACTGTGCCAAAACCAAGTAAGCATGGCCAAGAACATTCTCCATCAAGCATGGCTGAAAGCACTGCATGTGTCTTCACGGACCCCCCGCTGTGACAGCTGTAGGTTCTCTATGTGCAGGAACACTCTTCCTGCACCTGTGATCTGTAACTGCACCCTAAACAGACTTAATAGTCTTATTAAGCAGAAAGATAGAATGTGGAATGTAAAACACAAAATGCTGGGGTTTTTGTTTTGTTGTTTTTTCCCCTTAAGCAGTGAGAGAAAACGGAAGAGAATGAAAGATGCCTTCTAGACAGAACCTGTTACCCTCTGGGTTTACCTTTCCTTTTTCTTGTTTTCTTTGGTTAACGCAAAGTAAATGATACACTTCAACATACTTTTGTATCTCAATCTTATCCTAATCTTTTAGGCATTTTTGAGCTGATTTTTGCTTAGCCTTCCATTTAAGCCCCTTTTCAGACATACAGGCTTTAAGTGATGCTTTGTGTTTTAGCGTGTCAAGGAAGCCATTTTAGAAGACTTGCAGAAAATTGGGAAAGAAGGTGGCCTGAAATCCTTTGAGCAGGTATGAACTGCTGATGTCATCCTGTTCCTTCAGATACCACTAGAGTTTAATTTAAAGCTCTACTTATACTGGTGTCAAGCCTTTAACTTGCAGACAACTTATTTTATATGTACTCAACAATGGCAGACAGTTTATAGTTATGTATTGTCCCCCTCTGCTGTCTTATTATGCCATCTTCCTATTCCATTTATACAAATGACAAGTACAATTCAGTTGGTAGAGTGCTTGCCTAGCATGCATGGGTTCAATCAGTCCCCAGGGCCATATTAACCTGATGTGGTGGGACATACCTATAATCTCAGCGCTGGGCTGGAGTGGGGGAAGTAGGATCAGAAGTTCGAGATCAATCTTAGCTATACAGGAAGTTTAACATCAGCCTGCACTACAGAAGACCTTATCTCAGAATGGACATGGATGTCTTTACTGTCCCACTGTATCAGCTTCTTTCACGAGGTGAAGTAAGTTTTGCAGTTTACCACTCTGCAGATGAAGTGCAAACAGCCAACATGTGCTCACCTTCCAGGTCAAAAACATCTTTGTCCATCCAGAGCCATTCTCCATTGAGAATGGGCTTTTGACACCGACACTGAAAGCAAAACGAGTGGAGCTTGCCAGATTCTTCCAGACCCAAATCAAGAACCTCTATGAGAGTGTCCAGGAGTAGGTAAGGCACTTTCTCCTGAGCGGCTCCGAGAACCTGCCTACCCACTCTGCTGCCTCATCAGAGTATGAAGTAAAACCATCCCTCCTTGCATCTTTTCCTCACACCTACTATCTACTGAGCTACCAGACAGTAGGATACAGACAATTTGAGATCTGTCCCAGAAGAAAAGACCAGTGCTCCCAGCTTAGACTTTGCTGACATTTCAGACCTTAGGGCTACTTTATCAATATGCTGTTCTTCAGGGTCTCAGTTTGTGTTCTGTGTCACTTCCTCTTGATTGTCAGGACAGTGCCACCTTGATTATTGATCACCAGTTCTAGGGGCCTCCTATACAATGATACTACCTCAACCTTCCCAACATCGCGACCCTTTAATACAGTTCCTCATTCCCATAAAACTATTTCACTGCTACTTCATAACTGTAATTTTACTGTTATCAGTTGTAAAGTAGAAAACTTTTGATATGTAGGATATCTGATGTAGGACCCCAAAGGGGTCAAGACCTACACGTTGAGAACCACTGCTTTAACAGATCAAGAGATTTTAAGGTTATTATTCATATTTTTCAGTTACTCCACGAAAACACTAATTTGAGTTTTAGCCTATCACTCATGCTAATCATATTTATGAGACAAACTTTTATGTACTTGTGTGTTCATCAAAGTTTATGCAATGAAGGAACAAGCTCAAGGGTAACAAAGCATTGCTTAAGTTCTCTAATGAGACTTCTGAGTTACGAATATTAGCAGCAAGAGAGAATGCTGTTCTAAAGCGTTGTCTGCGGTCTTTGACACTGTTTGTTCTCTTCAGTTTGCTGAGCTGAAGCTGTGGGGAAGAAGCGGAAACTTATGTCCAGTGAACCTTTTCAGTCAATGAAGCAAGCACTGAAACAAAGCTCTGTGGGGGAGCAAGATGCCTGCACTGCAGACCTGGCTTCTGTGAGAGAGGTTCTGGATATTTCTCCCTGGACTCCAGTCCCTGCAGTATCTTACTGCCAGATAGTGTGTGGTGCCTCTACTTGTAAATGTCAAATCTTTGAAATAAACTATTACAGATATTTACGTTGTGCCTACTGTCTTGTGGATTGTGATGAGAACCAGTGTTAAAAAAAGAATCATATGAAAAATCAGGCTTTTAAACTTTGGCTGTGCACTGAATTATTTGATTTGAATACGATGACTGGGCACTTCTCTGGGGTCCCTGAGTTACATAGCCTTGAGGCCAGGTGTGGTGACACATACCCACATCCACAACATTCAGGAGGCCAAGGCAGTAGTCCTGTAGGTCTGAGGCTAATTTGGTCACACAATGGGAACCTGTCTCAAAATTAAACAAACACTACCCAGGATTGTTACAAGGTCCTTGGAAGATTCTAGCATGCAACAAACTTGGGGAACTACTGGGGTAAAGTGATAGGACCAGCTCCTCTTACCCTAGACACAGCTTCCAGGCCCACACTGTAAGTATGTCTACATTTCCTTCTACCACCTTTGTTGCTGTGTGTTAATCTTGCTTTCATTTCCTTTTGTATAGTCTCCCTATAGCCCTGACTGGTCTAGGACTTTCTATGTAGACCCTCAAAGACCCTCTAGCCTCTGCCTATAGAGTGCTGAGATTAAAGTCCCCAAGTGCCCACTCTTATCTAATGCAGGCCTGGAGGCTCCAGAAGCCTTAAGTTCCTTGAATGCAAGAATTAAGGAACGCTCAATCAGTTTACTCAAGTCCAGCGAAGCAGATTCTCCTGTAGCCCTACTTACCTATTCTGACAAGTGCACCTTTAAGCTTAGATCCTTCTACAAGCTTCAGGTTTTGATATTACAGTAGACTCAAGCAGTGTCTAGTAGTGTTCACTAGATAGAAAGCTGTAAAGTTGATCTACCAATAAGGGGCTCATACATGTATTGAAATGAATATGCCATATCTTAAAACTCACGACTCAAGATGCCAAGTCTGCACATGGTAGCAGGGCAGTGTTTGCATATGGACATAAGACAAATCTATTTATTGAGGAAAACAAAACAAACAAACAAAAAACCCAAAATATACTCAGGTGAAAACTATAATTTTTACAGAACAACCATTGACCTTTATTGGATTTGACAAAATCTGCATTATTAAAAGTAACAAAATTTGAGTTTATATTGAATCTGACAAGTTTATAGTCTCTAGAATATTACGAAAGTAATGTCAACTGAGGAAGAAACAGAATAACCACATGCAGATGCTCCTGGCCAAGGGGGGGGGGGTGGAACTAGACCTGCAGGTGTAGTCAGGTATGTAGCACACAGAACCCCACAGAAAGTACAATCTGTTCTCATGGCTGCAACAGTTTTCCTTCAGTAGGAGGAAATGGAAAGACGGCAGGAATTCAAAAGCATAGGCAGAATGGCTTCTGTTTCAAAATGGTAATAAAAATATTTAAATCATGGCACTAGGGCATCTTTGAGGAAAAGAATACCTTAAGCAGAGTAGCTCATTGCATAATTCTTAGGTAATGTGTGTCAGTTTTCAAGTAATGAAGACAATGATCTCACTTTAACAGTGGCTATCTGGTCTTCTTCTCACTCTCTGGGGCTGGGTCTGACTGGCCATCGCAGGGACACTTTTCCACACAGTTTCTAGGAAACCACCCTCTTATTCTTGAAGTACCTGAGGGAGAAAGTGATGCTACAGTGAAGCAGGCAGGCAGGACTAGGTGACATTACGGGAGCAAGCTGTATTGCTTCAAATGAAGGTAAGCTTAGCTAGACTCTCATTGTTCTCCACTTAACAGTTCTCAGACACTGGTCAGGAGAGAGGTTCGTTTCCAAATGCTTCTACCAAGCTAGGAAGTAGATACTCGTCCAGTTCCATCAACTGGGAAAGGAGCTAGTGTGGGTTAGGCAACGTGCAACTGCAGCTGGGGTTACATAATCCTTGGGTGGTTGTTTGGGCATACCATTTCAGCATGTTGTAAGGGTGACCTTCCCAAAGCCTCTGAGCATTTCCTTAAGTCTTTTTCTTCCTTTTTTGGGAGAGAGTTTTGATATGTAGTTCTGGCTAGACTTGAACCTATGATCCTCCTGAATACTGGGATTACAGCCATATGCTCTCAGCATATGAATTTCTATACCAGAATCATCTAAGCTGTTATGTGGGATTAACTTATGAGCAATCCAAAGTATTTTTTTTTTTTCCCTTTAAGAATATCCTGGGTTGATCTTTACTTTAAAAAGGAATACTTCTTAAAAAAAAAAAAAATCAAATTTCAACCATAGCTTTAAAAGTAATGCTCCTTTAAAGGGGAATGCGAATATGGCACAGAGGCGTCTGGAGCCTGATTCCTCAGGTCTGAGTCAGTCCCTCCCTATTTACAGCGTGGGCTGTGAGCCACTGTTGCTCAGCATCTCTTTGCTTCCGTTCTCACTGATAACTACAGGGCAGTGCTACCTAAGACAGCAATCAGGATTTATTCTTAAGATTAGCATACAAAGTAATGAGTTTCTTCATAACAACTTTATAAACTTCAATCTTAATGGTTTTCTTCCACTCCTTCCTCATCTTCTAATATTCCCTATTAATGCCTTCCTAATAACCCCTTTGTTTTCATGTCATACACGTCTGTATCCAATCACCTCTCTTTAAAAAGCTTGTTTCTCCTTCTTAGCTTAAACATACCCCAACTCACTCTCAGAATATTCATATGCAAAAAAGTTGTAGTTATTTGTCTAAGTCACATAACAGTCTCAGGTGCATCTTCTCTTGAGAAGAGCATTTCCCACTTCTTTACAGAGGAGCAGGAGTCCAGTGTACATGTGCTACATTTTCTCTACCCATTCATCTGTCAGTGGGAATCTAGGCTGGTTTGTTCCTTAGTTACTGTGAATAATTCAGCAATAAATTATTGTGTGCGCATGTCTATGTGGTAAGACCCTGACTGGTACAACCTGAGTAATATAGTACATTTATCTTTAGTTTTTGGAGAACCCCTACACTGACTTCCAGGCAGCTGTAGCAGTCTACTCTCCAACAGCAGTAAACAAGGGCTCCCGGGCTCCACATCGTCACCAGATCTGTTGTCAGCGTTGCATTCCTTGTAGACAGCTACTTTCTGGGCTTGGAATACGCCATTCAAATACTCTTGCCTCTGACTACTGATGCTATTCTGACAGGTTTGCCTTTGGTTTTCCCCTTGCAGCTCTTTGCTTTGTTTTGCATTTAGACAACTTGACTTAGTTCTTCTCCAGCCATGACTACTTAGGGTTCTACATGCATCTTGTGTTTGGGTGTCCATTTCTTTCTCTCGGTTTGTGAAACTCTCAAATTCCAATGGCTAAGCTGCCTATGAAATCAGACTATCTACTTCTTCTAGCCCGTGGTTCTTAGGTTTAGTTTCTTCAATGTGTCCCAGACTTTTCATCTTGCTGTTTTGTTTTGTTTTTTATAAGTTTGATTGTTTTACTGTCTCAAGTTATTTGTCCTTAACAGCTGTTTTTCTGCCTGGTCTTTGCTGATGTTTTCTTTTTTTCACTGTTTATTTACTTATATTGGATCTTTTACTTCCATCATTTCTGTTTGTTTCTTGTCAGTGTCTTAATTATTTACTGAATGTTTCCTGTACTTTTAAATTTCTCACAGAAATGCCTATCTCTTTCGTAATGGTCTCCTCTAGGTTCTGGATTGGTTTCTTTATTGCTTTCACCTGCTCTTGACTCGACACAGTCAGGGACCCTTTTGGAAAGCTGGATGCTGAAATCTTTCTCCACCATTTCAGCTATCTCCTTAGCTTTGGTTTCTGGTATTGAGAAGTTGTGAGCTTAGGCAGGTGTCCGAGAGGCTGTTGTCTAATGTTTTAACATTTTTGTGTTTTGTGTATCTGTTGGACTAATATACCCTCTGGCATTGCTTTTTCCTTTGTCCCCTTCATTAGTTCTGTTTTATGTGAGTTTTTCTGATTAGAGTCTTCACTTTAATATCGGATGTAGAGATGGCAGTGGTGGCATGCTCTGCACTGGGAAGGCACACATAGACTTCCACTATGCCCCCAGTGGGGCCCAAGTCGGGGAAACTGTTAACCTTAGTTTTAGTTAAGAGTGCCAGTAAGTCATCGGGAGGGATGGGAAGGGAGTGAGAGAATGCGTAAAATAGGAACAAGATGCAAAGCGCTTGCTTTAGAGGTATGAGAAAGAGCAGGACACTGAGGAGTAGGTACACAGAAAAAAAGCATCATAAAATTCTGTAAGGCAAGACACAGCTGACAGACACAACCGACAATCAAACAGAGAAGAGAAATAAAACTAAACAGAAAATAGTAAAAGTAAGTAACATGGAACAGGTATTACAGCCCCAGCCAACAGTTCCTCCTAGTTGCCTTTTATAGCAGTCTGGAGGTAGGGCTGTTAGTCTCAAATTTAAGCCAATTCAGTGTTCTCTTCCTGATGAGAAGCATGTCTGTGGGAAAGCTCACTTCTGGCTGGGATTCCCAGGTCTGAGACCACGCCCCTTCCCTCTCCCCCATCAATTAGAACTCTGGGTTGTGGAATTTGTTCTTCACATGTGCAAGCCCTTGTGTTGAGGTTCTGAGCAAGTGTGGAGTTCTTTTTCTCAACATGCCTGCCAGAAGGCAACACAGTGGCAGAGCTGGCTTCTCATTAACTCTGGGTGCCCACGAAGAATTGCAGCTTCAAGTTTGTGTGCCAGACTTCTATCTCCACAGCCTGCCATGTTGTAAGGCTAGTTCTCCACAGACCCTAGCTCCATGTTCACAGGCGGGACAGTCTCCCTCCAGCTCATTCCTCTTGTAGTACCCATGTCCAGGAGGGGACAACACCTCCATGGAAGCTGCTGGTCCGGCCCAGCATAAGCGGTACAATGCAACCAGGTGCTGGCCTGTAGCCACTGTCCTTGGCTTTGAAAGTTGGTTCTAGCCCACTGTGAGGGAGACCATCATAGCAAGGAGCATGTAGGCTCTTTCTCTGCTGTTCCTCTTCTAGGATTAGGGTCTAAGGTTTTTATATGGATGCTTATCTTTCATGGGGTTGTGTCCAGGTGGCTTCTAAGCACCATATCACCCCCAGGTACTTACTGGGAACTTTATAAGCATCTGACACACAGATAAGGGAAGGACTTAGATTATAGCTATTATTAGTAAAACCTGATCAATGTAAGTGCTGCAGAGAAATGCATAAGAAGCACCCTTGTATGTCTACAGTTTCCTGACATGGTTTACATGTGACTAAGCATAACTCACTCTTATGAGCTTGGAATCATTGCTAACATCCACATACTTTAAACACACCTGTCCACTTCCATACCTTCTATGAAGGAATCATCAAGAATTTTGTCTCCATACAACCAGTATCTGAAATATTTAAAAGATAACATTAAACATTTTTGAAATAAATACCATTCTTCCTATTGAATGAACACATATTTCCATCTCTTACCGTAGCCCTCTCGTGGCTAACACAAACTCCCCTTTCTGCAGCTGTATCCGAGGCTCCTCTGTGCAGGGGCTGGTGAAGAAGGTTCTGACCCCTCTGTTCACAGGGCAGCACGCACCGCTATAATCCTCTGTGACTCTATAGCGGACCTGCCATCAGCGGTCAGAACAAGCTCGTTATTAGCCATCGCTGAGCTCTAAGGTCAGATCCAAGCTACACAGCCACAGAACCCGTTCCCGCCAATTTTCGTTTTCTGGGCAGGTGGGTGTTTCCTGGTCTCAGGCTTTTCTGATCCGTCCTTTCAAGCATACACCTGCTATGAATATGGTCTCCGTGTGAAGGAGAGCTGTCTGTAATGACAGAAGTGTCTGCATGTCCCTGTTCATGGCCTTGAATGGGTGCTAACTGGACACTTGAAGCTATAGAGTGCTTACAGTGTGGCCAGTGCAAACAGTAATTTTTATTGTATTTATTTGGAATTCCTTCGGCCACAGGTGGCATCATTGCCATCTGACAGTGCAGTTGTAAAAGTACTTCCTTCAGCTGTACTAAAGGTATTTTTCCAGGTAGGTAATATATATTGACTAAACGTCTTGGAAACCTCCAGCTAAAATAAAGTATTTCAAAGAAAACCAAAGTCAGAAGTGTCAGCTGGGTGGTGTCACATGTCTTTGATCCCACCCCCCAGAAACAGAGGAAGGTGGATCTCTGAGTTGGAGACTGGTCGGAGATACATGGTCAGACAGTCTCAAAAAAGGTAAATTGCATCATATTTCAACAAATACAAGAAAATATTGATCCATGGAACCCACAGGGTAGGAGAGTCTTCTAAGACTCCTTGTGCTGCGCATGCAACACAATATACATAATAAAGAAAATAGAGATATTACTTAATAAAAGCCACCTGTTTTACGCTACACAGAAACAGTGAGGGATCAGTGGCATTGCGAATCGGCTACTTACACTTCTGACTCTCTTGTCGGCTTTTTGTTTCAACTGCTCTATCTGTTTGGAAGACATGAAAGGAGAGAGGTTAAGTCTCAGTGTTGAGTAGCTGCTCCCCTTCCATTGGGTATCTCAGGCACCCCACCCCGGTTTCTGGCATTTCCTATTTGTAGAGCCTTCTCAGAATCTGCTCCCTGAAGTCTTCGTCTCCATGCACTCCTGGAGTGCTCACATGGCACTGGGGTCAGGGCGTCTAGTCCCTGTTCCCTCACAGCTGCTAGGCTGAGCCTCCGTGACTTTTTAAAGAATAAACTAGAAAATTCATTATTAATGAGTCTCAACTAAAGAATTCTTACTTTCCCCCTTTAGTCTGCAACTACTAAATTAGAACTAGATTAGACACCACCAGGGAAATATGGTCTCAGTCCTAGAATCAAGTTAAAGATAAAGAAACAAATGAAATGAGGAGATTTCATAAGCTACAATACGCTGGCATGTGACTAGTGTCCCATGGGGATGGAACCAGGCCTGGGTAAGCTAGACTGCTAGGAGAGATGGCACTGGACCCCACCTTAAAGAATAACTGAGGGGCAGAGTTGAATGCTGCGGGTGAAAAAGGCGTTCACGTGGCAATGTAGGACAAAAGGTCATTAAAACCCAGATTTTATAAAGCAGAGTTAAAAAATCAGGCATGTTTGGAATTCAACTAGTCTGGACTGTTCAGGAGACAGCTGGATAAGGGAAGGTCACGACGCTAAGAATCTCCATAGCTATTAGACTCACTCTGACCCACTGAAAGCACCCGCCCTCTTGTGTGACTACAGCCTCAGGAAGCTGAGGGAGTGACACAGTAACCACAGGGGTTAAGGGAGGCCTCTTAAGCACAGCTACTCACTGTTAAACTGTACGGGTGACAGTCCTCTCGTACTGGCCACTCCAGTCCGTCTCCTTCAGGGACTCCTGACCATGTAAACACTTGTTTAAAGTTCTTCCATTTGCTTCCCATATCATAGGGAAAAATGAAGACTTCATCCAGCTGGTAATACTGAATTCGATCTTTAGCCTGGGGAAAACAAAGGAGTAAAATGGCAGTTGCTTCTACCCGCAGTGGCTTTTGCTAGCACGTTCCTGAGAATACTAACTTGTGAAATTTGCTTACTCATAAAAACCCTTCCTTATTGCTGGAATATTTGCAGTGTTGTCAGAGAATATAATTTTATCACAGGTAGAGGGGATTTAAGTGAAAATTCCAGCCGTGTTTGTGCTGCCCAGAAAGCACCTGACAGGGCTTATCTTAGGAACAAGCATTCAAAAGGTTTATAAAAGAATTAGCTAATTGCTCCCTGTGCAGAAGACCCTCAATGCTTAAGGTTCCTTATCAGCGTAAGAGGGTACAGCTAAAAAGAAGTGATGCTGTTAATAAGACTCAGGAGAAAGTAGGAGTGATCAAGGCTACACAGAGAGACCCTGTCTCGAAAAACCAAAAAAAAAAAAAAAAAAAAAAAAAAAAAAGAAAGTAGGAGTGATGGTTAGCCAATGGCCAGAAAGGGTTAATAGGGAGCACTATTTGACAAAAAACATTTTGCAAAGTTCTTGAAGGAGATTTCATGTTTTTATATCTTCAAATATGCATAAACTTTATCTTCATTTACACATGCATATTCTGGTAACACAGCTTAAACGATTTAAATGATTAGCTTTCTCTTGCAATAAACTAGCTTTGAATTTGTTAAATTCTACCGCCACCTAGTGGTAAAAGCATGCATTGCCTAATTCAAAAACAAGTGTAAACCTGCAAACATATTCAATATTGAAATCTTATACATTTTTGATAAATGTTATATCCCTATTTGAAGTCTTGTCTGTCATAAAGTACCAGTTTTAATAATTTCTTGATTAACATGGTTTTATATATGGCCACGATCATTAGCAAAACAAAATAAACACCCTTCCATGTCAACATTTTATTATGCTTACCAGAAATATGAAGTATTTTATACAAAAGCTTCTTGTAGTTATTTATAAAGTCATCTGGGTGCTAGCTATTTACTGAAATATTGTCAAACTATAATATGAGCTTACTGAATTCTTTAAATCTACCTTCACCTGAGTAACAGAGGGTAGTTCCTTTCCCTCTTTTTATAAATGAAAGCTGCAGGTGTTTGCAGTACAGCTCGGTGCTAAAGTGTGCACTTGCCACATGACAATATCAGATTCTTCAAAATAGACTGAATGTCAAAAATCAAAATATAAGCTACTTTACCAGAAAGAAAAGTGAGGATAGCAGTAGCTTACAAAATAATGAAGCCTTGTCTTTGCCTATGAGAAGCACTCGATGAAGTAGGGGCTCTGTCAGCAGTGTGCACTAGAGGAGACACAGACACACGGCAATCTCATGAAAAAGGCAGCAGAGAGTACTCATCCAGCTTAGAGTGAAGAAAGTTCCATGGAAGAAATGATACCTAAACTGTATCTTGAAGGGCAGAAAAATCAGGCAAAAAAAGAGGGAAGAGTATTTTAGGCACAAGCTCTGAGACTGAGATGGGCAATGGGCAGGAGCAGAAGCTGGAGAAAGACATCCGGGCACCATGACTAGGCTCGATGCACAAGCTCTGCAGGCTGAACTGACACTGCACACATCAGGGCTCAGGATGAACAAACTTCTTACGATGGTGGTGGGTAAAACTGTTAGGAACGTGAAGGCAGTGACACGACCACTGTTTGCAGACGTGTCAGTCTCTGTGAGGGCATCAGAAGGGGTTGGACAGGCTAACGTTACAGCCCAGTTAATGTCTCATATGATTTTGGTGCTTTTTTTGCTCACCCCTCCTGTGGTGTGCCAATGACCCAAGTTTTCACGTTCCAGCACGCAGTAAATTCATCAGTACTTTAGACAGAAGAAACAAGTATTAACATGTACCTTCTCTTCAATCCATGATTCAATAGAAGTTTTGTTTCTGAGAATAATTTTTATCTGGAAATGAAACGAGAGTGAAACTTAGCAGTGCTACTTTGGTTTACTTCAGATCATCATCATCCTCATGATTCCGAGGGATGACAGAGTTAGCCGCAGCTGGAATGCCGACCACCTGACCCCTGAGAGCTTCTCAACCAGTGCACCACTCTGAGGCATCTCCATGTCAAATTCAGCCCGGCCATCCAAAGCCAAGCTGAAGCTGAGACTCTGATTAGAATTCGTGCCTTAAGTACCAAGATTTTCAGGGTATTAACTAAACATTAATATAAATAGCTTTGTCAGTACTTAAATGTACTTACTATTAAAATTTACTGCCATTATGTTTGTATGTGCACTCACAGTCTATGTGTACACACGCGTGTGTGTATGGAGGGTGTGCACTGTGTGGAGGTCAGAGGAAAATGTTGGTGGCCTCCTGATGCTTCCTGCCTTATTCCCTGGAGACATGACATCTACGTCACCAACTTGGAGCTCAACATTTTTCAGCTAGGCTGGTAGCTACCAAGCCCCAGTCACCCTCCCGTCTGTCCCACTTGCCACTTGTGCTGGGGTCCCAGGCGCACAGCCACACACAGCTTTCTTTTACATGGGTTGCAAGCTCCTAACTCAGCTCCACTCGGTTGCACAGATGTGCTCTTCCCCACTCACTATCTTCCCAACTCTATTATTAATATTTTAAATTAACTTTAAATTTATGATTAATCTATTCACAATGTAACAGTGTCTCATTTACATCAACCTAAAGTTTTTCTCATGTTACAGTTTGAACAGGAAGTGCCACTTGGTCCCAGGTGACAGCCTGCTTTAGGAGGTACTGGAAACTAGTTGTGGCCTAGCTGGAAGATGGTCACTGCAGGTGTCCTCCTCTCCCCACACCTCATTTCACTTCCTGTCCCCCATGCTGTGAACAACTTCTTCCTCTACATGCTCCTTGCTATGATGGTCTCCCTCACAGTGGGCTAGAACCAACTTTCAAAGCCAAGGACAGTGGCTTGGATTTCTGAACAGTGAGTCCAAATAATCCCTCCTGCCTTGAGTTATGTCAAGTCTCTGTACCAGTGACATAAAAGTAGCTAACACAGGTTATGCCTACGCTAGCTTCCTTGCCATGACTAAGTCCATGCATAAAGAATTTACACCAAAATCCCAATTTATTTTTATTAGGATTCTTAGTTATAAGCATAAGGGGGGAAATTCAGTCTCGGCATTCTCTCAGGAGCCTCTTCATTTTCATGAATATTTATGTTAACTAAGCACAGGAAAAGGTCAATTAGCCCTTTAAAAAGTCACTCTTATTTGTAAGGAAGAGAAGACAACACTCTTTTGCTGTGATGTTTTGGGGTGATCTGAAGATCCTGAGCGGCTGTGGTCAGAGCAGCTTTTGTACCAGTGTGCGCTTTCACAGCTCCCACATCCAAGGCTAGGTTCTCTGGCATGGTGACTAACTCACTGCCTACAAATGAGCAAGAGTAGTTTCTCCACACACCGACTCCACATGCACATTTCCCTCTCTCTTGTGGTAATCATCCCCAATAACATGGCAACTTGCAGACCCTTCAGTGAGAACTTTACCTGTATGAAAAACAGCATGCCAACAGCTATGGCTGTGCCCAAAGCTAGCCCCAAGGCAAACAGGGTGGCAGCAAATGCAGCCAGTCCGAAGGGAACAGCTGGAAGAGGAGCTCTCCGGGCTGCGGTCATGTCAATCCTGACTGTGTTCCACCCAAAGGAGAGCTGTAAATGATACAGTGTACACGTGACATGCTTGCTGAAGAGAGTGATTGACAACAACACAACCAGAGCTAGGGAGACGGCTCGGTGGGTAAGTGCTTGCTGCGCACGGATGAAGACTGAGTCTAGACCCCCTGTTCCACAGGATGGCTCCTCCTTCCAGTGTTTGGCAGCCAACTCAGGGCATTCCTAGAGAAAGCAGGCTAGCTACGTTTTAATCTTAACCCCTAAGTTTCACGGAGAGATCCTCCCTCAATGAAAAAAGTGGTGCTGGGCACGGTGGTGCATACCTTTAATCCCAGCACTTAAGGGGCAGAGGCAGGTGGATCCACTGAGTTCGAGGCCAGCCTGGTCTACAAAGTCCAGGCCAGCCACGGCTACACAGAGAAACCCTGTCTCGAAAAACTAACCAACAACCAACAAAATAAATAAATAAGAAAAAAAGGTAGAGAGGAATCAAGAAAGACTCCTGACAGTGCCACACAGAGAAACCTTGTCTTGAAAAACCAAAATAAATAAATAAGAAAGAAAAAAACGAAGAGTAGAGAGGCATCAAGAAAGATTCTCAACATCTGCCTTGAACATCCACATCCATGCACACACACATGTGAACGGGCATGCACACACACATGTGAACGGGCATGCACACACACATGTGAACGGGCATGCACACACACGTGAACGGGCATGCACACACACATGTGAACGGGCATGCACACACACATGTGAACGGGCATGTACACAAGTGTACTATCCATGGAAAAAGTAACATCAACAATAAAACCCCAGCATGACCAAAAAGATAACAAGAATGACACATTGCCAAGGCAACTGCAGCCAACAGCATTTCTGATGAACACCTGGCTCCTAATGACATGTTCAGTGTCTTTTTGTTTTTAAGTGCAAGAAATCAAACCCAAAGCCTCACACACGCTGGGCAAGAGCTCTACCACCGAGCCCCATGCACCCACAGCTCCATCGTTAGTTACTCTTCAATGTTAGTTTTTGTTTGCTTCTTCAGAAGAGTCAGTTTGACCCACAAATATGAAGAGTTACAAGCAACAAGGGAACACTATGTCTTCATCAACTCCACGCTTTCCTAAATGCAGTGTTCTTCCACAGCAGCAGACAAAGCACATTCCATAACCAGCGGTCAGGAGCTGGTAAAATCTGCATAAATAATCCTCAGATGTGTAGCGCCTGGCCTGCACAATGTTCCAACCGTGCTTCTCTACCCCTTTGGGGATCACGTATCAGATATCCTACATTACAACTTGTAAAAGTGGCAAAATTATAGTTTATGAAATGGCAACAAATTAATTAAGGTTGAGGGTCACCACATCATATAAGTTAGCTGTTAACATTTAAAGTCTTGAGAGCTCATATAAAAATTCAGATTCCTAAACATTGGAAGATTAGCACTGCTGGGCTAGGACTAACTGCAAACTACAAATTGGCTAAAATCACACTGACTCCTCCATGAAGGACATGTACTCTTCAGGTTGTTGTACACCGATTGGGTCCATGCCTCTCTTTTACTTCTAGGCCTATTTAGGGACTTTTTTATCTGTCTGCCCTCTGAACTCTATCTAACTCATGGTTAAGTGTCCAAAAGCCAACTCAAACTGTTTCTGGTCTAATGTGTTTTATTTTCAGAGTGGGCTTGTTCCATGGAGCAAATGAACAAAGGAATGCTGCTCTGCTACAGAAATTGAACAAAATGGAAAGAAAAGGACCAGTGTCTTTCTTCTAGCTCTTTCCACTCACTACACCCACCACAGCCACTAAATTAGAAATGTAATAAACCATGGATAAGGGCAAAAATAAGATAAACTTCAATTGTTGCATAAAAGGTGAGTTTCCAGAATAAAATAGTCTTTCCTCATTTTCAGGAGTAAGAGGTTTTTTTTGTTTTTTGTTTTAAAGGAGGAATTGATAGAGACATCAAGCAAAGCTGTTGTACTAGCTAAATCACAAACAGTATTATTTCCAAAAGGGACCTCTTCAATGACATTGATAACATCACTGATCTGACAGGAATGGTAGTGCATCACGGTGTTCACCCACCCGATTATAAAGCTGTGTGTACATAGTCATCACAAAAATGAAAGCAGCATGGATGCAGCCCAGCGGGGCTAGCAGGAGGAACAGTGTGAAGGAAGCATGGTTCTGGTGACCACAGCAGTTGTTGATCCAGGGACAGTGGTGGTCCATCTTCATTACACATCTAAAAAAAAAAAATGTAGGAAGCATAAGGCAGAAAATCCTGTCCACACTGGGTCTAGTTTTCAAAGATCAAGCAAATAGGAATACAGTATGTGCGGGGTCACAAGAGAGTTAATTCTCATAAAGTGGTAAGTCATCATGACTCAGTTATCAATGGTGACTTCTTTAAAATTCTACATAATACAAGAGCCAGCAGACATTACAACAGCTGCTAAAGCAAACATGTCTGGTACAAATAAAATGTGTTTAAAGAAGTCGTGTGGCTCCTCAACAGCCTCAGTACAAATGAGGAAGCTCGGCAGTCACTCTCCCTCAGCTTAGAAACTCCAAGACTGATGTACAGTCCATACGTGATTCCAGAGAATGATTCTAAAGCTCTCCAACACAGCTGCAGTCTCCTTCCTCTCTCACAGTATGTGCTAAAAATGGCGCTGCTGGCCAAACCCACCTCAGTGCAGAAGAAGGTAAGGGAAGCAGCCCAGTAGTGGTTCTGCTCGGTCTCTTTGCCAAAGGAAAACTCCAGAGCAACAAGCCAGATTTCAGTTGTATCTGACCATTTTCTACATTTCAGATTAATCAACAGAGCTGCTGACTGCCAGGTCTTGGCACAGTCTGCATTTTTTATAGTGATTCAGTTCTCTTCTCATTGAGATTTTGATAACACGTATGAATGAACCTGAGAAAACCCATCTACCTCAGACTCAGGGTAGTTCTGAAGCCAGTCAGCATGGCAGTCAGTGAGTGCAACTCACCCTGAAACTAAAAAGACAACTTTTGATTTGCTCTTATAGAGCTAGAAGTGAAACTATATCTATCTTTCCACACAAATGTTTCCTTATAATGAAGAATGAAATTACCTGTGTTGATACTTAACTGTAAACTAACCTCACAGACACAAGTGTTTCATAACATCTTTGATAAAGTGAGTGTCTTAGTATGCTGGGTAGTTTGTGTTAGCTTGGCCCAGACCTACACATACCTGGAAGAGCGGTTCTCAGCGAGGAATTCCTCCATCAGACTAGACTGTGGGAGTTATCTATGTGTCATTTCTTGGTTGCTAACTGACATGAAAGGGGCCTAGCCCACGAAGAGCAGAGCCAGCTGTACGTAGCGGGGCCTGGGCTGTCTAAAACACAGTAGCTGGGCTAGCCTGGAGGAGCCAGCCACTGGGCAGCACCCCTCAAGTCTCCTGCTTCAGGCTCCTGCTTCGGCTTCCCTTGAAACTGAACTAGAAGCTGTAACACAAACACACCTTTCCCTCCCCAAAATGCTTGTGCTCAGGGTTTCCTCACAGCAACAGAAAAGCAAACTGGGACACTGCCGTGAATAGAAATGGCTTCCACTGTCAGAGTAGAAGCCTCGTGGCTCAGCCCCCAGGAAACAGAAGTGCCGTACCTGTTACACTTCCTGCAGTGATGAGAGCGTGGTGCCTTGTATGCTAGGCAGACTTTACAATACTGGAGATACATGCTATCCTGAGAATTTTCCTTAATAGAAATAAAAAGAATGTTAGTTACTTGATACTACATAATAAGTCAGAGTTTATAAATGAAGATTCCTATAGTGGTATAAATTTCTTCTATGGATGATGGGGGGAGGGGGTCATTAACTTACATTTTTGATGCCTTTTAGAAAAGCTTCATTCTCCAGATTTCTCAGAGGCCATTTTTCTTTTCTTTTCTCAATGCTCAACCCAAACCCAGAGTCCGTTGGTTCTACTTAAAGAGACTCAAGTCCCCCAAATCTTAGTGGGAGTTGTTCTGAGTAACTTGACTAGTATTTCAGGGTAAAGTGTGAGTTGATACTTTCTGAAATGCGCCCCTCCCCGCCTTCATATTTCCCTTGTCACCTTTCCTCCTTGGTGTCATTTCAGTACTCCCTAACTGGTTGTTTTCTCTCATCTAAATCTGTGCATTATCAAAATAATGTTTCTCTATAGCTCTCTGCCAGAGCTCTATGTAAACCATCTAGACACCCCTTGTGGTGCAGGCAGCTCCCCATGCATTCTGCTAGCTGCCTTTGCTTTACCTTTACCTTGTCTTCACCACACAGTTCCCGTATGTTCTCAACCTGAGGCGCCATCTTCCCTGACTTCTCTGGAAATTTGCTATACTGCCTAGGCGGGCCCAGCTCATGGGATGGCAAGCCTTTGCCTGCCTGGTGCTCGGGTTAAGGCATGAACTCCCACACTCATCCCCTCTCTCTTTCTCTTTCAATTGCTTTGGAAATAGCTAATGTCGATCAATATTTTCAAATAGACATAAGTTCCAAGCATAAGAGGTCATCAGTGACGGGAGTAGTACCCAGTGTATCCTAGAACAAAGGTTGATAAGGCAAAACCGAAATGTAATTATCATGGCAAACTAAACATAAAATTTATGCAATGATCATTGTCAAAACGGATCTTTTTCTTACCGGTTTCCATCCCCGAGGGACAAAGCCAGGACCAGCAAACATGGCATTGAAGTAATTATAAAGGATCATGACAGTCCAATTTATCAACATGATGAAATTCACACTTCCTCCAGTTGTATGTAAGGGCCAGTACCACAAGACAGAGTCAATCATGGCCATTGTGGAACATATTGCTATAACACCAAGGGCTATTATGGGACCCCAGTGACACAGTCTCTTTAAGTCTTGAAGATTTTCAAATTTGATAACTGAACACAACGTGCCCATTTTGGTGAAGAATGCCTTCTTTCTTCTAAAGAACTAGAGATTTCCTTTTCCTGTGCACACATTTCTGTGTGCAACAAGTCCATGTGTGTTCCTGAGCTGTCATGCCGTTGGCTGACAGGGTGTTGACATGGAGTCTGCCATTTTCACTGTTGGCACCTACAACTCTTTAGTCAAGTAGGAGGATCTAGGTTGGTTTAAAACGCAATCTAAAGAAAACAAAATGGGAAAATTCTGATTAAAAATTCCACACGCCATTTGTTTAACTCCAAGAGGCACTGAAACAGCACCCCCAAAGCTCACTCACGAGTGTGCAGTGCACACCTTATAGAAAACAAAGAATTACCTTGGACCTGTCCAAAACACAGCCCAAGTTTGAACTGTATGTAAACTGGACACATTAAACAGTTTTATTCTTTTGTTCAAACCATCGGAGAGGACCGACTGTCCCATGCTTAGTGGGTAGTTTGAGAGAACGAAGGCTTACAACGCTGAGAAGCAGTCGGATCTAATTATTACTTGTCTGATTCTCCCTACAACAGAAACTGGCTTAGAGAGACTATGTGATTAGCTCGACCAAGGTCACCAAGTAACAGCCAAGAATAGAAGCCAAAGCACCAAACTTCTTTTAGGACGTTCCAAATTGCCAGTCAAAGAGTTGTGAATTAACCGTGACAAGCTCTATGCGTATACTACTTTGTGTATTAATAACCCGCCCTTGTTCCCCCAAGCGCCAATATTAACAATCGATCGGGGTTAAAGGTACAGGAACAAAGGTGAAAACAAAACGAGAAAGCCGAGTATCTGTGCGCGAAAAATCATGACTGAAACAGTGCAAGAGAGGGAGCACGGGATAAGATTATTTAAGAAAAAAAATCTAATTCTCTCCGGGGGCCAGGGAAGAAGGGAGGAAGGCACGCATGAGGGAATAGTTGTAGACTGACTTCTGAATGGAGTGGAGTGAGTTGGGAAAAGACCTACGCTCTATGGGTATTGACGTATGTGTAACGAATTCCCACTCAGCTGACGCGCCTGCCCGGGTGCCTGCCTCAGTTTCCCGCCCTGCCGTGGTGCGGGACGTTCTGGCATCTTCACTCACTACATAAATCTCTTATCAAGCGAGGTTGGCCTCGAGATCTTGGAAATGCCGGCTCGACTAGGTCGGGGCGAAGACCACCCCATAAGTGGGTTGCACCCCCTGCGGTGGCTCCCACCTCAGTCTGGTCTCCGGTGCCAGCTCCACGGCCATCGCATTTCCGGACACCGCCTGGGCGCACCCGGAACAGGTTTTCTCTCCTTAGACCTCCGTCATGAGCACTTCAGCCCTGAGCAAGGCGAACACGAACCCGGACAGCAAGGAGCGCGCGACCAACTCCGACCCGCGCGCCTTAGGCTCACGCAGCCGCGAGGCTCCGCCCAGGCCCTCGCGCAAGCTCCGCCACAGCCACTTCCGGCAGGTGCGCTGAGTCAATCTTCCCTCTGAAAGCCGGCGTCTGCATTTTATAGCTTAGGGGACCTCCAGCAGTTTCCCTGAACGTGGAGCGTGGCGAAGTGTTTTAGGTGATAATACCCGAGAGCATGCAGGTTTTCGTAGGATTTATTTATTATTATTATTTTTTTTAGGAGATACTGAAAGTGAAGTTTTTCCTTAGTTTTACTCTCAAAGAGGGAGTGGAAAAGAAAAGGCGCAGGCAGCTCGGTTTCCGGAGGACAAGGATTGCGAAGAACAACCAGGAAGCGGCTGGGCTGGGAGTTGTCCGCGTTCCCGCTGTGCTGTAGAGGCGTCTTCCCTGGGTCCCTGCGCCGAGGCCTGGCACCCTTCGCGAGTCCTGTTCTAAGCTAGATCCCGGCTCCGGCCGGCCGTTCCCGAGCTGTCATGTCTTCCGACTTCGAAGGCTACGAGCAGGACTTTGCTGTGCTCACTGCTGAGATCACCAGCAAGATTTCCAGGGTCCCCCGGCTCCCTCCCGGTGAGTACCCTGCCCCGCCGGGCGGGGGCGGCCAGGAGAGCCTCCTAGGCGCGAGGCTGGTGTGGGCGGTGCTGGCCGCCTGGGGAGGTCTTGGTTTGGTTGGAGGTTATGATGGACTCCAAATTTGCTTCCAACGCAAAGCGCCGTTGGCACAGAAAGCTTGTATAACCTTGGAACCATTGCTCTGCATCTTGATTTATTTATTTATTTTGCAAAATAAGATAAAGATAAGAGTACTCAAAGGAAATATATGAAAGAGTCAAAATAGTAACTAGTACTGTTATCCTTATTTGCGGCACGTTAGAGTGGCGAGCCAGGATGCCTGAATTCAGATCCAACTCTTGCCACTTAGAAGTTGTCTCCTAGGCGGGTTTTCCTTACCTTTCAAAACTTCTTGCTTCTAGAGAGTCGAACCTCTCTCATAGGGCTCTTCCGGAGATGAAATGGCACACATCTGTGAAGCCCTTTGTGTTAACTCTTGTTAGGATTCGTAGTTTTCAGGCCTCTGCCCTGATTTTGTGTTTCTCATCCTTGTTGGGTATTTATAACCCAATTTTAGGTAAAACTTGGTAAGGGTAATGTTGCTCGCTTAAAATCCTTCATCTCCCAGGTATTACCCCCTATGCTAGGTTGTCAACAGTGTGAGGATGGGGCCTTGTCTGAGTCCCTTGACATTTCTAACGGCTCAGAAAAAAAAAAAGTTTTAGTAAATAAACAGGTGATTGTAATCTTGTGACTTGTAAGATAGTATTTTATTTATTTATTTATTTATTTTTTGTAAGATAGTATCTTAGGATTTTTCTTTAAGTACAGATCTAACTTGAGTAGTTAATAACAAATTATGAGTCTTCATTTATTTGTTTTTGGCTCAGTTTCATTAGGGAAATTGAACAGTCATCGGGCTGCTGAACTTGCCTCTACTTCAGCTCTGGAGCATGCTCTCTAGCAAAGATGGCTCTCATTGCTCTGCAGGATTGTGGGTAACTTCACTCTCCTACCTGGTCAGTCTGGTCCAAGATGCCAGCAGTAACTTCTCTTGCATCTACCTTGCTGTTTCGCATCCCCTTTCCAGAATTTCTCCCAAGCTTTGTGTTCATAAATAATTTTCTTCTTTTATTTCCTTGTCACTCCCCACACCTGTTTTCTGTTAATAGGGATATTTGCTTGAAGCCCCGACCTCTGAACTTATATCCCACTCATCTCCTCAAGTCCCAGGTAGTTCTGAAGGAGGCGGACGCTGTCTTAAAGAGGTCCATGAGTCAGGGAACAAGAGAAGAGAACCAAGGTAGCATATACCACCGAGCTGTGCTGCCTCAGATTTTTGTGGAAAAAGTGGACGGTGGCCTCCTGCCTTCACGATGCGTCACCTCGCCTGTTCACTTCAGTCCCACTTCTCTTCCTTGCCCAAGATCATCATCCTGCTTTTGTTGTCATTGTTGTGTGACAGAGACTCCTGCCTTGGAGCGGGAGAGAGACTCCTGCCTTGGAATGGAGTCCCAGAGCCTCAGAGTACCAGGGCTTGGAGTTGGAGTTTGCTCATGTGTTTTTGTTTTGTTTTGTTTTGTTTTTAGCAGTAGAAACATTTCTTTATCTGGGCAAATAGCTTTAGTATTGAGAGGCTGTTTTACAAAGTAATATCATCTAGGGTACACAGTTCTGAAGATTCTTTCTAAGAAAATAGGGTGTTTTTACAATTAAGTTTTCTTGCCTTTATGTTTGAAATTCTTAGCACATAGAAGGAAATAGTTGCATTAAGTGTCTTCAAAAATAAAGGTACAGTTCTGCCTCTCCCTATGTGTAGTGTGACGTGAGACCCAAACACGGCACCCTCATTTCATTTGAAAGGAGACTGTGTTGTTGGCACTGTGGGAAAAAATGTGTACGTACTTGAATAATTAAATGCCTCTTTCAAATACAATGATTTTCCTCTTATGATGACTCGTGCTTGCTCCCTTTTTAACCTGTTCCTAATGATAGAAAAGATATCTTTTCCATAACTTACGAACACGAGTTAGTAATTAAGCAGCATGCTTACTGTGGCCTTATATAATCACTATATATATAATATATAATTACTAGAATTATCTCATCCCATAGCAAGCAAACTTTTATTTTTATTATTAGTTAATATTATAATCACTAGTAACTGTAATATCCCAGAGTATCATAGAGATTGTGTCACTCAGCTGAAATAGACCCAGGGATGAGCTATAATTTATTTGAATTAAGAAGATTAAAACAAAAAAAAAAAAAAAAAAAAAAACTGGGCACTGTGGTGCACGCCTGTAATCCCAGCACTTGGGAAGGCAGAGGAAGGCTGATCTCTGAATTCGAGGCTAGCCTGGTCTACAATGCGAGTCAGGGACAGCCAAAGCTACACAGAGAAACTCTGTCTCGAAAAACAAAAGAAAAGATAAGAAAATTGGAGTAAACTTTAAAGTTAAAGAAGCTTATTCCCCCAATAAAATCATTTGTGTAAAGTTGGAGTTTCCAGAATCTGTGGAAATGAATTAGCGTGTGCTGTGCATATTCTGGTGACTTCCAAAGAGAGCAGGAAAAAAAAAAATACTGAAACTTTGTTTTAAAAAGAAACTTGATTACGCTGTAGTACTTTATCAATAAAAACCTTTGCCTTCGGAAGTGTTTGCCTTAACTGGCTTTACTTAGCTATGGCTTTTAGACAGTGAGTCGCCTTCTAAGGGCTCTTGTGGTTACTGAACTTAAAGAGTGAATTTTAATGATTGTTGTTCTGTGGGAAAGTCAGTGAGCCCAGACCACAGCTCACTTTAAATTCCAGATTTGTGGTGCTGGGAGTGAATTCCTTAGCAGCACAGTTCTTTCCCCAGGGGCAGAGCTTCCACTATAGCAAGCAGGCGTCTTGGAGGATCTTCAACAGAGTTTCATTTTGCAGTTACACCCTTATCCTCCATGGTCAAGTGTGAAGCCTGTTAGGGTTATGGTTAGAATGTACCAAGAACGTATTGTGGCAAAGTGATTAAGACTCAGGCTGCTGGTGTCAGACCTGTTCCAGATCCCACCTCTGCCTGAGCTTACTGCACATGTGGCTGTGGACAGATCTCCTGGCCTCTTGCATATGTAGGATGGGCAGGGCAGCGTGAGCATTTCAATCTTACAACACTGTAAATGCAAATGAAGCACGCAGCCAAAACAGAACACATAACAAACTCGGCCTTGAGGGATGTCTCTGAATTATGTGCATCACTCAGCAGTGGGCGGGGTTAGCTAGGTCTAGCTCTTCAGACTCTGTCATCCTAACTACTTTAAAGAGAACCTTGCACTTCTTGCTTCCTTTCTGTGCCTAATCTAGAGTGAGAAGAAAAGTAATGGTCAGGGCTTTGGGGTATGGCAGTGGAAATGGTTTTGGATTCAGGTATCAAGAAGGAAGGGAATGGAGGGGGGCAGTAACAGTGATGGAGCAAAACAGGAGACTTTCAGAGGGAGTACCTGTCACCCTGGGAAATTTAGAGCCCATTGAAGGCAGCAGAAACGATACTTTTCAGTTGAGTGTATTGGGGAAACAGCCGTCAGCTGGTACCCATGGCCCTGTTGTGTTTTACAAACAAGTCTTTATGGAATTTAGTCATCGTTGGATAATAGATACACATGCACATTTGTGTCCAGTGTGCATGGCCACACGTTACACATATACCTGTGTGTCCGGTGTGCATGGCCACACATTACACATACACATGTGTGTCCGGTGTGCATGGCCACACGTTACACGTACACATGTGTGTCCGGTATGCATGGCCACACGTTACGCATATACATTTGTGTCCGGTGTGCATGGCCACACGTGTTCATTTTTACACCTCTGCACGTTGTGCTGAAAACCCAGAGGGACCTTGTTCTCTTAGACAGTTCAGTGACTTAAGCACTGGCTTCATTTTATATTTGTGGTACAGGGGTTAGACCCAAGGCCTGTCTCTTGTTAAACAGGCACTCAATCAGCTATACTCCTGACTCTAAGCTTTTCACTTTTAGAACAGTTGAAATATAAAAATATATAAAATAAAAAATATAAAAATAAAAAAAACATAACTTGTTTACCCATGTCAGTGGCCCCTGTTAACATCTCATCTTGATACATTTGCTATAAGTCCTGAGTCCATATTGTTTTTTATTGACTTAAGTCCATACTCTCATACTCTATTCGCGTCTTTGTAGTTAAAACTAGAAAGACCCCCCCCCTCCCCCTTAAACCTACCGTCCCTTTGCTACTGCAGTATCCAGGCGTGGGTCCTACACAGCATGAAGTAGCCCTAGCTCCTTAGACCCGTGCTTTGTAACAGGGTCTTAGGAAGCCCCTGCTCTTAGTGAGCAAACAGTTTACTGGAGCAACAGTAAGACACCTCAGAATACTCCTCGGTTGGAATTTTCCCAGGTTTGCTTGCTCGCTTTTTGCTCTCATTTTTACTCTGTGGTGATGGGCTTTGGGGAAGAAAGACCCGAATTGCTCATTGTCATCCCATGATATCAAGAGGACATGCTCGGTATGCCTTTTCACTGCTAATGTTAATTCTGATCACCTGGCTGAGGTGTTTGACGGGCTTTCTTAATTTAAAGTGTGCCCTATCCCTCCTCCTTACTACTTGGCAGGAAATCCTTATGTTCTAGAAAATTGATTGTGATTATGTACCCCCTACACACACACCCATTGTGAGCGAGGGATGAAACTATGTAAGATGAGCCCAGCTGTGGCTGTCAAGGCTCTGTGATTGGAAGGCAGGGTTGTGCCAGGAAGCAGCACTTCCCTGTACTCTATGGTGAAGATGGGAGTCTCAGGAGAGTGGGTGGTCTCGCTGGAAAAGAGAGGAGTGCTAAGCAGAAAACTCAAAATGTTCGACACAAGATGTAGGGAATCTGTGGATGAATCTGATGACCAGCCAGGGCAGGGAGCTGTGGTTAGGGAATGTCTAAGCAACCATGGAGAGTCAGCACTTCACAGTGTAAAAGTCAGCACACGCGTGCGCGCGCACGTGCACGCGCACACACACACACAGACCACACCACACCCACACCACACACACACACACCACACACACACCACACCACACACACACACACACACACACACTACACACACACACACCACACACACATACACCACACCACACACACACCACACACACACACACACCACACCACACACACACACACACCACACGCACACACCACACACACACACCACACCACACACACACACACACCACACACACATACACCACACCACACACACACCACACACACACACACACCACACCACACACATACCACACACACACCACACACACACCACACCACACACATACCACACACACACCACACACACACCACACCACACACACCACCCCACACACACACCACACACACACACACACACCACACCACACACACACCACACACACACCACACCACACCACACATACCACACCACACCACACACACACACACACACCACACCACACACATACCACACCACACACACACCACACACACCACACCACACACACACACACACCACACACACCACACCACACACACACACACACCACACACACACACACACACACCACACATACACACACACATCACACACACCACACACACCACACCACACACACACCACACCACACCACACACACACACACACACACACACACACACACCACACCACAACATTTAGAAAATCCAGGCTGAGTTTTTAAAAGAAACTATTTGTTATCTAGGCTTGTAAACCAGTGAGTAAGACAGTGGGCTTGGGCTTGGTGTCTGAAGTCAAGACTTTAAGTACCCATTTCTTCCATCATTCTTTACTCTTTTGGTTTTTTAAAATTTATTTTAAAATGTTCTGAAATTTCGTTATGTATAATATATAAATGTTTGCCTGCATGCGTGTGCACCCACATGCCTGCAGGCTGGTGGGGGCCACAAGAGGGATCAGGCCCCCTGGAGCTAGAGTTGGAGACGGCTGTTAGCCACCATGTCGGTGCTAGAAACTGATTCCCTCCAATTTATGACAATGCTGCCTTACCACACTTGTCTCTTGTTATTGGTATAATCTTTCCCAGCGAGCACTTTCTTTTTAGTCTCCCTTATAAATAGATGACACCTCTTAAAAACTCAGACCTTGCTTGCATTTGAATTTCCACATACTGCAGAGTCAGGGTTTGGTATAGTTTGTAATCTACCAAAGAACGGTCTGCTTGCTTTACATTTTCGGGTTGATCAGAAAGGAGAAGGCCATATTAAACTAGGAGGGCTCAGAGCAGTGACTCTGCACCTGCGGGTTGCGACACCTTTCTAACACTGTCAGACAGAGCAGGTTCTTACACTAGAGCTCCTAACAGTAGCAAAATTATAGATCTGAAGTAGCCGCAAGATGGTCTTACGGTTGGGGTCAGCACAGCACACGGAGCTGGACGGCAGGACTGCAGCATGAGGAAGGCCGAGAACCACTCATAGCCCACCGTTGTATAATGGTCATTTTTTTGATATTGTTGCTTGTTTTAGATGACAAGAAGCAAATGGTTGCCAACGTGGAGAAACAGCTTGAAGAGGCCAGAGAACTGGTGCGTAGCCATCGAGGTGTATTGACCACAGCCCCTCGAGCCGGACCCCAGAGCTGCTGTGTGTGCTGTGGACGTGTGTGGAGTAGTGTGGACTCAGGTCTCCAGTTCACGGTTCCTTTCAGATGAAAGGGAATTTAGTGTTTTCTAGAGATTTCATTTTTTTAAAATAAAGGTGACTCATTAAATGTCAACCTCTAGTTTATATTCCTTCAGAATACATCTATCTCCCAAGAACTAATCTCTTAGTAGATGATCTTGGTAGCTTGTTTGAGAAGGGCACACGGCATGCCACACAACAGGGTAAGTGCATTGTTTTTCTTAAATTCTTTTAGTTTCTCAAAGCCCCTGTGGGACAGATAATGTCTTTCAAAACTGACAAAGGTCTGAGATTTCTATCATTTTGGAAGCCGAAGAAGCTTGCCAGTCTCTATGCCCACAGAAGATGTGAGATTTCTTGTGTATGTGCGTATATGTTCATTTGTGTTTGTGTGTGTGTGTACATATGTGTATGTGCACATTAGTACATTTGAGTGTGGAGGCCAGAAGTCAACATCTTCTGTTTCTCTCCACCTTCTGTTTTAAGGCAGGATCTCTCACTGGATGCCAGGTTCACTGGTTGAGCTAGATTGGCTGTCCATGTATCTCCAGGGATCCTGTGTCTACTTTCCAAGGGCTGAAGTCACAGGCGTGCATGTCACCACAGCCGGGTTTTATGTGGTTGCTGGGGACCAGAACTCAGCTCCTCATGTTTGTGTGACGCACACACCTTGTTGACTGAGCTGTTTCCCCAGCTCCCAAGACCTGAGACTCCTGAGTGACAGGCTGAAGCCTTGGGTAACAACCAAAGCAGCTGTCAGAGATTCAGCTTGGTTGTTTAGCTCTCTGAGCCCCAGTTTCGACAGGGGAAATACAAACACTTGCTGCCTCTGGGAACACAACATGTAGCAAATAAGCCACACGCAGCAGCCTGGAAGGAAACCTGTTCTTTGTCCCAGAAAGACATGCTATTTCATTCTTCAGTGTTGCCCTGTGTGGATAGACTTTGAGACACTGTGTGGACAGGGTTGTTCGAATATCACATTTATGCTCAGGGAACCCTGTAGGAGCATCAGAGAATCATGGCAGAGTGATACCTAGATTGTTGCTACCACTGTTAAGATGAGGACTGAGCTTAGAAAGGCTACAAAACCCACTTGAGGTCCCACACCCTCCTGTGCACTCTGTAGGCTCTGTGCCTGCATGTGCCCCACACAGAGCCCTGGCTCATACACTGCCTTTTCATAACAGTAAACCCCTACGTCAGGGAGCTAAAGAGAGAAAAATACTTTGTCCCAGTTTGGGGTGTTGAAAGACCAGTGTTGTAGAAACTGTTAAGCTGCTGTTGTACATCACAGGCCAAGAGAGTGCATGGCTTCTCTGAGCACCCTTTGGCATGTCTTCAGTATCTGTGCTGCTAGGACAGTTTTCCTGCCAGGCTTTTATTAACTGTAATGACTTGCTTAAAGCCCTTGCAGCACCACCTTAAGCATAGCTGGGGAGCAGGCTTCTTGGCTATTGTTTTTCTGCAGAACCTCCCCGGACCCTTAGGCCTCTCAAGGACATTTTGTGTCTGGGAAGGCAGAGGCTTCTCTAGAGGGCCACCGAGAAGCCTAACCTCGCTCAGGATCGCTTCGATCTGTAATACTCGGTAGTGCAGCCGTGCCCCAGAGGCAGCAGCTGTGGAACTTTCAGGGAGAAGTTGTTCCCCATTGCACAACAGATGTTTGCAGAGGTCCAGGGTCAGCATGACTGGCACCTACAGGGGGGCTCCTCCATTCTGTCTCTGGTTCTCACTGTGGTCGGAATGGCCAATGTCTGCCTCCCATGTGACTTCTTAGGCTCTGCAGGCTACGGTCACTGACTCCACCTCAATTTCCACATTTCTCATGTCTATTTTTTATATCCTTTTCACCTTTCTTCTCTTTCTGTTTATATCAACAACTTCTTTACACCTTTGGCTTTCATTCGAAGACCCTGACCTTAGATGTCAGAGCTGTCGATCGGGACACTTCCTCCGGTCAGTAGGGTGACTGTAAACGACACCACTGGTCAGTCCTTTGGTCTTGATTTTTTTTTTTTTTTTTAATACTTGATCTTAGCCAAGAGGCCAAGAAGTGACAATGGCTGGATGAATTTTCACATTGTTATATTCTCACTGACAGCTTTTTTTCTTTTCAGAACTGCTAGTTTCTGTTTCTTTTTCTTTCCCCCTCTGAAGACATTCTGCCTACTTGATCAGGAGAGGAAGCCGGTCTCTGTAGGATTGAGGCTGCGCTGTAGCCACGCCCCACGGAGCTCTCAGTGCTTCCTTACCGCTAATGTAAAGCTCTGGATCGAAAAGAAGCATTTGTTTGTTTAAAATGCTCCGAAGGCTCAATCATTTAGTTTCGATGACATCTTCGATCATCTTATGTGCTCTTCTTTTGATAGGAGCCTAACAGAAAGCTTGGCTTTGCTTTGACTGCTGGCATAGCTGTGTCTCTGTCAGTTGTGTGGCTGGTAGTAGTCTGTGGACACTCCATTTTGTACTTGCCCATGCCCTCCACTCCTCAGTGGCTACATAAATGTTGTGAAAACAGAATGAGTGCATGTTGTCTTTATCCCTGATTCTAGCAGCGCACACTTCACCTTGCTAGAAGTAAGTATTTGCAAAGCTCCCTCCTCACCAGTCTCATTCAGTGCAGTGCTGGGGGTCTTAGTTGGAATGATAGGAAGAGAGAGAAATGAAAAGAATACAATAGGGAGGGAACAATCCAAATTATCACCCTTTTAAGATGACATAAGCCTATTTTTAAAGATCCTGAAGACTCCACCAGAAAGTGCTTAGGTCTGCTGTGCACTGGTGGCCAAGCGGTAGGATGCAACAGCCAGTCACTAATGAATGACTTCATCAGGAAAGAGATCAGGAAAGTCTTCCATTCACAATCCTTCAAAAAATGAAAATAAATAGGAACAAACCTATCAAGAAGATAAGAAACCTCTGTATAAGCTTTACAACACTGAAGATGTCGAAAAGGAGAACCAGAAGACGACCAGCCCTTCCCTGCTTATGGATTCCAGAGCTAATGTTGTGAATGGCTGTTCTGGTGCAATTTATCGACGTAGTCATGTACTCTGTGTCAAAACCCCAGTGTCAGTCTTCATAAAGCTAGAAAGAACAATTCAAAATTCATACGGGTGCACAAAGGCCCCATGTAGCCAAAGTAATCCTAAGCAGAAACAACGATGCTAGAAGCATTGTAATACCCGATTTCAAATCATACTACAGAGCCATGGTCCTGGCACAGGAGCTGCCACGTAGACCATCAGGAAGAAAATGGACAACCCAGAAATAAACCCACGTAGCTACAGCCACCCCAATTTTTTTATTTTTTACATAGGTATCAAAAGCATGTATTGTAAAATAAGGCAGCCTCTATAGCAAATGGTGCTATGAAAGCTGCATTTTACATGTGGAAGACTGAAAATTTCAACTTGACTTTTGTGCATGGTGGGAGGTAAGGATCTAAGGTGGTCATCTCAGGTACATAGTACGTTCAAAGCTAGCCTGGGCTATATTAGACACTGCCTTAAAAAAAAAAAAGAAAGAAAGAAAACCAAACCAAACCCAAAAAGGTGAGCAGTACTGGCAGGGATGTAAGGAGAGAGGAACCTTCTTCAGTGCTGATGTGAAGGACAGCTGGTAGAGGCAGTGTGGGCATCACCATGGAGATAGGAATGCCGAATGATGCAGGTGTGCTCCTGTTGTATCTCCCCTATGGATTTTACATCCTGCCACAGAGATACATACCCATTTTTACTGCTGCAACTGTCCACAACAGCTAAGACGTAGAAGCAGCCTAAATGTCACCAACTGATGAGTGGCTAAGAAATGGGTTATGTATGTAATGGAACAATATTCAGCTGTAAAGAAAAGTGGAATCATAATTTTTTTTTTTCAGGAAAATAGATGGAGCTGCAAACCATTATGTTAAGTGGAATCAGCCAGACTCAGAAACACAGAGATTTCTCGTTTTCGTTACTGCATAGATCCTTGGTTTGAGAGGAAAGGTGTAGGGGAGGGGACTCTACAAACTAGGAAGGTGACGTGAGCAGTGGAGAGTTCTCGAGGGCAGAGGAGAGAGAAAGAGAGGAAGAAGACAGACTCATGGAGGAAGTGGGCCGAGGGGGGTGGGGCCACATAAGAACAAAGTGTATGCGAATGCCATAATAAACCCCCTGCTTCGTATGCTAACTTAAAAACTTAAAACACAAAAGCAGCGAACACTGATCATCTCAGAGATTTAAGTGCATTGATAAGTGATTTAATTTACTGACATTTACGATGAGCTACGTCAGTTTCCTACATGTTCATGCTTTGAAAAGGGCTAGTTAAGAGTAGCTTGTTTTCTTATAAAAGTATCTTAACTACACTTGCTTTTTGTCTGTCTGTCTTCTACTATAGTTATTCAGTCTCTACCAGTGGGCAGTGGATGATAAGCTTGTATTGGTCATGAGCTAATGTGTTAGAATGCTCTCAGAAGCAAATGCATTGCTATGTTTTTCCATGGAAGTTATTGACAGAGTCTGGGCCCATTTGTTCTTATTCCTGGTTTTTCTTGTTTTAGGGTCATGTACAGATTACCTCCCTCTGCTCCTTCACAGAGAGCTTGCTCTGTTTCTTTGTATCCATTATTGTAGTTACTGTCAATCCAGTGTCATAACGCTTTAAGCATTCTGGTTGATTTTCGTGGCTGTCTTAGGAAGGATGCTATTCTTAGAACTGAAGAGATAAGGCAGAGGTGTCGTTGCGACCTGTTACGCCCCAGTGGCTTGCCGAGTTGTGGTGCCTACAATGTGAACAGCCTCTCACTGCAAAGCCTGGGCTCTGAACCATTGTGCACATCTTTGCTGTAGTTACAGGACGGCACAGGTTATAGGATGGCAAGTGGGTAAAGCACACCCTGCTGCGACTCCAGTGAGCACATGGAACTAGCGTGTTGCTGTATCCACTTAACTCCTCATCAGTGTGGCTGTAGAGTGTAAGAGTTAGGCTGGAGGCCAGTGGCCCTTTGCTGGTGTGTGTGATTTCCCTAGTTAGGAAAGACTTCATCAAAGAAATGTCCTCACATGTCTAAGCCACAGGAAGCTGTCCCTGTCATTCTGGAGATTGAGGTTAGAAGACTGGATCAGGTTGACTGGGCACTGGGCCGCTCCATGGATGCTGAGAGCAAACTGATGAGGATGTTTTGATTAGTGCACATGTTTATTCAAAACAAACTCTTGACCAAGTAAGCAGCTTAGCAAGCCGTGCCATTCCCTGGCTGCTGACTGAGCTGGCCAGGGAGGACGCGGGAGAGCAGGCCCAACATTACTGATCACAAGCAGCCATTGCTGTAGTTCTGCTTCCTCAGCTGCAACCTGAGGACCAGTCCTTTGAGCACTACCACTGGGTCAGTAGAGAACAGGCTCGTGGCTCACAGTTTTCTCTCCCCACTTCAGCTTGAACAGATGGATCTGGAAGTCCGAGAAGTCCCGCCCCAGAGTCGAGGAATGTACAGCAGCCGAATGAGAAGCTACAAGCAAGAGATGGGAAAACTGGAAGCCGACTTTGTGAGTTCCGTTCCGCTCTGCCTCCTTAGGGTCTTTATCTGCACTGCCACTCGTTAGCTTCCTGGTTCCTCCCCACGGCTAGTCAGCATTAAAGAAGTACTCTCAGCGTTCCTGCAGAAGACACAGTTGTTAGTGCTTGGAGGGGTCACCAGCGTTAGAGGGAGCAAAGGATGGATGGGGCTGGGGCCATGGGTCTTAGCCGGATCCAGGGCACACAGTCCTTGAGTCTACGCAGTACTTAGTAGGATTCAGCATTGATTAGAATTTCAAAACCCAGTTTTTCAGGCTCTTACAGTTCACAGGCCTGAGTAGATGGCTCAGTGGGTCAGCCGACACACAAGCGTAAGGAACCAAGTTGGGAAACCCAGCAATCATGTGAACAACTGGGCGAGGTTGTGCGGGTCTCGAACCCAGCACAGAGAGGGCAGGGAATGGAGCTAGTCAGATCCTTGGAGCTGGTCAGCCACCGTAGCCGACCGCTGAGCAGTGGGTTCAGGGAAAGGCTCTAGCCTCTTCATGGGAAATTTCCTGAAAGAAAGATCAGAGCACAATGTTAAAATGATTGATAATGACAGTGGAAAAGACAGTTAAGCAAATCCTACTTCTGAGCCAGGCATAGTGGCGCACGCCTTTAATCCCAGTATTTGGAAGGAAGAGGCAGGCATCTCTTAATGGTCTACAAAGTTAGTTCCAGGACAGCCACAGCTACACAGGAAATCCTGTCTCAAAAGACTAAGAGGGGGAAAATACGGCCTACTTCTGGTCATGCATCCATAGGGATGTAAGTCAGAGTCTCGAAGTGGTCTCAGCGCTTCTGCATGTTCACTGCGGCGACTCACCTGGCCACTGCTGCGGAAACAGACAGACTCCATGTCTCCACGCAGTAAGGGGCATGCTCAGTGCCCACTGCTGGGGGAACAGGCAGACTCCATGTCTCCGCACAGCAAGGGGCATGCGCAGTGGATCCTGAGTACATAGACACAGGGAACCAGGTCAAACCAGACTACAGCCGAGGTGTATGGTTTTTTGTGTGAGGTTTCTAGAATGTCAGACCCAGAGACAACAGTACAGTGGGCTGGGGCCAGGGAGCACCGAGAGCTGTTGGAGTTGTAGCTTTTCCATTGTACAGGAAGCAGAGTTCTACAGCTCTGGACTGGGAATTTGTCTAATGCCAGTCAACTATCACTTAAAAGGACCTGAAGTGATAAGTTTATGTCGTTTGGGTTTCCCCACAGTGGTAGGTTCAGGTAAAAACCCTGGTAAAGTACTGTGGACGATGCAGAAATAGAGGGTAGTGAATGCAGTGGCGGCAGTGGCTCCTGTGCCGACGGGCTCAGCAGACTAGGATCCAGAGACATAAAGCAATGTGATGGCGACAGTGGCTTCTGTGCCGACGGGCTCAGCAGACTAGGATTTCAAGAATATGTAGGTGAAGGAAAAATTAATTGGTCCTTACGTGTGAATGACACATTTTGTCACGTGAATATGCTGTGTTTATGAATCTGGGATCCGTATTTATAGGGGAAGTCAAGAATCTATTAGGATCCTCTTTCTGTGTGTGGCTCTCCCTTAGTCGTTTATTTGGGAATTACACCTTGCAGACTGCACTGTACCTTTCTACCAGGGACAGTGTCACTAAGGAACGTGCTTCTGAGGTGGAAGCATTCTATTTTATGTCTTACAAGTGATGTGGCCCTGCATCTCAGAGGTCTGCACCTGTGGCTCTGGTTCCCGAGCCTGTGGAAAGGAAGGCAGACCATCTTGTGGAGATTGCTGGAGCAAAGTAGCGTCTTTGTGGTAATCTCAACTTGCGGGCATTGGGAGCGACATTTAAATTCCAAACCACAAGTCACTCTGGTGTAAATGCCACTGTGCTCCTAATTTTAAAAAAAGGCACAAGTGGGGCTGCAGCATTGGGTGTAGGGTGCCCTATATTGGTTCTGAATGTCAGTGTTTAAATCCTGTACTCCACTAGATCAAATCTTCAACTACTGTGCAAAAGGGTGATTTCTCTCATAGAAGAAGTGTGCAGTAGGGAGAAATTTGCACTGATTTTATAATTGTACTCTATGTGGGTGGATTAAAAAAACTAAGCTATATTTATAAAATTCTAAGATTACTGTTGGTCACATCACAGCCGTAAGTGATGGTGACAGCAAAATGTCTGCAGTGGTCATTTTTAATTTGCTTGTCTCATTTTTATGGAGTACTTTTTGCAGATATTTTATCTTTTGAGTGCTTCTTCCAAAGAAAATCCCCCAAATCCCAGCAACAAATGTATGGTTTAGGAGAGTGGTTTACCAGAGGGCCACAGTCTGGAGGGAGGGGAAAGGTGTGGCAAGGTCACTGCTCTGTAAGGTTCTCTCCTGTCCCCACAGAGTCTCCTCACACAGCAGTGGCTGCAGGGGAATGTAATCACCTCTTAGAAAACCTGTTCTCCTGTAGCCATGGGACCTAGGGACTGACCATGGACGTCTGAGGGAGGCAGAGCTCAACCCAGAGCACCAAGTTTCATTTCAGTCTTTGCTGGGTAATCTTTTTAGATGCTAAGTTACTTCACTTCCATAGCTTAGTGTAACACCCAGCCCAGTGTTTCCCAGAGAGACTAATATTAGGTAGATTACTTGAGGTATTTAGAAATTCTATTTTTGGATAAGTGTTCCTTTTTCAGTTATATTTTCTGCTATAAAGAAAAATGGAACCAACACCTGTGACCTTAGTTCCCCAAGTCATTGCTACATACTCATGTGTGTTGGCGCGTGGGCACGTGTGTATGTGTGTGTGTGTGTGTGTGTGTATGTGTGCTCACTGCTTCAGCTTTCTTCTGCTATGTCTGGAAACATCTTTCACCAGGGCTTTTGATTTATTTACTCAGTTGCTATTTTTAATTTTTTGAGAATAGGTTGGTTTCACTGCATATAGCTAGCTGATCTAGAACTCACTATGTAAACCAGGCTAGCCTTAAATGTACAGACATAGCCCTCTACTTCCCAATGCTAGGACTAAAGGTGTGTTCTACCATGGCTGGCATTAAACTTTTTTTAAAAATGTGCATAGTATTTTGTCTTGTATGTTGTAACCGTATGCATGCCTGGGGCTAGCAGAGGAAGAAGAGGGCATGGGATCCCCTAGAACTCGAGTTACAGACATGTAACTGAGCTGCTGTTGAGGGTGCTAGGAACCTGAGTCCTCCAGAAGAGCAGCTGTGGTGTTCTTAAGCACTGAGGTCCTAACTGGGTGGCGGCTTCTTCTTCTTCTTCTTCTTCTTCTTCTTCTTCTTCTTCTTCTTCTTCTTCTTCTTCTTCTTCTTCTTATTATTATTATTATTATTATTATTATTATTATTATTATTTTGGTATTTCGAGCAAGGATTCTCTGTGTAACCTTGGCTTTCCTGGACTCACTTTGTAGACCAGGCTGGCCTGGAACTCACAGAGATCCATCTGCTTCTGTTTCCCTGAGTGCTGGGATTATAGGCATGCACTACCATGCCTGGCTCAGTCCTTTTTATTGTTAAGATTAAAATATATTTTAATCAATGCATATGAATTTTACATAGTAATAGGATTCACCATTGCATTTTCCTCCATGCATATGCCTGCTGCGTAGATCTCCTGTCCGTCCATCACTCCTCCTCACTCCCAACCATCCTCCTGTCCCTAAAACGCCCTCTGGGGACCACTGTAGTACGTGTGTTTCTGTGTGTTGACATGTTTCCATAGTGAGGGAGAACATGTGACCTTTGTCTTTCTGCTCTTTCCCACTGCTAGCTTACAGTGATTGACAGTTCCATAGCATGGACATGGGTTATAGATTCCTGCATACAACCAGAGAGCCGAGGAGGTGCCGATGGGCTCCTGGCTTGCTTCACCACGTCTTTAGTCCTAAGTTCTACACTATAGGCGGAACTGGAGTCAGCATAGTGTTGCTGCTCCTGTGGAGGGGGGACTCTGATGTGGAGCGTGGGGGGGGGGCAGGGGGTGGGGTGGGGGGGGGGGCAGGGGGTTGGGGGGAGACTCCTGGGAGCTGAAGATACACATGTGTGATGCTGCTCTTTTCATTTGTGTTTGTATTGGCATGAGCTTCCCTAGGGTTGGAAAACAAGTAAAATGTATGCACAAGTTGTTCAGGAGTTAGTAGGTGATAGCAGTTCAGTCCCTGGGAGAGAGAAGCACATGAGTTTAGCCCGCAGAAGCCATGATGTCAAGAATATTCAAAGAAAATGAACCAGCGAAAGGAGAAAACAGTGAGCTCGGGGTTGTTGGTATTCGCCCCTTAAGCTTAAGATGATTTCCTAACAAAACACAAATGCATAAACACCCTTGAAATTGTTGTTGTTGTTTAAAGTTACAAACATGTATAAGCTGTTTGGCTAAGTTTAAGTAAATAGAAAATAGTGGACTAGTATGTGATAACCAGGATGAGACCCAAAGGTCTGTTGAGTGCTGGGGCATCTCTGGTGTTGCATTGTGGTGCTAGCACCATCTTGTGGCTGATTTGTGTCATTGCATTTTTTTCTTGACAAAGCTGAGCTTGCTTTAAGACAACTGCACTGCACAGCCAGGCAGAGGACTAGACTGAGATGGGAGTTGGAAGTGGCAGTCTAGCCCCAGCCTGTATGATCACTGCTCTCCAGGCCAGAGTGCTGCCCTTTCCTCTGGTCTGGAAGGCCATGTGATGCTCTTGTTAGGCTGGCTCCCAGGGCAGAGCTGTCTCATCAGAGAGTGCCACTTATGTTGGCAGTCTCAGCAGTGAGGCTGAGTGCTCCTAGGAACCCAGCTGCCTGCAGACTACTGGAGCCGGTCCCTTAAGTGAGCAGGTTCAAAGGGTAGTGTGGGCAGCTGGGAGCTTTTACTCCTCTTGCCCACGCTGTCTCTTTCCACAGGTGACAGACAATTCGAGTATGTGCAGACAGCTGTGCATGTCTCTATTTTTCCTTTTTTACATCTGAGACTAAAGTGTGAATGAGAAGGAGGAATCTAAATTTTGATTGTTTTTTGTTTGTTTGTTTTTTGTCAAAAGATCAAGAAGCTGATGCTTCTGTTGACATTTTATCTTCCTTGTACTTGTGGCCTCTCAAGATACCATACTTCGATTTTTGTGGGGGCCGTAGGAAACCACTGAAGCATGTTCAGAGGTGTGGATGGTCTCAGCTGTTATATGTAGCAATTATCACATACCTGAGCCTTCTTGCAGGAACATACATGTATTGTAACCAAAACACAGGAGCTAGTGTGATGGTTAGCATTGCATTCTAAGTGTAGACTTAATATGCTTGAGAGACCAGAGATTAAAAGAAAAAAAAAAAAAAGCCTCTAAGTTGTATAAGCTGTGCCCTAGCGCTCTGTTTTCCTTTTACCCCAGACACTGAAGACTAGGTTTTTCCAGACATGGTTTCTCTGTTTAACCTTGGCTGTCTTGGACTTGCTGCATAGACCAGGCTGACCTCAAACTCACAGGGATCCGCCTGCTTCGGCCTCCTGAGTGCTAGGATTAAAGGCATTCGCCACCACCGCCCAGCAAAGAAACTTCAATTTTGTTTGTTTGGTTTTTTTGTTGTTGTTGTTGTTTCTGTTTTATTTTCAGAGCTGAAGACTGAACCCAGGGTGCTGGGCTTGCTGGGCAAGTGCTTTTCCACTGAGCTAAATCCCCAACCCAAAGACTAGTCCTAAATTGACTCGTAAACGGTGCTGTTCTCACAAGGCATAGGTCATAAAAACAACTGTTATTTTTGTTTTTGTAACCAAACTTGGTTTCTCTAGTAAAAAAGATGACTAGGACAACTGCAAGGCATATATGTTAAAATTAGACCCTACATGTAGACAAAGTACATGTAATCTTTGTAGGTTTCTTTTTTTAAGTCATGGGCTAATATGGTTGGGTGCTGTATCTTGGGGTTATCTCTCAAGAACAATCCTGGTCCTACATTGGACACTAGTAGCTAAAATAAAAGGCCCTTTGTTATTAAAAATTGTTTATGGTCATGGTGACTCTCTAAGTGACCCCAGATCCACAGCTCTAGACTGGATAGGACCGTCTCATCAATCTTACCGTGTACATATTAACACATCTGCCACTCATAAAAATTATAACCTTCATTTAAAAAAAAATCAAAGCATTGAAAAATATTTTGAAAACCAAAATTGCTCCAGGAGGGTCAGGTTTTCCATTTAGATGTTTGTTTTCCAGGCTCCCCTTTCCCTTCTATAACTTTCCATAATAATGATGTCATGCCATCCACATTTTTAAAATGTTTACGTTTTCAATTTCTATAAGTTCTATATCATTTTAATGGGAGTGTGTTATTTTTTAGGCGATGTTAACTTTTGTTGAATACCTGCACGTTTTACTTATTTCTCTCACAACTCACCGTGCTGTGGAGAATATATTTGAATAGTGTTTTTAGTCATTTCTAAGAAGACGGGTTAGTAGAAGATACCCGGTTGTGCAATTCTTAGTACCACTTGGCAGGATTGTGTTCCTGACGCGTCTCCGCAGTTCTCGTAGATCATTGAGTCAGTTCTGTTCTCTCTGGTTCTCCTCCATGTTAGAATGTGCCTTAAGAAATACCAACCACAGGTGGACCGGGCAGAGCATTTTCTGTGTATTGCTCATTGAATTTGCCAACATCTGTAAGAGAAAGACTCTGTGACTGTGGGGCCTTCACAGAGTCCCGGGGGATGCAGCTGGGATTGTTTTTCTAAGGCACCCCCCCCCCCCAGGAAGCTGCACAGGGTTGACCAGACTGGCAGACATGTGTGTTCCCCGAGCTGGCTGAGCTCTGAACTGATTTTACACTCTCAGCGTTTCCTAATCAGAAACCGTAGACTGTTTCTTTTATGCATTTGCACAAGTCTGTGAAGGGTGGCGGTCTGTTTGGAAAGCATCTGCTTGTGTGCCCGCACGCTTCTCCCTCATAAGAGGACATAGTCAGGCCTCACCAGGGACAATGACTGGAAAGCTATTATGCAACCGGCCATCTTTGTTCTTGTTTTACACTCTTACGCTTGGTGAGCCTACTCGTAGGGCCTTGTTGATTTCAAAGATGGACGCAGGAGGTGGAGCAACATGGGAGACAGGAGGACACCCAAGGACTGTTTCCGGCTGTGATCACTGCCTTCTGGGAAGCAGTCACTATGTGTCACCCTGGTCTCCCCACCTAAGAAGTGGGAAAGGTCCCTGCTCTTGGCCCCTCACTCATGTGTGCCTGAGGGAGGTGTTATGACCCAGCTGCCCTAAGCGTTATATTGTTGGGACTTACTGTTGACTTTGAGCTTGGCCATAATAGATTTTCTTGAATTATGAAGCTTTGATATTTTTCCAGTGTGAGTAATTTTATGATGACCAGTTCAGTCTTGAGACTGTTTACCTTGTGTACTGTAGACTTTTATGGCCTGTGAAAATAACTTACGTATTCACTGAAGCCATGGCACACAAGTCAAGTGTGCCCTGGTACAGATTTGTGTGCACCCACATATGCATCTTGTATAAACTTACCTTTTGTTAGCGTCTGAGACGGGGTTTGTTGTCTAATGAAAAAAATTTCTTATGTAACAGTGCTTTTTATAAAAAATAAAATAAAATTATGGTACCATTTTTTTATTATAGGAGCTGATTTTTTATTTAGGCTTTATACTGTTTTGATTTCTCTATGTAGTTGAAGTATGCATTTTCCAGACAAAATGTTAAGTTGATTGTGTGTGTGTGCATGTGTGCATGTGCGTGTGTGTGTGGTTTTTTGGTTTTAGAAGTTTTTTCTGTTATAATCCTTATTAATGGGAAGCTACTTTCAACTTTTCCGTTTACTTGTATTTGTGATCTCACTAGAAAAATGGGTAAAATTTTGTAAGAAACTGTAGGCCTGTGACAGATTAGACTTTGCCACTAGATGGCACTGTTTGTTTGCAGAGCTCCATTAAAAAAAAAGGAAAGAAGGAAGGAAGGGAGCAACTGTGGTAGTAACAGAAATTACTGCCTCATGAATAAAATATTTCTGATGGGATTTGCATTTCTATATTGGCTGAAGACACTGTGTTGAATGTTTTATTAACCAGCCCAGTGCAACTGTCAGCCTATTAAAGAGATCCAATGGTCCCTGTTTAGATAAATAAACTAAATAAATCCAATTCGTCAAATTGTGTTCCTGGCTGTTTATTTTCTATTCTTTTGATGTACAGTTTATTTTAACTTAAAGCCACATCGGTTTAAAAATTAATGGGAAAATGTTATTTGGTGTTTGGAACATGACGAAGCTAATTGCCACAGTCAAAAAGCCATCTCTGTTTTAATGTTGAATTGTTTGCTTAAAGTAGTAAACTTTTCATGGTTGCTTACAAACTGTCTCATGGTCAGAAGTCACTTGACACTGCAAATGGGTGGCCAGAGGCTGCGCTGTCCTCCCCTGTGCACTGCTCGGCTGCCCTGGCATAAGCGCTGTTTGCTTTTCACTTGGTATCCCCATGGTGTTGTGCTCATTTCTCAGATATGACCCACAATTCCTTGGGCATAACAGTAGCTAATTCATTCCTAAATAAATTGTCTTTTATGAACGTACTTTCTTGGTGTACATCAAATATCAAAGGGAGCGGATGACAATGAGGAACTGATACTTGCTGAAGAGACCCAAAACCTCAAGATGATGACTCCATAACAAACCAGTTCCCATCTGTTCATTGCCCTCTTAAAGTTTGTGCTCAAGGGAAATTCATGGCTGTATAATATAACACTACCGACTGAACTAGATAGTTCATACTTGGGCCCTAGGGCTACAACAATATTTGAATAAAACACGTCAATTTTGTGCTTTGCCATACTGAAATACGTCGGTAACTTGAAATGATATACAATGGTTCTGACATCTCATTTCTTTCCCATGAATCTTGAGTTGCTTTTCATGCTATTCTTACTGTGTCTTACCCAGTTCTGCATTGGTGAGGTTCAGAGCAAAGCTTCCAGGGCTCAGGCACTTGTGACTTTGCACACAGCTTTCCAGGGCATTCAGCTGGTGGCGATGGGGCTACGCCAGCTCTCATCTCCAGGGGGAGGCTTTTCAGCCATGTAATAGTAGGTGACGATATGTGCTCTGTCAACTATTTTAAGCTTTCCTATACAAGGAGTTAAAGTAGGGCTCGGATGGACTAGGCAGACTCTGCTATTGATTTCAAGTTAGTATGAACCTGGCAGGCAGTGGACCATGTGTAAAAATGGTTTCGCTTTTGTTGGTTATTTGGCTTGAGTTTGTGTCCTTCTGAGGCTGGAAAAAATCATATTTAAGGGTATAAGAAATTTAAAATATGGAATGACATTGCTTTATTTTTTTATTTTTTGGCCCAGCCTTGGCCTTGTTTTGAAGCATCTAATTCATAAAAGTTAACACGCTTTAAAAAATGACTTCCTGTGAGTGAAAATAAAGGTTCCCTTTCTTGATTTTTGTCTCCTCTAATGTTTTCCCCAAACATCTGTTGGACTTTTATGATTGGCCATTGCTTCCTCATATGCGCAGCAGTGAGTGAGCGAGCTTTGCTTTTCCTCTCCTTTCCTTTCTCTCATTGCGTATGCTCATTGTACATTTTTAATCCAGGTGCACGTTGTAGGTGGAGCGCATCCCGACACGCCTCCGCCTGCTTCCCTGGGCTCTCACCTAACCGACAAGTCCATTTTCAGCTGAAGGGCAGGTACACTTGTCTTATTCGTGGCCACGTGATGTTTTCACTGCACACAGGAAGAAGAGCGTTTCCATTTTCCAGGTAGAAACCTACAGGTTACAGTTGCTATTTCGGTGAGGTTTAAACTTTCCTCTTTCTTGTTAAAGGTGTGTGGCTCAGGGTTAGTCACTGCAAACACTGTCTAATGCAGGGATTCTATTCAAAGGCTTTATTTACACTTCAAAAATATCAGGTAAACATTGTTGCAGGTTTGCTAGAAGCAGTTAATGCCTTATTTTTCTTACATTGTGTGTAAGCTATGTTTGGTCACTGACCGTGTTTCCAAGGCGCAGGTGGAGAATAGTGAAAACCCACGGCGTGTGGTCTTGAACCTTTCTGCAGGTACGTCTGTTCTGTGCTGTAGTCTCCTGATGTGAACCTTTGAATTCCGCGTACATAAGGGGAAACATGAAGGTCCAATAAATATAAAAACACTTGAAGAGCCGCATTAAGTTTTAGTCGGCAACTTTGCTGTGTATAGATGGTAAGCCTATAGTTAGTGAACTTAAAGGTTAAAGTATCTCAAGGTCAGAAGATTCTTGAAAATCCTAAAAAATGTAAACCATCTTCCTGAGGGCTCCGGGGGGCGAGCGGCAGGAGTGTGCACAAAGGACGGGAGCGTTGAGCCTTCCATTGCGTTCTCAGACGTGACCTTCGCATTTGGGTTGCTTTTGTGTGTCAGTACATTTTGTTTTGTTAAAGACATCTTAGAAATTAATCTACAGTAACAGAAAGCAAGCTTTCTCCTTGACCTTGTGGGAGTAGAGACAGAATTAGAGGTAGAGGAATTATGATATTATATAGTTTATGCCACTTTGTCATATGCGTCTTAATACTATTTAGAGTTGTCTTGGTGCTGAGTTTTCAGAACACATGCACTGTCTTTGCCTTTCTTTCCTATTCTCTTTCCAGTTTCTAATTGACTTCCCTGAAACCTTTCAAAGTAACTGTTGTAACTAGAAGCAGACAAAGAGCCTGTAGTTTTCCTAAGTGTTATTAACACGAGCAGAGTTCATGGTAGCATGCCTAAGCCAACAACCAAATCGCCCAGGAGTTTAAAAGCTCCAAAAGTTCCCATTTATTGAGAATTTGGTCTGAAACATAGAAAGAACATGCTAGAAACCTAATGACTAGATTCTAGCTCCTACCAGTGAAACACATTGCAAAGAAAAGAAATCTGGGAGCCAAATAAGAAAACTTCTGAGCTGGTGATAGAGTATTGCTTCAGTGAACTGAGTTCTCGGTATAACACTTATCAACAATTTGCTGCTGTTGGTTTGCGGTGTGATGCTGGGAATTAAACCCAGTGCCTCGCAGGAGTGAGATAGGGACTTAGCCAATGCTCTCTGTCCTCAACCCCAAGTCTGCGTAGTTTTCATATTGACTGTAGCCTTAGTCATTGTAATCCCGTGGTAAGCAGAACTGGGGTGGGGTGGGGTCCGTTAGGGTAACGTGTCCACCTAGAAGAGGCATCCCACCTAGTGCGGATACTGTGGCTGACAGTAGAAGGGCTTTGAGAGAGATGCCTTATGGGAGCCGATACCCAGATTGAGACCTGAAAGATGAGAAGGGGTTGGAGAGAAGAACGTGGTCAGATAGGGTGAGCAGAGTAAAGGCGGGTGGGAAACTCAGGGCAGCTGAAAGGTCAGCCTGCTGGAATCTGGTGTCTTTAGATCTTTCCTCACTCCAGGTAGACTTCCACTCCCACACCGAGACTTTACTGGTGTGGGTGTGATTTGGGCATCACAGTGGAGGGGTTTTGTTTGTTTGGGTTGGTTTTGGTTTTTAGTTTGAGACAAGGTTTCTCTGTGTAGCCTTGGCTGTCCTTGACTCGTTTTGTAGACCAGGCTGGCCTGGAACTCACAGCCATCTGCCTGCCTCTGCCTCCTGAGGGCTGGGATTAAAGGTGTGCGCCACCACATCCAGCTCACAGTGGAGTTTTTGTTTTTGTTTTTTTTTATTTAAACATTTTCTTATTTTGTACACGTACATTTATATTATTACATATATATATACACAATAAACTACCTCTAGCAAGAAGAACCATGACACAATCAGGAATTATATAAATGTTACATTCTTAAGTGTTTTGGATGTTTGTACTTGACAGCCTTGACACAGTGGAGTTTTTTTAGTGCAGTTCTCTGTGCATTTGAATTTGGAAACTAGTAGCTGGTGTGAGAAATTAAAGCCCAGACTCCATTTTGACTGGGAGCTACTAATGCTTGTGCTCGGGAAGTTGTAGCTTTGCACCTAAAACAGTGAAGTTCATTTTTTCCATGTGAGTTGGAGTTCTGTTTAATTAAAAAGTTTTTTTTCTCTCAAATCCCTAAAATGATTTAAATAAAAAATTTAATTACGTAAAATCTGTTATCTTACAATAACATTGTATCAAATTGCCTTAAAATTAATTTCATTTTGATATACTTAGGGTCTATGATAATCTTTACTTGGAGAAAACAAAGAAGATAATGCATACATAATTCTTATGTCTAGGTGGCAACATGAATATTTCAAATTCTCACTTGAGCTTAGGAGAAAACAAAGGCAAGCTGTGAGCTTTAGTTAGTACCGATTGTGGCTTCGACCTGGAGCCCTGAGTCAGTGCAATAGAGCATCTTCATGTGAGCGCTTTCATTTTAAAGGTTGCCATTTCAAATGCATTGAATCAGGCATACATTTTCTTAAAAGGACATGCACTAGTCTGTGTCTGTGTTCCAGGGTTAGAACAAATGACGTATCCTGTATGCAGGTGTGTGTATAAGAACACACAGCACACACACTTTTTGTACTCTGTGAAGTCTTGAAAGATGGATTGTAACTTAATTTTGTACAAGAATTGTCAAGAAATTGCTAGTAATCTCAAAGCAGAGAAAAGGAAATACAGATGTGATGGATAAATGGGAGGGTTAGGGCCAGTGTCGCCATTGGTCTTAACAGAATTGCTCTTTGCCCCCGGTGTCTGTTTTCTCTTGGCAAAAAGCCGGGGGAGTTTGGGACAGAAAGAAAGTGTGCGTGGTTCCAAATGATGCTCGGTGTGCACTAGTGCGGGGAAGGCACTTGCAGCCTGCGGCAGAATTACTAGATGGCTGCTTGCTTCTTGTTTAGGAGAAAGTGGGAGTTCCTTGTGTAGCCAGGTTGGAAACATTTTCAATTTACACTACCCAGAGCTTGTGATAGTAGTTTAAGTCATGGAATTCTCAACCTCCTAATGCTGTGATCCTTTAATACAGTTCCTGGTTTTGTAGTGATCCCAACCATAAAACTATTTTTATTGCCGCCTCATAACTGTAAGTTTGCTACTGTTATGAACTGTAATATAAATATTCATATTTTCCATTGGTCTTACGAGACCCCTGTGAAAGGGTCATTTGACCCCAAAGGAGAACCGCTGACATAGTTATACTTTTTTTTTTTTTTTTTTTTTGGTTTTTCGAGACAGGGTTTCTCTGTGTAGCCTTGGTCATCCTGGACTCACTTTGTAGACCAGGCTGGCCTTGAACTCACAGCGATCCGCCTGCCTCTGCCTCCCGAGTGCTGGGATTAAAGGCGTGCGCCACCACGCCTGGCTCATAGTTATACTTTTAAACTATGAAAAATTTAAAACTATTTCTGAGTAGAATTTAGACAAAAATGTGCAGGTTGGAAAAATACTACCATGTATTTCAATCAAGGGCTGTTTTTAAATCTACTGTTATCTTACACCATGCTAATTATTTTCCTAGTTCTTTAAAACATAGTATATTTATTGAAGTGTTTGCCTTCGTTGTCATAGAGCTATCTTCCAGAAAGTATATACTTTCAAAGTATTATCATTAAATTGACCTCTTTCGAGTTATTTGTTATACCCTGAGGTGGATCTTACAGAAGTGTGCCTGTGTGTCAGAGAGTGTGCCAGTGTATTTCCTACCTGAAAGGGTTTTCTGTCTTCTGACAGTGTTCAGAAACTGTCAAAGCAGTAAAACTGGGCAGGAGATGGCCACAGATGGCACTGTGGCTCACACTGATATTTAAAGTACACCGTGTTGTGGCATGTTGATACAAAAACTTCCAAGACCAAGTCATCATTGATAATCCCTCTGCATCAGAAGTTTACCTTTCCTTCCTGAACAGGCGCACAATTAGAAGTGCTCCCTTCATTTTTAAAAGCGTCAGTAAACACTGGCGATGCGCACTACCTAAGGCTGTTTGCCTGGGCTCTGGATAATGCCTCTGGAAATTGAGTCTCTTTCTATGCTGTCTTTGCAAAACCTTTTTCTACAGGGGCAACATTTCAAATGGGAAAGGTGAAGTGTAGCACCCTGTCCCCTTCTACTTATCTCTCCAAAACCATCACCGAGACCTCGTCACCAAATCAAGGCATTTTGTCTTTTGGAATTCTGTCATGACTGGGGCCAAAAAACTGCTGCAGGCGAGTGGCGAGAGGCACCAGTCACAGGCAGATGACCCGAGGAACAAAGTCAGAGTGGGTGTGAGGAAGGGCCTTCGAGAAAGGGGACACAGGGTCATTCAGAGCGCGCATGCTGCTGCCCCAGCCTTGGGTGCCAGTGTGTCGGAGTCTGTTTGGTAGCCTGCCTATCCCTGTTTCCTGGGGCCTCAGGAATCTCAGCAGTTTTAAGAATTTTCTGTAAGTATGGATGTTGTTAAAAAAAAAAAAAAAAAAAAAAGTAAAGCCTGTACTACAGCATGGCTGTCATGTGCAGACATAGGGACATACAGAAGACCTGCCTGGTGGTGACAGTGGACTCGGCTGTTTACTTGGACTCTGTGCTGTAAACTGGGGTAGTGAATGCCTCCCACCTGGATGCTGATGCTTTGGTGGGACTGCAGTGGTTCCCTACTAGGGCAGAAGGAGATAAGATCTCTCTTAATTGAACACAGGAGTATTAGGCATTCTCTTGGCTCCAGAGCCAGGATCCTTAGCCTCGGAACTGCTGAGGCTGAATGGACTGCTCGTTGTAGCAGGGTGGGCACTGTGCTGTATGGGGTGTTCGCCTAAGCCCCTGCCGGCAGGCAGCCCTTGCCCTGCAGTTGTGACCATCAAAAGGAGGGCTGTGCGGATTCCAGATGTTTCTTAGCGTGGAGATGTATTCATGATTCAGAGCTACTTGGCAAGAATGGTTTCTGGCAAGGTTTCCAGAGATGCGAGAACTTGGGAATTAGCTCTGTGGGACCCCGACAGGCTAGATACCCAGCCATTTATTCTTCAGTCATTTGTAATTTTGATGTAAGACTTGTAAAAAACTAAGAGGCTTTTCTTAACTCCTCCCAGTCTGGATCCAAGGCTGTGGCTTTAAAGTTTGAAGTCCTACTTCTCTGTAGCATCTGTCTTTAAAGAGTTCTGTAGTCTCTTGGAGCCAGGATATCGAGTTGAAAGATGATTTGGTCCCTTAACCAGCCTGTGTTTATTTCACACAAGCTGTGAGCCTTGAGAGTCAGTGTGACACAGCGGGCAGCTACTGGAGTTCCAGCTGTGAGCACCAGCTCTGATGCTAAGCAGCTGAGTGCTGTTGGGCAAGTCACTGTGCCCCAGCACCCCAGCGTCTTGAGCTCTGATGCAAGGCTGATCTCCATGCTCTGTACGGGCAGCAAGCTCTTCGCCTCCTGCTGCCGACAGTGGAGTTCTTGGTCTTTCAAGATGGCTGGTAGTTTTCCTGTAGCTTCGCTATTGTTCTGCAGGCCGTTAGAAAATTAGTATGCTTTGTAAGCTTTGGCTCAGCTTAATCTATTAAATCTCATATTGATACGTCTCCATTTTCACAATCCCTAGACCAGTACTTCACGTCCTTTGTGGAGTCATTTCTAATTATCTGTCCTGTCATGATGGATTTTCTTTACTCTTCATTCACCTTGGTTCTTACATCTGTAACCTGTGCTAGCTCACACACTGTTCCTGTGGCAGAGCCAAGATGATTCTCACTTTTCACGTGTTATCTTTTATTACTCTAAACAGTTACAAATCTTCACGAGAAGAGAGTGTCTTCCGCTCTGCGTCTTATTACAGGTATTAAATAACTGTGGGCAGTATAGACAGTCACTGGATACCTGTTCAATTAGCTGTTAAGACCTAGAATTTATCACCTTAAGGACAACTGTATTCACAGCCATCCACAGCTCTAGTTCCAAGGTATCCAAAGCCCTCTTCTGACCTCTGTGGGTAGCAAACATTCACATGGTATACACACGTACACTCAGGCAAAAATATTCATAACATAAACAATAAATTAATGTAAAAAAGCTTTAAAAGAATGAAGGTTCTGTAATGCTCCACAGAATCCATTTTCTCAGAAATAGTCACGTGTAGGAAATATGACATGTTCCCTGCCAGAGAAGAGCTGAGAAATAGAACTTACTGTCGTCTCCAGCAAGCATTTCAATAACTTTTTGACATTTTCTTGCGGTCCTTATTTACCTTATCAATACTTACTGTGACATATGATTGTCAAAATTTTATATTAAGACCAAACTAATAAATTGAACGTGTTGTATTCCTATCTGATAAAAGTGGAGTGTTAAACTGCACTGACGGGCCTGTTTCCTGAGCTCCTCTGGTGTAAGTGTGCAGGTGACAACTTTGATGTTATTTGTATACTCGTACAGAGAACGCTGACAGCATAACAGCTCACAACTTAGCCTTTCTGTAGAAACAGATGCTAGTTTTGCATTGCATGTATCTTTAAACTTTACCTCAAAGCTTCATTGTTTCTTAGTGTGTTATCATCACTGTTTCATGTGCTTAAAAGTAGCTCTTGCAGTAAGATTCCTGCTTGAGAACCTCCTGTGAACTTTCTACTTAAAACATTGCTACTGTATGTGTCTCACATAGACACTGTATATGTCCATAAGAGTATGTATGTGTGAATGCGTGTGTGTGTGTGTGTGTGTGTGTGTGTGTGTTCATTTCCTGTCTCTTGATTGCAGCATCCATGTCTTCTACAAAGTCTTTGGGTTACTGAGACTGAGGGAGATGGGCGTGCGAATGCCTCTCCTGGTGGTCCCCCTTCTACCACTTTATGCAGACACATTCCTTGGGACATTTTACTAGTTAGGTCTATGCTAAGGGAGAGTTGTTGAGAATGTCAAATAACATTGTAGAAACAAACCATTTCAGAGAGGTTCATAGGAGACAATAGTATCATGGACTGGAAGGAGCCTCTAGTCATGAGTGTTAAGTGTTATAAACCTAGATTTAATTCTTGCCTTAGCCACCAATCAAATTTGAGAATTTCCATAGGTTGCCTGTGTTTGCCGGGGTGGGGGCTGAGGTGGAAATCCCCATCCTCATTTATCAGCAGATGCATTTTGCAAAGATGTCCGTACACTGGGTCCTTGGGTGTGTTCTTCCTGTCTCTGTGTTTATTCCCTCCGTCTCTGACTGACTGGCTAGTTTTAGAAATTGGAATCTTGCATACTTTTGTGTGCAGATTACTGAGATTTGATAATTTGTAAGCAGTAACCATTAGAAATAATGCCATATATCTAAAAGTGTATATCGTGTTCCATATAAGCAAGGAACACATTCTGGTTCCTATGGTAGCATTTCTGCATTTAGACAGAGACCCTTTGACCCTTTTCCCCCTGACCTTGACAGCCATTCCTAGACCAACCTACCTACCTACCTTCCTTCCTTCCTTCCTTCCTTCCTTCCTTCCCTCCTTCCTTCCCTCCTTCCTTCCTTCCTTCCTTCCTGTTCTCCTCCTCCCTCTTTGTGTGTGTGTGTGTGTGTGTGTGTGTGTGTTGTTGTTGTTGTTTGAGACAAGATCTCATACAGCCTTGGCTGCCTTGAACTCATTGTCCTTGAGCCTGTGGACCTTCTGCTCTACTGTCCTTAAGCCTGTGAACCTTCTGCTCTACTGTCCTTAAGCCTGTGAACCTTCTGCTCTACTGTTCTTGAGCCTGTGGACCTTCTGCTCTACTGTCCTTGAGCCTGTGGGCTTTCTGCTCTACTGTCCTTGAGCCTGTGGACCTTCTGCTCTACTGTCCTTGAGCCTGTGAACCTTCTGCTCTACTGTCCTTGAGCCTGTGGACCTCCTGCTCTACTGTCCTTGAGTTTATGAACCTTTTGCTCTACTGTCCTTGAGCCTGTGGACCTTCTGCTCTACTGTCCTTGAGCCTGTGAACCTTCTGCTCTACTGTCCTTGAGCCTGTGAACCTTCTGCTCTACTGTCCTTGAGCCTGTGAACCTTCTGCTCTACTGTCCTTGAGCCTGTGGACCTTCTGCTCTGCTGTCCTTGAGCCTGTGAACTTTCTTCTCTACTGTCCTTAAGCCTGTGAACCTTCTGCTCTACTGTCCTTGAGTCTGTCAACCTTCTGCTCTGCTGTCCTTGAGCCTGTGGACCTTCTGCTCTACTGTCCTTGAGTCTGTCAACCTTCTCCTCTACTGTCCTTGAGCCTGTGAACTTTCTGCTCTACTGTCCTTGAGCCTGTGAACCTTCTGTTCTGCTGTCCTTGAGCCTGTGGACCTTCTGCTCTACTGTCCTTGAGCCTGTGAACCTTCTGCTCTGCTGTCCTTGAGCCTGTGGACCTTCTCCTCTACTGTCCTTGAGCCTGTGAACTTTCTGCTCTACTGTCCTTAAGCCTGTGAACCTTCTGCTCTGCTGTCCTTGAGCCTGTGGACCTTCTGCTCTGCTGTCCTTGAGCCTGTGGACCTTCTGCTCTACTGTTCTTGAGTCTGTGGACCTTCTGCTCTACTGTCCTTGAGCTTATGAACCTTCTGCTCTACTGTCCTGAGCCTGTGGACCTTCTTCTCTACTGTCCTTGAGCCTGTGGACCTTCTGCTCTACTGTCCTTGAGCCTGTGAACCTTCTGCTCTATTGTCCTTGAGCCTGTGGACCTTCTGCACTACTGTTCTTGAGCCAGGACTATAACTGTGTGCTTTCATGCTTAGTTTATCCAGTGATAGACATTGAACCCAGTTCTTAGAGCATTCCACAAAAGCACTCTACAAACTCAGTTGTATCCCATTTATTGGATTCCCACATCAATATTTTTCTGTCCACAACATATCCTTGATTTTGCCTTTTTAATACCTATCAACTATATCAAGGCATTGTGTATGTGTCTTTTAAAACAGTAGTATATCAGCTAGGATAGGAGAATCTCAAGTTCAAGGCCTTCCTGGGCTTCAGATTGAGTACAAGGTATGGTATGTTTATCAAGACTCTGTCTCAAAATGAAAAACAATGTATAATAATAAAGTATAGGATGTGTATCTCAGTGGTAGAATTCTTGCCTAATAGGTAGGAGACCCAGGGTTATATACCCTAAGAATACCCCCTCATATACACAATCAAAAACAAATTATATAAATTTTTGAGTGAAGGATATCAAGTCTGATTTCTAGAAATTTGAAATTGTTGTCCAATTTGTGGTTGGTGGTAACTGAGGAAAGTCAAGTTGGGCTGTCTTATGAGACTAATGTAAAGGCTTCCTAAATTTGGGTAAACATTTTCATTCTTGATCACGATACAGAACTTTGCCACAGCCTTTGTCTACGAAAGACATACTGCTTCATTGTCTATAAATTGTGCAACTTACAGTGATTCAAACTTTAATTCAGGTAAGACTCTGGTTTCCTCTCATTTTTGTAGTCTTCACTTCTTATTAGTTCAAGATCTGTATAATACTAGGTTTTAGAAAATCTTATGACCAAGAACTTAAAGAGTGACAATGCATTTTAGCTTCCAGAACCTAGAAGTATGTCATGAAAGGAGAGAACTTTTGGGTGGCCCAAGACTCAGTCATTCCATAGGCTATCTCATATTTTGCAGCATTATCTCGTCATAAGCAAAGCCTCTTTTTTGATAAAAGCAGAAAGGATAACAGTCAGTTCTCTGGGGTCTTAGCTGTCCCCTCATTTAAATAGTATTGAGTGGTCAGGGTAACCTACTGGCTCTTAGGCTTGAGTGGACATCAGAATCCCAGGAGGGCCTAGTAATTAACACTCAGACCTGCCCCTACTCTAGAATTTCCCATTTGGAAGGACTGGCGGGGTGGAGTGGGCTCCCAGCTCCCAGGAAGGACTGGATCATGAAGTTTACGAGGGTTCCAGGTGGGTCCTGAATCCCCTGTCGCATCACCATGCTTTGAGAGCCCCACAGAGTAGATGATCCCTGACTTACCTGAGCTGGGCTCATCAGAAGGATCTTTGTGTCTTCTCTTTGTGTCTTGACACCAGCTGTGGTGTTTTGAGACATGGCCTCCACAGGCTAATATATGTGAACACTTGTTCTCCACCTGGTGGCACTGTTTGGGTTGTGGAACCTTAGGGGTAGGGACTTGCTGCAGGAATATGTCATGTGGGTGGGCTTTGAGAGTTCATAGCATCGCCCCACTCACAGTTTGCTCTCTCTGCTACATGTTTGTGCTTGCAAGTGTGAACTCTCCACATCCTCTGGCTGCCCACTGTCATGCCTTCCCTGCCATTGTTGACTCCTGATCTGAAACCAAAGGCCAGATGACCCTTCCTTCTAAGAGTCGCCTCGGTCATGGTGTTTTGTCTCAGCAACAGAAAGGAGCTGATTCACTGTCTTTGGATTTCTGCTGTCTGATTTTGCTTAGTGCCTTTTTAGAGCACAGTTTAAATTCCTTTCCCATAGACGCTCCCCCACCCTCAACTACTCCCCCACCCTCAACTACTCCCCCACCCTCAACTACTCCATCCTTGTGTACTGTTAAACAGGATGTTTGTTTACGGAATGTTAGCAAAGTACAATTCCAGAATTGCTCTTTGGGGAAATTTAAATGAAGATTTAAAATGCCAGCAAGAATGCTAACAATTTAAATTCCTTGATTAGCTTTAGGCATCTTTACATTGGGATGACCATGAAGAGGTTGTGGTAATTAGAAGTAATTTGTTAGAAACCTGAATACCCTATTTTTTCTCTCTCATATTAAAACCCAGTTCCCAGCTGGATGCTCATAAGTGCAGGGAATGTAATTGTCAGATGATTAATTGCAAAAGATAGATAATTAGAGCTCATGTGTGTGTCAGACATGTAACCGAGGGGTTGACTACTCACTGGAAGAGGGCAACTAAGAGTAGGTTGGAGTGTGTGGCCACCTTCCTCCCCGCCTCACCTTCCACCCCGCCTCCAGAAGGTTCTCACTTGGTATTTCCATTCTGTTCCCAGCCCTTTCCTCTCCACCATGACTCAGGAGGAAAGTTCCCACTGTTTCAAATTAAGCTCTGAAAATTGAGCTGTTGTCCAGACTACCTTTCTAACATTAAATAACGGATTTGTAGACTTTAGTAGTACTTAAACAAAAGTCTCCACTGAGCCTATGTAAACAATTTTTCCCTAAATTGAGATGACCTATTTTTATTTCATAATTTTCAATAGCTAAATTTTAGGTCCTTTAGCCTTCATGTACTTGGTTCCTGGAACGTTAAGTATTTTCATGATAAAGCATATCTCAGGACAGAGTCAATGGTTGTCCTTTAAAATAAATATATTAATAGTGTTCACTTGAATATATTAATGGTGTTCTTTTTCTAATCCATCCAAAAATTAATGACATAAGAAAAAAAACCCACTCCCAAATCTCTTACAGCAGGAAAATCCACCGTCTCCAGTCTGGTTCACCTGTTGGTTTATTTAAAGTCACAATGAAATTAATAAAAAGCAGGATGTCCCTTCTCCACTTTTATAAATAGTTCTCTTTCTTCATCTTTAAACTTTGCATTCTTACTGAAGAGTTTCTCAGCCCTCAGAAACATGGTTTTACAAATTCAGCTAATGACCCAAATCCAGTGTGTTTGTTGTGTTGGAGTCATATTAAAATAACTCTCTGTGTGTGCGTTGTCATTAATGATAAGCTCATTTTGATAATGGGGCTGCAGATTCTTAGTCCATAGTCCTTGGGGAGATGCTACAATTTTTTTTCTAACTAAGTATTGTTCTGGCTCCTTTCCTTGATTGGCCCAGAAATAGCAATCAGCTGGGGAGCAGGATGGCATGCCTCTTAGCGATCCCTTTGATCTCTGAGATGAGTATCAACATTGTATGCTTCCTAATGGAAGTGTAATTTAATGAAATCTATTGGGTAAACATACTTCAGATGTTCAAAGGAGGTGACAAAATTTTTGCTGGCAGCCAGGACCTGGCTGCTTTCCAGCTTGCCTCTAGCTGCTATGCATATAGCATTGAGAAAGGCACTCAAAATAGGGACACAAAGTATTATTTTCATTGTGTTTCAACCCCCTCCCGTCCCCATTTCTTTCCCTGAAGTTTATTTTTGTGGTGTTTCTACAAGTGCCCTTTGACATGTAACCTCTTCTGATACAAAGCAGGATGTGTGATTCGATCTTGTTTCCAGATTTATTTTTCTGACAGCAGGTGCATATGCATTGAATGCAAGGCATCGAACCCCAGAAAGCCTGTGGGCACGAGACTCACCTAGAACATCCTAGAAGGAGGAAAGTACACTCTAAAGCAACACATTCCCTCACAAGCACTGCTGGAGGGCTGCACATTCCTTTTTGAGGGGAAATGGCTGGGCCTCTTGGTTCTGATGACTGTTGGGAGTGTGGGGAAAATCACCGTAGGTGGAGGAGTCTGGGGCCACACGAACCACTGCACGTCATGTCCACTTTCTCTGGACCTCAGTGTCCCCATATGTACAGTGAAGAATTTGAATTGGATGTTTCCAAAGACCATTTTGATTCTTTCTAAACTGAAGATCAGCACAGTCCAATAAAGATATGACAGAAGCCAGCCACTCCCCGCTACTCCCCACTGTTTGAGTAGTAAGATCATTGTCTTTGAGAAATCTTCATAGAGACTGAGCATGCAGTGGCTCAGCCCTGAGCATTGGGGATGCTTGTCTTGGTTTGCGTTCCCTGGTCTTCGTGGGCAAGGGACAGTGGAGGCTGCTCTGCGTCTAGCCGATTCTCACGGCAGCTTGAGCATCCCCGTAGCTTGCTTTTCCTGGTCTGGAGTTTGGTGGAGCTTTCATGCTGAGTGAATGGGTTCTTAGAAGCAGATTTCTCTTCCTGTGGCAGCAGCACAGAGTCTGCCACGTTCTGCCTGGGATGTAGCCCATGTGCTCCTATGTCAACTTGCTTTTACAGTAGGAACCAGGGGTCACCTGGTACGCTGACGGTTAGATGACGCTTCATCCACAGCTGTCTGAGAGACTCCAGAGCGTCTTTGCTGCTTGTAGTTCTGGCAAGACATGCTTCCTAATTTTAGGTGACGGCAATGCCACTTTCTGCACTGTGTTCATTTCTAGTCACCTCCTCCTGGCCTTCAGAGATTTTTGCCCATCCCAATCCTACTGAGGAACCCGTGGCCAGCAGCACCAGACACTGCTGCAGCTGCACTGGCTAGCCAGGTCCACCTGTGCATAGTAGGGCAGCAGTACACAGGCTGCTGGACTGAAAGCGCACTGAGGATGGGCAGTCTGACGTTTGGTACCCGTTAGTTATGCAGACTGTCACCGCATCTGGGTGTCAGCTGCTTTTCATTCTGCATTATCAAGCCTTTCTGAGCTTACGGTCAGTTTGTCCCTCTTCTCCTGCATCACACATGCTTTCTCTTAGAGATTATTCTTGACAGCCCTGACAAATTCTATCATGTAGGTCTAGCAGTGCTGAGGGGGTGAGAGAGTCATATATGTGACTTTCAACTCTGTAACCACATTAAAGAGTATAAAAATAACATGTCAAGATCATTTTAGTACTATATTTTATTTAGCTCAATTGATCTGAACGGAATCTCAGTATACACCAAGTATTACAAATATTAAGGAGATACTGAGCCTGTTTTCTCACCTAGTCTTTAAAATCCAGTGTATGTCTTATCTTGCACACCCCCAGCATATTTCAGTTTGGACTTTCCATATTTGAGCTCATAATTGTACATGGGCAATGACTGCCATACTGGACACCAGCTCCAGACTGCATTTCCAAGAGCCCTGCTCAGGGCATGAAGACAGAGCATCTTCAGCGTCAGCCTCCCCTTTCCACCACAGAGTCTGATCCGCAGCTCAGTGTCATCCCCAGTGAGACTGAGTGACTGCTGATGCCCAGAAATCTTAGAGTAGGTGGTCAAGGGCAACCAGAACACCACTCCTAGAAGATACGAAGGCGCCCCAAGTGAATCAGTACCCTAATGTTTCTTAAAGACAGCTTAGTCTTACAGCATAGGATCCCATTATTAAGGCGGCTTTTGGAACCTCCCAGTCACCCCTTGTCTGACCTGTGTTCTTGGTAATAAGGCATATGCAGTTTCTGTAAGTCAAATCCAAAAATGGTGCCATTTAATACAATTCATGAGCTAAGGACTGATGGGTTTTATTTTTTTCTTCCGTAAAGGTAGGATGAGGTACCTAACAGCTTCTGGATACTTTGAAGTGGTTCAGAACACTAACGTAAAAAGCACATGGTAAGCGGGGAGTCTTTGACGTCTGTCTTAAGAGTCATATGGTCTCAAAATTCTGTGTGGTTTTTAAAGGTGATCTCTACAGTCAGTACTGCTTTTTGGTATTATTTCATATTTCTCTCTGAGACTCGCCTTTGGGGTCTAGTTTACATACTGTAACACATTTCACGGTAGGCATCCAACCTGATATTTTAAAATTACAAAGACGTTCGACATAAACCTGCTTAAGGGCTTCATTTGCAGCCCTGGTCACTCCAGTGCGCATGCCTCTTTTCTCTGAATATAATTTTGCCTTTTCTAGAAATTGGAAACACGATTTAGTAGCGCATCTTTCATGCACTATATTTTTTCCAAGTCTTATTTATGTAGCCACTTGGGTTTGGTGAATGAGCATTCGTCACGTTTTATCGCTCCATGGTTGACACCATTTGGGTTGATGACAGATTTGTATTCATGCCAGTTTTTTAGTTTTGTTTTCTAAGTATTACAGCTCATTTGGCTGTGAGAATCCACTTACGCACAGTGAGGAAGTGTGTGACAGAGCGCTGTTTCTTTCAGAAAGTTACTGCTGAAGTAGGACTCCCCTGCACGTGCTGTGGGTTAGGGGTCTGCTGTAGTTTGTCTAGAGGTTCCACCGTCCTGGGCACCCACCAGCTGTGGAGGAGCTGGCACCATCTGTTCTCGCCAGCACCTGGTGTGGTGCGCCTTTCTGGTAGCCTTCGAGAGGATGTGGGGTGAAGGCTACAGCTTTGTTGTTTTGTTTTGTTTTTCCTCTCATGTAATGTTCTTGTGTTCTTTCTAATATTGGTGAGGAATGTGTAAAAATTGTTCATATTTATGCAGTACCATGTGGCTTTTGTAAGTATGTACACTGTAGAATGTTCAAACCAGCATAAACGGTGTGTCTCCTCAAACACTTATCATTCTCTCTGGTGAAACATTGTAAAATCTCTCCTATGGTTTTAAAAAACATACACAGAACACTGTTGTCATTGGTAGCCAGCCCGTGTTAGTGTAGCAGAGTGCCAGAGCATCCCTCCTGTCTTACAATAGCTTGGCAGTCACTGGTCCACTCTTCCCCATCCCCTGCTCACATTCTGCCTGGCCTCCCAGAACCACACTTTTGATTCTGCAAGATCAACCTTTTCAGATTCTGGGTTTGAGTGAGCTCTTGTCTTTTGTCGTCTGGTCTGTACACTTAACATAATGGTCTTCAGTTTGACATGTGCTTTTTCAGGTGATAGCATTTTACTGCGTTATGAATTATATTACATTGTATAAATGATGCACTTCTTTTTTTATTCATCAATTGGTGGACACATTAGTTGTTTCTTTTTCTTGACTTGTCAATAGTGTTGCATTAAACATGGAAATGCAAACGTCTCTTCCATTTCATTTTCTCTAGATATAAATCTAGTAGTTGGGTTGCTGGATCTTATGGTGACATCTTGTAAGTTTAATTTGCATTTTTGCATTCACTCACGCGTCTCTTCATATCCTTCTTATTTTTCAGCTACGTATGTGTTTAGGGAAATGCCTTCTCATTTTTGTTAGAATGTTTATCTTCTCCATATTTTGAGTAAATCAGATATATGACTTGCCAGTGTTCTCCTATGTAGCTTTTTCTTCCCCCACCACACATTTCTTACCCCTCTCCCATCTTCTCTCCTTTTCTTTCACCACCCTTCCTTTTCTTTTTTGATAGGTTCCCACTAAGCGGCCCAGGGTGGTCTAGAACTTGCAAGCCCTCTGCATTTGGCTCCTGAGTACTGGGATGGCAGCCATGTGCCACCACAACCAGCTTGTCCTTGTATTTCCTCAATGATGATTTTTGAGTTATACAAGATTCATGTTTTATAAAATTAAATATATCCATTTCTTTTTCAATGTATTATGCTGTTAGTGTTGGGTCTCACAAATTTTTACCTAAACAGGGGACGCAGGACTCTTCTAGGAGTCTTAGAATAGTTTCAGCACTCATATTTCGGTCCATGATCCATTTGAACTATTTTCCTTGGTGCAGTGTGAAGTAGATGATCTCCATTCTTCCTGTTCTGTTTGTGGGTAGCCCATGGTGGAGCTGCTCATTGAAGAGACTGTTCTTTCTTCCAATGACGTCCCTTGGCATGCTTGTAGACACCGAGACAGCGGTGATAAGGAGTTCCTTTCTGCACTGTCAGCTCTGTTTGAGGGATGTGTGTAGCTGCCCTTAGGACAGACCCATGCACTTGGATCATCACAGCATATAATAAGTTGAGAAATAACAAAGTATGAGTCTTCTAACTTTGTTTTTATAAACTGGCTTGCAAATTCTGTGCTCTTGGCATTTTCCTATATTTTCAGAATCATTTGCCCCTCTTCCATGAGAATGTTTGCTAAGACACTGATAGAGATGTCTACCAGAAACAATGTAGACTGATTATGGAAGAAGCTACTATTTTAACAATAGTGTCTCCCAATCAATTTGTTTATAGATTTTGTCCCTCTCAGCAGTGTCTCCAAGTTTTCAATACACAGATCTTGAACTTCTTTGGGGAAATTTATTTCTAAACATTTTATTCATTCTCAATGAAGTTTATTATAATTTTATTTTTGTTTGTTTATTATACAAGTGATCTTTGTACATAGAGTTCATATCCTGCAACTTTGCTGAACTAGTTTTCATTGACTGTGTATTTTATCTAAAATATCCTGTTATTTGTTAATAATGACAGTTTGAATTCTTTATGATGTATTCCTCTTTCATTTATGACTTCTAATAATGAGCCCTTTGCCTTGATTAATCAGATTGGCTTGTCTTATTGCAGGATTAGAAGGGAACACGCAGATTATAGCTAATGCCGTAGATAGTTGTTAGAGTGCCTCAAATGTCACTTCTGTTATTTGTGATGACTGGTGTGACACTATGTGTTACATGCCACTATGTGTTAGTTAAGTTTTAGACACTCGGCCAGCCTTCTCATTCCTCAGTCACATCCCACTTTGTCGTTGTGTATAACCTTTGATACGTTATTTTGTTTGCTTGACTAGTGTGTGTTGGGAGTTTCCCATCTAAGTTTACAAGGAATGTTTGTCTCTGGCTTTCCCACCAAGTGTTCATCATGTGTTCTCTTCATAGAGCTGGACCCATAGAAGGGTGACAGGCGTCGTCCCTTGCCTTCTGAGCGGCCTGGAGAGAGAGGGCGCTTTGCTTCTTCTTAAGTGTTTGATATATTTCTTCACTAAGCCACACAGCTTTAGTTTTTGTTGCTGTTGTTGTCATCTGGTAGGAAATTGTTTGGATACCGTAACTTACTTTTCTAGGTCAGTTCTGTTTCTATTCCCCTCTTGGCAGTTCCAGAGGCTAAAGCTAGGACCTTGCACGCAGGAGCAAGTGTTCTACTCGTGAGGTATACCCCAGCTTTTGAGCTGATTTTGTAAATGATGCACGTATGTGTCTTTTATTAAAGCCCTGTAATTTACCGACAGTAAAGCTGCCAATGTTTTCAGTGGTCCATTTAACTTCTGTAGTGTCCTAGAGTGGCGTTTTCCTTTTCCTTTTCTATTCTTGTAATTTTTGTGGCTCTCCTTTCTTACCCAGTCTAGGAAAAATCCTGTTGGTTTTATTTTTGTTTCTTTGGTTTTTGTTTTTTTGTTTGTTTTGCTCAATAAGAAACAACAACATTTGACTCCTCTGTTTTCCTTGTTATTTAGGTTTTCTCTTTACTGACTTCTGCTCCAATCTTTCGTCCTTTTACTTTACTGGGTTTCATTTGTTCTAGTTTCTTGACGTAGATTCTTAGATCATTGATTTGTTGTTGTTTTTATGTTTGATTCTTTGTAGTAAGTGTTTTCTTCTACCAGTTGATTTTTAAATTCAAACTCATGACCATTTTCCCTGCTCTCCAGATTAATACTTCCAGCTGGAGTAAGATTTGAACATGGACTTAGGCAGCTATGAGTCAGAGGTTTTTGTTGTTGTTGTTATTGTGTCATCAATACTGAGACAGTGTTCCTGTGGCCCTACTAATTTTAGGGGGTGGCATATGCAATGCAGCAGCTGATGGAGAAGTATTGCTGCAGGGAGGCCCTCTGTCCTGCACTCTGCATTTGCTTATAAACATTGTCTCAGGCAGGGGCCACATACTCCTTGCCATTTAGCAAGGAAAGCGATCCGCAAAGTTGGGGTTTTGCTTGTTTTGTTTTTGCTTTTGTTTTCTGTTGTTGTTAAAGAGTTGCCCCATACCGTCTCATCTAAAAATGTCTAGGCAGAAGAATGGCCAGAAGAGGACAAGAGTCAGCTCCGCTCTTGAACCTGCATTTGTAGTTGTGCGCTTCCCTCACTTGCTCCCCCGTCTCTCAGAGGAGGATGCTTGGGCTGTTAAGTTTGAAGACTAGGGAGGCAGTCTGGCTAATTCATTTAATTATTTATTGGTGTGCGTGCGCGCGTGTGCTGCATGTGTGTGCATGTGTGCATGCATGTGTGTGCGTGGACATGGATTGTGTGTGTGTGTGTGTGTGTGTGTGTGTGTGTGTGTGTGTGTGTTGGGTGAATAGTGGGTGTAGAGTCTCTTGTTCACTTTGGGATGTTTCAGAATATAATTACTTACATGGCAACCTCCTTGAATAGCAGCTACCTCGCTAGTAGGATTGATTATGTCTGAGTTCAGAGCAACGTTTGACTTGCATCCAGATCGATCCCAGCATATAGCAGTGCTTACACATTTAGACATAGATGGGAATACTTAGGAAAAGTGAGTTCCTGACCAAGCTCGCATATGTAAACATTAAAGCTGAAGTGGAGACTAATTTGACTTGACTAGGAAGAAAGTTACTACTAAAGTGATTTACGAAGGAGACTATTTCAAAAAGAGGAAGTGTTGTGATCAAGTCAAATGTGATTGAGCAGCTGAGTAAATGCACTAAGTGTCTTCTCATGTATTAGTGTGCCAGTCACTGTTGACCTTGACGAGAAGCTGTAGGCTGAGTGGCAGGGACTGAGATCCAACAGGTTTTGTTCTTGTTTCTTTAACGCCTAACTTGATGGCTTAACTGTAGTCAATGGAGAATTTATAACTAAAGATCATAAAGACAAAGCTGTGCTCTTAACTTTAGCGTTAAGTTTATTTATTTCAGCTGATGTTTATTAGACCCTTTTAAGTGGCTATAACAATGTATGGGGAGTTCTGATAAAATAGACAGTGCAAGCTTGCTTTTTAACCGGTGTGAACCTGGCTGTAGTGCTGACAGTGACCTGGTGCAGCTAAGAACACAACCTGTTTGGACAGGGTGCTTAGATATATTTGGCTGTGACTGTTTGACAGGGTTTAAATATTTTAAATGCTTTTTGTTATTGTCTTAAAGTGAGCTTAAATTTCCTGAGCCCAGAGTCTCTCCTCACAAGCTGAGCAAGCACTTGACCACTGAGGCACATCCTAGCCCACTCGACAGCTCTTTTGTTTCCAACTAGTAGAGTTACTAGTCTGACTGGTGATGGAAACACACTGCCTTAGAAAAATTAAGGGGAAAACAAGAACAATTTGCCTAGCAATTCAGCCACAAACGAGAAGGCAACAGGTGATAACAGAAGGGAAATAGTGAGTCTTGTTCCGGATTCTACCGGAAAAGTGTCCTTAAGCAACATGGGCTACCACCGTCATTCCTGAGTAGCCACCAGAGCTAGACAGTAACGACACCACACACTCTGGATATACACAGAGAAGCCAAGAGTGAACTATACTGCACGCTTCCTCCCTTCCAGTTAACACGCATAGGCCTATTGGAGGAGAAAAGTCACTCCTCACAACCCTGAGTTGGGAACCCAGCGTCCTAAATACTGAACGGCCTGACAAGATGTGTCCACTGGTGCAGCAGTGACGTGGCTGTACTGGAGGTTGCCCCGTGTCTCCTAGCTGAATTTGAGGCCTATGTTCTGAGGCAGTACATGCCTGGCACTGTAGAGCTGGTCAAAAACCTACTGCTAGGAAATCACAGGCCCTGTGAGGCAGTATGCGGCTGATATTTTCCTAAATAGGCATGTTGCTAACCTATCTTCTAAATATTTATGTTAATATCCATAGACGTAGTTCATCTTTCATCTTCTGACACTGTGTGTCTGTCCGAGCAAGGACTCATAACCAGACAAACTGCTGACCATAAGTGACCATTGAGAACTTGGCCCTAAATGAAACGTTTATGTCACCCCTGTGAGGGTTAGGAAGTGCTGTGGGGTAGAACGACGGTGGAAGCTGAAGAATGGAGTGTGGTGTTGTGTGGTGCGGTCTTCTGGCCGTGCCATGGCCGCACAATTGCTGGGACTGCATATGCTGGGCCTACAGAGCATGAAGGAAGGAGCGGGCTGCTGGGGGTGAGGGCATGAGAGGGAGTAAAGGAGAGGAGGGGGCTAGAGTGATGGCTCAGAGGCACAGCACTAGCTGCTAGTGCATACGTGGTAGCTCACAGGCATCCGTGACTCTGGCCCTGGGCTATCTGATGCTTTCTTCTGGCTTCTGTTGGCACCAGGCATGCACACAGTGCACAGATAGACATGCAGACAAAACACCCCTAAATAAGATAATTATAATAATACATTTTTAAAAAAGAGTAGAAACATGTGGGTATGTGTAATTAGATCAGTTGTTCAGAGATTTACTTTAGAAGCTGCTTTCACGGGTTTACTCTGACACTAGTTAGTTAGCTGTTTGAATTTGGGCAAGTAATTTTTCTGTTTTCATAGCTGTAAAATGGGAATGCTGGTACTGTCTCCCTGGCAGGGTTGCTGGAGAGGAACCTTGGCATGTATGCCTGCAAACTTAGCTCGTGCAAGAATCGCAGCAGGAGTGCGCTCACAAATTACATCAGCTGCTGGTTTTCCTAACACAAATTAGGTTGACTCTTAGATAATCTTTTGTTCTTTCCAGAAGAAGGCACAATCTAAACTCGTCTGTGCTCCCCAGGAGAGAAAGCCTCTCTGGCCACAAGCTGCCTTCGCTGACACTGTTAATTACTGACACTCTAGGTGAGCAGCATTGTTTTTCATGTGTCCAGAAAATGGATCTAGACAAGTTTGCACAGGGAACACATCAGTGAGACTTGTTTTGTACATAAAGTAAGGATGAAAACTGCTTAACTGGTGCTGAAACGTAAAGTTCTTAAAATAAGAAAGCATACCATCATTCTCAGCTGGCTGCCTGTTGCCTGTGAGGTGGTGAGATTGCTCCTGGGTAATTCTGGTGTGACTCGGGACGGTTGAGCCCTTGCTTGTGAGATGGTGAGATTGCTCCTGGGTAATTTCTGTGATTCAGGACATTGGTAGTCTTTGTTTTCTCTTCCTCCACTGGATTATCTACTTTATAAAATGCTTTCTGGCCAGTGTTTAGTGTAAATGAGTTGTTTTTTCTTTAGTTTTGTTTTCTTTTGGCTAAAAATGGCCTTTATTAACAGAACAGCCAGTTTATATTGGCCAGAGAAGTGTTCTGTATGGTTGGTTAGACCATAGTCGCATCCTCATCTGTGAAGCCTTATAATTCTGAAGTGCAATCATTGTACAGTTTATAGATATCAAGAAATATTGGTGTTTTGCCTTAGAAGACCATGGAAGGTGACTGATGATGCTTAAAAATGGGCACTTTCCCTCCTGGTGGCTTCACCTCCTGGACTCACGGGAAGCTCAAGTCAGTGCCGAGTCCTTACTTCGGAGAGCTCCTAGACACGTAATTTTTTTTTTTTTTTTTTTTGCAAAAAAAGTTTTTAAAATAAGATGTTATGACTATTTAGAAGAGCAAAATGCCTATACCTTAAAAATGACCTTAGGCAGCACCACGCACTGCACGAAGCTTGTAGAGTGTGTGTGTTCAGGCAGAGTACTGACTGGCTGGTTTGGAGAAATCCTACGGGGGTTGAGTGCAATAAAGATGGAGCGGGTGCTGCCGGAATTTGGTCCCTTTGGTTATTTGTCTTTGCTCACGTGACTCTGAAGGCTAGCCTATTCAGATGACAAGCTCAGAAACCTTCTGCTTAGGCTGTGGGTGCGCGTAGCCTGTCACTTTAATAAATGTCTTCCTTCCTCGGCCCCTCTACCTGCGTTATTCCATTTTCAGCACAGGACCGAAATGTTACCCAGCAGAGCTTTGTCCAGCGAGAACCACACCGGCAGGATGGTGCAATCGATCACTCCTCTGCTGGATGTCAGCATGGGCTTAAAGAAAATGAAGAAATCCCCAGACTCTGAGGAGAGTGGCCTTTTCTGCTGTCTGTGTAAATGTTCTTCCATTTAGAGTAAGCAAGATACAGCATTTAAGAATATGTGTGAGGAAGGTTTTAGGTGTTTAGCTTTAGTTTACTTTATTTTTTCTCACTATAGTAGACACCACACCTCAGAAGTGACCATGTGTCCGGACCCTTTCCAGTGTGCATTCTAATTTCCTTTCAGTTAGCCTTGACTCCGCTTCATGGAAGTGGATGTCCTCGTCCCTTGGGCTCTATGTGGTCCTCTGTTGTCATTGTCCATTGGTGTCTCGTTTTTCTGCCTTCTTGTTAATGTCTGAAGTCTCAGGTCATTGCGGTTTCGACCTGCTATCTCCTTGTTCTCTCTCATTAGTTTTGTTTATCTTTACTCTGAACACAAGACGTTCAATAAGGCTTTGTGGCTTTATTCACAGAATTCCCCCCAAACTAGCAGGGGCCATTATGTCTTTTAAAACTTTCCAACATTTTCAATTTTATAAATAATTCATGCACTTCTGTTCTTTCATGATTAAATTATTTTATTAACTGTATATCTCTCCATATGCTGTGAACACAGATTCTAGGTTAGAGCTAGTAAGATACATTCTTTTGAAAAGTAAGAAATGTGGTATTATTTTTAAGACATCCCTCCTGATCACTGTTTTATTTACTTTGATCATAAAAGCACTACATTAATTATCATACTTCTTTTAATGTTATTATTACATTTCACTTATAAGTTATTTGTTGTTTGTGTATAAGTATCTGTGGCACAGCATGCATGCAGTGTTTTCTGTATTGAACCCATTTTGTTTGTCTGTCTGTTTGCTTTGTTTTGATAAGGTATCACTGTGTATTCTTGGTTGACCTAGAACTTGCTGTGTAGACGAGGCTGGCCTCAAGGTTGTAGAGGTTGCTTGCCGCTGCCTCCTGCGCGCTGAGACCAGAGGCTGTGCCCAGCCATCCTCACCTACTCTCTAGGTGCTCTTCACATGAGCCATGGCAGAGGGTTTTGAAATGTCACGCTGATGCTTAGCTCCTGTGTGGTGAAGCCATTGGTCATCACTTACCCACCCAGTTGTGGAAGCCGTATAGCTTGCTCTTAAGCATGTAAACTAATGGTTTCTCTTGTTGTCCAGGGGCCACTAGTTGCCCCTCCTTATTTTGCCTATGCACAGATCTGTGCATATGTCTGAGGTCAGTGGTCTACAGAAACTAGGGTGAAAAGAGTCATTGAATTCTCGTTCCTCCTTGCAGAACCCAGAATGTGGCTGCTCCCTGTGCATCGCTGTCAGCATCCTGGCCAGTCCTTCTTTTCCCCGGGGCAGTGATTCAGTGATGCAAAAGATCGCACTGTTTTGGAAAATTCTGTAACCTTGAAGATTTCCTATTATGTAAGCTATCGAGCAAAGTATTCATAGGCAAGTGCTGACAAGTTTCCCTAAAAATACAGCCTGCAGTTCTGTCACAGTGTTAAAGTCATGCTCAGCAGGTGTGTGCATGGTGGTGCTGGCTTGGTGAGTATGGAGAAGCTCATGGCAGTGAATTCTCCCTGTCACATGCCTTTCCCATCCCAGCTCCTCATTCTGCCTCCTCCCAAGTATCCAATACAGGTAACTACTGTTAGTGACCTCTTGTGCCTTTCCCAAGGTTCTTATGTGTATACAAACAAATACAGATGCTTCTTTACCCCTCTTTGAAAAATGATAACAAGATGGCATACCCTGCAAAAGTGGCACATGCTGCGTGTGTAACTCCACACACTGCTTTTTAACTCTTGGGTGGATCTTGGGGAGTTTTATTTATCAACGTAGAAGAGCTTGAGTGTCCTCTTGTCTTAATAGCTTTGCAGAGTCTGTTATGAAGTCATAAAGTGTATGTCACCAATCGTATGTGAATAACTCCTTATTTCTTGTTTTCTTTTGGGTAAGTGATACACTTTTAGGCATTTGGTTCTGTCAAGTATATTTAAATTTTCATTCCATTTTTTGGCATTTTTTTTCTTTGACAATTCATATAGAAATTACAGTGTGAGCCTTTAGGGTTTTGTGTCTACTTTTAAACAATACCATTTACTTTCATGGGCAGCATGAGGTTTGTCCAGTAGAGTTCTGTGTGCTTGTCTCCCAAACATTGTACTTTGCCCTGTTATATAGTCTACCCTTACATAGGCTATGAACTTTATGGCACGGTTAGAAAAAAATACTTGTTTCCAAATTTACTCTAATTGGAGCTTTTTATTTATTTATTTTTAAGTTCTTGCAGAATCTTCAGTGTGCATAATAACATTTTTCTTTGCAGGTTGAGGGCCTCATGTGTGGCAGGCAGGGACTTGGCCCCTTGGCAACATCTCTAGTAGGGCAGCTTTGTCAGAGAGGAATTCTCTCCGCTCTCTCATATCTAAGGTGTCATTTACTTTATGTTGCTGCCGTCATGATGGTACAGCCTTGGTCTGGGAAGCGTTAGTCTGGCAAGCGCCCTCCTCCTCCCTGAGCTCCGAAGACCCCTTGGGTTCTAGGCCACATATCTTATAGAAAATGCAGTCAGTGGCCAAAGGAGTTGCCTGAAAACCAGAGAAGGCGCAGACAGGGCTCACCTGGGTTTGGGGCCCAGCAGTGAGGCTGGCCCAGCCTGATCCGCAGGCTGCACCCCAGGGCGGCAGCAGTGCTCTGCTCATCTCAGCTCAGTGCATGTGTTGGCAGCTAGACTTGGAATTTCCTTTCAGCAGAGCTTAAGTGTTCAGCACAAGTGCATTTCTAGAGACCCTTTCTGCTTCTAAGCTGAACCTCAAGCCTTATCACCCTGCTGCTCACTTCTTGGGTCTCTGGCAAGTGCTCTTTGTGGCTTCTGTGGTTGAGGGCATTTCTGTCTTCCCTGGTGAGAACATAGGCTGAGCCTTGTTTTCTACTCAGTGAAGATCCAGAACGTCAGATGATTCTGTGTCTCTAAGGACCCTCGTGCCCTCTTTTATGCCAATTGTTAATGGCCTAACGTTCTGGAGTGTTTCAGCTAGCCTTTCATAGTTGTGGTGCCCTAGAACTAGCCTTCAGCATCCAAGACAGCAGATAGCCGCGGATCTGGTTCTTTGCCTTGCGCTCTTGTACCGTACCTTCAGATAGCCAGCTCTTAAAAAGTGAGAAGTCTGCCTGCTGACCCCATACCAGGCCCAGAGATTAAATCAGGATAGGGTGGGCAGGTAGCAGGGGAAATCTCAGTTCTCCTACTGTGTGATGCAGAGGGGCATCTTTCAGCTCTCCTACAGGTTGGTTGGTGGTTGGTGGGTTTTCTGAGCGCCAGCCCCTGTGCGGACCGTGAAGTCTGCTGATGCTCAGCTGGTTCCTTTACCTATATGTGCAGAGCAGAGTGAGACTGGTTACGATCACTTTATGATAGGCTCCTGGAGCCTATCTGGAGTCAACTGTCTTTACTTAAGTTACTTAAAATAAATTTATTGTCTTTATATCATTGGCTTTCTGATAGGTGTTCAAAAGTATAATTTTGTAGTTTCTCCAGCTTGTTCATCTGCTCAAGGCTAACAGTGATTTTCTGTGCCTTCTTCCCATACTCTGGAAAGCAGACCTTCCTTATATAACCCTGCAGCCTTTGCTCCTGAGAGCAGTTTGTGTCTGAGGGTGTGTCTACCAGCAGCTGGATTGATCCTGTTTCTACAGACATTCTTTCAAAGCCCAAAATTGAGGGTTTGTGTTTTTCACAGTCGCTCCGGCTGGTGCTGAGTCCTCTTGCCATCTTCCATGCTGTGTCATCTTTCTCACATGGCCTCTGTGTCAGTTCATTAGCTTTGGGACTGTGAATAAATATCTATTTCTAGTTTTTCCCTGAGTAAAATTCCAGGGTGTATTTGCTCTTATTTCTCGTCTATCAGCAAGAGAACCTCTTAACTCAGGAAGCTGTGGCCACAGAGTCCATCCAGTCTTTGCTTCAGAGCATGCATTTTTTATCCCAGGTATGCTGACTGAGCCATGGAGACCCTGCACCTTCCCTGTACCACACGGGCAGGCGTGGAGCTGGGGTCTGACCATAGCTAATTTAGCTCAGACTGTGAGGCTGCATGCTGCCAAGGGCAGGTATTGTCTTTGGGATAAAGTATTTTCTCCTCAAGAGATAGAGCAAAAGGGTGAGTGACAACCCAAGTCCTTAGCAAATTCAGAGGTTCAAAGCAGAGAAGGTCGAGATCACACATCAACAAAGAGTCAAAGCTAAAACGCCAGAAATGAAGCCGAACTGAGGAAGTGAGTGGCTGTCTGGGGCTCACTGTCAGGAAGGCTTGGACCTTATCTGCTTAGAGGGGCATGGCCATAGGAAGCAAGTGCACTGGCCTTTTCAGTAGTGGCTGTCATCAGAGTGGAGACTTTCCTTTAAATTTTCCTATGTGGAAAGACGTGCTCTATAGGCTTGAAATTTCACACTGCTCTGAAGTACATAGGGTTCTTGGTCATAGCTAGAACCTGAGCTCCGGCTCATTAACTGCCCAGATCCCAGGCATGGCTACTTTATAATACGGTTTCTTCAAAGAGCAAGAAAACTAAAGTAAGGAGTGATAGCAACTAACTCCAGAAACCAATCTGAAGTATGCGGCTGGTATTATAGCTTAGTGGTATTTGCCTGGCATGTTCCTAAGCCCTGAGTTTGATTCCACAAAAAGAGATTAAAATAAAAAACCAGAAAGATAAATTACCTTCCGAAGTTTACATATTAGGTTAGACTGAGTGTTTTGTTTTTGTTTTTTGGTTTGTGTGTGTGTGTGTCTGTGTGTGTTGCTCATGTTAGGTTCTAGAAGACTCTTCTGTCCATCTCTGCACACAGTTGAGACAGTTGTGCCTAAAGATTATTCAAAGCAAATTAATTCTGAGTTGTGCCCTCAGAGGATTAAAGGCCTGGGAAATGAGGAAGAAGAGTGGAGATCCCAGGGTAACTTTCCCTGAGCGGAAGCTGCAGAGTTGCCAGGTGTCATCAAGTCTGTGCAGAGCTCTCGTGCCAAATATGGTGTGCAGCTGTTTGCTGGTCTCTACTGTGTATGTAACTATGGTCCTTTGGTTAGTGAGATTTTAGAAAATAATCCTGACACTAACCAGTGATTGTTGTGAGCTTCTATGTGGAAAGCTACCCGACCTCCTCTTTGGGGTTTTTATGTGATCCATTCGGTGTAGGGTGATGTGGGGGAGCGAGGTGCACTAGAGGACTCTCAAGGTCCCTTCTAGCCCTGAGGTCCTATTATTATTGAATATTTATAGAGCACCAAAATTGGCTCTGTTCTTTTCAGAGACCAGAATCACATTCACTCCCTGTCCAGTGCAATTGCATCAGAATTAGACAGATCAGCAATGCCTCATTCCAAGTCAACTCTGTGTTCATAGGGCATTTGTCAAGTACCTGAAAGTACGTGTTCTCTTCAGAACATTAGAGGATGGCCTGAAAGCATGGCGAAGGATGTCAAGTCAGTGCTCCAACACCCCAGGGAGATGGGCACTGCTTTCCTCCAGGGATTTCTATAAAAATAAACAATTCATTCTGTGCTAAAGCAATCTGATTTAGAATTACTGCCTTCAAAACTTGTCATCTGAAATAAAACGGAGGGAAAGATTGTAAGTCATCACAAGCTACTTCATGCGATGTACAATATTCTTTTATTTCAAAATGGCAGCTTTCAGTGTCTCTGACATGGTTTTGGAATCTATACTATTAAGTAAACTAAAGAAACAACATCATAGTGCTGACTTACAACTGTGTGAATAAATACCTATGCTTGTATAGCATATACATATGTAGTAAAAACTTCAGTTTAAATTTAAAAAGGAAGATAGTTTTACACTTTTGGTTAAGACTGTTACTTACCTACTTGAGAATTTACTTAACAGTTAGCTAACCTGCACCCCGCTTTCACCAATAATGTTCTCACACCTTTCTTTAGTATCAGAAACTAAATTTGGCATCTATCTTAAGCATTCAAAAGAATTTGTAGAATGATGCAAAGAACACACACACACACACACACACACACACACACACACACACTCTACCTATATTTACATATTTAAAATTTTTTTCTGTGGATGCATGCGTGTATTATGTGTATACATTTATTTAAGTAAGCTGTATGTATCATGCATCTTTTGTGGTTCCTTTCTCAGGGAATAGGTAAAAGTTGTCTCTGTTACTTTTCTTTTTACAGAGCTCTAGTCTGATTCTGTAGCTCAGGTTGGCCTGGAACTCAGTACTTAATCTAGGCTGGCTTATAGCCTCCTATCTCATCCTCCCCAGTTCTGGGATTACAGAAATGCACCACCATGTCTAATTTATTATTGTATTTTAAAAGTAGTTTTCTAACTCTTCAAAGTAAAACTAACTTTTGTTCTGTGGCACAATTATTTTTAAGTAATTATTTTATTTTATGTATATGGGTGTTTTGCCTGCATATATAAATGCAGCACATTTCATGCCTAGTGCCTATGGAGGGCACAAGAGGGTGTCAGATCCCCTGAACCTGGAGTGAGCTGCCATGTGGGTGCTGGGAATAGACCCCAGGTCCTCTGGAAGAGCACCTAGTGCTCCTAACTATTAAGTCATCTCTTTAGCCCCACAGCTTGGCTATTTACCAAATTGTGCAGGTCATTGAAGCTTTACGTTTTACCTGGTCCTTCCACTGTCATTCTAACTACCTTTAGGGAGCGCCTTTTTATATATTTGTGCATGGATGTTAATTACTCTCCTGTCCTTTAGAAAAGCTTTCAGTCTTGACATAAGATCTTGTTGCCGAAACACATAAGGCTGATTACAGGATTTTGCAAAGTTTTGTAGTGTTGTTACATGATTTTCGTAGAAGAAAACTCATTCTCAGAATGTAAATATTTTTACTTTAGGATTTCTGTGTAATAAATATATGGACTCAGTTGAAGTTTTTGCCCTGGAACCTCATTTTTTTTTCCAAGTGACTGCTGATCATAGGACTGACTTCTCTTGTTTAATGACTTCTTTCAGAGCAGTTTATGTTTCTTCAGTTCCAAAACTGAGTCTTACTGAGGGAGCAGCTGCCTTAGGTGCAGAGTGCAGGGGCAGCTGTCTTAGCTGCAGAGTGCAGGAGCAGCTGCCTTAGATGCAGAGTACAGGAGCAGCTGCCTTAGATCCAGAGTGCAGGAGCAGCTGCCTTAGGTGCAGAGTGCAGGGGCAGCTGTCTTAGCTGCAGAGTGCAGGAGCAGCTGCCTTAGCTGCAGAGTGCAGGAGCAGCTGCCTTAGGTGCAGAGTGCAGGAGCAGCTGCCTTAGATGCAGAGTTCAGGAGCAGCTGCCTTAGATGCAGAGTTCAGGAGCAGCTGCCTTAGATGCAGAGTGCAGGAGCAGCTGCCTTAGGTGCAGAGTGCAGGAGCAGCTGCCTTAGGTGCAGAGTGCAGGGGCAGCTGTCTTAGCTGCAGAATGCAGGAGCAGCTGCCTTAGATGCAGAGTGCAGGAGCAGCTGCTTTAGATGCAGAGTGCAGGAGTAGCTGCCTTAGATGCAGAGTGCAGGAGCAGCTGCCTTAGATGCAGAGTGCAGGAGCAGCTGCCTTAGATGCAGAGGGCAGGGGCAGCTGCCTTAGATGCAGAGTGCAGGGGCAGCTGTCTTAGCTGCAGAATGCAGGAGCAGCTGCATTAGATGCAGAGTGCAGGAGCAGCTGCTTTAGATGCAGAGTGCAGGAGCAGCTGCCTTAGATCCAGAGTGCAGGAGCAGCTGCCTTAGATGCAGAGTGCAGGAGCAGCTGCCTCAGATGCAGAGTGCAGGGGCAGCTGTCTTAGCTGCAGAATGCAGGAGCAGCTGCCTTAGATGCAGAGTGCAGGAGCAGCTGCCTTAGATCCAGAGTGCAGGAGCAGCTGCCTTAGATCCAGAGTGCAGGAGCAGCTGCCTTAGGTGCAGAGTGCAGGAGCAGCTGCCTTAGATGCAGAGTGCAGGAGCAGCTGCCTTAGATGCAGAGTGCAGGAGCAGCTGCCTTAGATGCAGAGTGCAGGAGCAGCTGCCTTAGATCCAGAGTGCAGGAGCAGCTGCCTTAGGTGCAGAGGGCAGGAGCAGCTGCCTTAGGTGCAGAGGGCAGGAGCAGCTGCCTTAGGTGCAGAGTGCAGGAGCAGCTGCCTTAGATGCAGAGTGCAGGAGCAGCTGCCTTAGATGCAGAGTGCAGGAGCAGCTGCCTCAGGTGCAGAGTGCAGGGGCAGCTGCCTTAGATGCAGAGTGCAGGAGCAGCTGCCTTAGATCCAGAGTGCAGGAGCAGCTGCCTTAGATGCAGAGTGCAGGAGCAGCTGCCTTAGATGCAGAATGCAGGAGCAGCTGCCTTAGATGCAGAGTGCAGGAGCAGCTGCTTTAGATGCAGAGTGCAGGAGCAGCTGCCTTAGATGCAGAGTGCAGGAGCAGCTGCCTTAGATCCAGAGTGCAGGAGCAGCTGCCTTAGATGCAGAGTGCAGGAGCAGCTGCCTTAGATGCAGAGTGCAGGGGCAGCTGCCTTAGATGCAGAGTGCAGGAGCAGCTGCCTTAGATGCAGAGTGCAGGAGCAGCTGCCTCAGGTGCAGAGTGCAGGAGCAGCTGCCTCAGATGCAGAGTAAAGATGTGGTCTAAGGGACACCATAGTGCGAGATGTTAAACTGCCCTGATGATTCGTGGGGAAATTGAAGGTTTAAAAAAAAATACCTAAAAAGCTTTGCTGCTGTATGCAATTGACTTATCAACTACCAATATTTAGGATTAACAACAACTCTGACTATATCACCACTGCATGTTTCCAAATTGTCCAGGTCACTGTAAGTGTGGAGAGATCAGTTCATTAAAGTATTTGTTTTTGTGGCCATTGAAAATACAGAGCCAGGCCAAGCCTAGTGATGCATGCCTGTAGTTCCAGCCTTTTGGGAAGTAGAGGCAGGCTCATCTCTCTGAGTTCGAGACCATCCTGGTCTTCAAAGCCAGTCCAAGACAGCCAAGGCTACACAGAGAAACACTGTTTTGAAAACCAAAAAAGAAGGAAATACAGAGCCATCATCAGTTGAGGCACAAGCATGAAGGTCTCTTTTCTCTGGTGCTTCCTGACTGTGCTGCCTCCACCTCTGGAGAGACTACAAGCCGAGAACAAGCTTCTAGCACAGTGCTACGTCACCTTCCATAGCCACTGAGAGTGCGCTGCCTTTGAACTTCACTCGAGAGCAGCACTCTGATGACATTTAATTCCTGCTTATTGTTTTCGTCTTACATTTCTTATTTAACCATGCTGCAAGCTTGCTTGATGCTCACTGCTGCCAGAAAAAAACCCATGCAGTATTAGTGCTAAGATTATTTTTCTTTCTGAAGCACCTGCCTTCAGGATGTGTGATCTATCGTCATTCTTATTCATTTGAAATACGGCAATTTGTTCTTGTCAGCAGAGGGTGGGCTTGTTGTTTTAAATTGCTGGGTTTTGTTTTTGTTGGCATAGTCCCCAGTACAAATTGAATGGCTGACAAACATCCATTTGTCTGACAGTTCAATCTAGATAAGTGCCCTCTGTTTCCTAACAGTACAATTTGGGGTCTCAGAGATAAAAAGCAACCTGAATGCCAGGATTGTAGCAGAGCTTCTTCATGCAGATAACAGAGGTAATCCATATTCCTGGGGTCTACAAGTCACTCAGAGGGAGACGTGCATGCACACTGCTGTAGGAAACACTGGACCAGCTAACTCGGGAGAGCAGTAAGAGCCGACGTGAGATGTTCCTAGACTGGAAATTAAAGAGGAGTGTGGTCTTGGCTTCGAAGGTTGGATAGTGTATAGTTGCTTAGCATTTTCCACAGCACATTGGCTTTTGCTGCATGAAGTTTCTTTCTGTTTTAACGTTGTTATTTTAAAATAAGTTACATCTTTAGGCTGTGATTCTTCTGTAGCTCTGATCCTCTGCTAGATATGGGGCTGAAGGGGATCTTCCTTTCTTCCCAAGATGAAGAGGTGAAACTTCATCCCCATTGGCTTACCTCTATCTAAAAAGGTGTGAATCTTTCTGTGGAAGTATCTCCCAAATGTAATTCATATCATTTTAAAAGGATGAAATGTGTGATGGCCACAATTATGAAGAAGAAATTGATGGAATGCAAAAGGTAACAGACATCCTAGAAATATGTTAAAGAGCCCCCAGTGGAGATACTCTGAAAAATAAGGATTTAATTGCTAGAGCCTGTTGATTGACACATTAGAGAAATAAAGGAAAATATGAGATCATTTTCATGTGTTTATCTCATGTGTAGGATATCACCCTCTGTTGAAGAAAGGGGAGCAGGAGGGATATATATGGAAGAAAGATAATGCCACAAGACTGTTGAGCTAGAGATGCCCTTAGTTCGGCAGGTCTCAACCTGTGGGTTGTGACCCCTTTGGGGCTCATATACCAGATATCCTGCATTTCAGACATTTACAGTATGATTCATAACAGTAATACAACTACAGTTATGAAGTAGCAATAAGATAATTTTATGGTTGGTGGGTTCACCACAGCATGAAGAACTGTTTTAAAGACTCACAGCATTGGAAGGTTGAGGACTCTACCTTAGGTTAAGAGTCTCAATACGAATTGGATTCATGGATAAAAAATTTTGAACAGTTTCTAAGTGGTAGGTAGATGATGGGTACAGATAAGACTGTACAGATGAGTGAGAAGTGAGCTAAGGATGAAGACAGCATTTCACGGGTAGATTGAGAAAGAAGTTATGATGAAGGGGAAAGGGGCAGACACTAGGACAGTGTCTGGGAGTTTTGCAGAGGTCACTGCTGAGGCCACCAAGGAGCAGGATGGTAACAGCACTTCATCAAGAGGCCAAGTCAAGGACATTGAAGACAAAGTTCACATAAATGAAGCCACAAAATAAAGAAGTAGTCATAGAGAGTAACCAAAGATCAAACACGCTGACAGACGGTTGGATGATGGTTACGTAGGCGAGTCTTCTGCACAGAATGCTACCTAACAGTTTATACAGATGCCCTGGAGTGAAGGAGGTGGCGGTCTGTGTCCTTGTGTTACAAGTCAGCATATGGAGGAGTGACTAAGTAACTCCACAGGAGAGAAGCTTGATGCGTTCTGCTCCAGCCAAGAGATCAAGAGTAACATCAGCAGTGACATCTCGTTGATAGTAAGTGGCTTTGATATGATGTGGTAGCCGACACATTTCCTCCTTGGCCTTTTTCTTAGAAGCACAGAACTCCAGACTATTGGTGAGAGAGAAAAAAAAAATCTAACAAATCTCACCTGAGGGATTTGCTCAAAACTGTGAGAATATCACAAACAAGACCAAGAAACTCTCTCAAGTCAAAAAGAGCAAGGACATGTTACAGCTCCATCTAATACGAGGTCTTAGATGAGGTATGGGAACAGCAGGACAGGAAGAGCGGACCTGTGACGCTGACCTGTGACGCTGACCTGTGACGCTGACCTGTGACGCTGACCTGTGACGCTGACCTGTGATGCACTGAGTGTGGGTGGAAGGTGAATGCTCTCTTTCCATTGCAAGTTTTATATAAATCTAAAATAATCGAAAGGTTATTTAAATAAATAGAGTCAGTAGACTTTGGCAGATATTCAACCCATGGTTACCCTGGGGACATTTGAGGAGTGGTAGGACAGTTTTGTTTGGTTATAGGAGAGACTGGGACATTGGTAAATGGTTACTGTTGGTCTTGTACTTTTAAAATTAATTAATTTATTCAACTTTATACCCCACTTGTAACTCCCTTTTTCCTTCCAGTCCCATACTCACTCCTGCCTTTCCCCTCCATCCCCTTCCCCTACTTCTCAGAAGAGAGAAGCCCCCTCCCCTGCCACCAGATCACTCCAGAATTGAGCATATCCTTTTCCCTTGTGGTCTGGTGAGGCATCCTCACCAGGGGGGAGTGATCAAAAAAGCAGGCAACAGAGTCCATGTTAGAGACAGCCTCTGCTCCACTTACTAGGGAACCCAAATGAAGCCGGAGCTGCCTGCCCATCTGCTGCATCTGTGTAGGGCCAGGTCCAGTCTATGCATGGTCCTTGGTTAGAGCTTCAGTCTCTGCAAGCCCCTCTGGGCCCTAGTTAGTTGGCTCTGTTGGTCTTTCTGTGGAGCTCCTGTCACCTCCAGGTCCTTTTGTCCTTCCCCTAGACTTTTCCATAAGACTCCTTATGCATCTCCCAATGTTTGACTGTGAGTCTCCACATCTGTTTGGATCTGCTGCAGGGTGGAGCCTCTCACAGTAGAGCTTGAAATCAATCTGGCACTTCCTCTGAAAACTGGGAATAGCTCTACCTCAAGACTCAACTATACCACTCCTAGGTATATCCCCAAAATACGCTCCACCATACAACAAGGACACTTGCTCAACTATGTTCATAGCAACCTAGATGTCCTTCAATAGAAGAATGGGTAAAGAAACTGTGGTACATTTACACAGTGGAATACTACTCAGCTATTAAGAACAAGAAAATCTTGCAATTTTCAGGCAAATGGATGGAACTATAAAAGATCATCCTGAGTACATAGCCCAGACCCAGAAAGACACGTGTGATATGTCCTCACTTACAAGCAGATTTTAGCCATGTAGTACAGGATAACCACACTACAATCCAGAGACCTAAAGATGCTAAGTAACAAGGAGGACCCAAGGGAGGATGCTTAGTCTTTGTAATTTTAAAGGAAGGAACAGAGAGAGAGAGAGAGAGAGAGAGAGAGAGAGAGAGAGAGAGAGAGAGAGAGAGAGAGAAGGTCTTGATTGCTAAAGCAAAGTCTTTGAGTTGGCAGAATTTTAATTTATTCAAAATGGGAAAAGTTTTAGAAATAGGTGTGGATATTTATACTTTATTAAGTTTTGTTTTGGATCACCATAGCACACAAGTAATCTTCAAAGTATTTTCAAAGAAAATGTATGGTACCTTGATTTTTAGGTTTGTTGGCTGTATCCCCAAAGCATTTAAAATATCATGCAGCCCTGAACTGTGAGCACTGTTATCTCACTGTAGCAGCATATTTTAAATAATGAACCTTATTAATATCATCCAAAAATAAGCAAGAGGAAAAGATAGATTTGTTATCTCTGAGATGGCTGGTTGCAGTTTGGAATACCAGAGTAATTGTACAGTGTCTGTAGGAATTATGGGAGCTTAACATATCTCTGTAACTAGTGTGGGTTTTCTTGCTGCCCCATGAGTAGCTCATGGTTGCTCTGTGGTACAACTGTTGAAGATTAGTCTTGAAACATAGTTAACTAAAACCCACAGATGTGGCTGTGACTCATCCTCTGACATCGGAGACTATCAAGTAAAACGTTTAAGTGTTTGTCACCCTCTAACACTCAGCTAGTGTCAATGTTACAGGTGTTGGCACCAGTGAATGTTAAGGCTTATTATGACTATCATTTGGTTTTGGAGGAAGATGACCTGAAACAGAAGCTAAGAGTGTTAAAGGCGATAAATTTATATAGGTAGGAGAAAAGTGCAGCCAGCCTTGCCTTTGGGACACAGAGATCAGAGCCTGTCTCAATGGGAGAACAAAGGTGCAAAACGTGGCACCACTGGGAGACTGGGTCTCCTGTGAAGTCCAAGCCCCATGCTGTGGATGAGCCAAGCACACTTGAATTCTGTCATGGTCTACAGGATGTCTGACATGGCTCCTGTCTTGGTTTGGGTTCTATTGCTGTGAAGAGACACCATGATCATAGCAACTCTATAAGGAAAACATTTATTTGGGCCTGGCTTACAATTAGAGGGGTTTAGTCCCTTGTCATCATGGCGGGAAGCATGGCAGCATGCAGACAGACATGGTGCTGGAGAAGGAGCTGAGAGCTCTACATCTTGATCTTCAGGCAGCAGAAGACTGTGTCCCACCCTGGGCATATCTTGAGTATAGAAGACCTCAAAGTGCCCCCCTCAGTGACACAATTCCTCCAACAAGATCATACCTACTCCAACAAGGCCATAAGGCCTAATAGTGCCATTCTCAGTGGGACAGGCATTCAAATACATGAGTCTGTGAGGACCATACCTATTCAAACCACCACAGTTCCGCAGTGTCAGTTACACAGAGCACATCCCCACCCCCCAGCATCACTTGTTTTTAGATGTGTGCATTACCCAAATTATGGCTGTGGAAAGACTTTTAAGGGATACTAGGCTAATTACATTACTTTATATCTTGCTTTGATAACTAGTTGAATATAATACAAAGTATCTGCTGCCTCGCTTTCACCTAAGTGCCATTTGCAGTATAGGTCTTATTTCAGAGTAAGTCTCTGGAATTACTTTATTTTACACTCAGAAAGACCTTAAAGAACTGGGTTCCTTTTACAGCATACTCACACAATTCCAGATGCTAGCAACAACATCTGTGTATTCTATCACAACCTGATTTTCTGATTGTTGTAACAAAATTGTTGATCGACAAACTAACATGATTTATAAGACATGGTCACGCTGTATTCAGTATGAGTGTCAAAAGTCATAAACTACAAGTGTGTGCAAGCAAGTGGGGCCATGATCCCAGCCAACTCCTATGGCATTTTGAAACACCAGTGCTAGAGGGAAATCTCAGAGCAAGTTTGGAAATGCTGGGAGAGGAAATGAAGAGGTGCCATTACCCGATTCTGGCCCTGCCTGTTTTGCAAATCATTAAATGATGTAGCAGCAATGTGGTCAACATTCCTAGTCCAAATAAGAGTCTATATTAGCACTGCACAGCACAAAGAGTTATTTTTCCATATGGATCACATATGGGTGTGTGTGTGTGTGAGTCTCTGTGTTTATACATACATGCATAACCTCATAATACACATACAGATATTCATATGCGTATTATAGCTCACTCTAAGAAAGTAATTAAGTAATATAGTATAATTTATTTCATAATGCACAGCCAAAACATAAATGCCCCTTTAAAACATGTCATATATACTTGAAAGTACAAGTGAAAATAATGAATGATTATGATTTTTTAAAAACTTTTGGAAGTTTAAGTCTGTTTTTCTAGTACTTCATCCTGTAGAACAATGAGTTATCTAGTGCTCTCTAGCTAAACTGCTTTTCCCACTTGGTGGTGCTTACTGCTGGAGTGTGTTAGCGTTTCCTCTCTGCTGGTGTGCAAGTCGTCCCTTAGCCGTGAGTGTATGCTGGACAGAAAGTATAAATTGTTCCTGGACCGTGGAGGTGTCTCAGCTTAGAGTTCACATGTAGGAGGAGAGAACTGACATCTGGAAGTTGTTTTCTGACCTTCACATATGCAGCATGGCACACACACACACACACACACACACACACACACACACACACACACCAAGTAAATAAATATGTAATAAAAAAAGAGAGTGTATATTCCCTTCAGTGATACCAAGTAGTGGCATCCACATGATGGCAACATGTGGACCAGGCACTTGATGTTTACCTCAAAAGTTTAGACTATCTAAACAGTCTCTTGAACAAGGAGAAACATGCTTACTGGAATAATTCCTTAAAAGATTAGAACTTACTTCTTCTAATAATACTGAAGAGTTATAGTCAGGTTTTTTTTTTATTTTTGAAAACTATCTGAAATTACAACACCATTTGTACCAGAATTATTGAGTTAAACTATGTGGAATTTATCAAGTTACTCTTGGTGTGTTGGAAAAGCATCTTTAGGAAGGATGTACTAATCTGTATTCTTAGTCATGTGTGTATACCAGCTTTGTTGCATCCTATGCGTCTTATAAGCTCATATTCAGAGGAACTTGTTCTGCGGTTGTCACAGCCAAAGTGTTGAGAAAGATTTACATTTATTTATGATATTTGAATCCATGCACTAACCACGTGAAGTAATTGTTAGGATCACTATTGTGGAGATGAGGAATGTGATAGTTAGGGACCAAGATCACTGACTGAGGTGCCGTCTGTGTTCACTTTGTTAAGTGCCCTGTGCTTCTTCATCCTAGCAACTTGCCAGTGATCAGACCATTGCTTATGAGTTTAATTTTCCTTTATTTGAATTTTGTAGGATTACTCTGTGGCTGGAAGGATGAATCTAGCCATGGACAAACAGAAGTGTGGTTAGAAGTCGAATACTTGGTGCCAAAGGGACATGTATTTTCAAACATACTAGCTGGCCATTGCAGTGCTGTGATGGTTATATAATTAGAACCAGATAAAATTAGGTAAGAAGTAATGGCCAACAGTCATATGGCTATCTAATAAATATAATTTCATGGTGTTCTGTATATATTCCAGTGTTGATTACAACAGAAGCAGTTATGTTCTTTGGAACAATTAAATTCCTTGGCTCTGAAAGCATAGCAGGTTTTAATAGGTATATCACCTGGTAACCATGGGCATTATTAAATAGAAGGACCTGAAAAAGTTGGTAGAAGCAATGGAAAATCTGGCCAGCGTGAGTAGTCAATGGAGAAATCTATTAACTATTGCTGCTGTAGGCCAATTTGATTAGGAAGTGGGACAAGCTAGTCCTTTCATTACACCAAAACCACATTGCACTTTGTATCAATTATTTGGCTGTCTGCAGCATGTAGATTAGAATGAAGCGCTTTCTCAGTGTTTGTGACTGTTGCAGATTGCTGATTAGTAATTAGAGTACTGAATGAAGGAAATTAGGCCAAGATTGAATGGGAAGGAGAAAGTCCTAATTCAGTAGTACAGATGTTAGAAACAGATTGTCTTGAACAGCTCTTTCAGTGTAGTGGCATTGTACATATCCATCCGTGGTGTTATTTGCTTCCTATGTAAGACTCAAGTCAAATGCCTTTGAGATGGTTTCCTCTCCTATGCCTTGTGATGTAGCTAGCTGTATGGCTATTAATTTAGTGAAATATCCTGTCTGCCAGGTGTGGGAACTAGCTGATTTTATTGTAATACCAGATCATTACTTAATTCATATGCAACTGAGCACAGCACATGGAAAGCATTATAAATCTATTTACAATGTGGCTGGTCTGATGATAACATTGCATTAAATTCCCAGGTGAGGCAATTTAAGCAATTGCTTTGCCATGTGCACACCATGGAAATTAAATTCTCATATACGCTTTAGCAATAAACCAACCTCATTGTTATGTTTTTGCTTGTGTTAGACTGTAGAACCCTCACTCAGGTTGCAGACACTGTGTGTCCGGTACAGAGTTACACAACAGGTAGCACCAGAGATGACAACTTTTTATTTGTTTTGTTTTTGTTTTGGTTTTGGTTTTTCCAAGACAGGGTTTCTCTGTGTAGCCTTGGCTGTCCTGGACTCATTTTGTAGACCAAGCTGGCCTCGAACTCACAGCAATCCACCTGCCTTTACCTCCCTGAGTGCTGGGATTAAAGGTGTGTGCCACCACACCCAGCTTAGATGCTAAATTTTAGTTAATTTACACTAAGTGAATTCATGTTGTTCCCAGTTTTGCAGTGTGTGCTCACAGACACATTGAGCTCAATTAGGAAATGTCAAAGTGTAGGTCAAGTAGATGGATTATTTCAAGCCAAATTCCTAGACCAAACTGAGCAAGTGTCTCTGTTTGAACTTGGCTTTAGAAGCCGATCAGCACATAAACATTCTGTTCAGATCAACCAATATCTCCTCACATCTATAGTTCTTCCTTTCATAAATGCAGACTCATGTTCCTCATCATCTTAGAGGAGTGGGAGACGCTTGGTAGCCCCAGCTTTTCAGGGGAAACAAACCTATTGTTAAATTCTCATATTTTTGTCATATCTTTCTATAGATTTTTTCAACTATATCATTTGAAGTATGAAGTATAAATCATAGAAAGAGTAAGTTTTACTTAAGCACATAACTAAAGTGAGCACTGCTCTTAAAGAGTATGAGTGTGTGTGCACACATATGTGTGTGTGTTTGAAATGCTGTCAGTTGACGCTGCCCACCCGTATGGTATAGGCCAGAAATTGCAGTAGATTACAAACCGCACAGACCTTCAGACTTCTCCTGAAGCCACACATAAGGCACTGGTAACTGACAACCAAGACTAAAAATGTTGACAAGTTCTTGATTTGCCTGGTTAGCTTATGTATAGAAGTCATTAACTATTTATAAAATGCATTATGAATTGGGTTCCTTCAAACTGTAGCTGAACGTGTGACATTTCCAGCTCAAATTCTCATGCTTGCATTTGGCTAAAGTGCAGACCTTATAGTCTTAATAATAGGTTTATCAAGATACAATAAAGGTTTTGGTTCATTAACTTAGAATCTTCTAAAGTATTATGTAGGTACTTACTAATCCAGCAGGAGGTTTTTAAAGTTCCAAAAAGATAATATGACTTATTGATGTTTTAGGAACAATTATACTTAAAACAAGCCATTTGGCATTTAAAAGAATTTCATCTTTAGTTTTTGGTGGTTTTCAACCAATGCAGTGATGATTTCAAAGACTGAATTATGGTTAATTACATACAGCCAGCTTACTTAAAAATTCAAGTATTAAGAAATTATGTGACAACACCAGTGTTGTGCTCCCAAATATAATTCTTAATAAAGAACAGCCTGCATTCATTTTATTTTTGGACAGTGGAACGCCATGCAGAACTCTATTTTTGCATTGTTGTGCTGCTCTCCTGGGGAGTTATTTCTGATATTTGCAGTGAAATGTCTTTTCGTTCTTTAAGTCTGTCACACCAGCGACCACTTTGTTCCGCTCAGCACGTCATTTGCTTAGTTACACCCAGAAAAGCCCTCCAAGACCACCAGCCTCTGCGGTGGTGGGGAGTGACTTCATAGAGACCACCCTTCCGCTCTGGGTGCTTCCTCCTTGCTGGCTGAGCCAACGCTCTCTTAATTGCTGCTTTTCAAAAGCAGTGCGTCCTCACCAAAACAAGACTAGATATCCAGGGCTCTGTGTTTGTAGTTTCTCCTTCATTTGAAGTATACTAACTCTAAATAAGAACGTAATGTAATTGAACAATCTATGCCAATTTGTTGGTATTTTGGTGAAAAGGGGGGAAAACAAAACCAATCTCCATATGATATTTTTGCATCCTGTGGAATGCTTTAGTCCCCCATTGTGATGACATGAATAATGCAAAAGGCAGCTCTGATCCCACAGTCTGCCTTAAAGGTCCTCATTTCCTTTAATGCTGTGAAATACTTTTGCTTAGCTGGTTTGTGGCTGTGATGGTGGGGAATCTCCAAATGGGCAAAGAGGTTTGGTGTGACCTAAGCATTGCACTAAGACCATGAAATAGGCTGACCTTGTAACTTAGCATTCTAAGATACTGTTCTGTGTGAAGTCAGAAGGAATGCATAGTCCATCGTAGCTTCAGCAAGGTTAGGCACAGTCTTTGTGGTGAGAAATGTCAGGTGAGGTCACAAATGAGTGCGTTGGGCCACTCCTGAACTTTTGAGACATCACATATAGATGTCCTTACTGAGCACATATGAGACTCATGTCTCTCATTTGTTCTTCTCCTTGCAGCATGACTGTAGTTTTATTTATCTACTTATAGAGACCTATCAAAGCTTCTAAATTTTAAGGCAGATGTTTTGGCAGGAAAGAATATTGAAGAGGGAGACAGTGAGCAGGCAGGGGTGGGTGCCTCTGACTCCATTATACTGAAGTGTTATTCTATAGCTCTGTGTTGTTTTCTCGGGCCTATGCAGAGGTGATAGATTTTAAGATGAAGGAAACTGAGCCAAACGTCAGACCCCCAGGATTCTAGTCTCAGATGAAGGAGGGTTACCTTTAGAATTCTGTGATACTATGTCATTTTTCTAAAACAAGTATCTCGGTTACATGCATGTTTATTTATATTCCAGTAAGCCTTTTAAAACTGGATTCTGCTAGATCCAGCATATCATTTGCTTAATTACATCCAGAAAAGCAGTAAACTAAATTATATGCAATAAGCCAAATTCTCTTTTATGTGCCACCCTTGGGAGAATTGAGAAAATAGTTTTTAAAAAAAATGTCCTGTGTTTTCTGCTTCAGATAAGACGCCCACTTGAGAAAGACTAGCTTTTTCAAGTGATCTGAAATTCAGTGGTTGCTCTTGTGTATGGTCCCTTTAAATACTGTGATTTTAAGGTATAATGAGCCAAGCGAGACCACGCAGCATTACTCATTGCCTACTGTAAAAATCTAATTGAAATCTTACTGTTACCTTCTGCTGTGGATTATAGGCAGTCCTCTGAAATTGGCTTCCTATTTTTCCAGATCATAGACAAACAAGGAAGAACTTCAAGTCCAAGACTGTAGAAGTCCAGGGCTTCCCACTGCCCCTCTTCTAGTTGGCCATCTTCACTTAATTAGTTGAGAAGCAGAGAAGGCGACAATGACTTTTAACCCTCAACTAGTGAAGATTGCAGTAGTGACGGATAACCAGATTCATTTCAAAACTAATTTTTAGAGCCTCCCAGCTTTCCAAAATGTATTTAGATAATGTACAAGTTGCTTACAGCCATGCCCCTCTGTCTGCGCAGGTGAGGGTGGGCTCCTCGCAAACCCAATTTCATTGTAAAATGTTGACTTGAAGCCCACTGCCTTTAGTTACTGGAACTGGGAAATGTGTTTACTTTACCAGTGTGTCTGTCTACTCCCCTTCTCCCTCTCCCTGCCCCTCCCTCACCCACATTACTGTTCCTCAGGCCATCGTTCATAGAGGAGTTGGGGCCCTCTGCAGCACTGCTAGCTAGGGAATGGCTCCCCAATCCCTCCTCCTCCTCCTGGATAATCACTTCACAGTGATGAGATATAGATCCCAGTGTAGGGTTGGTGACATGAATATCATCCTAGGAGCAGAGATTTTTTAGAGCTCTAAATTGTATGGTGCGTTTCCTGCCAAAGACTCTCATCTACTCCTGCTTTAATTATAATCCATAAGCTTAAAAACTATAGCTATAGCTATGTGACTGTATTTTTCCAGTTTAGTTGTTGAAATCAAACATTTGGAAGAATAAATTAATTCTGATCTCCTTATGAAAAGTAATAGTACTTTATCACAAAGCAGACATTTCTTTCATTATTAGTATTTTTTAAAAAACAAACTTGTAATTTCCAGTAGGCTCGTGGGTTCTGAAACTTTGAGTTAGGTTTGCAGGACTCTGCAGGTAGGTTTCCATTAGGGGGCTCCCGAGGGTTTGAGATGGTCTGCCTTGATCCCAGTAATGCCGAGCTGTGTCTGCTTTCCACCGTTCATCTTGCTCTTTCCCTTTTTGTTTTTGTTTTATAGAAAAGGTCACGGATCGCCTACAGTGACGAAGTACGGAATGAGCTCCTAGGGGATGATGGGAATTCCTCAGAGAACCAGGTAGAATGCTAATGAGGAGGCCCGGTGGGTGGCTGGAGGGTGAGGGAGGTCACCGGCACACTGGGCTCTCAAGCTGCTCCCTAACAGTATTAGCAGCAACTCATGTGGAAGCGATACTGTTTAATGCAAAGCTGGAGTCTTAATCAACTTCAAAATGTTTCTTGGGGATCTTACATTTAACCCTTTACCTTGTGATCACTGTCTGCTATCTTTTAAAAAACTCTTTTCTTCTCTTCTCTTTATTATTTAGTACTTAAGGAATAACTTGAAACATGCTGTTTGCAGACAAAGCCAAGGTCTTCACCTCAAACACATGTAAGAGGAATAAAAAAGTATATAATGCAGCTTTGAGGAATGCTGCATAATTAAATCAACACTCGCAGCAAACAAATGAAAGTAAGCTTTCAAAATTCGACAGCAGCCCCAATTCCTGTTGTGTCGCTTCTTAAAAATACATTCACCAAAATGCAAATGGCTAGTGCCAGTGTGGGACTTGTGGGTGCCCGGGCAGAGGGCCTGCCCTGTTTCTGCCGAATGGCAGTGGTAACAATAGCAGTAGAATAAGTCCTGTTTGCACCTTAAGATCTGCATATAGAAAAAAAAATTGAAAGAATTTCTTCTTAAAAGGTTCTTATAACTTGTCTGTCATTCCTCATTAGATGGCACAGTTGTGTCATGAGTCTAATTAGCATCCTACTACTTTCTTTGAATTCATGTTGCAGACATCATAAGTTCACATAGGTACAATATAATATATATGATTTTTAAAAAGTGTTTTAAGGCTGTTGATGTAGAACTGGTTTTGTGAAGTCTCACACAACCCTGGGGACTGATGGGTGGCAGGGAGCGTCATAGGCAAGAAGTGAGTGTGTTTACTAAGGCAGCTCTCGGAAGGGTTGCCTATCTACCTACACACGCCACTCACTGGGGAAAATAAAACTGTGATAGAGTCGGAGATGCAGCACACCCATCCAACATGCTAAAGTCTGCAGGAAAGACTTTCTGTTCACGGCACCGCATTCCAGACCACCAGAACATGAGCATGCAGGCCACTTGCTTTGCCCCCCACCCCCACCCCTTTGCTGTTTGGATGGCATCAGCCTGAGTTCAGACAAAGCTCAGGTTTGACTTGCAATTTTAACTTCCCTGGCTGAGATGGGAGGACAGCTGGGGGTGTGGAGAAAGGGGGGAGTGCAAAAGCAAATGTTGGGAGGCGGGTTTTACTCATTGTAGGGTAAATAATGTGAGAGAGAGAGAGAGAGAAGAGTTCCTGCCTCTTTAAGTGGGATTTGAATTGCTTGTGCTTCTTGGAGCATGAATCACAATTTTCTTCTCTACTGTTAAAAAAAAAAAAGCAGCAGCAGCAGCAGCAGCAGCAGCAGCAAACAACAGGAACAAAGTGTATGTGCAGCTCCCGTGCCAGGTCTTTTGAAAGCTGTAGACTTTCCCTCATCTGAAACTGGTGCTTAATGGAGAAGGAACAGAGGAGGTGCTCCTGTCTAACGGGCTTCCGTATTGTAATGCTGTTCTTCCTGACAGGATCCTTCCTACAGCGTGTTCACTTTCCTTAATGGACATCTTCTGCACCCAAAATATTAGCCTCACATATATAGAAGCATGATTTTTATGCCTAAAGAAAAATATTCCACAGAAATAGATTTGAGCTCATACTTTCTGAATTTTTCAAATTATATTTCTGTCACTTTAAAGGAATTATGCAGAGATTTCCCCTGGACTTATATGAATCAAACTTACAAATTCTGCAAGTGCTTGAGGAACCCGAAGTTAGTTGTAAGGAACTGTCACTTCACTAAATACAGCATGCGCGAATTACAGTCATGAGGATATGTGAACGGCGGAGTATGACTCCGGTGAACTTTTCAGCCTAAAACTCCAATGAGGTGTGAAAGTTCAAAGAAGCCATGCTAAGCTTTTTGGGTAATTTGTTACCATGCAGAGAAGAATTTCCATACCACGATGAAGTCATTAACTTCTGCGTTGAGGCCCTTTGTCAAAATGTAGGAAGCTAGACATCTCCACCAGAGCAAACCCTTAACCAGAGCTTCAGATGTGATCACTCGGAAATAGCCTTTTATTCTCCTGCGAGTGTCACCTGATTCAGCAGTTAAGGCCGAGGGTCTCTCCACAGAAAAGGCTTCCCATGCACTTGTGTAGAGCAGATGGTAAGAAGCTGGGTGTTCAGGGAGGGAAGGAGATCTCCACTACCCAGGAAGAAGTTTGTGTCCATGCTGATTGTCCACCTGCTGGCTTCAGGCCTTCTGGTCACATGTTAATGATACACTTTTAAATACACATAAAGCTTTGCTATAAACAAAATTAGTCACAGTTGCTTTACTTAAATTAGCATATATCTGTCAGTTAAATATAGAGAGAGATGAGAGGGGGAAAAACAGTCAGTATAAAGTACTGACCTCATTGCTAGTGCCTTGTGCGCCTCCTCCAAACAGTGGCCTCCTGGTGAAGGTATAGTAGCAATGGCCTCTCTCTCTCTATTTGACGCTATGGTCAGCTCTCTTAGACATCTCACTGAATGTTGATGCATGTAGCTTCAGTCTCGTAGCTGGCTGTTAATGACAGTGGTTTTCTGTGGGGTATCTCTATACTTCTTCCACAGTTGGAAATGCTACTATTTCTACTATTAAGGCTTATTCAAGTGTGTCTTTAATGTCTTCAGTACAATATACATTTAATTATATTCTAAATTAAATTCTCTATATGCTTTTTTTGATTCATATCTATTTCATTCAATTAAATATACCTCATCCTGGATTTACCAAAGGCGGAGGGCACAAAATCTGCTTTGCACCTGTAAGTGCTGAGGACAAGCATGTTGCCTCAGTCCTCGGTGTACAGTGTTTACTCTCCGTCAGAGTTGAGCTGTTGGATACAGGGATGCTGTAGTCAGAAGGAGAAGCCTCGTGGTTCTTAACTCACTTCCTTTCCCGAGAACCAATCTCAAAATAGACAAAAACCAGATTATAGAATAGAAGACTTTCAGAGTGGAGTGTGACAATGGGGACAAATAAAATATTTGAAGTTCTTGTTTTAGACAGTGATAGACTTTCTGCTGCCATAGGCAAAATTATAGTGATTCAGCGACTTTGAGAAATTCCTATATAGAAGATTCAAAACACATATAAAGAATAGAGTAGTTCCCAACATGAGGAAGTTTTTGTGGTAAAGCAATATTTAACAGATAATGATTGCTTAATTTTTTAATACAAGGTTCTCTTAAGTTCTGATTTGGGCTTGCTGTGCGTAAAGTGTGTCAAACTTCAGTTACAGACCAGGGGGTGAAGTCGGTCAATTTAATTCCACAAGATCTGAAGAAGGTCGGTATCATTTCATATAGCCCCGGCAGAGCAGATCATTACCAGGCACAAATCTGCTCATTCGTGCTGGGAGTTTCTAGCAAAATAAATAGACTGTCATCATAAGTTCAGAAAATTGTGTGTTCGACCCACGATAATGTGTAAAGGGCGTTTAATAGAGTTCAGCATTTATTCGTTATCTGTATGCGGACAGAGACAGCGGTGGCGTTATCAGCTTTAAAAAAAAAATTCGGGAGTTCTGGGAGTCACGTGACGCACCTCACACACATACACACAGAGACGCTCACGCACACCCACCCACCCTCGCATGCTCCACAGTGCAGTTTTGATTTTAGTCACAGCAGAAGGCTTAACCACAAGAGATTCCACTGGTTCAAACCAGCGTAAACCAGATTTTTTTCAGCCCACAAAGGAACAGATTACCTCTTGTATCAAATTCTACATTCCGGGCGGGGTTGTGGGGAGAAATCTTTGTTTCCAAAAAGATGCGGATTATCATAAGCCAACATGATGGTTTTGCACACTTTCATGGCGCCTATGATGGTGCCAGTAACTCGATAAGATGTTCAAATCGCCACTTTTAGTGGACTCTAAGCATTGTTAATTTTCATCTTTGTTTATTTCAATGCGTGACTCTCTGCCCAACCCCCCCCCCCAAAAAAAAAAAAAAGATGAAGATTAGAAACCTCCCATTACCTAGCTTAGCTTAGCTACAAATCCGGTGTGGAGCTTGAATGCAGCCATGCAGCACAAACAAGATAGAACTTTTTTTTTTGTTTGGAACCCATTGAAAAAGCAAATGGGTAGCATTTTTAAACACTCTTGCTTATGGCAGGGTGGCATGCCCCAGTGGGCTCTATTGCTGACAAGTCATTTTAAACTTTGGCCCTTTGAGTATCATAGTCAACATAAGAATGGTACCCCAGAAAGAAAAGAGCTGTGCGATCAATTCCCACATCATCTCTTTCTGAGATTTAGTGTTTGTGGTTTTCTCCCATCATGTTCAACTGGCAAAGAGAAAGATTCCAATATGCGATAGGCTAGGTATATTAGTTTAAATTTTGACTTCCCCTAGACAGCAAACCTGTCGCTTTCCATGTGACAAGCAGGGACACTAGCTGGGTGGGTGGGGACGGAGTAAGCTTCACTTCAACCAAAAATGTTCTGTCTGGTTTGAACATTTCACACTTAAAGTTTGACATTTAAATTTTTGTTAAGTGCAGACTGAGAAACTATATAATAATTTCTAAAATCCTTTCTAAAAAGGGTTTGTGAAAATTTGAATCTCCTTCTTTTAGATTTGAAGTACTTTCCTGTAACAAGTGAAATAACAGAATAAGCCGAAGTGCCCACTTTTCAGCCTTGAATTTGAGACTAATACACCATTAGGTGTTGAGAATTCAGGGCTGTGGTAAACATGATACTTTTAGAGAGAATTATGGCGAACCATTCATTGCACATTTTTTCAAAGCAGTTCTTTAATAAATGGGCCTGCATGTTAACTGTGGTAACAGATGTTACAGCACTTGGCTGTCTAAGAATTATCAGCTGTAGGATGCAAATTGCAAACCTAGAATGTGGCTTCTAATCTTGTCACGGGCTCTGTTCTGGTCACTGTGAAGCCGAGGCAGACAGTTTCACAGTGCAGTGAAGGTGCTAGTTTAGAGTGATGGCAGACACATACGCAGAAGGGGTCAGGTTCATGAGCTCGTAGATTCTTGGTCTCTAGGAGCATGCTTATGTCTCTTAATTACGGGAATAGGAAGAAACAGGAATTAAAATGATGCCATAGGAAAACATATAACTGAAAGAACAGTTTTGAGTGACTTTAGTGAAAGCAGACCATAGTACACACACAGTGAGAGGCCCCTTTCGTCGCTGTGTCCCAGTTTGTAAGACGAAGATAACTAAAAAAATGAGGAAACAAAAAGTCAAGTCAAAGCGCACCAGCGAGGACTGCGTTGTTAAGGGAGAACGCAAACCTGGCATTGAGTCTTGTGATAGGCGCTGTGTACGCGTTGCTGTGGCTTCTCAGCTGAAATAATGTTAGCCCAATGCAGTTTTATGACCCAGTGTGCGCAAGTATTGTATTAGGCCAGGAAATAATAGTAGATTATTTTTGTTGTTGTTTTAAATACTTCCTGGAGCCAAAGTGTGAACTAGTGATCATTTTCATTTGCTGGTAGAATCTGAAATCAGTTGTCAAAGCTTCGAAGAGAGAAGCGCCCTGAATCTTGTATATACAAAGCCCCTCTCACCGTGCATTCTGGGAAGAGAGGCGCAGTAAACTTGTTTTCTTTTTATAATATAGACTTCTATGAAGCCATCCCTTTATTTCATGATGGCTCTTAGATGTACTTTAAAGGAGAATTTCACACTATTCCCTTTGTTTAATGTGACAGTGAGAAAGTGATCTTTATTTGTTCAAAAACCTCTGCATGTAGTCTATGCTTAGGTTCTTTTAATGTGTTTGTCTGTGATTTTTAAATGCTAAACATGTAAACAGATGAATTGTCAATGTTAATTCTGTATCCTGTCACACAACTGATCTTTCTTTCCTGCCATTTCTTCTCTTTTTATCTTTTTTTTTTTTTTTTTTTTTTTTTTTTTGGTGTGCATTCATGTTGCAGTTGATAAAATTACGTGAAGAGGTAAGTATTTTCTAGCTTCTTTTTTTTTCTCCTTAGTTCTACTGTTTCTTGCAAATTTTATTTTCTAAATCTGAAGTGAATCTTGTCTTCATTTTTCCAGGGAAATGTACACTTGTCAAAACTGTTGACTTTATGACTTTAAAAATCTCCTCCTCTGCCCACTCCTCATAACTGTTTTCTAGCTGTGCCTGTTATGGGGGCACTGTTCTTGTTGACATTGAGAGAATGTTAGCATTTAAAAACAAACAAACAAGCAAACAAAAAACCCAGAAAAGAAAAGAATAATGCAGGTATATCCTAAAACTACACAGAGCATTGCTGTTTCGCAGGCTCTTACCTTTGGCTTTCTTTTATTTGTCTTGGTTTCTCAGTGACGTTAGTAGGATATTTTGTGTGTGTGTTGTGTGATTCTGGGTTACTTCACTGAAGACTCCCTCCATCCCTAGATTCCAGGGTTTCACATAAAACACCATGGGGAAGCACGCACATCGTAAGGGCCTTCGCTCTGGCACAAGGACATCTGAGGGCAGCAAAGCTTGCGTCACTGTAGAAAGCGGCCCCCAGATGAGCTGTCCTTCTCCTGAGTCAGTAGTCAGGCCCACTGTGCTGCTCGAGCCCCCTCCGTGCTGGAGAAAGCCTTGTAGCTGCACAGTGACTGTGGCCAAATGATTCTGCCTTTTGTTGTTTTCAAAGAAGGCCAAACACACCAAAACTGCTTCAATTCACTTATTCCAAGATAATTACATTTGTAGCAGTAACACTGAGTTTTATTTTCTCACAGGGACATAAAATAGCAATCTGTATGACCATTAAAATAGTCTATCACTCACAGCACCAACAGTAGTTTGAATTATGTCTGCATTTTGGCTGAGCATATTGACTACAGCTTTCCTGGATGGTCTCTGGGTTTTGGCTGTTCTGTGGGTTTTGGAGGTGTTGATTCTGAGGCTTGTGAACGGTTGTTAGAACAACTCTTTGAAAGCACACCAATATCCGCTCGTATTTTGCTTTTTCCTTCCCAGCATGGAAATATATGTATATATGTATACACTAAATAATTAGTGACAGTATTGATTACTCTCTGAATGAGTGTTGACACAAACATTCTTTTCCCTGGGAGGTGGACGGTCCTGTATATTTCCTTTGCTGAGGAGTTTGAATGTTGAAATGTTGGGGAAATGAACAATAGATTTGAATGCACTTGTGTACACACACACATGCATGCAAAGAAACTCCACAGAGCTCTGGTTTGTGAGTTGGCAGGACTCTGATGGACAATATTCCTGTGTGGTATAATAACCAGGGCAATTTTGGTCTGATTGTTGTTCTGCTGTGGTGCAGGATCCGAGGAACTCTTAACACAAAAAGCTGAAAATCATGTTCCTGTCTCTTTAGTAATATATTATTGCTTGGTAATTTTCTCTTATTTTTCTTTGTCACCAGTTGTATCCATTTCGGGGCCACAGTTGATGGTTCCTGAAAGTGTACTGTGCTAGAATTCTTATCAGGAGGATTAGATGACGTGGTGGTAGAATGATGCTCTCAGAAAGAATACTGTCTGTCACTGACTTGGGTGTCGCACGGATGCTTATGGATTACACAATGCCACTGAGCCTGCGTTCAGGTGGCTCATTCTTTTCCTAGTCAGGGTTCATCTCGACTCATAGAGTGAGGCGTCTACCTCAGGTTTGACTTCCACCTCTTTTAGAAGACAAGCACCCTCTCTACTCCAAGACACATTGTTTTGCTGAGTTTGGGAGCTCAGTGTGCCTGGCCTTCCCCGCGATGCTCTTTTCAGGGTCTGCTTGGAGGCAGGGCTGTAGCACAGAGGGGGCTGACCTGGTGCTTGCTGTGCAGGGCTGCTGGATCCCTGCCTCCCCATCTTCCCACTCCGCACAGCTCCTCACACAAACTGAGCTCCGTCTGAAGCTCCTGCACAGCTTCACTCACCTGCTTTGAAAGGGCCAAGAAGAGGGTGAGAGAATGAGTTTGGGATGGAGTGTGGGGGCAAGTTGAAAGCCTCTGTGCCACTGCGCTGCGTCTCCTTTCATTTAAAGGACGCACAGCTGAGGGAACAATGTAAACAGCGCAGCTGTTACGAGGACTTGATTTTAGTTTGACTTTAGTGAAGAAGTTTCAAAATATGAGGGGAAACCCTGCTGGGAAGCTGCCCATAGACTGATCATCCTCTTGGGTGCAGATTTTCTCTGGAAAAATGAAACTCTCCAGAAGAAGCAGTTGCTTCCATTATTGAGTTCAGCATCTGCAGTGTTTAGTGTTCATCTGCGCAGTTTGCTTCCTTGTTAAGCTCTAGAATCCCCCAAATTGTTTCATATTTAAATACTTAGTTCTGCATGTGGTTAGCATGCTTTTATTTTTCCATCATATATTAGCATAGAAGATTCAATTCCAGCATTTAAAAAAATATATAATTTAAAAAATTTTTTCAAGTAAACTAAATGTCTGCACTGAATTTAGGATTTTATACATGAAAATAAGCCCAAAATTATCTTCATCTGAATTTAGAATTCAGAGTTATGCTTGCTTTCTCGGATTGGACTGATACACTTCTTTAGAGAATTAACCAGTTTGACGTCGTTTGTTTATGTAGAAAACAACATTCAGGGGAGAGAAGAGCAGTCTTTACCCCAGACTCTTGTCTGTAAGGAGAGTCAAAGATAAAGACGATTTTTGGCTAGCTTTAGCAGTATTAAGTTTTATTTGGAAACAATCATGACAAACACAGAAGCACCACGGCTCTTCTTTTCCTCAGTTGCAGCTTTCAGTGACTTTGCTGTTTTGTGACATAGAAGCTTTTTCACTCCCTTCCTCCATTTTATTTATTTCTTTTATTTTCCAGAAGTAGGGACAATATTTCCCTTAATTTCTGCACTGTATGTTAGACAACTCTATTAATTATTATAGGCTGCTCTTGCCGCTTTCTGACCTTCACATCAGGTCCTTCCTCTCTGTTCTAAGCATTGTTTTAATGATTCCCCCCACCCTTCCCCCAAAAATTTTTCAAGGAAAGCTTTGATGTGGCTTTAGCTGCCTCTAACGTCTGGCCGCATCTCAGATGTGTCACCTATGCCGGGAGGGAATAAGGAAATCACGTTTTGAATGGTAATGATAACATACTAATCACTTCCTTTCTTTGAAGATGGAAGGGAGATATTCTGTCAGCATCCCTGGCTGCTAGAGCTCGGAGGCACTGGTCTAGGTGTATTAGCTTAAGTGTGCATGTCAATACAGCTTGCATCTCCAAGATCCATGGGGGCTCATTAGAGCAAGGTAGATCACTTCACTAGCAGCCACTCACATAGTGCATGTGGCACCTCCTTTTTTATTATTATTGGAAAGCATTGCTTCAATTTTAAGTGGCATCTGTCAACAACACAGAGGTATAGAGTTATGGTTGCATGTTTTTCTTTCTCTTTGACCAGACACCAAAATTTATTTGAGGGCAAAAGATACTAATTTATACAAATGCATGTATACATAAGCAGCCCCACGCCCCAAATATACAAGTGCACATATTCATATATTTCTAAGTGTCTAAACACATATATGTATGTATCACATGTGTATATCATTAGCCTATGAATATATTTTGGTAACCTGAATAGATCTACTGTGGGCTTGAAAACATAAGATCTCCATGTAGAAAGGCAAGCTTAAAATATTGGAGAAGTTCTCTAATTTGCCCATAAGGTGTAGTATAAAAGAATTATATATACTTTTATTTCAAAGAGTTGATTGTGATTTTAGTTCACAGTCCAAAGAACTATGGGATAGCAGTTCACTCTAAACCTTGTGTCATGTGTCTGGGGCTAAACAGGCGCTGTGCACCTCTGTGTGACTCCCATGGGCCTTTGTTTCTTGGTGGTTTTCCTGTCTCATCTTTGAGCTAGAACTGCTGTTTAATATTCTGTTTCAGTAGCATCGTTGTTCTGTGTGTCATCTTGCTACACATCCAAAATAAGTAACTTCCTCTTAAAAATAAAAAGTTCCTGTTTAAAAATTATGATTTACAGAAATCAAAGGACCAAGTGGAGGGTGGAAATGGCTGCATTTTATAAAACTAAGCACAGATAAGGCTCATAGCACCGTGCATCTCACATATGTTAAAGCAGGAAAGATCCCGCTGGCTCTGGTCTCCATGCATTTCTCAGTGGTGTGGAGAAAGACTTGCTGTGTCCACTCACAACGCGGGGCTCCTTTAAAACACAAACAAAAACTCAAATAAGAGGATGGTCCATACATGTTTGATTGCAAATCTGTCCATTGTTGTGGTTTCTCTGATGAACTGTCCGCTAAAATTTAACTGTAGTGGATTGTAGACACCCCCCTCCCCGCCCCATGTTAGGACATACAAAGGCATTATTTTTTAAAAAGGTAAAAAGGAACATTGTAGCTATCTGCCTGACAACCCCTTCCTTTCAGAGGGCACATCTGCTGGATAACACGGAGAGGCTGGAAAGGTCATCGCGGAGACTAGAGGCTGGATACCAGATAGCAGTGGAGACCGGTAAGAATTCTGAAAGTGAGCAAATTGTCTTGCTTATGCACAGCAGTCTTCACAACACATGACATTTCAGGGAAACTTCAAAAGAGCAGCAGAGACAGCAGCCCGAGATGTGGTTTACATATTGGGGAGACAATTGGGAGCTTATTTGCGCTTATCTTTTTTCAAGTTAAAAGGCATGACATCTACTGAAAACCTTCCTGAGGTTTGAAAGTCTGCATCTGAAAGCAGACGGGATACTTTGTCTAAATTCTACATTTGTCTTAATGTGCAGTTACACGTTGTCAGTTTACCCACCCGCAATGACGGCGAGTGCACCGTGCAGCCCCACTTGTTTGTGACTTGGGTTTAGTCACATATGTAGAAATTAACATTTTAATCAGTCTAAGTGATAGGAGCTTAGAACAAAGACATAATGATACCTCGTTTACTTTGCTTGTTTTTCTCAGTGTTGGAAACAGCCCTTTTAATGATTGTGTTATAAAAGCCACACACAGAGTGTCTAACCAGGTGTGAAAATATCCACAGAACAACAAAGTTCATAGTCACGATTGTCTTACTGCCATTGGCTTATGCCATTCAAACGTTTGGGTTGAACTGACAGTAGCCATATTGCAAAGAAGACCATCCTAGTTTTTCTAAGGCTAGACTATTCAAAGTAGGCAGGTCTTTTTTGTGTGAATATTTCATGCAGTGAGTGATTTTTAAACAGCACGCATCATTAATGCCTCGGTATTCACTAGTTTCTTGTTTTTTAGCTACAGTTTTTGTTTTCTAAACTATAAGTTATAAAAAAATGTATTTTGTACATTTTGAATTGCTCTTGCCCAATATGTAAACCATAAAAATATGTGATTAACAGAATTTTGCTGAGAAAAACTAATTTAGTGTTACCAAAACACCTATCTTTGTGAGGAGTGGGCATAATGAAAGTGTTTCCAGTACTCTCTTTCCGAATGGCCAGCGTGCTTGCCCGGCTTCGTGGCTCCCCTGGATTGGCTGGCTAATGTGCTGCACTGTACAAAGCCACGTAGGGAGATAGTACATTTATTAATGATGAGGAAGCCGAAGAGGACCACCAGGCTCCCAGCTTTTACTGTGTGGGCTCCACGCTTTTTAACAGCATGGGCTGCTGCTTTCCTGAAGTTTCTGACAGGCTGACTCCCTGCCCTGGTGGGGCTTCTTTGGTTTGGGGCTCACCCTCAGAGCAGACTCTTGGGAGGAATATGAACAGTGGAGGGTGCCACAGCCTAATCCTCACTCCTGTTTCTGTGAATCCAAGTAAATCATCGCACCCTGTTCAGTCTTCATAAGATAGAAGTAAATTCAAATCTCAGAATTCGTAACATAATAGCATATTTATGTTAGTGTCTTATATGCTATAGAAACATATATAAATAAATGTATTTCATTGTGTGACCATTTCATGATACATAATTGTCTTATGAAAAGTGTGTGTGTGTGTGTGTGTGTGTATGTGAAATTTGTATATTTTACAGGAATAGAAAGGGGGTGTGCTGTTTAGGGAATTCTTGGCAGCTGCAGCGCTGTCTTTACTCAACTTCACGTTCCCTAAAGAAGGGCCTTCCTTGCCAGCTGGTCGTTCCATGCACTTGGCTCGGCTCGGGTGCGGAGCTAGTCTTGCTGCGTCTGTGACCTTGCACTTCACCATCCACACGGTGCTTTCCCAACACCGTGCACTGATCGAGAGTGGAAGACAGTGGGGGAGTTGATAGCTGCTCCTTCTCATGGCCAAGAAATAGCGTGGCGAGACCACAACAACGACAGGCTGTCCAGTTAAAAGTGTCTGCGTCACATAAAGCTTGGGAGCTTGGGTAGACGACAGGTTTAGGTTGGAGAGGAGGAACACAAATGAGAATTAGGGTGGGTGCATCCCAGCTTGCGCTTAGGCAGCTGCCGGCTTGCTGGCTCCCCTACTTGGGTGACTTGCCTGCTTTTACAACGCACTGTGGCATTGTAGCATGCCACTCGTGTTTCCTGAGTTTCTGCCAGCCCTCACTAGAGTCATGTCAACAGCTGCTGTCTTGGCCATATGGAAATTTGTATTACAGACAGTACAGTTAGAAGAACAATGCTAGAAAAGGAACAGAACAGTTTTTCAGCGAGGGTCTCATATGGCCCAGGCTGGCCTGAAACTCACCATTTAACTAAGACTAGCCTTGAACTCAGGGTCATCCTGCACGACCCTTTATTCCGTCATTTTCTTTACAAGTGAAACTGGGAATTCACAGTTAACATCCTTGCCTGTGAGCTTCTTATACACACCAGCAAAGGTTTCCACCTTGTGCTCCACGCCGTTCTGCTGTGCCGGCTGCCATCCAGCGTCACACGGATCCTCTTACCCACAATCACACGCGGGATGGCCTCAGGATGGTGTCATGTACTGCTGTCGGGGTGCGGCTTCCGGGCGCTTCTGCTTAGTTTGCCTGCGGCTTCTCAAGGTTGGCTCGGGCAGATACTCCTCTGAGCAACGAAGACTGTGCTTCCCACGGAATCTTTTCTCCAATCCACAAACTAGCCGGACTTGGATTTTCTGGAAAGATTTCAGCTGAGGAACTGGTACAAAAATTATGATAGCTCTCCGACCACCACCACCAACCTCCATTTCCTTGGTCGCAGTGATGTTGAGTTCCAGGAGCTGCGCCTTGAGATCTGAGGTCGTCTTCAGCTCGAGCATCACCTGGGAGAAGCCAGACTTGAATTCGTCTGGCTTCTGGCCACCAGACTTCACAGTCTTGGCGCTCGAGCTGAACATGGCTTCGTCCTTACGGAGTGCCAGCTTAGAAAGAGCCTGCCTCCACTTCTTAAGGGTTGCGGTTACAGCGTGTGCCACCGTACCTGAGATGTGCTACTTGAGACTGAACTCAAAGCCGTGTGCACTAAAGAAGCATTCTTACCACCTCAGGTTCCCCCCCCCCACCATCCCCCCCCCCCCCCCCCCCCGTCTCTCTTCTCCAAGTTTAAAAAATAATGTTGAAGACAAAAATCTAGGCTCTCATGCATGGTAGCCAAACACTACTACTGAGCTACATTTCTCACTTACAGGAGGAAAAACAACACTCAGTGGTTTCAGAACAATGAAATTCAGGTAGGAGAAGATGCTGGAAGCAGTTGAGTGACTGTCTAAGCAGCACCTGGGAAGGGTGCTTTCCAAGAACTGCCTTCACCTGGAGTTAATGTCATACTTGGAGTGTTTTTGAAAAAAAAAAAAAGTGAGACCATAAATAAAATATAATGGCTTTATTTAAAAAAGCATATTTTATCAATTTGAGAATGGCATTTTATCTAAAATGATAGTTTTGTATTATAAGGTCAAACAAACAAGGACAGTTTAATGATGTGATAATATTAATGTGTAGAAGTTTGATATGTTTCTTTTTTTTTCTAAATTAATTTTATTAATTTATTCATATTACATCTCGATTGTTAGCCCTTCCCCTGTTTCCTCCCATTCTTCCCTCCCTCCCACTTCTCCCCTTCTCCCCTCCCCTATGTCTGTGATTGAGGGAGACCTCCTCCCCCTATATATGCTCTTAGAATATCGAGTCTCTTCTTGGTAACTTGCTATCCTTCCTCTGAGTGCCACCAGGTCTCCCCGTCCAGGGGTCGTGGTCAGAAAAGGGGCACCAGAGTTCGTGTGAGAGTCAGATCTCACTCTCCACTCAATGGTGGAGAATATCATGTTCGTCGGCTAGGTCTTGGTAGGGGTTCGAAGCTTACTGCCTATATTCTCCTTGGCTGGTGCCTTAGTTTGAGGATGTGGCAACCTATTTGGGGCTTTTAGAAATATTTTTTTATTATTTTTATTTTATGTGTATGAATGTTTTCCCTGAATGCATGTCTGTGCACTCACCGAGTGCATACTGGGAGAGAGCACTGTATTTCCTGGAACCAGTGTTATAGAAGAGTGCTGAGAAATGAACCCGTGTCCTCTGGAAGAGAAGCCAGTGCTCATAACTGCTGAGCCATTGCTCTAGACCTCTTTAAAATACTTCTGAAATTTTACTTACCCTAGAAACTATTTCCCAGTATCCTGAATGAATTGGAGAAGATCACCTTCATTGATGCTGTCATTGATCAGCTGTGCAGCCCTGAGAACCAGGACCCACTCTGTGTGTGTTCTCATACATGTCCATGGGCACGTGACACTAGACTCTTTCTCTTCCATAAGAAGTTAGCAAGTAAAATAAGAAGCTTTCTATATAAGTGCATAGAAACAAGATAGCAATGTACAATTTTATCGTTTTAATAGGTGGCCATCAGTTAAAAAAAAAAAGTCAGCTTTAAAGATAATTGGCAAAATTTTTAACAGGAATTGTAACTTTTCTGTTCACTAACTTGCTGGTGATAATTGATAAGATCCTAAAAAAAGAACTCTGGGTAGAATAGGGCAGGCTAATTAGGGTGTGTCTTACCTTAGTCACCAGTTGCTTCCTAACAAATTATTAAATTCATCACTGGAAATTCTTGCATCACTGTTGACATTTTTAAAGTCTCTTGTTGAGCAGTCACTGAGTAGAGGGCACATGCCCATAGTGTGTGATTACTTTTTAAATGCCATTCGTACTCTGATATGCATTGAGTTCAGTACTCATCAGGCCACTTCCCTGGATCCCTTTCTATTGGAGAAAATGGACCAACCTACAAGTTAATTAAATTTGATAAAGAATGGATAAATAGGGAGAGTTTAATTTTGAAGAGCTGATGAAAACAAAAAAAACCTCAGTTCAAAGCCCTTCACGTGTGTTAAAACAAAAATAAGTGTGGTGGTACATACTTTCAATTGGATGATGGAGACAGATGAATCTATGGGGCTTGCTCATCTCCTAGCTCAGCTTATTGGCCAGCCAGTGAGAGACCTTGTCTCAAAAACAAAGTGGATGATGGTGTGAGGAATAGCATCAAAGGTTATCCTCTGGCCCACACATGCGTGTGTGTACATACACACACACACACACACACACACACACACACACACACACACACACACACACCAGCTGATGCTAGGTCATTCTAATATAGGACTTTACATCAAGAAAGAAAGTTCCTCTACACAGATGTAGCCGATAGGCAGCTCAGGCTTCTTATGGGTCTGCTAGTAAGAGGAGCAGGGGTTGTCTCTGATATGGACTCTGTTGCCTGCTTTTTGATCACTTCCCCGTGATGGAACTGCCTTGCTAGGCTGGGGAAGAGGAGGAACTCAGTCCTGACGCAACCTGACGAGCTGGCGTGGGTGCTTAGGGGGCAGGGGTTCCCCTTTTCTGAGGAATAAGCGAGGGAGACTGGGAAGAGAGGATGGAGGGACCTATGGTTGGGATATAAAGTAATTAATTAATTAACTTTTAAAAAGGAAGGCAGTTAGCCCAGTTAGCCCACACAGTCATAAGCATCTTTGGAAGTGGCCACCATGGACTAGATAAGATGCAGGCTGCATGGACCATTGGATTGATCCAGTTTGGTGTGACTTCTGAGTTCTCATCCAGAATCTCTGAAAAGAAACATGGCTCTCCTTTCTTCATCTTCTCACAGGTACGATTTCTGGCTGTAGTGATGTCCATTCTGCTGATGGTCAGGGCTTAAATACTGGGTCATCTGCCCTTTGCTCTTAAGTTGTTATTCCATAATTGCAATCAGCACGAAGTGAGGAAGACGGAGGGAAAGCTTGAGAGGGCAGAGACACAGTCCTCGTATGCAAGCAGGTTGTTTGAGACCCTTTGGTACCCCAGCCTGTCTTCTGCATGGGCACAGGCCACCTTCAAAGAACCCTGAAACTTACGGTGTTCTCAGGCTTAGGTCCTAGATCATGATGTATGCTATTTGTTGACTTTGCCTTCATCCCCCTCAATGCTCCCCAAGCCCCATGTGTCACCGCTGTTCTCTGTAGGTATCAAGACTGCCTAGGCGTAGCCTCTCATTTGATGATATGCTCTTCACTTGATCATAGCCGCAAGGCAGAGAAGTAATAGGCACTGACCTCTCTGTGAGGAACTGCACTTCTTCCAGCCCTTGCCTGAGAGGGAAGTAAGCTAACCCTCCACCCAGGCCTGTGTGCGCTAGGGACAAGCAATGTATGTGAAAAGTGACACAGTGCTCACTAAACATATGACATGGCCACGTGGCTCCCTCATTAGTCTATATCCACTGTTTCTATATCCCCATTCACTTCTTTTAGTAGACGAGAAAAGATGTTACAGAGAGGGGATGCTGTCTTTCCACACTTATAAACTAGGCACAGTAAGCCAGACCATTTGTTAGACACTGAGATAGGAATGGCTTCACATGCCTAGTTTTTTTGATTTTTCTTTCTTTCTTTATTTTTTCTTGTTGGTTTTTTGAGACAGTGTTTCTCTGTTACACAGAACCCTGGCTGTCCTAGACTCTCTTTGTAGACCAGGGCAGCCTCGAACTCACAGAGATCCATCTGTCTCTGCCTCCCAAGTGCTGGGATTAAAGGCGTGCACCACATGCCTAATTTTTTTCCAATGTGATTTTCTGTAGTTAAAACATGTCATGTTCTCACATTTATTAATTTCCTTTTTCTTATAATTTATTTTAAAATTATCCATGGAAACTGTGAGCCATGTATTAAGACTATAGTAGTGAAAAAGAGAGGCAAGGTACTTATTCTCAGGTGGTTTATAAATGAGAAGAAAGGTCAAGTGAAACAAGACACTTTAAAAATTAATAGATAAACGTAACAGGTGGTTTCACATAGTAGTCAGTCAAGGTAAGCTATTACGACTAAATGGCCGTGGCTGGGTGGTATAGGCAAAGAGTAAAGTGTGTCTGATGCAGGCTGTTGGGGGTGTGTGCAGAGAGTAGCCGTGCATGTATGCTGAGTGTTAAATAGTACAGACATGCCATCTTAAGACAGTCTGGCCACGTGCTCCAGGACGAAGGGCCAGTGAGCACAGGAACCTGTAAATATGCTGTTGAGGTGTGACAGACACGGCGCACGGGCCCAGCAGAGTGCGAGAGGTGCGGACAGTGGGGCTGTAGGGATTGAGGCCTCTGCATTTTGCTCTTGGTAACACATGGCATCTCTGAAGGGCCATCAGCAGGCGAGTGGCCTCTTCTGAGTAGTGAGGAAAAGGGACTGTCAGAGTGGAGGGACGGGCAGAGGGGAGCCGAAGAGACAGTGCAGGGGCCTACTGCAACAAGCGAGAGGTTTTTCCTTTTGTTAATTAAAATCATTGGTGGAGAAGTTTGATGACAAAGATACCACAGAAATTTTAAGTCTTTCTGAAAGTTTTTCAGAAACAAGAAGCCTGAAACTTACTGATTTAAAAATTATTATTTATCAGTGTCATACATTTATATAATGGGTTTCAGTTAACTGGCACAGATTCCTGATGATTCTTCCTTAAGAATGTCCCCAAACAAATGGGGACTTTATAATCTTCACCTAAACAGTGGCCAGTCTAGTAAGCTGGAAGTGATGGACATTTATGATAGACCTAGGCTGGAGATCAGATTATTGGTAAGATGGTGATGGACTGGTGACATGCCTGTGAGATGCAGGCTACAGTGATGTGTTGAAAGAGAAGCATTGTGGAAATCGCCCACAAGAACAGCATTGTCCCTCTCATAATCTTTGCATCTGGAAGGGTAAGAGTGTGTGTGTGTGTGTGTGTGTGTGTTTGTGTGTGTGTGTGTGTGTGTGTGTGTGTGTGTGTGTATCCTCTTGATTACTTTCCCACTGGTCTAGAGAGGATACATACATAGTGGGCTTTTACTTTCCCATGTTGAAGCAGCAGTCTTGGCATCCTCCTCGGTGTTCTTAGAAACAAGCTACTGGCTCCCTCGGGTTCACTGCTGGAGTCAGGTAGGCACCTCAGTATGCTCAGCCATGATCCGTGCCTACATTATAGTCCAATGAGACCGCTCCTTCACAGTGTCCGCATTTAGGGTTTGCTGGAACTAAACAAAGCTTCATGGACTTTCATGTGTGTGCATCTTTATTGGCAGGTAGCATGCTGAAGAGATGCTCAGTGGCTAAGAACACTGATTGCTTCTGCAGAGGACCTGATTTTGGTGCCCAGCCGATCACAGGGTGGCTTACAGTCATGCATAACTCCAGTTTTAGGGGATCTGACTTCCTCTAACCTCTATTGGTACCAGGCATATATGTGATGTACATGCCCACATGTATCTAAAATGCTCACACACCTAAAATATGCAAATTAAAAACTGGAGCAAATAACAATGACGAGCTACCACGTGCATTCCCTGTGGAATGGCCAGTGTCCCCGTACGTGTTGTTCTAACTCTGGTGGCACTACATATGGCGGCTCTCTTATTTAGAAGTTGAAAGCTTTACGCCATTTGTAGGAAAATTGTTCAGTAAGTAACCTCAGACCCTCCTCCCGCCACACATCAGAATTTCTTATATTCATCAGGAAAATGAAATGGTCGATTTTGTAAAGCTAATGTCACTCAGTGCTGCTCAGTGGAAACTTATATAAAACAAACAAACAATTTTTTCTGCCCAAGAGTTGGCTCAGTACATTTGTCATACTTCTGATTGAAGCATTCATAGGCACCCCGAATCTCCTCTCTGAAGATCACCCCCTCTGAAAAAGGGAAGCCTGCTGGGCAGTGGTGGCACATGCCTTTAATCCCAGCAGAGGCAGAGGCAAGAGGAGCTCTGTGAGTTCAAGGCCAACCTGGTCTACAGAGAGAGTTCCATGACTGCCAGGGCTACATATATAGAGAACCCCCTCCCCAAAAATAAAGGAAAAAGGGAACCTGTGGCTGCTGGCCTGGCTCATATGATGTGCTCTGCTTAGGTTTGCTCTTACAGCTGCAAATTGATAGACTTGGCTATATATGGAAACATAGAATATTTACCCGTTCTCAAAAACTGGTTTCAGATGATAGCATTTTAATGAGAATGAGGTAATTTATCTATACTACAGTTTTTAAAGGGTAACTTTCTTACCTATCTCTCCTTAAAGAGGTTTTGCAGAAGAAACAGTATTGGTGTCCACTTACTTGTTTTTAATAAAACAAAACATGCTTCATGTTCAAAACATGCCTAAGGAATTTGAGCAAATGAATTTAAGATTTAAGATGACTTTTACTTAGACCTTAGCCTTTTTATTATATATTTTAAAAATATCTTGGCTCTTATATGTACCTGAAATGCCTGTCTACAGTGCTGCTCAAACCCCTTTGGGGTCAAATGACCCTTTCACAGTGATTACCTTAAGACCATCAGAAAACACAGATAGTTACATTATGTTTCATAAAAGTAGCAAAATTACAGTTAGGAAGTAGCAATGAAAAGAATTTTATGGCGGAGGTCACCTCAACATGGTAAGGGGTCCCAGGGTAAGGAAGGCTGAGAGCCGCTTGCTGAGTGGAATCTGGTGAGAGGAAGTGAGCTCGCTGGACTGTGCCCTGTTTCTGAGGTGGCGCTCCCTCTGGACTGGAGCCGCGTGCCCACAAGCACCTTGACTCCTTACCGGTTGATTGTCCTGGGCATTTTGCAACCATGGCAACAAACCAACATCATTTCCTTTATATCCTAGTCCAAAAGCCATGGCTGAGCAGCTGGTCGATTCTCCCTAAGACTTTTGTGGGGTTTTATAGGGAAAACGGAAAGACATGAGGGCAATGCTATAACCCCCTATTTTCTTGGATTTGAATTTGCATCATTGTCACTGCTCTAATCAACCCATGTAATCTCGGTCAGCAATTTGAGCCAATTTAAGAAGCATTTGTTTAGACAAAACATTTACTGTACTTGAAGCCACTTTCCTTGTCATTTAAATATTTTTCTCCATATATACTAAAATTTTCTCCTATCTCTCCCATATATTCTCATTCTTCTTTTCTCACCCCATTCTCTCCTTCGAGCAATATTTTGAGTTGTTTACTGGTATATATATTTATAATGTAATAGTTCAATCAAAAATATAAGTCATCAAATGGGGACAAGTTGTTTCAATGGATAAAGGCACTCAGGACCACACTGGGGATCTAATTTACAATCCTAGAACCCACACCGGTAGAGGGAGGGAAGTGACTCCCACAAGTTATCTTCTGTCCCCAGTGTGCTTGCTATGGCATGTACTACCCAAAATAGTAAATGTAAAAAATGTTTTAGTAAATTATTAAATATATTGGTTATCCACAGGAAAAAATAATTGGTAAAATAAGGCACAATGATAGAAAACAACGCATGAGACTTTTTTAGTAAACATTGAGTCAGCTGATAGCAAAGCCAGCACCTCCCTCTGGATGTTCAGAATGTGGATCTTCCCCAGCCCATAATATACTTATAAGACCCTTGATAAGGCCCAGGAATTTAGAGCTAGGGGTATGTCATCTGTGGCCTTGTCCTCAGAATTGCTGTCACTTGCTAAAGGGAAGATTTGCTCTTCTGTAATGTTGGTAAGAGCACTGTAAGATGCGATGGAAAGGCGAATGGTGCCCTTCTCCTTCATCAAGACTTACGGAGACACAAGGCAGTCCTGGCTTGTCTGAGGAGAGAATAGTATACCCATACACACTGCTTCCAATTATTGGCCTCGATCTTTTGATTTAAGCACAGATTGTAGTTCAGAGAGCCATTGTCATCTGTCATGTCCAAATTATTGCAGAAATAACACATTAATACTTAATGCTATTCTATAAGGTAAGAACAGAGAATATGATTCTACAACTGGGTTGTTATTAGCCATTTGTTCTGTCCAACTATGTGTATTTTAGAGAAAATAATTTGCTATAGAAAGGAAAATAAAGCTTTGATGCCAACAGTTGTCTGTAGAGAGGTCCTCCGTCGTTACTGTGGATGGCAGAGTGCTCTCAGAACCCAGAGGACATCTCTGTTGGAATGGCATCTTTCTTCCTTAATGTGAGAAGCACTTTGCTTGCCATTATCTTGTAAGCTTTTACAAGTCTCCCCAATTGTACAGCCAGCCAAACCAAAAAAAAAAAAAAAAGTGATTTTTAAATTTGTATTAATCACTAACTTTATAATTACCAACTGCTGAAGTCTTAGGTGTCTGAGTTGGGACCTGCACAGGGAGGGATGGGAGAGGCTGTCTTGGGGCGATGCCTGGAAACAGTATTGCTAAGCTGTACCTCCGTTTACTTTGCAAGATTCGCTGGGATATTGGAGAGCTCTGTAATGGTAGGAAAGGGATGCCATTTGGACCTCTTTGGAGAACCTTCTCCTTAAGTGGTCTAAGCAAATTCATAGGATTCATTTGTAATCCATTCAAAAGCACTATTGTCATTTGTAAAGGAGTATTATCCCACAATGCCTCTCACTTTTCCAGTTAGTTTACAAGATACATATGAAGCCATCCATGTGTTTCTGTGAGCTCAGAAAAAGAATGGCACCCACAGCAGTTGGTGACAGTGCCAACTTGCTTTCAGATACGATGCAAGGGTTGGTAAGCATATGACCTTGTTTTGCAGTTCCTATATAACTTTCTTTAGGTTTTTTTTTTTTTTTTTTTTAATCAGGTTTCTTTTCCTTTGAGTCTGACTTCTAGGGTCAGAATTTTTCTTTTCAGTTGTGTTTATGTATTAACAGAATTTTCTGAGGTGGGTGCTTCAGAGTTTTCCCAGCATGGGTTGGCATTGGTGTAACACTTTGTGTATGACTTACATGGAGCGGAAAACTTGATGGGCATGAGCTTTAAAAATGGCTTTTTGTGTGTGTGCTCCACATTTGAAGCTTTCGTCTATATTTCCTGTTGGGCTACAGTGTTTTCCAACGTTGCCACAGAAGAACAAAGTTAACATTAAAAAATATTTTTTTTATTGAAGGGTACATCTTTCCAAGGAAAGCCCTTATCAAAGAGGATGTCGTGGGGGCTCACATTCATGCACAGCGCTGTGTTGCACTTTTGCGTCTTAAGATATAAATTCTAAATCCTAGCTAAATAAATACCTATTTATTTAAAGAAAGGAAGAAACCATCCTAAAGTCAGACAACGATAACAGCCTTTGGAACTTCCTCTTATTGGGTAACCAACCCTGGCGCTTCCCTCCGCACTCCCAGTTTTTTTCCTCTTCACCGTCCAGCATCCTGGCCTACAGTAGAAGCTTCCGCATCTGGATTTAGAAAACATCTTCACATGGAGCTAATTTTCCTTATTGCCACTTTCAGAGTTACTTACTGGCAACATACATACACTTAACCAGACCACAGTGGGACCTCAGCACTTGTTTAGCAGTTTGGAGCACCTAAGAAGTCTTCATGGCATTCGATAGACACTCGCTGGGCTGTGGGTCATCTCTAACACAGCAAGGAAAATGCGGCATAAGTTCATGTTATCAGCCAAGTCTGCACTTGGAAGTGAAATGGTGGGGCGACTCACCCTGCTGTAAAGGGAAAGTAGATCTGTCTTCCAGGAAGGAGCAGCCCCTGACTCTGTCTGGGGACTGAGAACACAAAGCCCATTAGGAAATTCCTGAAGCACTGTGGGGTACAAATAGCAACAACCCCCTTTTCAGCATGCATTTGTACCTCTTGTTTTGTGTTATCAACCAACAGATTAAGTGATCTGAGGTGGAGACTATTAGATCAGATTGAGTAGACTGGTTCCCAGCAGCTCTCCCCTTGGCCAACTATAAGGGTGGCTAAGTTTTAACTGGGCATCAGGAGGAAATGCCATTTTGTTCTTCTCTGTCATCAGCCTGTCTTTGGATGACTATAATGTTCAGTGTTCTGTGCAGATCTCTTGGTGATAAAGACCTGTAATTAAAACAAACAAATCTCACCCCCCCACACATACAAAAACAAACAAACAAACAAAAAAAACCAAAACAAATTGGCCTGTCCTTTCCTAAGGAGTCTGCACAGGTGTCGTGGAGACGCCAGTTTCCCTGACTGCTAGTTTGTTATCCGAAGACTCTTGCAAAGTCATCCAAGTTTTTCATGTGGGCAAGTTAAAGAAATTGACTGGAGTGACTTTGTTAATATGAAAAGGAGACTTTTAGAAAAGCCAGAACACCGTCTCTAAAAGCTCAGTGTGGAGATGGACCACATGTCTTACGCCTCGCTCACATTGCCTGCCAGCTGTGACTCTTCCCTGCTACAATGGACCCCTCATCTGTATTGCTGTGTGCACGGTACAGTGTTTCATTTTTCTTCCTACCTGGACTTCCTGTAGAATGCACACCCCATATAGTTCTTTAAATTCATACTGTTGTGAGAACAAGTAAGTCTTTCTGTTCTCTCCTTTGTTAGCTGTAAACCTTGTGGAGCAGGAGCTCTTTCGTGCCCTCTGCAAGTTGCCAGACTCTGCTCAAATTAAACACCGTAAGATTACCAGCAGGTTACAAAGGGGCAGTGTATCTCTCTTCCAACATTGTGTATAGCGTTGTCTTGATCTGAAAATGCTAACAACATCAGACAAGCTAATCGCCTCACGCCTGCCTCTTGTAAATTGGGAGTCCTATGTCTTCCACATAAGAAGTGGGGCAAGTACATGGAATATTTTGACTCGCCTTCGAGGGTAAATGTTGTGCATGTAGGAAACATGGGACTTCCTTCCATGTGCCACGTTATACCGCCCACCTTCACCTATGCTGGGACAAAGTGCAATCTGCACTAGCTTTGTACACTTAATAGCTGAGATGGGACAATTTCCTTAACCTTTCCTACTTCTTTCCTAGTATATGAAACCCCCTCACGGGTGCCCTGTGTGGAGGCTGTTGTCAGAGAAGGTAAACTGTGAACAGCCAACACAGATGCTCAGGAAATACTTACGCTTGCATTACTTTCAAAGTAGCAAACAGATTGTAGCTATCCCAGTGGCTCAACACAGTGATTTTTTTTTTCTCTTGGAAAAGTCCAATGCAGGTGTTCCAAATGAGCAGACAGCCTCCTGCGCAGTGGTTCAGACACCAAAGTTTCTCCTACCTGAAGCTATGCCCTGCCCTAGGCTGGGAAGTCCTCTACATTTGGCCAACAGCAAAGCCAAGAAAATGAAGAAGACACATGTGCTTTCAAGTTCCACATAGGCTCTGCCTGTAGCCCGTGGGCAACGGCTGCATAGGATAATGGTGCCGAGGAAGCAAGCAGATGAGGGGAGACTGTGCCCTCACCCATTAGTATGTAATAACACAGAGAGCAGATTTAGGTCGGGTTGACGTGCCCTGCCACGCTGTTAGCTCCTTGCTTACTTCACTGCATGATAAGCACTTGTTACAACCCCAGATCCTAGTAGCGCAGCCGGAAGGGTTAGAACGTAGAGCTGACAGAGCATATTGGTGGTTGGAGTTTTTCTAGCATTGGTGACAAACAAGACTTTAGTACCTGGTGTTTATACTAATGTTAATATATGCAGTAAGACATCCGATCTTGTTTCTTTTCTTTTCTACCAGGTACTTCTATTCATTCTCAAATTTATTTATATTCCTTAGATCTGTAACAAAAGATAATTCTTCTACATGCATTTATGTCTAACTGTTGACAATAGATTAAATTCTGCAAATATACATGTTCCATTTCTAAAGCATGTCTGAGGCATATTGCACATCACCACAAAGGCAACGTGAGGCATGATAGCTAAAAGTAAAATGTTATCCTTGACAAGAACCTGGAACAGAAAAAGGACATTAGTTAGACACTAAGGAAACACTAATACCATGTCCATTTTAGCTAATAAAAAATGTACCAGGAGCGAGGGAGAAATGAGGGTTGGTAAAGTGCTCATCACACAAGGAAAAAAACCTGAATCCAATATGCAGAATCCTGGTCAAAAAGCCGGGTGTGGTGGTGAGCATTCGGGATCCTCACACTAGAGAGGAAGAGATAGGCAGATCCCTGAAGCTCTCTGGCCAACGCAGCCTACTCTGAGAGTTCCTAGCCAGTAAGAAACCTGCCTTTAAAAAAAAAAGAAAGAAAGAAAAAAGAAAATGTTGGTGACATTCCTGGGGGTGCTGCTCAAAGTTCTCTCTGGCTGCCACACGGATGATAATACTCATCTACACACATGCACACACATGTGCACGCACATGCACTCACATGCGCACGTACACACTGGCTCCCTAATTGGGGCAAATGTAGCTTAGCAAGGCAAGATGTTGTGATAACAGAGGAACTCGTGTGGAATAATGTCTGCAGTTCTCTGTATCATAAGTATAATTTTTCTAAAACTGTTCTGGAGTAAAAAGTTATAAAACTAGACTCTTATCAAGTAAGTCATCTTTCTAGTTATCATTATCTGTACTGCCAGATTTCCTCTGCCTCGGACCTGATCTCTCCTTAAACTTTTTTTTTTTTTTTAATTGTCTCTGAATGGTTTGTTCTTTCCAGTAACCACAGGAACTTGCCTATGAAATGGTCTTGTCCAGAGTCTGGCATCAGTGAAAACTTGGAGCACGTTGCTTCTTCCTTCTGCCCTCCCACTCCTTCCTACATGTGTCTGCTCATCTCAAAAGGAACAATGTGAACTTTTATTTGGCTATTAGACACACCAGGCCAATAAAGTTCTCAGGACCAATTGTTAATCCTCAGAGACACGGTCCCCCTGGTGTCATCATGAAGAGGTGTAGGAGTCAACAGACCACTTAACTCATAAGATAGATCAGTGGTGGCATTCTTTTTCAATATTGAAAAACAAAGTACACTGTGTGGTAATAAGAAAATGACTCCCTATGAAGAGTGGGATTACAGATTTTTTTAACCTTCATAATTTCCTGAAATGTTAGTTTAATTTTACAGTTACAAAAAATAACTTTAATGGCCGGGGGTATAATCCAGTGGTAGAGAATTTACCTAATGTGTGCAAGGCCTGGCTTGAACAATCCTTGGCACCGCAAGCTATGCCCTCTGTACAACCTTCTTCAAAACCTAAAGAACACGCAGAAAGCAAAGAGGGAAAGAGAAGAAGAGGGAGAGGGAGGGAGAGAGAGGGCTGTAAGGAAAAAGGCTGTCCTGTGGATACACACTTGCAGAGAGCCCATTTGTCAGCGTGTTACTGTTTATTTCTCTTTGGTGAACTACATGACTCATAGTCTTGGGCTCCGTACCTGAAGATCAATGTCTCCAACTACAAGACCAGGTTGTTAAAAACCTCCTCTGTGTTGGCCCTGTTTCTTCTGAGCATTCTGCCTTTATGGTGATGGTTTGTTGGTTTCTCCAAACACAGTGTGTCCATTTCCACGGTATTTCTGTGGAGAAGCAAAGAAGCTACATAGTAGCATTGTTGGCAGTTGAGAGCTAGCATTGATCTTGGCAGGTATTAACTTTTTTGATCGATAAAGAGCTGTTATTGGCCTCAAACAAAAGCCAATGCTTGCTCATCAATTGGAGGCTTATAAAATGTCCCTCATTTCTTCTTTGCTATTGTCCTATTTATTTCAGCATCTTTTACAAAATCTTTTCTATTTCTGTTGGAACACGCCCTGCCCAGCTCAATATTTTCCTTTGGAGGTTTAAAGAAATGATTGTTGTGTCTTCATAGTTTCTTATAAAATTGTAGCTGGCTGAGATTCATGCTATTTATGACTTTTATTTAATTTTGTAGTCCAGCTATATGTGAGAAATGAAGTTATTTTAAATGTGTGGTTGGAAGGGGGATTGATGATGCTTTGTTCTTCCCTGTAAGTGCAGCAGAGATGGAGAGAAGTGTTTAGCACACACTCTTCATTGAGTAAACACCTAAACAAAAAGCCCTTGTGGGAAAACCTTAGGGAATTGTGTGTCTAAAGTTTTATTAAGTATCTAAGTTGTATGTCTTGGTTGAGAAGTATTTTTCAAATCATCTTGTTTTGTGTATTAACATGGAAGTGTCAGTTTTTACACAACTTGAAATGTCTTAGAATTGCCTCTTGCCAAAATTCAAGTGTCAGAACACAAGTTCTGCTCATACATGACTCTCATATTTCAACTCAAAAGACCTCGTAAATGATTCAGTATCAGTTTGGCTTTACTGTGATAGGACTTTGAAGAAAGGCAGAGAGAGCTAAGTCTGGACCCGAAAGGTGTGTTCTCATTCAGTCCAGTATAAAGCACAGTCAATCACAGCTCATTAAGCAACATGCATTTTTAATTGTGTAATGATTTGGGTAAAGAATTTGAATTTTCACAGGAATTCTTCAGGTATTTTACAACATTACAGAAACAGCACAGTTTTACTCTCAAATAATAGGATTATTTTATGAAATTAGTTCATTGCCATGGAGACTATACTACTTGTTTTAAAGTTCTGGTTAAGAGAGGGATTCTGTTGAGATAGACCTATTAAAGAAGCTACATAGTAGAATTGTTGACAGTTGAGAGCTTGCATTGACCTTGGCAGATATTAACTTTTGTGATCAATAAAGAGCTGTTATTATTAATTTGTTCTCCCCAAATTTCATGGAATGTATACATTTACATTTGGAAGCTGAAAGCAGCACTGAGCCCAGTGCAAACATGCCAGTCATTTACCCAGGAAACTGACTCTTGATGCTTACTCCATTTGTCATTACTGTTTTCACTTTTGTTGATCTCAAATATTGTTGACCATACTGAGATATTAATAATCTGAATAAAATAATTTTGTTGGCCACAAGTTTTTAAATTAAGTATTATGTTTCATAGCTTGTGGAAGAAAAGCTTTCCCCAGAGGGTCCTTATCACTTGAAGAGTCTTATTTTCATACATGTTCTTTATTTTATTTTCAAGACAGGGTTTCTCTGTGTAGCCCTGGCTGTCCTGGACTCACTTTGTAGACCAGGCTGGCCTCGAACTCAGAAATCAGCGTGCCTCTGCTTCCCAAGTGCTGGGATTAAAGGTGTATGCCACCACTGCCTGGCAAAGGATAGCTTGCAACTTTGGTTTTTGTTTTATTTTGTGTTTTGTAGTGGTGGGTACCCAACCCAGGGCAAACTTTCTACCGCTGAGTTAAATTCCATGTTCTTAATAGCCTATTTTACTTTCTTTCCTGGGATATAGTTTTGACAATTAAAGTATTCCAACCCTCCGACACGATACAATTGATATGTTCAGAGTCTTACTGGTCAAGAAATAAATAAATCTCACCATTCAGGTCATATCAGGGAGTGTGTAACTTGGCCAGTTTCATTTTTTTCTCTGCTAGGAGATTAGTGGAAAAGAAGCTCTATAAATTAAATTTTATTGCAAAATTACCTTCCGATGTTCAGTAGTAGAGATAATGCAGAGTGATAAGGCTAGAGTGGGTTTTGTGTAAAGCAATTACAGCATGAAAACTACAGTGAGAGTGGAAAGTGCTGCTCGAGGTTCCCTGGAATCCGTGGAAGGCTTCATTCGCGAGTGCTGAGATCGCTGCGCCTTGGGGAGGCGGTTGTAATTCTTCAGGTAGATTGCAGTTTGAAAGCAGCATTCTGAATTGTCCCAAGGACCACTTTTATATGTCTGTATGTATATGTGATATATTTTTTCATACCTATCTAGATAGGTGGGCATACTTAGACAGATATTATCATTTCAAAGTGCTTCTCCAACACGCACTGGACTTTTCCTCTGAAGGCTGCATTATAGAGAGTCCAGCTATCTCTTCACATAACTGTGGGAAAGGTCAAGTGAAAATGGCCATCGTGTGTGTGACTCTCACCCTGCACATTTGCAGTAAATCATCTGTTTCAGTGCTCCATCACATATTGTAGAATCAGATGATGCTTAAATAATTTTTTTTATATCTCACCCTCCATGTACACAAACCAAAACTAATAATCACATCTTTTTCTTGAATTGAGTAAAAAGTCCTTGGTTTGGAAGGGCCATCTACAAGTCAACTCCAAGAAGAAAGTGCATGTGTGTCTGTGTTACCTTTCCCCTCCCTCCAGCCCATGTGTGTCTGTGTTACCCTTCCCCTCCCTCCAGCCATGTGTGTCTGTTTTACCCTTCCCCTCCCTCCAGCCATGTGTGTCTGTGTTACCCTTCCCCTCCCTCCAGCCATGTGTGTCTGTGTTACCCTTCCCCTCCCTCCAGCCCATATGTGTCTGTGTTACCCTTCCCCTCCCTCCAGCCCATATGTGTCTGTGTTACCCTTCCCCTCCCTCCAGCCATGTGTGTCTGTGTTACCCTTCCCCTTTCTCCAGCCCATGTGTATTTCTCAGCTTTGTGGTCTCTATTCCCATCATCAGTCAGGATATCTAGCAAATGTCTAGCAGGAGCAGGTCTTTGTCACAGAAGTATCCGAGTGGTGGAGACAGGGAAAGCACAGTGTAGCTGTCAGCTGTGGAACTCCATCCCAAGGAACTGACAGACTCATACTGTCACACAACAGAGATTATTAAACAGATCTGTTTGTTTCCTCGTGTGCAGAGGATCTTGTCATCCTTTAATTGAAAAAAAAATCCCATTAATAAAGTCACTTAAAAGAAAAATGGTATTTCAGAAGTCACTTTCTGCTTCATACAGAGAGCTTGGAAAAGATAGTTTATTGATTCCATGTACACAAATACTTATCATAGACTGATTGTGTAGCCATTACTTTAGGCAATTCATCCAGCTAAATTGCCTCCACAGCCATCGTGAATGAAGACTATAGAGATTTATCAAGATGAAAATACCCCATTAAGAATTGATTTCAACCAGCTTAGAGAAACAGAGGCAGAGGCCTGACCCGCGAGGCTCTGGCTAGGGAAAGTTCACTTGGCGCTGGCCACAGACCAGCACCACAGGCCCCAACTTTATTAGTGTCGAGATAAGCTGATTAGGTCTTGTCACTCAAAGGTGCCATATCTCGATTGAGAGACACACACTCTCTCAATTTTTCTTTAAGCACTGAAGCAGGCAGCAAAGGAAGAGATGTGTGCTACGCAATCCCTACGGCTGTCACCATGCAGGGTGCAAGGGTCCTGTGATGATGTGACGACTGGATTAAAGAGTACAGCAATTTGTTTTAAAGTGTTTTGATTTTTTATGGTGGCATTAAGAGAGAGAACATTGTGGTTGCAGCTTTACTAGAAAGCAAAGAGTTCTAGAAGGAGGGGGAAAAGTGTTTCTTTGAAGCCTACCAGGGCTTTGAATCTTGCTGTGCCAATGGGCGCCTAAGTACTCCTGTAACTGGCAACCTCAGATCCACCATTAGCTTAGGAACTACCGTTATCCAAATTATTCATTTAAAGGCATGAGGGCTCAAGATGTTAATTGACCCAAGCCACATTAATGATTATTAAGCACAATTTTTAAAATTTTATTAAGCAACTTAATGTTTTGCTTATTGGTTATATTGATATAAAAATTTGATTATAAAGAACAGAGGCACTTCTAAATCTCCTCCAACTACAGACTGGAAAGACCAGTCCATTTGTTTTATATACAACAATAAACACCTCACCCTGTGTACCTGGGAGACAAACCTAACTAATAAACATAGGCTGCCAGAGGTCGTTCTGTGGGGCTTCAGCCTGAGACCTCGCCATCTCGGCAGATGAGGAGCAGGCAGAGTGACAGTGCTGGGGAACCTGCCCTTTTGTTCTTCACGTCTGAAGCGTGTTCACCGCAGGCCTCCTGCCCGCTTCAGTGCAGCCACAGAAAGGGCCTTTCCTCTTCCTCCCTCCCCTCTGTGCACCCCTGGTGCTGCAGTCCTGCTCGGCCACCTTCCACAGTCCATGATCCCTTCATCAGCTGTTCCCCTTTTGCTCCATCCACTCGCCACCAGCCAATCAGGGAGCCTTTTGACTTCAGTGAAATATTTGTTCTGTACACACATATGCACATGGCCATTCTAGGTGATGCTTGTGACAGAACAGTAAGCATCTGTGGAAAATACACCTTTTTTGTATATGTCCTCCAAAAGACATCATTTTTATTTGGGTATCCTATGAGAAAACAGTTGAAAGATAGTAACATTTTCTGACCTGGAAAAAGACACTCTATCTAGTACTGATCAGGCAGAGTAGACACACATGTATGTAACTGTGCTCATGAGGACCCACAGGCAAATGTGTTGGTCAGGTATATTTCTTACTGGCCCTGACAGGGTCATGACCATTATGACTGTAGTCTATTAGACACCTTGACCTCCCCTGACTAGGCCAGTGTTGCATAGTCATTGGCGATCTTTAATATGGAGAAATTTTTCTATTCAGAGTTATTTTTCTTAGGACATTTTATTGTTGGATTTATCTTAATAGTGATAAAGAGTTTAGAATCTTTTTTTAAAAAAATAATTACAAGTTAGCATATAACCTCTCAGAAATACATTTAAAGGGAAATGTGCTGTATACACGTGTTGAACACGTGTGTCTCTGCTCTGTGTCAGGGTCTCATTGATGATCATCTCATCCAGAACTGGCTCCACTCTATCAGGCTCCTTTTTGATATTAGTATAAGGACCATTAATCCATTGCTCAGTTTTGCTTGTCTGCTCCAAAAGGCCATAAGCTTCTTGAGGAGTGTTTTGATTGGAATGATTGAAAGAAGTAGGCAGCTGTGCTCCTTTACTGCAGCTAACGGTGCTTACTGCCAAGGTTTCCACCTGCCTTCAACATCACACTAACCAGAGTCATTTTGTAGACTACCTTTCACAAGGTATATTGTGGGGGGTTGCCAGTTCTGAATTTTGCCTCTCTTTGTGGTGAAAACAATTCAAAGCATTTCAAAAGTTCTCTCAAAAATGCCGTTGTTGTTTTAAAGGATATTACATTTTACTCAGGCAAGTTATAATTGAGGAAAGAGTTCGTTGCTTAAGCTGACCCACCAGGGATCTGCAGTATTCACTGACCAGCATCAGTGGAGGGAAATAGTGTAAGCCGGTAGAGTCTGGACTCTGTTCTCAGTGTGCTTTGGCCGTTGAGCTGTACTTCTTGTTCACTATTTCCCAGTTATGATTCCTAAGCCTACTTGAATGATTGTTTTTAGACTCTAGTTAGTCTAAATTATCTGAGAAAGTCAGGGTGCAGTGCGAGAATGTGACCTCACCATGCATTTCAGTATAATGTTTGTCCACAGAAACCCTGCCACAAAATGTTTGGTGAAAAAAGCTTGGACCAGGGGCATTAGCTAACTGCCACTTTGTTATTTGGAACCATTCTTGTTTGTTGCTTAGGAAAGTAACAACAAATACTAAAATCAACCAACATTAGGGTGTAATTAAGTCTGGAAAACTTGATAGCTTTTTCTTTTGTTCATTTGGCCACTTGACTCAAATAAAGTGAGATGTTTTAACACGATTCTTTGTCCACTGACACCTGAAAACTCCAACACAATAGAGAATGGAACTGCATACCAAAATGGGCCATACTGAAATCAGCACTGGAGAAAATTCTAGAGAGAAGTCTTAAAAGAAAGTGTTAGGGGGTCCTAGGAACACGTGGAGACTGCTGTCCTCAGAGTGGGCTCCCTCTCAAAGCCAGGTTTCTTTCTGAATTGTTTTTATCATTAATATTCACCTCCTCCCAATTTAGAAATCTGTCGTGAAGCTCTCTTTAATGTCTCAGATTCACCAGCACCATGGAGTTCTCAGTCATGTGACAGGACATGTTACTTCCTGATGGTAGAATGGTTGTTCTGGGGCATTAATAACTTCTCATCAGAAAAAAAGGTCTTTTAAAACAAAGCATATCACACATATTTTCTGTTTCCTGGGTGATGTTCTAGTCATTTGTTGGACAGTGTTTGAGAGTTAGATCAAGTTTTTTAGGAGTAGATGTGTGACTCGCCCCCCCCATCCCCCTGGGGGACCAAAGTACCCCACCTACCTGGGGACCTGAGGATGCATTTGGAATATTACAATGCGACCAGGAATTAAGGAGCCACAGTCCTCTGCTCCTTTTGTTCTTGTCATAGCTCTGCTTGCAAACATTTTTTTTCGGAGGATAGTGGGTATATTTCGGATAACCAAGCCAAGATTACTTCAGTTTGATTTTATATGGCATTACATTTTCTTAAGTGACAAGTATCAGGTAACTTCTAGAAAATAGAGAAACAGTTTAAAAAGCAATCTTATCTTTTAGAGAAAGAGAGAAGAGAGGATTTATAACTATATAAAAATATTTTCTTTTATAACAACATCTCAGTGTCTCTTGATTCAGGCAGTTTTATCCTAACAATCGGATGTTGTGGGGGCTTCTCTTACGCCATTAATAACAACTAAGATGGAATCATCTTTCTAAAGAGAGAATTCAGAAGAGGGGAGAGGTGGGATTTAAAAGGGGGAAATGTGTCCCTGTTCCTTCCCTGAGGCTGAACCGTTTATCACTCTATCCTCATTCGATAAAAGTGAATTTTATAATAAAATTTCCCCTAATCAGCCACTGTCAGTGGAGGTGTCTTATCGCTGAGAGGAAAATGACACCGATCATATCGGAAAGCAGAACCGATGTCACCGTGTTCCCAATCACAGCTCTTCAGCCGCCGTATCTACCTTCTCCACAAACACCAAGCCGTGCTTTTTTTTTTTCCCCAAGAACATCAAAACACAGCAAAGTCATTAAAATTGCACCCGCGTAGAGTTGCAGGGACCAGCCACACTGGCACAAAATGGGATGTGGGAAAAAAGACTCTCTAAATGTGCTAATTCCATTGTCACGTGCTTACGGCTTAATTTTAATCAGTTAAAAAAAGCCACACATTGCAATAAATTGGCATTATCTTCTGTGACACCAGAAGACTCAGTTGGTTCAAGGATTTAGAGGGTCACTAGCAACAGTATATAGTATTACAGACAAAGTATTTTTACGCTTGAACTGCGGTAGCTAAGGTACAATCCCTAGTCAAGACCACAAAGAAAGACTATAACCCATGTGGCACAAAGTTCAGCTTGCAGACTGCCTTTTTCTTGGTGGACTTTGTATGGGAAAGAAAGAATTTTGAGAAATTTCAAAAAAAGTAATTCATTTATCATATATATAAAAAAATCTCTAGCCTCTTAGGGCTGTAGCCTCATTATATACTTGGCAGTAGACCAAATGGCCTTCCGTAGGTCTGCTCACTTGGTTTCCAGCCCTGATGTTTCATTGACTATGTTTACATTGACCATTCGACTTGTGAGCCTAGACAAAGATGCATTAACACGCCTGAGGAAATGCAAACAGAAAATAGTGTCATTGACAATTGTTGGAGACCAACAATGAAAGACTGTCTCTAATGGTCTTAATTTATTAATGTCTAATTAGCACCCATATGTTTTTACACAATTAAGTTGAGAAATTACTGAAGGCCGAATTATGGGTGAATTTAATTTTAGTTTATTCCACGAGGTTGTTCTTAGCATAGCCCATAGCTCTGTCTGAAAGCCGAGTGATCCTCAGATGTGGACTGACCATTCTACCTGAGAATGTAAGCAGTTTAGGGCTAGAAAGATTTGTTTCTCAGGCAAAGTATAAGGTATCAGCTAAACCTCAACATTTACCATGTAGCTTTGTGACTTGTAGAGTCTTTCATAAAGAATAAATGATCATCATGTTTATTTTGAAATGTCAAATAAAGAAAAAAAATAAAATGATTTTAGTTCATGAAATAATAGAATGGAAAAATCCAGTTTCATCTTGAAAGTGGATTAGAAACTGTTAACAAATCTGACCTCAGGAGAAAGAGGGAGAAAACAAAGAAATGTAGCCACAGTTGCTGCAGAATGAAAAGAGCTTTTGGAATTAAATCATAAATAAGTAACCAAGCGTTTCAGTAGCTTTTGTTTTAGTTTTGTTCAACATGCACTGATTTCTAACAGAACAACGGAAAGAAAACATGTAGCAGCAGCGAGCAGTAGAAGCTGCCTTTCTGCACAATGTACTTGTCTCTGCCGCGAGTTTGTTTTCTTAGTGTCAGTGTCACATTGATGAGACCTCTGCTGTGTGGTTGAAGCACATTTTTAAAAACCTTCAGGTTGTGAGGTTGAGCTGCGAAGATCCTGACTGCCCTCTGTCCTGACAGAGCCCCTCTGAGTGCTTGCACGTCTTCTGTATTTAAACAGCTTGAGTAAATTTACAGGGTCACCCTTTTTATAATAACGGGCACGAGGAACGAGCTTTAGTTTTAATCACACAGTTCTTTTCAATATTGGAATTAACAGTCAAGCTCTGTACAACGGGAGGAAAGCTGGGGCTCTGTGGTGAGGTCTTCCCTAAGTGATGGCTCCTGGTTTTTTAAAAGAGATGAAAATAAGTAACAAGAAAGGGAAATGTATACATAGGATGCTTTCTTTCAGTGCACACCTAAAAAACTTGTTTCACTGAGGTTTTTTTTTTCTCACTATAATATTAATACTGGCTGTTTGCATATATGTTTTGTGTAAATTGGCTAGTTTAATATTTCAAGCATACATACATATTTACCCTGAAACAGCCCCCACACTTTATTGGAGAGCCAGGCAGTATGGAGATGAAAAGGGTTTGGGAAAGCGCGTGTATTTGCCAGGTCCATGCCTGAGACAGCAGAGCAGGCCTTGTTTGTTTAGCCTCCCATCACCTGCACCATAAAGCAGCGGACAAATGCAATTGTTGAATTGGAATGATTTTATGGCTGGAATTTAAAAGTGTTGTATGATTCTTATTTTTGAGGAAAATACTGCCAGAAAGAAATCACAAACCCCAATGCTGTGTGTTAGTCTAACATCATTAAACTATCAAAATACTATTAGCCAGAAAGCACTATACTACTTTGGTTTTTGGCTTTTGTATGTGTGTGTTTTTTAAGTGGTGGGAAAATAATGTCTGTTTTATTCCGAGGCCATTCAAAACTAAAGAAATAGTCTTTTTTTTATTCCTGTGTCTTATTAATCTTTACTTCCACTTATCTTAAGTAGTTGCAAAATATCTCAGTGGAAGGTACAATGCAGTACAATGTTCATGCGCCTGTGTTGCTTTCTAAAGCCCCTTCTACTTTCAAGCGCTCACTGGAGCCTGCTGTAGTCCGCACTGCTCATGTAGTTACACTTCTCCACAGGTAGGCTGCGCCATTGAGCCACCAGTCAACGAAATGTTCCTGTGCTGCCCATGGTGCGCGAAGACGCCTGTCATTTTAATGTGTATTGCTCTAATCACTGTAGTACAAGAGTGTATTTTGATATAACTCTTCTGAAAATTTTAAGATAATTTCTAAGAATTTTAAATTCATATTTTCAAGAACACATTATGTTTTCATTGTTATCTTCTAAAGATATGAGTAAATGCATTAAAAAAAAACTTAGCTCTTAAAAACTATCTGTAATTTAAATGCCCGAAGTTATTTTAATTTTTGAAGATTATTTAACTTCAAAATATAAGTAGTAAAATAACTGTAAAATGTCAAATATAATCAACATAAATATAGACTTAGAGATTTTACACTAAAATCTATTTAGCATGTCTGCATAACAATCTTCTGAAGTCAGATTTTTTTTTTTTTTTGCCTAATGCAATATTTAAAACAACTAGGAGGAAGAACTGTTTGCTGTTGCTGCTACATACTGTATTCTCTTCTTTTATTTCCATAAGTACAGACAACAGGAAAATCTCTAATAATGTTTCTTTCATAGTCATCAATTCAAATACAACTTAAAAGAATAGATTTAAAATAATATTTCAATTACATTTCACTTCTAATGTTTCTTGGCTTTTCTCTTTTGAAAAGCACATTTTAAGAGTTATCCAGTATTTTGTTAAACGTATTAGAGAATTCAAGTGTTTGTGTAGATTAGATGTCATCCTGATCTCTGTGTCTTGTAAATTGGCAGATTCTGAACACAGTACTCAAAAATCTTATGCTGGGCATGGTGGTGCACGCCTTTAATCTGAGCACTCCTCAGGAGGCAGAGACAGGCGGATCGCTGTGAGTTCGAGGCTAGCCAGGTCTATAAAGCAAGTCCAGGATAGCCAAGGCTACACAGAGAAACCCTGTCTTGGGAGGGAGGGAGTGGGGAGAAAGAAAGAAAGAAAGAAAGAAAGAAAGAAAGAAAGAAAGAAAGAAAGAAAGAAAAGAATCATTTGTTTGTATAAATAGACTTTGTAAACCTTTGTTTTCTTGTGTAATAAGAGTCATTCACTGTGGAATGTGAGCTGCTTCTGTGAGACAAGAGTGGAGGTTGTGAGTGAAAATGCGAACATGAGTTTTACAATTCTCTCACGACACAAAGTTGCATAAGTATTATTGGCACACGTGTCTGAGCCTGGGTTTCCCATGTGCCAGCCTCCCCTCGCTTCAGTCCTAAAACCCACCTCCTGGACACCCGCCAGGACCCACACAACTCCTCAGCGCAGGTTGCAGGAAATGTCTGTCTGTCAGTCATGCCTCGGGAACATTTTCTCTAACACTTAGATGGAGGCTGATTTGCCCTTGATGACAATATACCTAAGTTCATCATTTTAAAAATATTCCTAAGAACAAACAATGCCATATTCTTTGTAGTATAGCTTTTTTGGGTGGGAGGAGACAAAGATCTACTTTGTGGATTGTACTGTGTAGTTCAAATGTTATAGTGTAATTTACTTTATAAAGTGGGTTGTTGGGATAGAATTTTTGTCTTGTTCTTTTATGAGTTCATGTAAATAATAGCAGGTCTTGCTTTACTATAAAAAATAATGTGTGGGATGTATTGCTGATTATATTCGTGTTTATGATTTCAAACAACCATATTAGAACAAACAGGGCAGTTTGCAATATAGAACATGAGCTAAAAATTCCTCTTAGTATATTGTGTATAATGAAATATTTTCCTGGTGGTGAATAATTTATATAAGATCACCAGTAGTGTTACTATACGGGGAGGCTCAGTGATTTTTCTTGTACTCAAAACTATTAAATGAGATTTCTACCACGTTGGATAATAGATATCGTCAGTCTCTGATCTGTTAAATTTATAGTCTCCTTGGCCACATATATGATGTGGGAGACTCTGTAAATACTGCCTGTGTTGATGACTTAGCCAATCCAATGGTCATCACTGATTTATAGCCTCAGCTTCCTCTAAGGATTGGGGAATTGTCCCTGGAAATGATCCAGATGATGTGAAACTTTGTGGAAAGAAAGACTGTTTTGATTAAAGAAAAATATAAAGAATTGGTGTTTATATGAGCAATAATCTATAGTAGCCAGTGCCAGGCTGGCATTTCCATGTCACCGAATCTCAGAATGAATAGATGGATTTCCAATATTTGGAAACAATGTTTTTTAATCATCTTTCTTAAAATGTACCTAGAATTCATTTCGAAGTCCAAGGTATTATTCATAGGTGCTGAAACCACATCTAGAGAAATATGTTGCATCTCTGTACTGTGGGTACAGAGGGAGAAAGTGTGTGCTCTCAGATGTCACCACCACATTATAAGTCCCAGGAGGAGTTATATATGCTAATATGGGTGCAGTCTGCTTGTCCTATTAGCAGAACTGCATGCCAGGTGTGTAGCTAAACGGGATGTTTGCTAAAGGGTGACAAACGATTCTCCTTTGAAAGATTGGAAAGTCTCAAACGTGATTACCAATTCTGTCCTACAGCAGACACCCAGCAGTTAAGCATCATCAGGTCTGGCTTTATGGTCTTCCTTTGAAAATTCGTGTAACTGATCACACTATACCTACCTGTATTGGTTTAGTTTGGGGACTTGAAGGCTTCTTGGAGCGCCTCGTGTGTTCTGTCTCTCCTTTGTTCACCTTTGTGTTTCTCTTCAGTGGAGAGACCCACTCAAGATGTGCAGCCCAATAAATTATATATTTTTCTAGATGCCCAAATAGATTAGTTATGAAAGAGAACAGCCGTTTGTTGCCTTCTGTGGTGGAGTCACACACCTCATTTGGCCTTCATAATTCTCTTAGAGGGTTGCTGCTGCTGTCCCCATTTGACAAATGAGAACACTGAGGTCTAGGGAGGTCAAGTTCCCAATCGCAAGGAAGGGCCATCTAAAGTCAGATCTCTTCTGTTTTTCATTATCGCATGCCAGAGTGTTTAATTAGCCCAGCTGACATCTACTCTGGAGAGAAAAGCTGGAAGTTAAGTTGCACCTCTCTTTAAAAGCCTGAGGTGTGCCCTTCCCTCTCCGTAGAGTGAGCTGGAAGATGCTGCCACCATCTGTATCACTGTTGCCAGAGCTCTGCATTTCTGAGAATGAGGCTCCCAAACAGGGCAGGTGTCTAGAGGGCAGCTGGGAAGGCAGTGATGGGATGTTGCTGAGGGAAGGTGAAAGCCTGCATGTGCAGGTTTGCTGAAAGCTCGGCTTCTTGCGGACTAGATCAGGCTCTCAGGCTGTGCGGCCCGGGTCCTGTGCTCTCCGAGCCGTGGCTTTTGGTTAAGGGGAGTTTTGCTCCTGTGTGTGAACCAGTGGGGTGTGACCTAGAAGAACCCACATTCTGAAGCACCCCATGCCTATCTGCAAAGGCTGCTGCTTTGTAGATAAATGTCTTCTTTGTGGGGTGTTCAGTTGGTGCTGTTCTCTGCTTGTGTCACATAGACATTTGGCATAAGGGGGACACCTGTAGACATCCACAATGTGGTACCCCACACAAGTCACATGGCGTATTGTCTTAATTCTGTTGCTCCCATTTCAAATGTAAGCTGAAATGTTGCCCTAAAGAGCCTTGTTTTCAAATATATCATTACCTTTTGTGAAAAATGAAGTCGAGACATATACTGGAACTTCACAAAGTGTGTGTGCTAACTCGGTGCAGGAAGAAAATTGCTTAAAAACCAACAGCTGCCTGAAGGTTGCATATTTAAGGTAGCTTTCAATTTGTTTCATCCAATGGCAAAATCAAACCAAACTAAAAGCAAAAGCAAAAGCAAAAGCAAGGCTTCCTGTGGAAAAATTAAGGAAGGAAAGCTTCTTTTGGTAGCGCAGTAGGACAGGGGCGCTCAGCACTGAGCCTGGGCCTGCCCTGCTGGAGAGGCTGCCTTCCAGCTGGCGCACTAGTCTAACCTGTACCTGTGTCCACTGCAGCTCCTTGGCCATCAGGCCGGATGTGGCACAGGACAATGTTTGAAGTTGCTCCTTTAATGAAGGAAAAAAGGCATTTAGGTAAAATGCTTAAATATCATAAAACTGTTGTGTGTGTACTAGTTCATGTCTCTGAAGAGACTAACATGTCAGTTGTACGTTACATTGTTAGTTGGACATACGTTTTGAGTGCTAAGGCTGGATCCAGTGGCATTGAGCTTTCCAGGCAAGCATTGCAATACGAGGTACTCTGGCCAGGACACTTTATATCCACTTTCTAGGTCAATAAAGGAATTCACCATCTAGTTCAGAATTTTTGCACATTCACCCTAAAAGAACTCTAGTAAGAGTGAAAATAGGAGAATCACAACAGTCACAGCAATATTTACTGTGTGGTTCCTGTGTATTGGGTACCATGTTGTAAGGATTTATACATGTTGGAACTGGAGAGATAGCTCAGTGGGAAGAGCATTTGCTATGCAACCATGAGAGCTAAGTTCAAATCCCCAGCACCCTTACAGAAGTCAGGCATGGTCATTGCCAGGGGTGAAAGGGCACAGACAGGAGGAGCCCTGGGGCTTACAGGCCACCAGCTTAGTTCCAGGTTCAGTGGAAGACCCTGTCTCAAAGGAGTAAGATACAGAGTGATAATTTCCTCCTGGTACTGCACACACATGCACATGTCACACACACACACACACACACACACACACACACACAATTTAAATATTAACAAATTTATAAAATTCACACATACACTTTTGTGTTTGAAACAACCCTGTGAGTCCAGGTAACAGAACCCAGGAAGGATGCAGCTGTTACTCAGTGGAGTACTTCTTCTATGCTGCTGGACTGCTGTTTCCTGTGTTGTCTTCACTTCCCAAGCATTCTATTGGAGCTTTTATCTATCTGGATATTTTACAATGAGGAAATCAAAGCTGAGAGGCCAAGTGGCTTATTCAAAATTCCATATGGGCTTCTCCGTTCCCCTGTTCTGTTGTGTTTGTCCCAGGCCCTATATAAATATCTTCCTATTCTGCTTATTCCATCCCAGTTTAAACTTTCAAGGAAAAAGCAGGAGTATTCCAATATCCAAGATCTATGGTAAGGGAGCTTATTTCTCTGTACAATAAAACACCAGGCTTGGACATATATCATAGAATGCCTTAAAAGAGCTCATAGCAAAAGCCTGCACTAGAAGATAGCTGCTGTGAACAAGCAGTTTAGAATTAGGTCATCAGTCGTTTGCTACCTGTGTGACTTTAGGAAAGCCTCTCAGGCTTTCTGTGCCATTGTTAAGTAAGACAAGACAACGCCAGCAACATTGTGTACCTGAGAGGCTCACAAGGTATAAATGGGGTTGGGCGTTGTTGATATTATTCTCACATTTAAATCCTTAAGAGGGTTTTGTCTTTGCAGTCCTGCACTTGTTTGCTTATTTTATCGCTTAAGAACTAGAGAAGACTAGACATCACAAAAAGAAAATTGTCATTAAAGAAAGTGCCATAATACTAATTGTAAACAGCCTAGTGATGTTCATTTGTAAAGGAAACTTTAAGTCAATAAAATAATGGAAATAGTCTCCATTATTTAAGGAACCAATGAAATGTATTTATTGACACATTAATTAAATGACTTCCGCTTAAATGAAAACATTCCAGTTCACTATGATATGAAGCCAGTGAGTTGCTTTTTAACATCAATGGTGCTTCTGGTTTATCCAGGGATGACAGGTCCAAATGGTTCAAGAGCTATACAAGTGGTGGGAGCCTGCCCCTAGCCAGAAGCACTGGTGTTTTAAACATTGTTGCTAGCCAAACAGAAGTGGTTGGAACCCACATCCCCACAGAGCTCTCGCTCCAGAGGAAACCGTACCAGGGTTTCTAACTTCAAGCTCTGTCCCTATGTGTATGTCCTTGTGTGCAGCTTGCCCTGTGATGGACAATAGACGAGGCACCTTGGATGTCCTCTGTCTCCTTTGTCAGTTCCCTACACTCAGTGGCCCTGCAGTTCTGGATGTATCATAGAATATGTTTATTGAGAAAATACCAAGCAGTGGCCTCCAACTGTCTTCCTTATTAGATATCAAATAACGATGATATTTGCACTTTGGATGAAGATTTGAGTCCCGTGCTCCCCCACCATCAAGAAGAGGCCCTAGGCTTGCCAAGGAGGTTTATGTACCTGCTGAGCTTCTTAGCTGGGCTGGGGCACCAGAAGGACAAGACAGAGCCCAGAGACCCAGAGTGCACTTTTTACTCGGCTTGGCTGTGTGGCCTTTTCTAGTTTCCTGAAGAGTCTTCATATTTTCTAGCAAGTTCAGTAATAAATAAAAATTGGATGTTAGGTGAGATATATCTAAAATCTAGTTATTAAAGGGCCATTTAGACCAACTGATCAGTCACATTACATAATATCCGCTAGTGATCTTTATGCCAGGAATCTTTATGCTGCTTTCCACTTTTTTTTTTCCACTTTTTTTTCACTAACTTGAGATAGATTTCTATCACTTTAAAATGAGCTTTATTTAAGTCAATATTAATTAATTACAGAAATGAATTACCTTTTACTTTATGCAATTCATTTTGACATAAAACTTAGGGACAACACTTGCTATGTTCTTGGCCTTGTATGAGCTGGCCAGGAAGCCTTCATTTCACCCCATTCTTTTGTTTATGAGGGAACACTTGCTCTTTCACTGCTTCCTCCCCACCACTCTTCTCGCTTTGTTGTTTGAGACAGGGTGATAGTGAGCCCAGCCTGCTCTTACTCTGTCCCTCTACCTCCCCAGGGCAGCACATTGGCAGTGAGACAGGGTCATAGTCAGCCCGGCCTGCTCTTACACTCTCCCTCTGCCTCCCCAGGGCAGCACGTTGGCAGTCTTCAGTCAGTTTGGAATACTAAGGACAGCACACTGTGCCAGCATGCAAACCATTCCTAGTTACCTTGCAACTGTGTAATTTCCACGTTAATATTTGGAACTTTTTAAATTTTCAAAATAGAGGTTGAAGTTACATTTGTATTTACAGGTGATATCTTCTTGGACTAAATGTTAATGTGTTAAGATTCTAACACAGGATCTTGTGGTAGCATGTCGATAACACAGTGCCACCCCATGTCAGCTGTACAGGGTAGTAAATTGAGTAAGTAATCATTTTCATCATCAGAAGATTAAAAGTTAAGGTGTTTTCAGGTACTTAGATGAAGAAGTTTCTCTTATTCCATGTCTGCACACACATACCCAGGACTGTACATGCAGTAAGTACTTATGAAATCTTTTAAATGATGGCTCACAGTGTATATATTTCATATCAATTCATATCATGCACATAGTAATGGAGGTAAAATAGCCTAAAATAGCATTTACTCTTTCTAATTATGCTGATGTGTTCTGTTCACATATTTTTTTTTTTTAATGCCAGTCTCAATTTCTGAAAACACTGTCTAATCTGCCCACGAGGCCGCAGTCTGTAGTTGCTGTTAGTGATGCAGGGTTACAGAAGATTTAGCTCTCACTCTGCAGCAGCATGTGTGATCCAGCAGGGGAAAGACGGTGCTGAAAGACAGCATGCTGTGAATGCTGTAAGGTAAGGGCCACACAGTATATGCCTTCCTTTGGGCTGCTATAGCAGTGGATGCTCAGGTAGTCAGGGAGGCTGAAACAACACACACTTCCCACAGTTCAAGAACTTGGTGAAATCCACAGTCAAGGTGCCGGCAGCTCAGTTCCTGTTGGCTGATCCTTTCCTTGGCTTGCTTTCCATCACATCCTCTTGCGGTAGGGTGCAAGGTATAATCTGTCCTCTTCATCACTAACCTTACCATTAAAAAAACAAACAAATAAACCTCACCTTCTTGAATTAATGTTTTAAACTATTTTAAGTATTTTTTTAAGAGTGTAATCTCATTCTAAACAATGTCTATGAAGTTTTGAGTTTGATGTGGTGGGTGTAGTTTTAAGTGCCCAGTAAAATAAATGCATAATTACTGTATCTTGTGGTTGGGAAATGAGGACCTCTTCACAGTGTAACAGTGTGCTTCACCCACTGGCACCTGACACACTCCGGGGTCTGAACAGTGGCGGGGACTGCGTGTCAGTGTCAGCAGTGCGGTTGGGGACTCAGGACCACATAGAGCACTGATGTGTGAGAGTAGTACTGGAAAACTCAGCTTGTTTGTTTTGCTTGTATTTCTCCTTTCGCCCATGTGCAAGGATGAAATCTCTCTTAAGTCACTCAGAAGAGACCTTTGCATGTTTAGAATTAAAAGTTTAAGCAGCAGGAAAGCATTGTACTGTAAATTGATTGGTTGTCAATTTCCAGATAAAGAGAGTGGGGGAGGGCAGGGAGTACCTACGCATTGTCCAAGGTTGGATTAAACAAAGTAGCCAAGGGAAGAACAATAGTTCATACTCCAGTTAAAGTCAGACTGCCACGCTGCTTTGTGGAAGCATGCTTGCACTCACAGGAGATGACAGTAGAAAGTGAGAGCTTCCGTGCCCAGGGAGTCGGCATTGTGGAGGCAGAGGAGTTGGAAGGCAAGATAGAGGATGGGGAGGTGACTCTGGGCCCTGTCCCCTCATGGAAGCCAAAGAAGAAGAAGCCAGTTAGAGTAATCAGACACTGTGGAAGAGCAGAGAATAACCTAGCACGTCAGACACAGTGGCCTTGGCAACAGGTTGCTTGACCAGTGGAGCTTGAGCCTGCACACAGATATCTTACAAAAATAAAGGCCCAGGGCGGGGGTGGGAGTGGGGGTGATAAAAGGACAGGCTGGGCTCACAGGAGCATTGCAGTGACTCATGTCAGGCTCTCAGCACTCTGTGTGCTTTGTGGCACTGAGCACTGATAGTAACAGAGGGCTTGTGCGGTTTTACTCACCTATCCGCCATAAGGAGTTTTAATGACAGATACCAATTTCGGATTGGTAATACCCTGCTTTTCCTCTCCCAGGTCCCTAAGTTTGTTTTAGAAAACAGTGAAGTCCGGAGGCCATTTTCCCACTGGATGTGTTTTGTATATACCTGCTTTATCAGGAGCGTGGTTGCATTCAGGTCTGTTGTCCCGGTGCCTTTGTCGGGTGGCTGCATTCCATGGGGCTTGGGCTTTCAGGCCTGCATGTTTGCTGACTATTCAGATGCCTTGTGGCATTCACACAGATTATGTAAAATAAAAATACACTATTACGGCTGTGGATGCTGTGAGTGGATTATTACAATTTGCCTATCATGGTAATGGCACCTGTTAGAGGTGTGATACAAAAGGCAGTGACAGGCAGTGTAATTTAGTAATTGTGGCCATTGTACTATATGGCTGGTCAGTTCACCAGGCAAGTACAAAGGAGGCAGTGTTACAGCAGAGCGGGGTGGGCATGCTTAATAGAGAGAGCTAGTTGTGTCCTGAAAGAGACTTTTGGTGGAGGGCTAACTCCCAGGGGGCAACTTAGAATGAGTTGAAAAGAGTGAACAGAAGCACAGAAATGGTGCAGGTTTTCCTATCTCAGCTCTTAAAGCGACAGACAAGTTATGTGTGTACACATTGGCAGGACTTTTTCCTGTTGCCTTCAAAATGCTCACTCAAAGTTGCCTTGTCATATGGCAGTCTCACATAGTGTACTCCTGTCTTCTATTTGTAAAGCATACTGTGTCAAATTTCACATTGAGCCGTCAGGGAGGCAGATGCAGTAAAGTTCGAGCAAGCCATGTGCCTGCAGTCCACTATTATTTGAAGAACATGTAGGTTAACAAAGACGCAGAAAAGACAGAGAGACATATGTATCCTTGGCTTTATTGGTCCTGCTTCCTTATCATCACATCATCACCACTGTCATTGTCATTGTCATTATTATTACTTTATTATCATAGATGATTTTACTGCTGCTACCAAAACCCTATCACACACTGTCAGCCCCTGTAACTGAGGGTTAGCTGCAGCATCAGGTGATGGGTGGTTGAGCCTGATTGTGAGAACTAATGATAGATCTATTGTCCTAGTTTCCTTAAGACCTCGTGAAGTCACGCTATTTCCCAGGGTAGAACTGAGTAATACTCAAGAATGCGGTGAGGACGAATAGGAAAAGAAAAGACCAAGCAGGACAAAAGGACTTTCATTCCCAGGGTAACGTACACTCTGGGTGCACTTCTGAAAGAATGTCAGGGTGACCCCAAACATCTCTCCCTAGCATGTCTGGTGTGCCTAGAAAGTGTAGGCATGTGCCGTGCGTATGGAGTGGCAGCTCCCTTGCCTGATGCTGCCTTGTCGCTCTCAGGTGTCCCTGCATTTCAGCTGTGACTGGCAGTAGAATGAGCTGCTCAAGCTCTGTGTGGGCCGCGTTTTTCCAGCCAAGCGTTTCTTCCCCTGCTTTCTGCACCCACCTGTGGGCTAGGGCACGACCACTGCCCTTTTCAGCAGGAGGTTCTGGGGTGTGGCTCATGTCCAGCAAGTTGGACTGGGATCTTCCCACTCTACATTTATATAGACAAGTTTCTATAGGTGGGGGTTATATATAGAAGGACATGTCTGTACTGTAACAATACATTTAATTCTATAGAGTTTTGGAGCAAAGTGGCCATGATCTATTTGTATTTGTTGAGTTTTGGAAGGAGAGTTATATAAAACAGTGAGAGGCTCTAGGATGCTACCGTAGGTTAGTATCTGCATCTCACTCCACTAGTCATGTTCCTAAAAGAGACTGCATAAAGACCTGTTCTTTTCATTATAGGCCAATCATCTTACATAGAATAATACGTAGTGCCTCTGGGAGCCAGCCCAGTTTTAATAAAGGGACACACAGAAGAAAATGCATGCCACAAAATGCCGATTCATACTCTTAGCTTGTGTAAGTGGTGCTGCCAAAGTCCTCGCCATGAATGGGTGAGGTGCGTAGCCGCCCTGAGTCACAGTTACAGGACTTTGGCCATCAGCCATTGGAACAGGCGTGTCGCTTACGAGAATGCCAGCAGGGCAAAGCGCTCCTGCGAAAGCTAAAACGTGGTTTATGCTTTGGCTGAACCAAGCAGCCCTGCAGCTTTGTACAGATTCTTGTGCCAGTTTGGCATCTGAGCACTCTTTACAGAAAAAAAGAAAAAAAGGTGTCACTTTTGTCACTTTCGTAAAATAATTTTCTGTATAAAGTTAGCATTTAGAATTATCTCAATAATGCAATGATTTGCCAAGCCTGAATCATCTGTTTCCCAGAAAAGACTCCAGAGTTGCAGAGTAGCCGTGGGGAAGGTGCAGAGCTTCGTTTATGACATCAGGCTTTTCAGGGTCGGAGCCTGATCAGAGCTACAGTGTGTGGGGTGGAGTGGGAGAACATGAGAAAGAGCCCTCTGCCTTTGCACCAGGTTAGTAACTTTGGATTAACATATGACTTCCTGCGCAAGAACAGTTTTCTAAGGCTCTGAGCATGCTCATTGCACAGAGGAAATGCTAGGTTCTGGGAACACACAAAGCTGGACTAGAGCTCAGTATCCCAGCTTAAAGACCGCAGATGCTTCTGATCAAACCCCCTGGGCTCCTTCAGAGGTGGAGGTCAAGGATGTGGCCACAGAACCAAGTGTCCCTCACCCCTGTTTGTGTACAGTGTATAAATGGTGATGTGCATAAACACTGCCTCTCACACTGCGTAATTATGTTGATTGCTGAAGGAAAAAACCAGAAACCGACCAAAATATCACAGGAAGCTATTTCCAACACAGCTTCGCTCTTTCTGGCTAAGTGTAAACACTAGTTTTTGTTTTTTGTGTTTTGTGTTTCTCCCCCTTCAAAATTATGTGTTTTTGTTCCAGGCATTCAGATGATGCAAAACAGATTCTGTGGCAGCAAAAAAAAAAAAAAAAATCATCCAAGGAAGCTCTGCGCCCGCCTAGGCTGATGCTCACTTCAGGTCCTTTGTGCTACTGGTGTGACCTTACTTCATTTTAAAACAAAATAAAATAAAAAGCTACTTTGAATAATTTCTAAGGACAGCCAACAAGGCCTGTGAAATACTTAATGGTGGGAAGCCAAGGTTTTAAAATAATTAGTTAAAATTAATAAGGTTGAATGAGCATTATTAGTTTTCTGCTCGGCTCTGAATGAAGCTGATTCCTAGCAGAGACTTAACAAGTTTTTCAAACAAATGAAACAAAGGCTGATTTTGAGACTGTGTGTATCCTTAATGCCGGAAGCAAAGGATGATTTTCCTCTGTACTCTCTGGCACTGGCTTCCTCACACTTTGTCCGCCTTTATTCTTTCTTTTGCTCTGTACCCCTCTTCCTCCTCTATCCTAGAGACAGTTCACCTGAGTCGGAGCAGATCCAGACACTCACTCTCACAACCGTGCTCCAAAGACCAAAGTCAACACACTCCCCGTTTCTCTTCACCAACACCCCCGTTTTGCGCATCCTACTGTTACACCACTTAGTTTTAGGGTAACCACTGCTGATTTTTGTTGGCTAAAAATGGCCCGCGGTTTTTAGGAGCAAGCCTGTCTTATTCTTTCATGCCCTTGACATTTAAACTTGGAAACCCCACATCCATAAACTTGGATTGTTTGTATATGGCTGTGTAGGGTAACAGTGTCACTTGTTTGTCTCTGGTGCTCTTGAGTGTTAGGCGTGGGAGCAGAGTGGCATTCTTTGTTTTAATGTGCTCTGGTGCTATTTGTGGAATACTTACTTGTTTTTCAAAGCAATAAAAAAATTAGTTGTGTGAACACTCAAATTTTGGGGGAAATTATTGTTTTTCTATTTGTGGTGTGTATATAGCATTTAAGGTTCGGTAGCTCTATAAATATTCTGAGTAAACACTGTTTTCCAAAACTTCATCTGACAAGTGTAATACTTGCTGTGCCTCTCCTGGTAGTCATCAGTCTTTATGGAGACTTTAAAGGCATGTAAACTGTATATTCTCCACCCTTTAGGTGCTTAGAGCGTGGGCTGGAGAGATGGCTCAGCAGTTCCGAGCACTTGCTGCTTCTGAGGACCCAAGTGCAGTTCCAGGCACCCACACTGCTGTTCACAAGCATCCCTGACCCCAGTTGTCTGTGCCCTCTCCTGACCTCCGTGGGCACCAAGCACACACATGGAATATGTACATGTATGCAGGCAAAACACTCAAACGTACAATGAAATGAATAGCTGTCCTAGAAGGAGCTTGTGATATATGAGAAGGGAAGTGTTAAGTATCAGATTAAGACCTGAGGTGGAGCCTGAGATAGAGAACAAACATAACAGCAAACGAAACGCATCGCAGAGAGCACCGAGGGAAAGGGCGGCTGTTGCTGCCAGTCATACATGAATGGGCTCAGGGAGAGGTGAGAGGCTTTGAGGGAAGTACACGTGTCGCATAAACTCCTCTGAAGTCACACCGAAACGGACCTTTGCAGAAAATGTAGACGGTTAACTAAAGGTACACTCACAATTAGGTTCCAAAGTTTATAACCAGAGTTGTTTTCAATGATATTCAAAAATTTTCATCACTGTTCTAGGAGAAAACAGCTCCTCAGCTGCTTTCTTCCATTCTTAATGCATTTATCTGAGTGGAAAGAAGATTTCTACCCTTCATCTGTGCTTTGTTAGTTTTAGTGAGATGTAGTCTCAAAGCTCCTTCCTGCACAGTAAAACAAAGTTAACAACCACTGCTGCTGGGGCGTCAGGAAGGAACGGGAAGTGGGCAGAGTTGGGGAACTGTGTGCTGGGAACTTGATGTGGTTATAATGGCACCATACAGTATCTTCTTAATGTTCGGTGACTCCATGTGGAACTCAGCCTATGAAAAGAAAATGATTGACAAGCAACAGAAATACATAAGAAAAAATGAGTAACTAGAGGGAAAAAACCAATACTGTACACACACACACACTCACACATTCTAGCTCATCCTAAACAGTTGTAATATTTAGGCTTTATTGCCATAAGAGCTCTCCCATGTTGGGAAAAAAAGGCCTCTCAACCACTAATTCTGTGTGAGCTTTAAAGTGTTACTTCAGTCACAAGAAGGACTACTTGTTGAGTGTTAGAAGTTACTCGGTGAGGACCAGAGGTGTGTGGGAACTCCTTGGAAGTTAGGGTTTACTGTTCAGTTCAGAGTTCTCTGTGCCTTCCTTTGAAAGGAACCATAATACCCTTTTACTAAGAGAGGCATGAAAACACTGTTCACTCTGGGTGTCTTAGAGGCGGGGACGTCTTCTGAATCTTAGACCTGCAAGTAGAAAGTCGGCCTTGAAAAGGCTGCAGGAAGTGTGCTTTCTCCGCACTGCAAGGTCTCAGCCCTCACACAGGCAGTCCCTGTGTGTGTGTTATGTCATCACCGGTGGCATCAACACCCGTACATGCTGTCGCCGTGCCATGGTTTGCTTAGTCATGTCTCTGCTTCTCCCAGGCCTGCGCAGTGCATCCTTCTCTCCGTACTTACAACAAAGGAGAAAAGCGGACGTCTGTCCCCCAAGAGAACTAGTTGGTTTGTGTGATATCCAGGAATGGGTTTATCTCTGTAGAACTAAAAGCCATTTGGTAAGGATGTGTGTGTGTGTGTGTGTGTCTGTCTGTGTGTCAGTGTGTGTGTGTGTGTGTGCGTGCACAATATGGAGTCCTTCACATACCACTCTAGGAACCGTACACCTTGGTTTTTCAGATGAGATTCCTCTCTGGAACTGGAAGCTTGCTGATTAGGCAAGTCTGTTTGAACACTGAGCCCCAGGGGTGGTCCTGGGGTTTTTGGCTTGTTTGCTTGTTTGTTTGTCTGTCTGTTTTGCAGGCTCTGGGCATTGCAAGTGGATCCTCATGCTTGAAAGGCAAGCACTTTACTTACCTGAGCCATTTCCTTAGGCCAAAACTGCTTTCTTCTTAATAAGTAGGGAAATGGGATGGAAAATTGTTTATAAGAAGCATTTTATGTATCTAAAATAGTAGCAGTGGAAGTAGGTGACACTGCCCATGCATTGTGACAAGGGTCAGCACTGGCCATGCATTGTGACAAGAGTCAACACTGGCCATGCATTGTGACAAAGGTCAGCACTCCCCATGCATTGTGACAAGGGTCAGCACTGGCCATGCATTGTGGCAAGGGTCAGCACTGCCCATGCATTGTGGCAAGGGTCAGCACTGCCCATGCATTGTGACAAGGGTCAGCACTGGCCATGCATTGTGACAAGGGTCAGCACTGCCCATGCATTGTGGCAAGGGTCAGCACTGCTCATGCATTGTGGCAAGGGTCAGCACTGGCCATGCATTGTGGCAAGGGTCAGCACTGCCCACGCATTGTGGCAAGGGTCAGCATTGCCCATGCATTGTGACAAGGGTCAGCACTGACTATTCTTTGTGACAAGAGTCAACACTGGCCATGCATTGTGACAAGGGTGAGCACTGCCCATGCATTGTGGCAAGGGTCAGCATTGCCCATGCATTGTGGCAAGGGTCAGCACTGCCCATGCATTGTGACAAGGGTCAGCACTGACTATTCTTTGTGACAAGAGTCAGCACTGGCCATGCATTGTGACAAGGGTAACCACTGGCCATGCATTGTGACAAGGGTCAGCATTGTCCATGCATTGTGACAAGGGTCAGCACTGGCCATACATTCTGACAAGGGTCAGCACTGGCCATACATTCTGACAAGGGTCAGCACTGGCCATGCATTGTGACAGTGGTCAACATGTGTTAGTTCGTTTCCAGTCCCAGGTAGACATTATTGTTTTCCAGACTTAAAATAAGAGCCCACGAAGACCTTGGTAACGTGCTAAAGGTGAGACTGCGAGAAAATGCAAGAATAGGAATGTGAGGCAGCAGCTAACATCAAAATATAAATCATTACGTGAACACCATCACTCCACACAAATATTAAGCTGGAAAAGAGAAAGTTTTCAGTACCGAAGACTGGACTGGCTTTGTGTGGTCTGCAGGTGTGCTTCCTTCAAGGGGCTGGTTGTAGGTCTCCACCTTCCATTAGATTTAGTGTGTCCAGGGTCCGAAGGACCAAACCTTAACAACAGGGTGCTGTTTAAGTGTGCATTCTAGTCTGCATGGCAAAGTATTTTTGAACTCAGATTAGTGAACTCAGGATGCAATGAGGACCATTGTTTCCATCCCCCTAAAGGATGCAATGAGAAGTTAAATTATACTGTCTGATAAGAGCTGATGTAGACCAGTAGCTTTCCACCTGACTCAACGTTAGAATCACTGAAGAAGGTTTCAAAAATGAGAGATGTTTGGTCCAGCTGCATCGAAGTCTCCAAGGATGGGCTACTAGGCATCTTCCCAGATATTTTGGGTGCTGGTAAAGATTAAGAAGCACTGCTTTAGCGTCTTAGTGTATTTTCACAGTCGGTGGTAAAGGATAGCAGCTATCATATGAAGTCCCTGCATCCCTCCTTTGGAAAGCTCTACAAAGAGATGGGAAGGAGTTTCTCCCAGGTGTGTTTGTGCCAGCCTGCTCACAGGGTACGATATATTTTATCCAACAAGTTCCTCGCTGATTTAACTATTCTACTTCCCAGTATTATACATTCTATTTCTAAGATTTGTTTGATGGTTATTGTTATTTTGGTGTGGGAGGTAGGGTGGGGCATGTTCACATATGTCCTTAAGCTTCCAGTGGGTGGCCTGGGTCAGGCCAGGTATACTTGCTTCCCAGCAAGAACAGACAGACCTCAAGATCAAAGGTCCCATTTCCTCAGGAACAGCTAGAGCATTTAGGGTGAGGCCCATGAGCTGGGCCAGGGTGTAGCGTTATAGTTTAGCTCCTTAAAAATGAGACTGCTAGTATCAGACTGCAGTGGAGACAGTGCCACAAGCCAGTGATAATACCAAAAGTGTTACAGCTCTTCCATTCACCACCAAGCTAGTGGAAGCAGGCTTCAACTATTGCTAAGGCAGCTCCACCATTGCCGCCTGACCACCTAACTGTCAAGCCCCGGGTGGGGAAAGAATGTCTAGGTACTATTAAAGGTCATTTGCTAAAGGCTAGGATCTCCTTAGCATAGAGTGAGGTATTTTCAGGTGCTTAACAGGCTCTATAAGGAAAGGGTTGGGCCTGCAATCTTCCTGAGGGCTATGTGACACCCCATACAGAATATGGGGGTTCCCAGATCAGGGGAAGAGAGACCCCTCCTGAGAAAGGGAGTCCACTGTTATAGACCAGGCTCTGTGGCTGTCAGACTTTTTGACTTTAGCCAGCAGAGTACTTACATATGTATGGGCCATGCAAATTGTCTTCCTCCATCACTTGGCTTTATATACTGAGGCAGGGTTCTTCATGGAACCTGAAGTTCACTAATTTGACTAGTCTAGCTGGCCCTTGTTCCTGCCTCTTGATAAGATTAAAGGTAGGCTCTGGAGCCCACCAAGCTTTTATACATATGTTAGAAATCTAAACTCATCTATTGAGTCATTTCCCAGCTCTTCCTAATTTTTGTGTTAACTATACTAGCGTTGTACAGATGCCTGTCCAGGGTAAAGAGGGTCTGTTTAATTCTTAGTAATTAAATCTGGTTCTGTGACTCTTATTTGAGAATTTCATACGTGGTTTGAGCATATTCACTCCTCCTCCCAACTCTTCACAGATCTCACCTCCTCTCCTTACCCACCTAAGCAGCAGAGTGAAACAGATGCTCAGACTCACAGCCAGACATTGGGCAAAACGTAGAGACTCTTGTCTTTCTTAGGTTTAACCCATCAAGACCAGTTTGTACTGCTCAAATAATCTTCGGTGTATGATCTGCTAGAACATGGCCAGTTTATCAGGGTCTACAATCTTAGTCAGAAAATGTACTCCCTCTCCCAAAAGTTAACAGTTGCCCCTAGTTCCTCAGACTGATGTTAGACTCCATGCTACCTCCCATCTCCTTCCTGGGGTTTGGTCTGGCTTGGCCTTGCAGTGGCCTTGTGTTTGCAGTTTCAGCCACTGTGCCTGTGCATCGGCTCTACTGTGTCCTCCAGCTCTTAACCTTTCTGCTCCATCTTCGCAGTGATCCCCGAGCCTAGGGAAGAAAAGCCGCACTGTGTATGTTCCGTTCATGGCTTTAGCATTCTTCAGTCTCTTACTCTCTGCACCTTCTCCAGTTAAGCACCATCTACCACCAACAGAAGCTGCTCTAATGAAGGCTGAGTGAAGCGTTCATCTGTGCGTATAAACACAAGTCACTAGGAGTTGGTGTAATGCTGTGTCCGTTTAGCAGACTCATAATTACCTCTCAGTGACCAATTCGGAAAAGTAGGATTGCTGAGCCCAAAAGCCTGGACATTTTAAAGATTCCATTTCCTTCCCCAAATCTTCACTGAGAAACGCGTAGACTTTTAGTTTTTACTACTTTCCTTTGCCTGCTATTTCCTTTAGTGTTTATTAATTGTTATGGTTTTTATCATTTATCTTTGTGAGCTGTCTTTCTCTACTGAAGGATTTTCTTTTCTTCTTGGTTTCCTGGGGAATTCAGCTAAATAACCATGCTACATGGCCTTTACAGGTGATCTTCTTGACATGGATCAGAAGATTGTTTTCATCTCATGCATAGTTTTCAGGTTAATGCAATTAAATCTCCTTAGGGATTTCCCTTGGAATTTGTGTTCAGGAAAACCTTCCACCCTAAATAAGACCAGAAACATGCTTATATTTCCCTTAATTAAAGTTAATTAATTAATTTACTTATTCATTTTATATACTGGTCCTAGCCCCCTCCGCCTCTCCTCCTGGTTCCCTCTCCCCCTCCCCTGTTCCTCAAACAAGGGGAGCCCCCACCCCCTACTCCACCAACCCACCCCATCTCATCACGTCACATCAGGACTGTGTGTCCTCTTCCCCTATGGCCTAGTGAGGCAGCCCCTCCATGGAGAAGTGATCAAAAAGCATCCAAAAGAGTCCATGTCAGACACAGCCCCTGCTCTCCTTACTAGGGGACCCACATGAAGCCTAATCTGCCCATTGGCTTCATCTGTGTAGGGGGCCTAGGTCTAGTGCATGTATGGTCCTTGGTGCTTCAGCCACAGGCCCTTCTGGGCCCTGGTTAGTTGACTCTGTTGGTCTTCTTCTGGAGGCCCTGTCACCCCTAAGTCCTTCTACCCTTTCCCCTACTTTTCCACAAGACTCCCTACACTTTGCCCAGTGTTTGGCTGTGAGTCTCAGCATCTGTATTGTACAGCTGGGTGTAGCCTCTCAGAGGATATCTATGCTAGGCTCCTGTTTGTAAGCCAAACAGAATATCATTAACAGTGTCAGGGGTCGGCTCTCTCCCTTGGGGGTGGGCCTCAGGTTGGGCCAGGCATCTGTTGGACATTCCCTCAATCTCTGTTCCATCTTTATCCCTGCCTTGTAGGCAGAACAAATTTTAGGTTGAAGTTCTTGTTGGTGGATAGTGTTCCCTTCCCTCTACTAGGGGTCCTGTCTAGTTAGAGAGTGTCCTCTTCGGTCTCCATAACCCCTCCTACTAGGAGTCTCAGCTAGAGTCACCCCATATTCTCCCAGATACCTACCGTGTCCTATGTCTCCAGCTTGTCACAGAGATGCCTCTGCCCACGCATTTCTCTTCTCTCTGCAGGCCCTGTCTTCTCCCCTACTCTCCCCAGTCTGACCTCCTCCCTCATTTCTCTCTGTGCTCCCTCTCCTACCTTCTTCCCTCTCTTTAACCACTTCCGCGCTCTATTCTATTTCCCCTTTTGAGTGAGATTTAAGCATCCTCCCTTGGGTATTCTTTGTTACTTATCTTCTTTGGGTCTGTGAATTGTAGTATGTGTATCCTGTACCACACGCCTAAAATCCACTTATGAGTGAGTACACATCATGTGAGTCTTTCAGGGTCTTGATTACCTCTCTCAGGGTGATCTTTTCTAGTTCTATCCATGATATTTATTCAATTTTGCCTACTGAACTGTTTCCCTTTGAAGTTAATTTGAAATTTGAGAACTGGACCCACCCAACAGTCTAGACTTTCCACTCACATTCATCTTGGGGCACTTGGAGCACCTCTCTCAGGGGTGTAAGTATGAGCTGTAAGTCTGACCTGTGTGTACTCAACTAGGAGCCATAGGGAGTAGAGAACATGGGGCCTGACAAATGGTAAATACTCAAAAGGTGTGTGGGGGAGGGACAGTCACTTTGTCCCGTTCACAGTGACATTATCAGAGTAGCATTTCTGAGTCCACTTAGCTTTCGTCAATAAACTCCAGTAGCTTGATTGGTGCTCTTTTCCCTGATGGGGCCCACTCTGGCGTGTGTGGCTGCATTCTCACTGAGCAGCTAGAGGAGGCCACACACTTCAAATCCCCTATTTCCTTCCTGGGTCACTGCTTCCTCCTGCTTGGCCTCCAGACTCATCTCTCTTCTCTCTTTAGCCTTTGGCTGACATTTCTGTGAAGGATTTTGTGATGTGCATTTACAACACAGTGTAAAAATAAACTGAACTGTGTTATTTAAATATTTACAGGCTTTTGCGGCTCTAGGTGCTGTTTTTAAAGTGACCTTTAAACCATTTGCGGGAAGACAGCAGAACAGGGGAAAGCCTAGTCCTTTAAGGTCCATCTGTAGTACTCATAATGTGGCTGGCATCCAAGACCCAAACTCTGGAGAAGAGTGGAGAAACAGCCTCATGACGCTGATCTTCATGTTATTACTGCCACCGTTAGTTGTCACATGGGTGTCTTTCCGTTAGAGAAGCTAGACTCATGACTGGTGTCCTCAATACTGGAGGCCCCCACCATGTGCTGGTGTGTAGAGGCCCCCATCACGTGATGCTGTGTAGAGGCCCCACCATGTGCTGATGTGTAGAGGCCCCCATCACGTGCTGGTGTGTAGAGGCCCCCACCATGTGCTGGTGTGTAGAGGCCCCCATCACGTGCTGGTGTGTAGAGGCCCCACCATGTGCTGGTGTGTAGAGGCCCCCATCATGTGCTGATGTGTAGAGGCCCGCATCACGTGATGCTGTGTAGAGGCCCCACCATGTGCTGATGTGTAGAGGCCCCCACCATGTGCTGATGTGTAGAGGCCCCCATCACGTGCTGGTGTGTAGAGGCCCCACCATGTGCTGGTGTGTAGAGGCCCCCATCATGTACTGGTGTGTAGAGGCCCCACCATGTGCTGGTGTGTAGAGGCCCCCACCATGTGCTGGTGTGTAGAGGCCCCACCATGTGCTGGTGTGTAGAGGCCCCCATCATGTGCTGGTGTGTAGAGGCCCCCATCATGTGCTGGTGTGTTGAGGCCCCATCATGTGCTGGTGTGTAGAGGCCCCACCATGTGCTGGTGTGTAGAGGCCCCCACCATGTGCTGGTGTGTAGAGGCCCCACCATGTGCTGGTGTGTAGAGGCCCCACCATGTGCTGGTGTGTAGAGGCCCCTCATCATGTGCTGGAGTGTAGAGGCCCCCACCATATGCTGGTGTGTAGAGGCCCCACCATGTGCTGGTGTGTAGAGGCCCCCATCATGTGCTGGTGTGTAGAGGCCCCACCATGTGCTGGTGTGTAGAGTCCCCCATCACGTGCTGGTGTGTAGAGGCCCCACCATGTGCTGGTGTGTAGAGGCCCCACCATGTGCTGGTGTGTAGAGGCCCCATCATGTGCTGGTGTGTAGAGGCCCCCACCATGTGCTGGTGTGTAGAGGCCCCACCATGTGCTGGTGTGTAGAGGCCCCACCATGTGCTGGTGTGTAGAGGCCCCATCATGTGCTGGTGTGTAGAGGCCCCCACCATGTGCTGGTGTGTAGAGGCCCCACCATGTGCTGGTGTGTAGAGGCCCCACCATGTGCTGGTGTGTAGAGGCCCCCATCATGTGCTGGTGTGTTGAGGCCCCATCATGTGCTGGTGTGTAGAGGCCCCACCATGTGCTGGTGTGTAGAGGCCCCCACCATGTGCTGGTGTGTAGAGGCCCCCACCATGTGCTGGTGTGTAGAGGCCCCACCATGTGCTTGTGTGTAGAGGCCCCACCATGTGCTGGTGTGTAGAGGCCCCACCATGTGCTGGTGTGTAGAGGCCCCACCATGTGCTCATGTTTACTTCACTTACCTTGTTTTCCTGAATGCTGCTGTTGTGATATGGTTGTTTCTTTGTTTATGACAGCATTTGCTATGTTCCCTAACTCATGATTCTCCTGCCTCAGCCCTAAAGTGCTAGGATTACTAGTGTGCACTTGTGCCTAGCTATCAGTTGGAGAGATTTGAAGGGAAAGGGCCCTGAGAGCCAGACAAGGCAAGAAAACGGAACACACTAGCTAATTTTAACTTCATAGAATTCGGTACATGCATGTATATGAGTGAATTGCAGTGATAAATCTCAAGTTTGTGTTTCCCACTACATTAGGTGCTCTTCTGTCGTGAGCTAACACTGTGACCAAGGCAGCATATGGGAGAAAGACTTTATTTTGCCTTCCAGTAGCAGAGGCTGAGAGTCCTTAATGGCAAGAGCAGCATGGCAGTAGTTAGCAGGATGAGAGCTTGCATCCTTTGCTGACACTTCCTCCAACAAAGCCAAACCTCTATCGGCTGGGGACACGTGCTCAGACTTCTGAGTCTAGTGGGGACATTCTTGTTCACGCCTTGATACAGAGTTGAGACTTATTATTGCATGAGGTCTTTCCTCAGACAAAGGCCGACTCACCCAACTCACCACAACAGACAGAGGACAGTTCCACCCAAGTCCACCTTGAGTGAGCAGTGAGTCGATTGGGCTTCATTTCAGAGCATGAGTGGTCCCAAAGCAGCCTCACTGCCCAGAAGTCTCACCCAGCATGGCTATCACCACCACAGCTGCATAAGTAGAGTGGTCTCTTCACTCAACCCTCACCTCTGAATACTTTATAACCACCAAGACCATGAGGTCATGAACGATTAAGGCCGACTCAGGTGTGGCAGGAGGTACAGGATAGATGGTCAAGAGCCTCAGTCGAGGGTCCGTGGAACTTCCCACCTCCTCCTACTCAGAGTAAACACCAGCAGTGAACAGCTGTCTCTTACAAGTAATCACAGCAGCTCAGGAGATGTATGTGGCTGCTGTGGTCTGGGGATGGAACTACGCAGCACATGTCTGGCCTCCTGTGCAGTGTATAAAGCTGAGTGCTAATGGTCAGTGCCAGTTAACTCTTTTCTTACCATCATTAATGATAACACTTTGCAATTACTTTCTCAAATCAAAACCTTGGTGCCATCTTGAATTTCTCACACATGAACAAATAGAATCCCCATTGGAGAGTTATTCAGATTGGATGTTGGCAATTCACGGTTGATGTTGCCACCGTGATCTAGCTTGGGCTACTTTCCCAGCTTCCCTGTTGTTCTGTCTTCCTCTGTGAGTGCCTGGCAGTGCAGTCCTTTCTCCTCATTAGTAGCTAACATGCTGCTCTGAGGACATAGACCAGAGCACATGCTCTCTGATCTGAACTTTGCAGTGACTTCTTATTCGTTAGGATAAGGCATTTGTTGTCTGGCCACTTGTCCTTCTAGTCTTGATTTGTATCGCTTCCTTTATCTGCTTCCTGAAAATTCCTAGGAGGATTCCACCCAGGTTGCTGTTACTGTGTGAAAAGTTCTTTTCCTATGTGGCGTCCTCACATTGCACAGATGGGGCATCTTCAGCGAGGTCTTTGCCTGACCCTGTGCTTGTCACTCACTCTCTGACTTTATACTCTAGTCATTCATTCATTCACCCACTCACTCACTCACTCATTCATTCATTCCTATCTTTTCCACCAGAAAATAATGTCCACAAGAACAGATCTGTTTTGTTCTCTCATGTTTCCAGATCTTAAACTTGTTCCCTACAAAAGGGAAATGTCCCAAAAGTCCAATGAGTGAGTTTGTTTTTGCCAAGCTGTTAAAATTAATGTTTGCTGCAAATCATACTCTGGCTGTGGTTTTAAGCCACTTGGAGAACACAGATAGATACTATCACTTACGTTCTGCAAACTTAGAAATTAACAAAATGGAATCTTTTTTTTTTTTTGCCCTCAAGACAAACATAATCTAATAAAGTAGATTAAACTCAGTAAGCACGGGGCTGACATGTGCGATGCTAAGCAAACCTGGCTAGTGAGTCGTGTTGCGAGAGCGAGTCACACAAAAACTACTCATCTCCAGGGGCAAGGCTTGCGATGCCTTCAGTGGAGGAAGAGAGGAGGTGATGGTGAGCCCAGATTTGGGGCACTAAGTAGTGTTGAGGTTTCTGAACTTAAGGAAAAGGTGGAGGGAACCCGCTTAAGCAAAGACACAGAGACAGAATAGCTCAGATGCTTTCAGAATAAAATTCTGACCAAAGAGAAACCAGAGTCAGCAGTGCCTGATGACTAAAGACCAGTCAGCGAGTCTGTGTGAATATTCAGAAGGGCTGGGCCAACATTCTCACACAGATATAATTTGGTTTTTTTTTTTTTTTACTTCAATATCTATTTATATGTGGGAATGTTATGGTTATCAGGAGTATTTGCTATTTCTCTTGAATGCAGTCATTAGTTACTCTGTGTTTTAGCCAAGGAAGTGCGTCTGGCTTGTTTGTGTTCGTTGATTAACCACTGTAACCCTTGACACTTCAAGCCAATAAGCAAAAGAATTCACCTTTTACTACATGATAACACAAGCATTTGGTGTATCAAATGTAAGTAAGACAGGGGGCGTGTGCCATCCTGTGTCACTTAGCTGATGACAACGGTGCCTTTCTCTCTTGGTTAGCAATGACTTTCCTGAAGAATTTCGGAAAACCAAATGGACACATCTAAAATTGGGTTTCAGTTCTGAGAGAGCATGAATGATCACACCCACTGTCTCTTGGTGGCCTAGCACTGTTAAACCCTGGTAAAGGAGTTGCCTTTTCAAAACATCTTTTAAAATACATGGCTGTGGTTGGTCTGGAGCAGTTGTATCTGAATGCCTGGACAAAAGGCTATTCAGAGTAGGAAGAACTGGGGCTGGGGGATGGCTCAGTAGCTGAGGGAACTTGTTACTTTTGGGGGATTTTGAATTTGATTTTGTTTTGTCCTGTTCATTTGGTTGGTTGGTTGATTTTTCAAAACAGGGTTTCTCTGTGTAGCCTTGCCTGGCTTGGACTTGCTTTGTAGACCAGGCTGGCCTCACAGAGAGAGATCCGCCTGCCTCTGTCTCCTGGGTGCTGGGATTATAGTCATGCGCCACCACACCCTGCTGCTTGCTCCTTTTTAAAAAACGAACAGCAGAGTTGTGTTCCCAGCACTCATGGCAGGCCGCTCACACTCACCTGTAACTTCAGTCCCAGGGCGTCTGATGCTCTTTCTGGCCTTGTGCACGCTGTACACATGTAAACATACGCTCACATCCTCACAGACACAAATAAAAACAAAATAAACCTTTTAATGAAACAGTAGAAAGAACAGGAAGATGTGGGCATTAGCTCCTTGTAGCAGTTACACAAAATCAAAGACTTCCCTAAGGTATGCTTTTAAATGTGAGCATGCTAAGTCAGCATGAGCCTTAGAGTAGCAAGTGAAAATCAAATCACCGATTCTAGCATATTTCTTTCTTTCTTTTTTTTTCCTTGCGATTTTTTTTTAATAAAAAATAGGTTTGAGGGGTCAAACTCAGGACTTCATTTTGTTTTTTTATTTTAATTTCATTAATTTATTCAGATTACAACTCAATTGTTATCCCATCACGTGTATCCTCCCATTCCTCCCTCCCTCCCATTTTCACCCTATTCCCCTCCCCTAGGTCTATGACCGAGGGAGACCTCCTCCCCCACTATATGGTCATAGACTGTCAAGTCTCATCTTGGTAGCCTGCTTATTCTTTCTTTGAGTGCCACCAGACCTCCCCTCCAAAGGAGGTGGTCAAATATGGAGCACCAGAGTTCATGTCAGAGTCAGTCCCGGTTCTCCACATAACTGTGGAGAATGTCCTGTCCATTGGGTAGATCAGAGTAGAGGTTCAATGTTTACTATTGTATTGTCCTTGGTTAGTGGAATAGTTTGAGCAGACCCCCTTGGACCACAATCCACCTATCATGATGTTCTTCTTGTAGGTTTCTAGGACCCTCTGGGCCCTTCTATTTCCCCATCTATTATATTTCTCTTACCTAGAGTCTCAGTAGGATGTCCTCACATCTATCCCAATCTCCTGATAAGTGAAGGCTTTCGTGGGACATGCCTTTTGGGCTAGTACCCAATTATAAGTGAGTATATACCATGTGAGTCTTTCTGCTTCTGGGTTAACTCATTCATTATGATCATCTCTAGTCCCATCCATTTGTCCACAAATTTCGGGGTTTCCTTGTTTTTAATAGCTGAGTAGCAATCCATAGTGTAAATGTACCACAGTAGATTTATCCAGGTTCTGGCTGTTATGAATAAGGCTGCTATGAACATGGTTGAGCATATGTCCCTGTTGTGTGGTGGAGCATTTTCTGGGTATATTCCAAGGAGTGGAATAGCTGGTTCTTGAGGAAACCCTATTCCCAGTTTTCTGAGAAAGCACCATCCCTTGGTCATGGATCAGGAAATTAACATAGTAAAAATGGCCATCTTACCAAAAACAATTTACAGATTCAATGCAATCCCTATCAAAATACCTACACAATATTTTAAAGACATTGAAAGATCAATTCTCAACTTCATATGGAAATTTAAAAACCCAGAATAGCAAAAACAATCCTATACAATAAAAGATCCTCTGGAAGAATCTCCATACCCAATCTCAAGCTGTACTAGAGAGCAACAGTAATTAAAACAGCATGGTACTGGCACAGCAATAGGCTGGCAATCAAAGACCCAGAAATGAATCCACACACATATGGTCACTTGATTTTTGACAAAGAAGCCAAATCTATTCAATGGAAAAAAGAGCATCTTCAACAAATGGTGCTGGTCTAACTGGACGTCTACGTGCAGAAAAATGCAATTGGACCCATATTTGTCACCATGCACAAAACTCAAGTACAAATGGATTAAGGACCTTACCATAAAACCAGAGACATATATTCCCTTCTTAAGAGCGGGGCCAGTGCTTTTGTTACGCTTTGACTTGACCTTGCCGGCACCTGACGTACATTCCAGGAAGGAACTTCCCTTCTCCCATGTTTTGCTTAGGCAGGTCCACAACGGCAGAGTTCATACTGTGGACATTGCTTTAAAAAATGGCCAATTGATATGCAGAAGTTTGACAAACTTGAGCTAAGGTCACTTAGGGCCTAAACCATAAGAGCTTTAAAAAGTTAAGACAGAGGAAGACTAACCCAGACCTCCTCCAGGTCAATCCTTCATCCTGAACTGTTTCCCTAATGTTTCAAACCTTAAAATACTTTCAGTAAATCTAAAATGCCTCAGTAAACTCCATTTGTTTTAATATAGAAATATTGGCACTAATGGATTTCTAAGACATTCTAGTAGACTTACGGTTAGCATTTTTAGTGTCAGCCTTTACGAAGCAGCTACTAACATCTGTTTATAAGGGATGCATACACTGGGAGATTGTGGTCAAAATGTCAAACTGTAAACTGCAGAGTTCAAGCTAGTTCACATCAATATTTATGTTAATTTTGTAAACACTTTTTTGAATGATTTTTCGTGATAGCCTGAGCGTTAGAGAGAAACCTTTATGGAAACTTACTGAGGATCGATATTTTAAAAATCATTTGGTCACATAGAACTACCTGACAGTATTATCCAAACAGCCTCCTAAGGAAAGCTGCTAACCCTTTAAATACAGTTCATGATTAAAGCAGTACTAGTATTAGCGGCGTCATAATCTAAGGTCTAAAGTCTTTTGGTTAATAGATTTAAATAATTTTTTTAATCCAGTAAATAAATTGTGAAGGTCCATTGGCTACATTCTCTTTGGCCTCCTGCTAATTAATTCTGGCCTCTTTTACTCCAGTCCTATTGTCATGCTGGCTGTGTAACTTGGGGCGAAGACTCGCTCTAGTGGTGTGCACCTTGCCATGTTAAATTGAAAGCCAGTCAGGCTTGACTCTAATGTTTTGGACACTGGTTAAACAGGGACTTATGAACGGTGCACCAGTGTTCCCAGCCTGTTCCCCTAGTGTTGCAGCTCCAGAGAACACTTGTCCCACAAGACGCCTAGCAGTGTGGAGCTGCCCAAGAAGCCTGGCAGTGTGGAGCTGCCCAAGAAGCCTGGCAGTGTGGAGCTGCCCAAGAAGCCTGGCAATATGGAGCTGCCCAAGAAGCCTGGCAGTGTGGAGCTGCCCAAGGAGCCTGGCAGTGTGGAGCTGCCCAAGAAGCCTGGCAGTGTGGAGCTGCCCAAGACGCCTGGCAGTGTGGAGCTGCCCAAGAAGCCTGGCAGTGTGGAGCTGCCCAAGACGCCTAGCACTGTGGAGCTGCCCAAGAAGCCTGGCAGTGTGGAGCTGCCCAAGGAGCCTGGCAGTGTGGAGCTGCCCAAGAAGCCTGGCAGTGTGGAGCTGCCCAAGGAGCCTGGCAGTGTGGAGCTGCCCAAGGAGCCTGGCAGTGTGGAGCTACCCAAGAAGCCTGGCAGTGTGGAGCTGCCCAAGACGCCTGGCAGTGTGGAGCTGCCCAAGGAGCCTGGCAGTGTGGAGCTGCCCAAGGAGCCTGGCAGTGTGGAGCTGCCCAAGACGCCTGGCAGTGTGGAGCTGCTCTTGATCTCTGGGCAACAAAGATCGGGAAGAGTGTGTTTAATTTCACAATGGAAGCATGGCTTAATCTTTTTCTCAGCATAAGAAATCATTACTCAATTTCATTGCTTTTTGTTTGTCTTGGTTTTTTCACTATTTCATAGTCATAGCACTTTTGTCAGGAATTTTATCATTACATTTTTCTCTGCAGAAGCTAAGTATTATAGGACTTTGAGCTAGCTTCTCATTTTTGATCTCAAAATATACCCTAGGTGATTCTACCGTTTCTCCCCCCTTATAGGATATATACTCACAGAATTCTTGGGCAGTTGAAATGGGCTTTACATCTTTAGATCAGACCAGTAAATGGTAAGGCTAGTCTTTTATCAACCATCTCAGCAACCTCCTGCCTCCTTACTCAACCCTTATCCCCCACCCAGCTGGAACAGTGGCAGCCGTTAGCTAGTTACCTATAGGGCATAGGAGCTGCTCGTGTTGGCAAATTATAGTGCCTACTAAATAAAGGAGCTTTGAAGAGCTCCTCTCGGTTGGAGACTGCCAATGCCACATCTGCATGACTCAGTAATAAATTCATAGTGGGTTTTGTCTTGGCGTCAGCCAGTGGTTCAACAGTAAGGGAGCCATTGTCAAAAAGAGACAAATCCTGATCTGATTATTTATTTTATGTAATGAATGCTGTGGGGATGGACTGCCAGGGTTAGAGTCCCAGTATTACTTAAAACTATCTGGGTAACGGTGGGCAACTTACCAGCCTTTCTGTGCTTGACTCTTCCTCATTTATAATACGGACTTAACAAAATCACAGGTAATTAAGAAGACTCTGTGAAGGCTTTTACATGGATGGGTTAGAATAGTACCTAACACAATGTGAGGTTTCTGGGGTGTAGACTGGTCAGAGTGGTCTTTGTTTCTCTATCCCAGTCTTTTTCTTCCTCTGACTCAGTGTTTTTCTTCCATTTTTGCTTTCTTTTAGTTCTAGAAATAATTGGAGAGGGAGAAAGTAGGAACAGAAGAAAACCAAGTGACTATAGTAAAAAACAGTGTAGTCTCTAGGACCTTATTTGATAAATAGGAGTGGATTGGAAATTTACCTTTCAGCTTCTATTGGCTGGAGAGGAAAATATCATCAAGTTGTGAGCATCAAAGTGACAGACTGATGAACATGTCAGTTGGTTCTGAAAATAACCCCTTTCCCAAGCCCAGTTCTAAGTACCATTCCCCTCGCGGACCCTCACAGAAGAGCTGTCATGGGCGGTGTTAAACAATGGCTCTGATGTACTTACATTCTTCTCAAGGTCAAATAAACATGGCATTAGGGCAGTGCTCCTATACTTGATCCACAATTGCTTTCTCTGCAGAATATCTCACTGAACTGGCATCATGCTAAAAGCTGCACTTTGCAGTTTGGAATTGCCTCTGACTATCAACATGTTAATTTGGAAAGTCCAAGAAAAAAGAAAATAGGTCATTCTTTGTGTGTGTGTGTGTGTGTGAGAGACTAGTTTTTATGTGAGTACATACATGTGGAAGCTATAGGTTGATGTTGGATGTCTTCTTAAGTCATTTTACATCTTAGTCTTTGAGACAGAGTCTCTCACTAACCAGGGCTCACTGGTTAGTTAGACTGGCTGGCTAGCGTGCTCTGCCATCTGCCTACCTCTGCTTCCAGTTTGGATGTTATGGACGCATCTGCGGGCCTGGCTTCTGGGGATCTTCACGTCCTCATGCTTGCACAGGAAGTGTTTTACTGAAGGACCTAGCTCCCTAGCCCAGCATTTGAAATAAGTATGTTCCCTACTGTGTACATGTGTCCGTGCCCTCAGTCCGTGTACATGCCTTTCAGTGATAATCACGTGATTCAGATATTGCCAAGTGTTTCACTTCAAGGTTTGTGTCTGGGTCTACACGGGACCCTCTTTCTCAGGTAAGTCTTTGGGCAAATTCTTGAATGCCAGGCTGCTTTTAGACGTATTACTTCTGCAACTCTTCCCCCCCCCCCCCATTAGATAGACCAACCATTATTCAGGGTTGGAAGGGACTACCTCAGGGTAGATATACCAAGTAGATGCCTATCTTCCAAGGCTGTCTTACAGGCTGGTTACCACAGTACCATCCAGCAAGGCTTTGTGCAGTGTAGACGCTCACTCAAAGCAAGTGCAGTAGTGATGTCTGCAGTCCAGCTACACAGGAGGAGAAGGCGGTCAATCATGAGCCCAGAGCTACTCATATAACTAGTGTGCACACACGCACACGTGTGTGTCTCATGTAACTTGTGTGCACACGCATCTGTATGTGTGGGTCTCCTCTCGGGCTGTGCTGCAGCTCATACCAAGAGCTTTGTGCTTGCCAGGCAAACAGTAATATATTTAAAACATTTCTTCATTCTTATATCATTGTCTTAGATTGAGTTATTTTTAATAAATTTTCTTTCAGAGAGAAAGAATACATTTAAGTACTTAGCCCATGCCAGGAAGAGCTACAGAGATGACTCAGTGCTTCCAGAGGACACGTGTTCAATTCCCAGCACACACATGGTAGTTCACATCCATCTGGAACTCTGTTTCCAAAGGTCTGAAGCCCTCTTCTGGCATCCGTGGACATTGCACACATGTAGTGCACAGATGTACATGAAGGCAGTGTGTGTGTGTGTGTGTGTGTGTGTGTGTGTGTGTGTGTGTGTGTGTGTGTGTAAAGCAACTATATGTATGTATATAACCACTTTAATTTTTAAGCAGTACACTGAGTCCTCTAGATGCAATAAGGAAAGCGCCATATGTGTGAGTAGAATACTTTTAGGACTCTACAAGAGGCTGAATAAATGATTTGCTAAGAAAAAAAAAAAAAAAAAACCGATATGTGGGCTATAGGCCACTTGGATCCTGAACTTCAAGTTTGTAGTTATTAGTTCTATTTTATATTTAAGCCATGAAGTAACCACTCAAGCCACGTGCACACATGCATCATTGCACAATTATTTATTTTATGAGGGGAAATAGGCCTTTTATATAATGGCCCTACAGTAAGTGTCATTTTTATATGTGAAAAAATAAGCACCTGCCATTTTCTTGTTATTCTGGGGTCAGAGCCTACCACAGAGATTTTAATATTTGAAAACTCTTCTATTCAGTGGAATCTCAGCATTTAAAATAATGGCTTTCTTAAGAGGTAGCATTCTGCCCCACTGTATCTGACCTTTCGTGGTCAGCCCTCTTGTTTCTTTTCTTACTTGTTTTTTCCCACAGCTCATTGTTGGGTGGTCAGGATAGATCCTTGCTCCTTAGTCTCTTCAGTTAGCATTTACCTGTGGAACAGCTGTCAGGAGCCGAGCTGCTTTTGCTGTCCTGGTGTTTGCCTCTATGCATGCGTATGCACCATATGCATACCTGGTGCCCTTGGAGCTCTAAAGAAGGCAGCGGATACCCTGGAAAGGGAATTACAGATGGTTGTGAGCCACCATCTAGATGCTGGGAACCCAGCTGAGGTCTTCTACAAACCACTGCTCTTCACTGCCGAGCCATCGTCCAGCCGTGCATACCTTATTAACTTTTAAAGACTTTTTGAATCAAATACTTGGGTATAGTGAAACAGCAATAATACATGTTTCATAGACCAAAGCATAATATGGTGGCTTTAGCAATTACGCTTTTTAGTTCTGCACACACACACATCATGTTGCTTGTTTGAACAGACTCCCTGAGGTGAATCTTATCTGTGATTCCAACATTCATGAGGTTATAGCAGGAAGATCACTAGTTTAAGGCCAGCCTGGGATAAGATAGATAGATAGATAGATAGATAGATAGATAGATAGATAGATAGATAGAGGCAGGCAGGCAGGCTGGCTGGCTGAGAGTCTTTTTTCCTTTTCTTTTTTTCTTTCTTTCTTTTTTCTTTTTTTGGGGTACTATCATAACACCATTTAGGTGTTTACCTGCACATCTCCCCTCCTACATTGTCTCTCCTCAGTTGGAGAGAACTGAAGTGACACTGGTGCATTAACTGTGTCAGATTTCACTTGAAGGCTCCGTGGTCCCTGGCAAATCCCCCCACCTCTGGAATCTCACTTGTGAAAGGACAGCGAAGTTTAGCCTTTATTATCACAAACTAGTGCCAGTTTATTTGTGACATTTTTAGAGGACTGAGCCCTGGCATTTAAGTGAGATATTTTCAGGATGAAAAATAAGGTAAGCACAGGAAGACAAAGGTAAAAGCTAATGCTTCACATAGACACAGAATTCAAGGACGCATAAGTTTGGACATTGCTAGACTGAGTGCTTACATGTACGGACCATGTCAGGTTAACTCGAGGGGCATTTAATTGGTCTCATGCCTGTTAGACTCCACAGTAGCGCAGCGTGGGAAATCATGGAGAGTACACTTTTCTAGGCACCCCCAATATTGCCAATTCAGTGTGTCCTGGCCAGATCTGCGGAGGACATGGGCAGCCCTGGTAACATCTGGACAATGTGCTAAAGGGCCTGGGATCAACTTCTCTTGCTTTGGCCAGAGGCCTTCACCTCATGACCCTCCTGAGGAGCATTTCCCCACCTCAAACCAGCAGAACACGGTGCAGCTCCGACCCTCACCCCGAACCAGCAGAACATGGCTCACCTCCAACCCCCACCCCAAACCAGCAGAACACAGTGCAGCTCCCACCCCGATCCCAAACCAGCAGAACACGGTGCAGCTCCAACCCCCACCCCAAACCAGCAGAACATGGTGCAGCTCCAACCCCCACGCCGAACCAGCAGAACATGGCTCACCTCCAACCCCCACCCCAAACCAGCAGAACACGGTGCAGCTCCAACCCCCACCCCGAACCAGCAGAACACGGTGCAGCTCCCATCCCAACTCGGAACCAGCAGAACACGGTGCAGCTCCGACCCTCACCCCGAACCAGCAGAACATGGCTCACCTCCAACCCCCACCCCAAACCAGCAGAACACAGTGCAGCTCCCACCCCGATCCCAAACCAGCAGAACACGATGCAGCTCCGACCTCGACCGCGAACCAGCGGAACACGGTGCAGCTCCGACCCCCACCCCGAACCAGCGGAACACAGTTCAGCTCCCACCCCCACCACAAACCAGCGGAACACGGTGCAGCTCCCACCCCCACCACGAACCAGTGGAACACGGTGCAGCTCCCACCCCCACCACGAACCAGTGGAACACGGTGCAGCTCCCACCCCTTTGGAAACACTCGTTGACACCATCCAATCTGATTTCTGCCTCCTACCTACATTTTTAAAGATGATTGATTTCAATTTCATAGCACAAAAAATCAAGTAATTTTAACCAAAAGGAAAAATGAATGTGTCCCTTTTTGTTGCATTTGCCAGCTCATCAATGAGCACTTGTGAAAAATGCCTAGTTGAGGGTTTCTCTTCCTCCAGGATTTAAGATGGATCTAGACTACGGGACCGTTTAGTATGAAGTGAAAGTGTCAGTTGTCAGACTGATTTTCCGTATTTTCCTAATGGGCCTTATTCCACCCTTCTCCCACATTTCTTTAGACTGCCTGTCAGGGAGCTTTTGGGGACCCCGGGAGTTTGTAACGGGAGCTGTTTGAGCACGGTGCTGCTAACCTTTGGCTTCAGCATGTCGTCAGAGTGGTATTGCTGCCTTTGAGGCCAGAGGGGAGGGACAGCGACCCACGAAGAAGCCACACCTAGGTGGAGCATCAGCTTTTGTCTCCCTTTGACTGTTTTCCTCTGTCGTGTCCAGGTTTATGCTGTTAGAGGCAAGCTGAGGGCGGTTACACGTGCTCGTGGACTGCTCCTGTGTCCAACATGTAAATTTCCAGAAAAAGCCCTGGAAATTTAAACAACCTGTCTGGTCATTTGTGTGAAATCTATTTGTGTATGATCTCTTCTAGTGCATGCTGTAAAAGTGAGTGAGATTCAGGGGAATGGTTTCCAAGTCATTAAGAAGCAGTCAGAATTATTTCATTAGGAAAAACCCAAATGGGCTGGAGAGCTGCCTTATGAGCACAAGCACGGTGACCCATGTTCAGATCTCTGCACCCATGAAGGAAGCTGCACATGCCTGGTACCTGCCTGTAAGCCCAGCACTGTATGGCCTGCCCTATGAACAGCCCTCATGGCTATCAGATGATTCTAAAAAAGCAAACAAGCAAACAAAGAAAAGCCTGCCTTTTCCACAAGTACAAGAATAGAGGCATTGCAAACTTGGTGTGATTAAGACTGATTAAGATTGCTTGTGGCTGCTTTCCCACTCTAATGTCAGGTACCTGAAGATGTCCTTGGAGCAGTCTAGGGAGTTATTATGGTATGGTTGGGCTGGGTAGAAGCTGGGGCAGCAGAGTGGTTCTACCTCAGACTGCCCTTTGCACAATATCAAGTTGGTCTTTTCTACATTTATCCTGGGTGATTTCTTCCTCCACTCCACGGGTTTCTCTAAAATCATGTTTCTCTGAAATGAACCTCTATTGCTTAAAAGTCTAAATTTGTAGATCTCACAACTGTGATTTTCCATAAATGTAAGCAAAATTTGCAGTAAAGCCTTTTCCTGTGTCAACAACAGGAAGAAATGCAAGTTCATGCATTCTTGTGTTTATATTTGGTTCCTTAGCCAATGCTCAGTTTTGCTGTTTATTTCATAAATATGGCCACGAGGTGGAAACAGGCTGTTCTCTCCCTTGTATTTCGTGTGTAAGGCATGGTTCCTGAAATGGTGGTCTTTTTCTTTATTATTAATGCTATTTAACAGAGCAAGCATTGTGTCTTGCCTGTTAAAGTATGACAGTCCATATATTCCATCATTTTGAAAGACTGCACATATTGGCGGAATACGTGTTCTACAGTGGGGCATAGACAGCCTTGTAGCTGTGAGAAAGCTAATTCATCTTTTCAGATACAGACATGTTAACAGGATCCTATAGTAGAACATACAGAAACCCACATTCTGTCACCTCTACCTTCTCATGCTGCCATGCTTGTTCCTGAAATTATTTCTCCAAGATACCTAGAGCTCAGTGTTTCTTCCATCTTCTGGCTCCAGTCCCTCCCAACTTTACTTTTCTTCTTCTGCCCTTTTCTCTTTTTCTTTCCTCTTTTGCAGGCTCTGGGCTTTCTAACTTTAAATTGATTAGAATGCATTAATTTTTAAACAAGTGTCACAAATCCTTAACTGAGGACTAAAAGGTTGAGAAGGCTTCATGGTGTAAAGTCTGATCCAAAACTAAGTGAGAAGAATTTTAAAAAACAAGGGCTGCCCTTCATTAGCCCTCGTGCTAGCTCCTGACAGGCTCCATGCTCCTGCGTGGCCATGCCAGGCCAGGGCGAGCCCTGCTGCCTTGCACCATTTACCCTCTGTCAGCAGCTTCAGTCAGAGCCCCGCGATACTGCACATGTGAGTCTGTCATGCGTCAGCCTCAATTAAGCTCATATCGCCGTGCTTGGGAAATTGAACAGCTTCCTGTTAACCAGTTTTGGGGTGGTTGTTTCTTTTTTATTTTCCTCTTCCATTTTTTTTTTCCATTCAGCTCTTCCTGACCCTCACTTCATTGGTAATTGTGTGTTCATGGTGTTTCAGGGCATTACAAAGAGAAGTGGGTTTCACAGGAAACAGCTTGTGTAGGTTCCAAGATTCTGACTTTACTCTAGAAACAATACAAATGTGCTATTTAAAGGAGGCAGTGCTGGGCAGCACAGGCTGACAGTTTGTACCTCTCACAAACTTGGTTTTGAGTCCCATGCAGCAGCTCCCTGTTGGCCTTTCAGGAGTGCAGAGCCACAGGCATCCACCTCTGTCAGCTGCTCAAATGCCTGCCTGCCTGCCTAGCCTGAACTCATACCTGCCATTGGGAGGGAAGATGGCTTTGCTGTTTTCAGAGGAAAATGCAATCTTACCGCGTTTGAGGAAGGGAAAAGTGTAGACAGCACCGGTGTGTACTTGGTTGGCTATTTTGTGGTTTACTATAAGTTTAAGGGGGAAAACAAAAAGACGCCCGGACACACACACACACACACACACACACACACACACACACACACACACACACACACACACACACACGGCCTCTTCACTGGGGTGGGGTGGGGTTGAATAATGGCCGGGCAGCCAAGTTAGTCTCTTTAGAAGAAATCTTTTAAAAGGAATTTTCAAAAAGTTAAAGAGCTTTTGAGAGAATTTTCTTTTCTCTCTCTTGATACCTATCAAACACTGAAAGGACCCCTGTGCACTTTAATGGACATGGAGCCATCCAGACAGTTGGGCCTTTTGAAGGGTTTATGGAGATTTTATGGTCCTGGTCATTTTGTAAAGTCTGGCTAACTCACAAGGCTATTGTCTGCTGTTGGTGACAAGTCACAGCTTGAAATAAATCACAACACTTTAAATCCTGTGAGGTCTGTGGCAGCAGACAAGGTCCTCAGCAGAGAGCAAGGTCAGTTCACAGAGGAGAGGGGGGAAACGTATGCTGTGGTCCTGTTTTTCACAAGCTGCCACCACTGTAGGTAAGCAGCTTTCAAATAGAACCACATCGACAGATCAGGCCAAGGAAACAAATGGAGTATATAGATAATGGAATTCAGGGTTCCAAAATATGGGGAAATTGGATCATGGTTGAAATTATTAACTGCAAAACTTAAAAATCCATTATTTCCCCAAATTCGTATTGGTAATAGGTTAAGGATTTCTGATAAGGTGCTGTGGCATCCATGATATCCGCTTTATGGGAGATATATTTAGCATCAAATGCGCACTTATTGAATGTCTTAAATGAAAAAGCTGTTTGCAAGAACCAAGTGGCACAGTAGCTTGGCAAGGGCAGGTTTGTCCAAGGTACTTCAGGTTGAGAGGTTGCACTGGGAATGCAAATGGCAGCAGAGAGGCTGTGTGAGTTAATACTTACCACTCTTTCCTTTTGCTTTGTAATTGCATAAACTTTATTAGTCTTTTAAAAACTTGCTAATAAATGAAGACACACACATCAGCATGCACCCGACCCGAAGTCTGTACAACTCATTGAGCCTGTACACAGGTAGAACAGGTTAGAACAGGCATTCAGGACGGAGGCTGGAAAACTGCACACATGTTCACCAGCACCACCACCACCAGCAGCAGCAAAATCCATGACAAAATTAGACCTATAAAAACAATTGTCTGGCTGTCCTCCTCTGTCTCCTGTGTCCATCTCCTGCACTCGGCCCTTCCTCGCCCCTACACTTACCCTTTCTTGTCTTTTCCTCATATACACACACTATTATCTTGTTTTTATGTGTGTGTATGTGTGTGTACATATGTGTATTTATGTGTGTGTATGTGTGTGTACATATGTGTATTTATGTGTGTATGTGTGTGTACATATGTGTATTTATGTGTGTATGTGTGTGTACATATGTGTATTTATGTGTGTGTATACATATGTGTATTTATGTGTGTGTACATATGTGTATTTATGTGTGTATGTGTGTGTACATATGTGTATTTATGTGTGTATGTGTGTGTACATATGTGTATTTATGTGTGTGTATGTGTGTGTACATATGTGTATTTATGTGTGTATGTGTGTACATATGTGTATGCATGTGTGTGTACATATGTGTATGCATGTGTGTGTACATATGTGTATTTATGTGTGTGTACATATGTGTATTTATGTGTGTGTGTACATATGTGTATTTATGTGTGTATGTGTGTGTACATATGTGTATTTATGTGTGTATGTGTGTGTACATATGTGTATTTATGTGTGTGTATGTGTGTGTACATATGTGTATTTATGTGTGTATGTGTGTACATATGTGTATGCATGTGTGTGTACATATGTGTATGTATGTGTGTGTACATATGTGTATTTATGTGTGTACATATGTGTATTTATGTGTGTATGTGTGTGTACATATGTGTATTTATGTGTGTGTGTACATATGTGTATTTATGTGTGTATGTGTGTGTACATATGTGTATTTATGTGTGTGTACATATGTATATTTATGGGTGTGTACATATGTGTGTACATATGTGTATTTATGTGTGTGTATGTATGTGTACATATGTGTATTTCAGGGCAGCCTCAAATGTCAGTCCTGGTGCCTTTCCCACTTTTTGTTTGAGTCATGTTAGCTTAATGTTCGTATGTGCACAGTTCACCCTGGTTCATTCAAATGCTGGTGTCTCTACCTCACTAGCTGGTTTCAATCCAGACTTTGCATTGTGATGTTTATTCTAAGTGTCTCCTGTCTCAAGTTTGTTTGAACATGTCACTATTTGTTCTCTGCATTGCCAATAAAAGCCAACTAGCCAATGCTGAGCAAGACAGAGAATAGGGTGGAATATCCTGGGCCAGTGCGGGGAAGAGAAAGAGAAAAAAGGACAGGAGGGACACAGATGGAAAGGACCAGGAAACACCAGGAGGAATGAGCCAGACATTGGATATGAGTAAAAAGGAAGTTTGATGTGGGAAATCGGACTAGGAGGAAAATGAACTGGTGTGGAGGATGGAGTAATGATTGCATGACATTGTGCGCTAAGGTAATTAGCAGATCCTAGTCTCTCTGTGGGATTATGTGGGTATGAAGCTGGTTAATATTAAATATTAACAATCATTCGACAGAGTCACATTCTGTCATGGGCTTGGAGCTTCACCTATAGGCCAGGCTAGCTGGTGTGCAGACTTCCAGGGACCACCTGCGTCCGCATCCACCTTAACACTGTGGGGTCACAGGCATACCCACCATACCTAGTCAGGTTCTGGAAATCCCAGCTCAGGTCCTAACAGTTGTAAAGCAAACACTTTACCAACTAAGGCTCCCTGCCCCATGAACTTGTATTGTTTTACACCTCTGATCCTGATGACTTCTTTAAGGCCTTCAATGTGTCTTTTTCTAGAGAACACGTCTCTTATTTGGATGAGTCCCACATCAATGCTTAGGTCCTTAGTTTACTAAATATTTGTGAGCCCTTATGTGGCAGGTGCTTGTTAGCTGTGTGTTGGCAGTGAGCAGAACAGGCATCCCTAACCTCAGTGGCCTTTATAGCCTAGTGGTGCAAGTAGTCATTAAAATACAAAAAGTTTAACTTATAATAAGTAGATCCCAGAGGGATCATTGCTAAAATCTAAATCAGGGATCTTATTTCTAGGTTGACAGCTGGGAGAACATCTCTGTATATGTTGGCTAGCTACTTGAGCCGCAGCAAGAGAGCTGGGTAGGCATAGGAAGCGAGGCAGGGAGGGGAGAGGGTAGTTCAGTGAGCAGAAAGAGCCAAGGTCAAAGGGCACTGGGGTTGGAAGGATCATGACACACCAAGGACTCATGGGCCATGTGCTAGGATGTGGTAGAATGTTCTGGTGTACATTAAGGAGCAGAGATGAGAGCTAGATCGTATTTAGATTTTGTGGGCCTTGTCTGGGTTTTGCTATTAATTTTAATTTCCATCAGGTGGTGATTGGCAACGAGAGGCCTTTTTATCCTCTCACTTACTGACTTGAGCAGGTAGAGGCCAGGGATGGTAGAGCTTACAGTATTTAGGAAAGCCCTATGGGACAAGGAAGTGTTTTGCCTAAATATTAATAACGCCTATAGTGTAAAACACTGAAGTAAAAAATTATGGGGCGCCTTCTAGTCAAGCCAACTGTTCTCTACAGGAAAGGAAGACACAAGTCTCCAGAAATGGGAAAATGGCTGACGTGCTTACTATAGCATCCTAAGAGCTTCGCTTCTGATAGCATAACCTAAGGTCTGTTAATTAGGAAGAGGCAGCGTCTACCTCTAACATAACTAGACACTGGGTAGATGAAACGGTGGCACATGGGAGGCTTCTTAAGGACAAGAAGGAAACAAGAAACAGTGAGTGGGAACCATAGGCGAGAGCAGTGAGCTGAAAGTCAGTGAGAAAATCTAAGATGTTTAAGGGACAAACAGACTATGGGAAGCTATGGAATGCATTCACTGTCACACCTGTACCCATGTGCGTATCTGTATGTCACATGTGCACCCATGTGTGTATCTGTGCACACACATTGGATAGCCAAGTGGTGAGCTTCCACTTCGAAGTGCTGCTCACACACCCAGAGGATAAAAGTAATCCCAAGCATGTCCTATCTGCCAAAATGCACCCACAGTGAACACCTTTATCCAGAAAACATAAACGAGCATCAGTCAAACAACAGACAGCGCATTCTCAGACTTGGAAGTTGAAGGGCTATTTGAAAACATTAGTAGGTGAGAATTTTTCAAATTTGGAAAAAGATAAAAATTAATAGATACTAAAAAAAAAAAAGACAAGCAAGATAGAGAATTTCACTTCTAGATACCTTGTCTCAAAACTGTATACCGCCAAAGCCAAGGAGAGATAAAAACAGAGTGACAAGACATAGTGCCTAGAAACAATGAAGTAGATGGAACAGGAAATCTCTCCAAGACTTGAAAACAAAAGAGAACAAAATATTTTCTCCCAGGAGAAAGAAAATGTTTCCCAGCCTAGGCTTGTCCTGTTGTGGTTGTGGTTCTTGTTGTTTGAGACAGGGTCTGTCTGTGTCGCCTTGGCTGTCCTGGACTCACTTTGTAGATGAGACTGGCCTGGAACTCACAGCAATCTTCCTGCCTCTGACTCCCAGGTTCTGGGATTAAAGGTGTGCGCCACCACACCCGGTTAGGCTTGTCTTCCCAGCAAATGAACTTTCAACAGCTAAGCAACAGGCAGGTCCAGATGCGCAGAGGTGGCACCAAGCACTTCTGATAAGTTCTCAGAAAGCACATGATGGCCAAGCCCAGTGACTCACAACTGTATGACCAGCACCACTCAGGAGGCATTGTCATGAGCTTGAAGCCAGCCAGGTGTAGATGGTTGAGTTCCAGGCCACTCTGGACATGAGCATAACCCACCCCACCCCACCCCACCCCCCAAAGAAAACCACAGAAGACTGAAGATGATGAAAGATGATCTAAGAATGAAAAGCAAGCAAGGAATTGCTGACTCTCAAGTGAAATTTAACAAACACTGGAAGGTTTACATTGGTAATTTGGGTTCACCACACAGTGATATAGTGCTTGTCTGGCATGTACAGGGCCCTGAACCCCAGCACTAGCACCTCACAGTAAATAAATTAATAATAATGCTTCACTTGGGGGACAGGGTTTTTGCAATGAAAAGGGATCCCCAGCAGTACACTTGCCTACCATGTGTGAGTCAGTGGGCTAAAGCCAAGACGGAACAGGAGGGCAGGAGCTCTTCAGGACAGTCACTAACGGGATAAAAGGTACATTGTCAGATTTTAAGTTATTTGTTAAAAAAAAAAAAACACTTGTTGCAGTTCTGTATAACAGTCAAAAACTAATAAATGTAAAAGTCACGGCTACCATTCATGACCGTGGGAGAGACATGGGTGGAGACGAACCTGTAAGAATTGATCCTTCAAGAGAGCTGCGATCACAGGCAAGCAAAGTCTCTGAACTTTGACCTTTAATTCTTTTTCTCCTCCTCTTCCTCCTTTTTTGGTTTCTCTGTGTAGCCCTGTCTGTCCCGGACTCACTTTGTATATCAGGCTGGGCTCAAACTCAGAGATCCACCTGCCTCTGCCTCCTGAATGCTGGGATTAAAGGCGTGCACCACCGTGCTGGCCTGGAACCTCAATTCCTTATCTGCAATACATCAGTCACAGTAGTAGTTATAGTGTAGTATGCGGCAGGGAAGACCGTGCCCCATTGTCACCATCATGATTAGGCCCTGCGGAAGCTGTGGGGGTGATGAGCCAGCAGCCCAGGGTGTCAGGACCCAACAGTGAGAACATGACAGGCAGATAATGATTGTAAAGTTCGTAAATGTCAAAGGCAGGAAAAATAAAGTCAGATGGGGACACATGTGTGCCCTCTGAATTGGGGGACACATGTGCCCTCGGAATGAACTTTAAGAGACAGATGACCTTCATGGTCTACGGGTAGACCAAGATGGCTCCCGTGAGGTCATCGGGCTGCAGACGAGCTCCCGATACCTTCTTGAGTCCATATCGCACGGCATCTCAGGACACTCAAAGTGAAAGCCGTGTGTGTGTGACGAGGCACCGTGCCTAAGTGGGGACACTTCACTTGATTGGCTGAGAGAGAGTGAGATTCTAGGTCGTGTCAGGAAACACTACACAAGTAAGCCTTGTGTGCACAACACATCACCACCCGGGACTATAGTCCAAACAACAAGGAAAAACACACAGAAGAATCCAGCCAACAGCTGATGTTCCCTCTAGAACAGTCACACTGTCCTCTTTTGTAACAGACATAGTAAGTATGCAGACTGACGGACTTAACAAGTTGTCATCTTGGTGGTGCGAGGCCAGGTGTGAGGGATTTTACAGCCGTCTCCTGTGGTTGAATGATAAGCATATGTGTAGTCTGAGCCAATGCGTTGCATCTGCAGTGAAATGGTTCTTTGGAAAGAAGTAGAAAGAGGGTTTACTGGGAAGAGTATGGAGCTGGGAGAGATGCAGTGATGATGGCGGCCTTCTAACCCAAGCGCCTGTGTGTCCAAGACATGAGGCTGAGCGTGGAAGAAAGCCTCAGTCACCGTCCCGGAAGGTCTTACCGTCACACTTGGTGAGCTGTGTGACTGCTCTGAAGCCCTCACTGCCCTCATGTTGGAGGCCTGAGCTCCTGCCTCACCCGGGCCTTCTCAGTGCTGTTCCTGCAGCACGCACAGTCTGCTTCTCATTCAAAGGCATGCCGAATTTTCACAGAGGGTCTCTCTTTAATGCTTGCCCAGATGTGCACAATCATTGTTTTGCTCCTGACTAGACACAGCTGGGGGAAGAATGCCTGCAACACTAATTAGGTTCCCCCTGCGAGTCAGGTTGGGAGGAAGTGTGCAGGACCTTTGTTCCTGCCAATGGAAGGGATTTGCAAGCTAGTAAGTGGTGGGATGGTGGGACAGTGGGGTGGGTTGGACGGGTGAAAGGTAGAGGCAACTCCATCCACTTGAGGACCTGACCGGCTGCCTCTGGGGACCGAGTATCCAGCTGTCCAGGTAGTTGGGGAAGGCCTCAACCCACTGGGTTTGATTTTTACTTTTGAAACTATTCAGCAACAATCTGGAAGTGTTCCCAGGACTTTTTAAAGGCTGTTCTAAAGTCATTCTGGCAACAATGTGGGGATCTTTGTGATGGGTAAAAGCACACACTGTTTTTAGGTCTCATGACTCCATGTAATGTAAGCCGTGCATGTGTTCATTGCACTTAAGTGTCACTGCACTGTACGGAATTTGCATTTTGTTATTGGACCGTTAACTCACTGTTCCTGATTGCTGGGAAGTTTGATCCAACGAGCAATACAAGGCATGGTGGGGATATAAAAAGAAGAACACAATCCCTGTTCTGAGGGGTGTAAGGTCTAGTGGAGACTTTAATAAAAGAGTACTCTGCTAAGGCTTGCCTGGTGGGCCAAGAGCTGCAACACAAGTACCGAGTGTTTCCTTGCCAACAGGAAAGAAAGAAGTGGAGTTGACTGGGAGAAGGGTGAAGGAGACTCTGATTGGGGGTCACTCCTGAACTGTTTTAAGCCGTGGCTAACAGGAGAGCTCGGTGCTCCTTAGAAATACGGGGTGGGAGTGTGACACACCTCCAGGTAGGATTAGGCTCCATCTCCAGGGGCGCAGTGTGGGGTGCACAGCGGTAGGCCTGCCCTGAATTCCCTGTTGGGTCCCTGGGTCATGAATAGAAGCATCAGAGACCCTGGTGGTTCCTGTTTGTTAGTCAAAGATGAAATCTGTTGGAAAAGGGCTTTGTCTCCCATTCTGTGGTAAGTTTGAACAGGTGGCATCTGCCCCTGTGCTCACAGATGAAGAGATGTGAAGAGAAGGCACTTCCTTAAGAGGGACACAGGCCACCCAAGGGAGGGCTTCACAATCAAGTTCCCATGTGCCTGGCTGCATGGTGCTCCCCTCTCTGCTTGAGGACGTCCAGTTAGACACTGGAGTAGGAATGACTTGGAGAAGTAAAGTCCTTCTTAAGAGGTGATAGTGAGCCAGGTGCCGTGGCGCACGCCTTTAATCCCAGCACTCAGGAGGCCAGAGGCAGGTGGCTCGCTGTGAGTTCGAGGCCAGCCTGGTCTACAAAGTGAGTTCAGGACAGCCAAGGCTACACAGAGAAACCCTGTCTTGAAAAACCAAAAATAAAAAAAAAAAAAAGAGAGAGTCGATAGTGAAGACTTGGCTAAATATATTTGGTTATGTATTCTGCCCATCTTGTTAATATCTCCAAAACATCATGAAGGAAATATTGGATCAGGGTACATGTCACACACAGTGTTTGTCAGGAGAGAAATCGTGTACTGCTTCTCACCTGGCTCTTAGCCTTGCCTCTAGGAAATATTACATCTGTCTGACTATTGCAGACTTCATGACTGCCATGCTAAAGTTTCTTTCACACGACACTGACCACTCCTGTGTCCTTGGTAGCTTTCTTTATTTGTCTCCAGTTTCTGGCTTCTGTGATCCTTAAATGCTATGTGCATTTAGTAGCTGTAACAGCCAGTGCAGTTCTTGGCCCGTTGGTGCTGGCTGGTCTGCAGAGGGAATGTGTAACCAAGTGTATCCTGTAGCACTGAGAACTGAGAAAGAGGCGGGGCTCTTCTTGCTCTGCCTTAACCGTGCCACTTGGTAGGGAACACAAGGTGGTGTTTTCTTGGTAAAGCTGACGTAAGTTGACAGTCCCCATGGAAGAGTACTACCCAAATAGAGGCCCAGAACTGTCCCCCAAGAGGTAGCGAGCCAGTCAATATATTCAGAACCCGAACTGGAGTGCCTGGGCTGCTTCTGCAAGAGGCCACTCCTGGCTTGGCTTCCTCTGCCTGTCTACACTTTTTAGCTTCGGCTTTCCTCATTATTAAAGCAAACCAAGAACACTATTTTTGTGTATGAAATTTCATATTTATAAGAACAAATAGTCCCTATGAATAAATAGGTGTAGTGAAGTCAGACTTTAATGGCCAAGGAAATATGTCTTTATAATAGACAAGGGAAAAATCAGGAAGTAAGTGCAGACTAGGCGGGTTCTTGGGGGAAAAAAAATCGAATTTGAATGAAAAAAAATGACTTACAATTAGATCTTTTTTACCCAAAGTCAATTTGTTCTTATATTTTTTCTTTGTTCATTTTAAGTTTTTGGGCATAGCAAACCTGTTTCAAACACCTCAAAACTTTGAGAAAAGAGCAGGAGCTTCTCATGCTGGTTTTAAAATGTGAATTTCAAACCATCTAAGTGAAAATGAGAAGGTAGATTAGTAGAAAGTTTAAGCTGTGTAAATAAAAATAGGTTCTAACTTGGGTTTTCAAAATTCCAATTATGGGCGTTCAAGTGCATTTAGACAAGCTGGGTTTGTTATTTCTGGAGTTAATAAGCAATTTCACAATGTACCATGCATCACTTTTAAAGACATGATAAATTGTCCCTAATGGTATTGTGTGTATAAACCGCAGCTCTTTCAGCATGTGCGTGCTTCTCAGGGTTGGGTGGCACACCTGAAAAGGCTCGGATTTTAATGGGGCTTTTTTAGCACTTTTACACCTCGTATGTTCGGGATTATGCATGATTGATGACTTTAAATGTGCTGGCACGAGAGATATGTAGATGTTAATGCCCTTAAACCATTTGTTTTCCAGTCTTGGTAAAAGGCTCCTCTGTTTGGGGTAACACTTTATCCTTCTTAAGTAAACAGAAATAGGTTTCTGGGATTTGGCTTTTTAGCATTGTAAATCCAGCAGGAAAAAGACAAGCTAGAGGCTTTTAAGAGAAAAACTAAAAACACCATGTTCCCATTTTATTAGAGCAGCCCAGAGACAGTGGGGTGAGGGGTGGGGGGTGAGGGGTGAAGGGTGGGGGGCAGGAAATGAATCTGTGAGTGTGAGCCTATGTATGAGTGTGTATGTGTGTGTGTGCATATGTGTATATGTTTGTGCACGGGTGCACATGTTTCTTTCTAAATAGCTTTGAAATTACTTTTTTTCCCCCCCAAGAACAGTCCAAATCCTGTTTCCTCTGGCTGCCTTGTGTCCAACTGTTACCCACAGCCTAGGCTAGGAACTCGCTTTGGGGCTGCTCTCCTCTTAAGCAGATGCAGAGCTAGCTCCAAGGTGGCCAGGGCCTGCTCGCCCCAACTGTCTTAGAACAAGTGATTGGGGCTATAAATTGAATTTACGCTTCAAGCCTGGAGGTGTTTTATAATCCATTCCTATAGGACTCCTCTGCCTCAGACAAAACCTTCAGTGCTTGCAGGGGTAGGGGGCGTGCGCTGGAAACACCACTGGAGAGACGCAGCAGGCGAGAGTGGGGGCGGGGGTGGGGGGTGAGTGGAAAAACCATGGGAGAGAGCTCCCTGCTTGTAACTCACAATCTAGGCACTGTGCTTGGCCAAGAAGGGTGAGAGGAATGGCTTCTGATTAAAGAAGAGATTGTTTTAAGATTTTGAGATTTAGTGCTACTGAGTTACTGCGCGGAGGGAGCTGCACTGGTCTGCAGTAGTCTTTGCTGCGAAGGCCCGAAGCCCAGCCAGCCACAGATGCATCCGCTCAGGCCTTCAGCTTCACTCCCAACTGCCCATCGTCTTCTGAGAAGGGACACCAGCATGATTGTGACACATGGGTTTTCACTTCTGCCTCAAGCGTTGCAGGATGAGGCCTTTATCCACAGTTAATATCTGCTGCTAATGACAGTAGCCGTCCTTGCTGGCTCCCTGCATCGCCTCCTGAAGCAGGCCAGTTCATCTCCTTCACCAGCCTTGGCCACTCTTAATAGGGCATGGGCTTTTCTGCAGCAGGACCATTCATTCTATCATAGAGTGAAACACGAAGGGGGAAGTGTTTGGGACAAGCCCTGTGCCTCCTGGCTCTCTGGAGAGCACGATGAAATCCCAGGGTGGTGTATTCATTGGTTTTTCATTTGACTAGAGATTTGTAAGATTCCTGAAAAGCTTTTCTTTGTATTGATATCCCTGCCCCCCCCTTTTTTAATCCCTTAAAACGTTGTTCTGGGGGGGGGGGTAATACAAATACAAAGTACATTAGCAAAACATCCTAGGTACACTGAAACAGCTCAGGTCTGAGCCTTTTAACACTAGATACTGTTGTTTAACCCTGACCAGCAGTTCCTGATACTTTTCTACCTGATAAGTCCCAGTTATTTTTCATGTAAACCTTTGTACTATTTAGCAGAATGACTATTTTATAACAACGGCTGAATATGTTTGACTTAGAAGTGAATATAGTTGGTGTGTGTGTGCGTGCATGCGTGTGTGTGTGGTGTGTGTGTGTGTGTGTGTGTGCACGCGCGTGTGTGTTAGAGACTAAAAGCACACGAGCCACTACCACACATGGAAACAGCATATCACAAGTATCATGGTAAGTAGGGAGGGAACATTTCCATAGTTTATATAGATAGTCCCACAGAGCCAGGAGAGCCTAAACCAGCCCTCATTACGTACAGAAGAGAACCCTAAGGCCTAGCCAAGCGACAGATGGATGACGGCAGAATGAAACTAGCCTTGAGTCCCCAGCAGGTCCTTATGTACATGGAAAATATATGTGCTGGCGGCCTACCTGTCCAATGGACACCGAGAGTGTACACTGGCCTTTGTTTTCAGATGCTCTTGCCATCTCTGTCCAAATGTGGAGGAGTGGTGCAAGAATTTTACCTAATATAAATGTTTTAAAATTCATACAAATGGGACCACAAACGCCTTTATCATAAAATTTCACTTCCAAATATTTTTGTCCAGACTCTTATGCTATGTAACCACTTACAACTCAATTGTAATACAGCCAACTGAAATATTCATCTGCTAATAGCTAATTAGTTAAGCTTATCTAATGTTTATTACCCACATTTGCCTCCAGGACAATCGGACCTCATTAAATATCTGTTGATACAATCTTCTATCTTGAGCAAGTTTTTGAAGTGGTGGCTTTGACTCTCCTGGGTGATTTTTTTTTTTTTTTCAAGTGCAAATTCCTGTTTTCCAATCCTAGTCAGAGCCCCTGGGACAGACCTTGGAATTCTGTACTCTAACCACCTGGACAGGTGTTTTATTCACACCAGTTGAGAACTATTACCTAAATTAATAGCTAGAAATAATAATTTATTATTAATAGAATGTCTTTAGTTGATCAACGTAGTTAAAAAACTGAAAATCCCAGCTGAGCATGCTAATAAGACCTGTGATCCCAGCCTGTGGAAGCTGAGACAGAGGGAGTGTGAGTTCAGGAGCAGCTTGCGTATACAGAGAGACCCTGGGAAAAAGGAAGGAATGAAGGAAGTTATATAGATGTTTTCCCCAAATATTTTTAAATTACTAAGGTAAATTCAACAAACCTTGCTCCTTACCTAACAATTGGCTTTGGTTTTAATCATTTTTAATTCTGTATAAATTATTTGGGTCTGGAAAAATGGCTCAGCAATGACAGAGGCCCTGGGCTCGTTCCCAGTGGCCAGGTGGCAGCTCACAACCAGCTTGTGACTAGAGTTCGAGGTTCTGTAGTGCCCTCTACGTCCTCTGTGAGCACACACATGTGATGCACATATACACATGCAAACCAACAGCCATACACACAAAAATGAAGGTTAGAAATCCCTAAAGTACAGTGGAAATATACGAAATAGAAGAAGATACATGCCTTTTCTTTTCCTCTTGACCAAATTCTCTCAGCACTTGATTCAGCCTCCATGTATAGGTGCTGTTTGTACTTGATGTTTTTACCCTATACTTGTATATTTTAACCATCTGGTTAATGGCTGCGTTCACACTGATTGAGAACTATTACTTAAGTGATGAGCTTGAAGTCATATTTGATTATTAATAGAACGTCTTCAGTGGATCTGTCTTGTTAAGAAACTGGAAACAACAGCTGGGTGTGCTGACATAGACCTGTGATCCCAGACTGGGGAAGCCCAAGTGGAAGAGTGTGAGTTACTTATATGTATGTATTTTTATGTGAATAAACTATATATACAGTATATCTATATGTACACATACATGTTTACTGCATATTTATATTGATTTATTCTACAAGTATTTAAGTATCTGCAATATGTAATAGTCGAATGAAGTCCCGACATGGGATCTAGATGCAGAAAAATCAGTAAGATGTAATATAAAATGTGCTCCTGACATGCACTGTAAAGAAAAGTAAGGTAGGAACAAGGAGAGAGAACTCGAGTGTTTTATCTTAAACACAGTGACCAGGATCAAACTAAGATGAGGCAAAATACTGGAATAATACAAGGAAGTGTGTCCTGGATATTTCTCTAAGAAGGGGAAACTGAGGTCTTCTTAGAATGTGTGTATAAACCCACATTGTCTTAAAAGAGCAAGATTCCCACACTTTGCTCATTGTGTCCATCTGTGATCCATGTACAAGTTTCCAGTGTCTGTACATGTTGCCCCAAATCATCCTTGTTTAGTGTCCCCTTAGTATGTCACGGCATCTCTATGTCATGACATAGCTATTTACACATTGTTAGGCATTTTCTTTATTTTTGATACTCAGACATACTAGAGTAAAATTCTATGGATTATAATAATTACCTGGGTATTAGAGGATTCATATTATAGTTTTGTTCAATGTTTGGTTAAGTCTTTAGCTCCTCTCAATAAGATACAGAGTCACCAGTCAAAAATGCAAGAGCCAGCCAGGTGTGATGGCTCATACCTGTGACCCTGGCACTTAGGTGACTGGGACAGGAGAGTTGCTGTGAATTCAAAGCCAATCTGTGCTGCATAATAAGAGAGTTCCTCAAAAATGAAACAAAACAAATTAAAAGGCTGATTTTAGCATATAGTATTCACTTTATATATAGATAGACTAAGATTTTCTTAGTCATTTTTTCATTTTAAATTGGGCCTTTGAAGAATGCTAAGTCATTAAAACCACATTATTGGCCAGGTGGTGATGGCAGCCACCTTTAATCCCAGCACTGAGAGGTAAGCGCTGGTGGATCTCTGTGAATTCGAAGCCAGCCTAGAACTACAGAATGCGTTCTAGGACAAACAGATACACAGTTTCCCCTGTGTTGGGAAAACAAAACAAAATAAAAATAACCCAACTGTCTTCTAAATGTAGTTAAGCAGCTTCTTACAGTGGCCACTTGAGGTTCTGGGTCATACTTTCTATAATAGGCCGCCAACCTGGCCTCAGCAAACAGCTGCTGAGCCGGACCTTCCACTGAGCTTTAGTGTGGCGCCTTTATGTTACTGTCGGAAATATTTGGCCCAACTTTTCTTTTAAACATAGTATTTTCTTGTTAAACTCTTCAATACTTGTGAGATGCATGCAAATCTGTATCACATAGGGTTAGCCACTGTTGACCTTTTAGAAGAATGTCTTTCTAGGTGATTCTTTTTAGTGCATAGTGAGGTTACCCTTAGAGTCAAGCATTCTTTGGAATTATACCCAGTTCCACTAGTCTTCACTGGTAAGAGTAAACCCACTGGCTCTTTCACTTAACCTTTCAGTTTCCAGTTCCTCACTTTATGCTGAACAACACAGTAGACTCGCTGCGTTTGCTGACCTAGCAGACATTCACTTTATAGCCTCTTGCCAAGCCAATGGCTTCTGAGGTAAAAGGTGATATCTTCACGAGCCTCAGATCCTGTGGGTACTTGCCTGCTGGCTCTCATCCTGGCTGCAGACCCGGCCTGCTCAGCAGAGCCCTCAGCCCCATGTGGGGATGATTGAAAGCATTCATGGCTCTCCCTGGGGAACAGGTGCAGTAAGTTCTCTAGAGGACAGGAGAGGACATCTTCAGACTTCACAGGAAGACTTGTCTCCTCTCCCATCCCCTTTATCCTTCTCACGCCTGGAAGGGGAGCTGGCTTTTAACTGGAGGCCTACCTCTATTTCCAGTCTTAAATAAAAGGAGCCTTTAAAAAGAAGGACCTCTGCCCTTGGGGACCCTTGAAAACACTCTGATTTGGGGAATAAATGCTAATGCGATATCAGAAACTGTTACTCAAAAGTGGGGATGGACAACAGCCAGTTAGGATGAAATCTGTTTGGCTTGTACTCAGTTTTTAGGGATGGCTTCAACATAGCTGTGCTAAGCTTACTAGGTTCCAGGGCGCTGCAGTGAGTTTACACACTGCCTTTACTTAGAAAATGCCCTGGCTGGCAGGTTGACATGTAGCTGCTCCCCATGTGATACCATGCGTGTGAACTGAAGGCCTTCCGTGTCACACCATACACAAGTGTATGACTCCTGGATACTGTTATGCGAAGACAATTTCACATTTTCCCCAAAATACGGTTTCATACTATTAGAACTGGGACTAGAGGTAAGAGGGACCAGAGTGCATTTGGAAACACATTAACTGTGCCTAAACATATTTTCTTTTTCTTGAAATTCCCACTTCCTTCCAAGTTGATCAAAGGATGAAGGTTCCAGAGTGCCTTTCTTCTGACAGACTTGATTATGTACAAATTCGCTTCTAGAGAACTTGTTATTTTATAAACATATGCATATGCATAATATATTCTGCCCAACCCTTCCATTTTCTAATCTGCACAGTACAGCAGAGCGTCCCACAGAGTCACAGAACAAAGAAAAACGTTCTCTGACATCCTTTCCATGAGCCAAATGTGTCTCTGGTTTCAGAAAGAAGGCCTTTAGCCTGGACTGGGCCACCTGGTCAGCCCTCTGGAGGGAAGGGCAGGGGACAGTGGTGTGCTCTCTGGGGAAATACCACATTTGGAGGTACTGGAGCTTGGGATAAATTTTCTGTTCCAGGATCAGGTTTCCTTCTAGACATGTTACCCGCCCCGTTGCATTAGTCCCCTGGGTGACCCAGTGTGGAGATAGCACCGCTCCATATTTTACACAAGAGATGCGAAGCTCAGAGCATGCTAGTGACTTGCTATAACTGTACAGCTATGAAGTGGTTGGTTCAAGATTTGAACCCCTGTTCATCTGAACCCTGTGCCCTGGCACTTCTGCCTAGCAGCATAGACTCAAAGTTTTAGCAGTGTGCAGGTGGGAATGAGCCACTTTCCCCGCCCTAGGGCCTCAGTCCTCCTTTCAGTCAGCAGTCATCTCCTCAAAATGAAACGCTATGACCATTACTCAGTAAGAATCTTTTTTTCCTTGTGGCCACAAACCCCTGGCGAGGGAACCGTCAGTTCTCCCTCTCCCTGTCCCTGCCTCCCTTGCTCTCTGGCTTTATCTATTCTGGATGCTCCCTGCACGTGGGCACATTCAAAGCCCTCCACATCTAGCCCATCCATTAGCAGAATGCCTTCAAGATGAGTCCTTGCTGCAACACGTATCCGCTTTTTATTATTTGTGGCTGAGTAGAAGGCTCTGAGGCTGCTCTGCCACTGAAGTGGGGCAGGGGACACCAGACTCTTACCCGCTTTGAAACTGTGATGACCAAGTCACCATGGAAAGGAAATTCTGCGGTAAGCTCTGAAATAAAAGGCGCTGGAGCTTAACTCAGTGGCAGGACACCCTGTCCCTTTGCAGAGACTCCTGCTCCACAAACCAGAGCCTCACTCTTTAGCCACTTTTCCCAGTCTGTGACCAGAGAACCCTTTGTTTTCAGTCTTTTACATCTTGTGAGACATAGACTCACAGTGAAACACTGTGACTTCATGGTTTTGTTGATGCAGTGCGGGTACTACTGTAGTTTGGTGAACCATGCCCATGCTAATCCCTTCTCTAGCCTAGGAGAACTTGATTGGGTAATGGTCTGTGGACCTGAATTAAACATTTGATTGTCCTGATGAAAAGCCCCAGACATGCTGCAGTTTGTAAGACCACCCTTTCCCTACACAGACACTTTCTGGTCCTACATAAACTCTCAGATGCCCTGCAGTACTTGTGTAGGTAAAGATATGTAGGAATTATGTAGATAAACACCCTGTTTATACCTAAACATAGTTTTCCTCATGAACATGTAATACTTTCTATAGTTTTAAAATATACTGATTTTTCCAGTCACAAAATCACTGTGTGGTGAAAGAGTGGTTACCTTTTGGAAGATAGGTGAACTGTAACTGCAGACTCTTCCCTCCTTTCTCGTGTGTGTGTGTGTGTGTGTGTGTGTGTGTGTGTGTGTGTGTGTGTGTGTGTGTGTAAGAGAAGAAAAACATCTAGCAAAAACTGTTATCCACCCAACAGGCCTTTGCTGTTATTCCTGAGGGACCCAGACTTACAGGCCTCCCCATAGGAGCTGCTGCCAGCACTTGAGGCAGCGATGATGGGTTTGCGCATCATGTTTCCAGTGTTTCCTCTCAAGAACCAAGAAACATCACCTCCAAGGGTAGAACAGTGGCCGGGATGTGTTGCATCATCCCACACGTTACCATTGGCGGCCTACGGAGGAGGAGCAGGTAGAGCATTGGCAGATACAGTGCCAGGGTGATGCTGTGGTGTTTGCATGTCCGTGCTCAAGCGTTGAGCTTCATGTCACTGTTATTTTTATATAACTGTGTTTGTTTCTCTTAGTTTCTTTCTTAGCCCAGCTGTCACACAAATAATTGAGACTTTTGTTTTTGTTTATAAAGCTTTACAACACAATTTTGGGCAGTTTAAATCTGTTTTTAACCCTCTATGTTATCTTGACTCCATCTTTGCCAAAACCCTCAAGTTACTTGCGTAACTGCTTCCTTTGCGCCAGATGACCCTTTTTCATCTTCCCGCAGCTCTGCCTGTGTCTGAGTCCCCTCTGTCCTCTTCTAACTCCTCCTCCCCTGGCTAGCAGCAAGTTCAGCAAATGGCTGTAAGCTGCTTTATGGGCATACAAGGAGACAGTTGCGGATCAGTGTTTACACAGCATTAAGACAGGAGATTCTTAGAATAAAGATTACAACCAAATATGGGGGGCACAGAAATCAGCATTTGAATTCCACAGTAACCTTATGCCTACATCTCACTGTGCACTGATCTCACAGTATGGCTAAGGGTATTTATTAGTGTCGTCCTCCCCATGCACTTACACATGGAAGCACATTTTGGTTTTTTAATGTTACTTTCTATGTTTTTTATTTATATTGAAATCAGGATATTATGTGAACTTTTTAAGCCATTGGTGTCTATAGATTATATTGGCTTGAATATCATTTTATATGGTCATAAAACATTGAAAAATACTTGTTCTTGAAATGGGTCCAGGCAGATGAGAGCTAATGTGTAACTGTGAAGCATCACCCAAACGGATGAGGGGTCCTAGAGAGGCATAGAACTTACGTTGTAGAAAGATGGGCTTGCCTTTATTTGATCTTCCCTATGTACTAGAGACTGTGCCCAATCCTAGACATTAGCCTTGCTGTAAACTGCATCAGAAGCTGCTGAGGAAATCTTGGAATACCCATTTGTCACCTGAAAGCCACCCTCTTTGTTAAAGCATGTTGGTGACCCTTGATCACATTTCAGCCAGCATGTCACTATGAGATGGGACCCCACACCACTTATGGCAATAGGATACTATGAACAGAAGAAAATGCAAGGGTGTGTGGCACAACAGCACAGGCTCCCAGGGAGGCGCAGAGGAAGCCACAGGCTTGGAAGAGGCAGTGTAGAAGAAAAGACCAAGTCAGAACAGAGGTCCCAACCAGAGACGCCTCAGGTTGTCACGTAGCTGTGCTCTAAGCACTGGCCACTCTAAGCCCTTCTCGTTTTATATCTGCTCCAGAGTCTCTCAACTCTTCTCTCATTGGTGGGTGCAAGAACTCTCTATCACACTGACACAAAGCTAGAAATTCAAAAGGAAAAAAAAAAAAAAAACTCAGACTCACACTAGATTATAACATCAATTAGAAAAAAAAAATCAGAGTTAACTCAGAAATGGAAGATGTGGTTCTCCCACGCAGGCTTTCTGCTTTTAGACCAATGGGGCTTTCTTCCTTGTCTGTTGGAGGTAATTAATGCAAGATTGTCCACTTAAGCACTTGTGCAGGGTCTTTGCTCTCCCCGCTCAGCCTTCATCTCTCCTCCACCTCTACTGTGTGAGAGGAGGCTTCTGTGCCTTGTGGACTCCAATCGACCCGACCCGTGGGACAGCAACAGTTTCCTTGCCTCTGGCAAGACCATTTTGGTTCAAGGCCAAGAAACTAGACTAGTCCTACAGAGACCCTCTGGGTGACTCCTGTCTTTGGAGTCCACTTTTTGGTCAGTGTTCTAGCAGCAGTGCATGTAGCCCTGAAGGTACCCTCATACGGGGCTGGGTACAGTGTGCTGTGCTGTCCAGTTCTTGCCTTGCATTGTGCCTGGAGTCTCAAGCCATTTGATATCACAGATGGTTGTTTTCTCCCAAGGTTATCATCATTTAGTGTTCCCTGCCTGCTGACTCTCCTCTCCTTCCCCCAACCCCCTGTGCACGCTCTTGCTTGCGCATGCACAAACACACACACACACATACACACACATATACACACATACACACACATACACACATATACACACATACACACACATACACACACATATACACACATACACACACATACACACATATACACATACACACACATATACACATACACACATACACACATATACACACATACACACACATATACAAATACACACATACATACACATATACACACATACACACATATACACAAATACACACACATACACATATACACACACACACCGTTGTTTTCTTTCTTTCTTTCTTTCTTTCTTTCTTTCTTTCTTTCTTTCTTTCTTTTTCAATGTGAGTGGAGCATCTGCCACTTTTTTCAGCTTTCTGTCCCTGTGACCAGGTAGTTTGGCAAGACTTTGTCTTGTCACCCAACATCTCCATTAGGCTAGCTGTTTAAAAGCCTTCTGTGTAATTATCTGTTTTGACTCTCACTCTTCCACATTCTTTTTCTTTATTATAAACTCTTGGGACTTTTTTATATTCCCATCATGTTCCTAAAGGCATCTCAGCCTCCAGCACTGTTTTGTCTGCTTTTTGTTCCGTTGCCGTCAACTCGATCCCTGTCCACTGTCTCCTCCCCAGTCTAGCTGCTTTTTTATGGGAGGAACCATAGCTTGCTCAGTCACAACTTGTTCTGGCCACCCTTCTCCTTTCAGATAGGCAAGCAAAGAAGCCTCCGCATGGGAGAAGCTAAGTCTAGGCCTCTCTTTGGACACCTGCTAGCTTCAGGCTTCTTGTCATCAGTAACTACGCAGATTGGACATATGGGGCTGGAGGTATCTGCTCTTAGTACATGACCCGGCTAGCCACATGGTTAAAGAATGCTGTTTCTGAAGAGATGACTCAGCAATTGAAGAGTGCTTGCTGCTCTTGCAGAGAGCCTGGCTTCAGTTCTCAGCACTCTCATCCAGTGGCTGGAAGAGTTCATTACTCCAGCTCCAGGGGTCTGCTGCCCTCTTCTGAGCTCTGAAGGTATCTACACATAGGTGGCTGACACTCAAATGAATACATACGCACAGTGTGTGTGTGTGTGTGTGTGTGTGTGTGTGTGTGTGTGTGTGTACACACACACACACACACACACTTTCTTAGAGGTAAAGAAAGACACAGATCCTACTTTCAAGCAGCTCACATTTTGGTGCACATGATCTTATTAAACAAGGCAAAGTGCCTAGAAGATTTCGGGAAAGGTTTCTGGGGGTAAGGATGACGTTTATTGGTAGAGCTTTTCTGACATACATGAGGCCCCGGTTCAGTCTTCAGGAGAGGGAGGATAGGCAGGAAGGGGACAGAGTCAAGAGAAGTCATGTGTGAGGGACACACTTGGAAAAATCCATGACAGACATGACTCCCTGAACCATGGACAGTGAGGAGGCACATGGAGGGCTGGACTGTTAGTGCAATTGCAGAATATCACACCGGCAGAGAGAGGATCAGAGCTAGCTAAGCCTAATATGGCCAGAGGACTCTGATTCAGCGCTGACCCTGTTCCCTGGAGATGGGTGGTCATATCTGGATACTTTGGGGTTATCATAGCTAGTGGAGAAGAGCTGCTACTGGCATCTGCTTAGGATCCAGGAAAGGGCAAACTGTCCCTCTGTGCACAAAACAGAGCCTTCTGTTTCCCCTTCCCAGGAAGATCCTTGCAACCCTCTCCCTCTCCACACCCCCCCCCCCCAAAGCCTTCTTTGTTACTTAGCCTCTCTGGGTCTGTGGATTGTGGCATGGTTGGTTATCCTTTATTTTACAGCTAATATCCACTTAAAAGTGAGTACATACCATGCATGCCTTTCTGGGTCTCGGTTACCTCACTCAAGATGATTTTTTTCTAGTTCCATTCATTTGCCAGCAAATTTCATGATGTCATCAAAACAAAACAAAACAAAAACAGCTGAGTTATACTCCATTGTATGAATGTACCACATGGTTTTAATCCATTCTTTGGTTGAGGGACATCTAGGTTGTTTCCAGTGTTTGGATATTATAAATAAAGCTGAACATAGTTGAGCAGATGTCCTTGTGGTAGGATGGGGCATCCTCCGGGTGGACCAGGGCAGGTGGGCCCTAACAGGAGGGATTGGGAATGATGGAGGGAGAGGACACTGGGAGAGATGGCTGGAATTGGGGGCATTTCGAGAGTGAGGTAGAAACCTAGTGCAATGGAAACTCCATGGAATCTATGAGTAACCCCAGCAAAGACTTCTTGTAATGGGGGACACCGAGGCTGAACTGGCCATCCTTGTAAGCAGGCAAGGCCTCAAGTGGAGATGCTGGGACCAGAGCAAAGTTGTTATCACAGAGTTTCTTCAGCACCTCATGGGAGCAAGTGCAGAATCTGACAGCCAAGCATTAGGTAGAGCTCAGGGAGTCCTGTGGAGGATGGGGAGGATGGGGAGTCATGGGGAGGATGGGGAGGATGGGGAGGCAGGAGTGGAGGAGCAAGAAGGAAAAGGGCACCACAAGAGCATCACCCATAGAGTCAACTGACCGTGACTCAAGTGGCCTCACAGAGGTCAGGGAGCCTGTATGGGTCAACCTAAGTCCTCTGCTAACATGTTACAGTTGTGTAACTCGGTGTTCTTGTAGGACTCCGAACAGTGGGGACAGGGGCTGCTTCTGACTCCTTTGTCTGCCTTTGGAACCCTTTTCCTTCCACTGGGTTGCCTCCTCCAGCCTTGATGTGAAACATGTGCCTTGTGTTACTTCGCTTGTGACGTTGTAATCTTTGATGTCTCTGGAAAACTTGCTCTTTTCTGAGAGAAGCAGGGTGGAGGGTCTGGAGGGGTAGGGGAAGGGTGAGGGGGGAACTACAGTTGGGGTATAATATATGAGAGAAGAATAAATAAAAAGGAAAAAAAAAAAATATATATATATATATATATATATATATATATATATATATATATATATATATATATATATATATATATATATAAAACCAGAGCCTTCTACCTGAACTGAACAAAATGTATCAAGCCCAGAACATCTATAGACAAAAGAAGTTGAGAAATCTTGGATTAGAATCTAAAGTAGAGGCCAAGGAAAATTAGGAAAAGGGTCCGTGATACTATGTAAAAACAAATTCTGAATTCTAAATGCTAGTTTATGGGTAAATCTTCCTTGGTAGGAGTGATCAGGGCACTGTTCTAAGACGGTTATGTGATAGAGAAGTGTCCATAGTTGTAAGGGTGGCAAAGACCAGTTAGGAGACATTTCTATTGGTCTCTACATCTGTGCTTATGTCAAAGGCATGTTTGAAAACACTGGATGACTGGTCCAAAATAAAAAACAGAATAAACGAAGACTCAAAACAAATTTCTCTAAGTCCATCCCATGGCATCCCTTAATTTGCCTACTCTCTGCTGATAGGAAGCGGTACACGACCGGAAGCCATGGTTGGCATTTGGTATTTGTTGCCCGCTGAGACGCGCCACCTGAGGCACACAGTGTATAAAAGGGAACAACGCCTGGCCGAGGCTAGGAGACTGAGTGTAGAAACATGAGGACGTGAAAAGTGAAGGAGTGACGGAGGCGCTCACAGGAGACCTGGAAAGTGAAGGGAAGAAACGCGCAGTAAGAGTGTAGGCGGCCAGTGATGCTGAGACATCTTATCAGGCTGAGGTGTGGGGCTGGCACCCTCAGTGAAGAAAGATTTGCAAGGCAGAGGCTGCTTTTCTCATAGCAGCCATGCTGCACAGATTCCTTTACAGAGAGACAGGTGTCAAAGTCAAGGCCAAGCAAGCTTTTCTCACTTTGGTTGTCTCTTCAGTATGATGACGCTTTATATCTGGGAGTTTTACAAAGCAAGAATGTTGAGCTAACTTGTGTATTTGCTATTTTAATGCCAGAAGTTTATAAGGGCACAAATTGTGGTTAATATTGTCTCTACCTATTGTAATTGTTCATTTGTTTTCTTCTGCCTTGGAGCAGTGTGTTGAAGGCAGGTCAGGGACATTTTTTTTCCTCCTAAATAGATTTTGGAATCTTCCATAGATTGCCTTTTGTCCTTTGGCACAATGCTTCATGCAGGATTTACTGGAAACACCTAAGTCAGTGGTCCCTCGTCACAGGATCACCTTGACCAGAAAGATGTGTTCAATGTTTAAAATGACATGGAAATCTTTTTTAAATACTTCCTCTAGGAACATTAAAAGTTGTTTGTTTCTGCTTTTATTACTTGTGCTTGGTTTCCGGTAGTCTGGGATCAGAAGATGCCCTGGGAGGCATCTCTCTGGGCGATGCTGCTTACTTTGTGCTCGTGCTCCCCTCCTGGAGGGTGCGGACACGAGGGGCCACCCTGTAAGGCGACAGACAGGGCAGCAGGAATTATACGTAGGACTCTGCATTAGAGTCTCATTTGTTAGCGTCTGATCTATAAGGAGAAATGAAATTAAACATGAGGTAAAATTATAGCTGTGCACTTCCTTCTTCTGTGCTGTGTGGCACTTATTACATAAAGGTAAATAATAGAACTGATTGAAAGATCTGAGTAAATATGAAGATAAAGAATAAGAAGTAAATAATAACACTGGAACTGCATTGCATGCAGCTGTTTTTGAGCTGTGTAAAAACAGATTATTTGACACATAATCTTTTGGAATTCATCAGCTGTGCAAGCATGTTTAGGGGAAGACCCTTCATGGTCTCTACTTATGTGTTCAAGGATGGGATTTATTTGGATTGCTGTTAGCCTTCATTGTTGAGGTCAGAATTAGTCCTTTGTTTGGCAAAGCGTTAGCAGCCACCCGTCATTGCAAAGCAGGTCTGATTGTTGGCAGAGCGTTCTCAGAGCGGTGTACTGTTTACCTCAGGGTTTTATCCGGGGAACTCTCCAAACAGCTGGGCTGATTATTGAAAATGCCGTATAGTAGCTTCTAGCCTAGGCTGATCGATATCGGTGCAAAGCTTTACGTGGGAGGGAGCTACTTAAACATTGAGAGCCCCGGGGATAAAAGAGAATGAAAAAATAATGCTGGACAAATGTGCTGAAATGCTCAAAAGAAGAGACACGGATCTTGTCTTGGTACAGGGGGTAATTCCTAAACAAAGTAGAGAATGTGCGAGTTTATCTCTTAATGACATCCTAAAAATTACCCAACTTACAGCAGCACTCCAGATATTTGGTTATTTTTATCTTGTAGTAACATACTAAATGCTGAATGAGAAGAGAAAGGCTAATCAAAAATACCAAAGACCCATTGTATTTTCATTAAAATGTAATTTGTTACATAAATTCCCATGAAACTCTTTCTAGTGTTGGAGAAACATTACTTGATTATTAGGTGGGTTGAGCTCCCAATTTTCAAACCTTTCTCCTTCTCTGAATCATTAGGAACAAAATCCTAGTGTCAAGGTGCTACACTATACAGCTCCCAAATGCAGAAAGAAAATCCACTTCCTTCAACAGAGATCTAAAATAAAGACATTAACTTCTCCTTCAATCTAAAAGTAACTCGGTGGGTTTTCCTATTTCTGTTTTAAAACTGTTTACTAAATTAAATACCAAGCGCAATCATGACAGGTTTTTATCTTCTAGAAAGAGTAGATGAAATTAGGACACTGAGACAAAAACTATCAGCCTTAACAACCCTGTTCCTTCCATCCAACACAAGAGAACAGAGAAAGGGTCCAAGAGGGCGGGGCAGCCCTTGTTTATCAAAGTGGAGGGCGTGTGGGAATCTCACATCTTGTTACGTCCTTGATTTTTTACTCTGACTCTGTCCAGAGCAGCAGACAGGAAGTTCAGAAACACAAAGACAATCAATATGAAAACTGTGAAAGCCTCTTAAAAGCAGCATACGCAAACTCTCCGAGTAAGAGGATTTTTACAAGCATTTCCGTTCAGGCTTTCCCTTTTTATTACCAAATCTCACTGACGGTATAAAATGCATAATCGAAGTTGACAAAATCAGGAGGAAAAAGCAGAATATTGCTTAAGTAGTGAGCTTTTAGACTTACTGGAGCCTTTGACTTTTCCAGTGTTTATTTTCTGGATGGGTCTCTTAGTGGACTCTGTGCATTCTGTAGCAGTGTTGACTTCCAGCTCTTCCCAGTCTCAGTCGTGAGGATGTTTGTGTCTGCTCCTCAGTGAGCATCACACCCCAGTCACTCAGCTCAAACCAGGAGCTTCGTGGCTAAGTCAGTGATCAAGTTCAGTAATGAGCTTGCAAAGAGCTGCCCTGGTACTGAGTCAGCGAGGAACCAGTACTCCAGGCCACGCCAACAACTTAAAGTCTAAGAAGAGCCCAGAGCAGCTTAAAGCATCTCATGAACAAACAGTTCATTTGCCTGTAGTTAGTGTTGCGTTTAAGAAGCTTACTGTCATTGAAAAAGAGTCTTTGTGAAAAGCAGGTCAGTGTGGAGTGAACTTTCCCCTGAGGCCCTCACGTCCTTTACCTAGCCCCCGATGGCTCTTGTTAGCTGTTGCTTTGACCAGGAGACACAGTGTCATTCCATGATCCTGTGAGTCATAGCAGTAGAAACTCCTCTCGCAGCTATTCCTTGCCAGGCAGTTAGGACCAGTCATTGCTTTCCGCCATCTGCTGAGAACTTTGAAAAGTAATGGCCCAAGGGCCTCTTGAAGTTAAAAGATTAAATTATTTTTCTTAGCCAAAAGTAAAGATCATAGACTATGAGAATATGTCTTAAACAGTTTATTTTTGAGCGCTCATTTCAAAATTCAACAGCTGGAGTTGAGGGATTAGAGTGTTGGGTTAGCATGTGCAAGGCCCTGGGGTTTAACACCTAGCAACCAATCACACACACACACACACACACACACACACACACACACACACACACACACACACACACACACACACGGACACGGACACATGCACGAACACACACATACAAGAACACACATACACACGCACACAAACACAGACACGTACACATGCACGCTCACACACACATATGCAGAGGTGCTAAGTAGTAGTATCCATCATTGAAATGCTGTCTACCCAAGAAGCAGAAAATCCTCCTGTCTCAGGAATGCAATGTGAGGGTTAAAGAAAATCTCAGAAAGCATGGCAATCACTCTTTGAATCTGACCAAAGCCTTATCTCGCCTATAGCTGTCCCATCCTCCCCGCTCCTGTCTCCACTTCTGATGGGGAGCGAGTAGCCCCACTCATCTGGGGACCAGGCTTTGCAGAGCCTGGAGGTGGTAAGGAGTATCTTGGCACTACAAATAAGAAGCAAACAACAATAAAACCTCGCCAGCTTCTCTAGATAAATATTTAAGAGGGTTGGGCAGCTCCTCTTTGTCAATGACTTCGTTAGTGACTGAAGCTGTGCATAGCTATGCTGTGGTGAGGGCACTAGTGCTGATTCTCAGAGAAGCACATAGCTGCAGCGGTTCAGCCTATCACTGGGCAGCTGCTGAATTGGGCTGCGGCTTTCTGTAAAGAGCGGCGGTAATCTCTTGTGGAGGAGAGTGCAGTAACCCTGAGGATAGTCCGAATGCAGAGCACAAAGCTCGGTCCAGATGCAGATCTTGGTGTCATTCACTGTCTGGGCTCTAGAAAAATACTGACAAATGTCGTGGTTTCCCATCCAAATTACTTGCTATGCAAGGCTAGCTCCTGCTCCAGCTAAAAGTGAAGTTAGGTATATTCTGATTGATTGTATTCGCACAGTTTGGAAAGTGTAGTAAATATTGTTCTGTTGCGTTACAACAGCATCGAAAAGCCACCTCTTTTCTTCAAGGCAATGATTCTAGAGGGGACCTGGGGAATCACAGAAGTCACGGCTTCCCTCCTGTTGGGCACGCAGTATCTGAACAGCCTTGTGGAGCTGTCAGCTGGGCACTTCAGGCTTTTTCTCTGATCATGTGCTTCGAAAGCCTTTGCAGCTCCCTTCGGTCCTGCAGGCTCCTGTGATCCCACATGTCTCACATCACCACCCTGTTCCTCCAGTGCCAGGCTTGATGCTGAGAAGAGGAAGGAAACAGTATAACCACTCTCTTTATTTGCCCACTATAGAAAGGTTGAAAGTCTCACCATGGCTCCAACCCTGGGCAACCCGGAGGGACTGCAGGGATCATAGCGAAGGGCCTAGGGAAGATGTGCAGTACAGTATGTGCTCAAGAGGGCAGGTGACCCAAGAAACAGAAATGGCAGTTCAGGCAGTATAAGCATGATTCCAAGCAGAAATTCCCGCCAATTGGCTGGGGAGATGGCTTGGTAAGTAAAATGCTTGCTGTTTAACCATAAATAACCTGAGTTTGTTCCCTAGAACAAACTTATTAAAAAAAAAAAAAAAAAAAAAGAACAAACTTGTGTCTGTACCAGATGTGGAATATATGGAATACTTCCATTCAAGTTGTTGTTTGGGAGATCCCTTAGACATCCTGAAAACAATGCACACCATTAGCATTTCTCTTGGTTACTCTAAAAACTTATTGATAAGACCCTTTTGCTGATGACACCCACACTTGGGTCACAGGACATAAAAAAAAAAAAAACAAAAAACAAAAAACCAAGCTAGTACTGTCCCAGAAGCCTCTTCCTCAAATGGCTGCCTTCCATGCTGCCAGAAGCTGCTACACAAGTCGGTGGAGTAGAAAAATCATCCTGGTGCACAAATGCTATGGGAGTGAACAACCACTTTCTTCCTGGATTTGAGCCCACTCCACAGGGTGGAATCGTGTGTGGTACTCTAAGCCTGGCCAGGAACCTTTAGGTGAGGAGGTCATAGGCCTTGAGGCTCACAAAGCCCCACTTGTACCTGAGGAGCTATAGGTAGCCGAAGGCCACGATAGTGAGAAGAGTTAGTTATTCTGTGTGGTGTGGCCCGTGGTAGGGTGGCCCATCGAAGAAGAGGAGGAGGGAGTGGAAGACAGAAGAGGGGAGAAGTAGAAGTCAAATGAGGCCAGGGTGAGAAGGGATGAAGGAGCCAGGCTGTGGGTGGGTATCGTCAAAACACTGCACACGTATATGGAATTCTCAAGGAGTAAATTAAAATATGGGGGGGGGGGAGGTTGCTTGTTTTTTATAAACCAAGAAGGAGGCATGCTCTTGTAATCCCAGCTCTATAAAGCTAAGGACAGACAGGCTGATCCCTAGGACTTTCTGCCCAGCAAATCTGGCCTCCTTGGCAAGCTCCAGGCCAGCCAGAGACCCTATCTCAGAGGAAAGATGGGCAGTACCTGAGAAACACCACCAGAGGCTGAGCTCTAGCCTCCACACGCACATACATACATACCTGTACGCGTCTACACCAGAATACACTCACAGGCACACAAAAGAAACTCCCAGACACTACTGATAATGATCGCCGCTTTGCCGCCAAGCCCCCACCTTGCAAATAGCCCTCTTAAGTGGTTCTCTATACCGTCATCTGCTGCCTCCTGTCCCTAGTTACACATGGTTACTAAGACACTAGATCAGCGAGACCTGCTGATTTTAGTGCTGCCCAAGGTACTTAGTTCTACAAACTACATTTGGCCCCAAGTTTACCTGTTTTGTACACTAAGTTGAGTGTTCAGTCAGCTCCTGCTCTTGCACACTAATGAGCAACAAGAAGAGAAACGTTGCTCACCTTCGTAAGTGGCCTTCAGAGCCAGGTGCCACTGAGCCAAATCTGATTTACACAGTGCTAATGCAGGGGGATTCTCAACACAACCCAAACTAGGCTTTGGCCACCAAGTTGATATGCGTTGCATCTAAGAGTAAAGTTTCCAGTATTGTGAGGTTACGGGTGCCTGATGCTTTTGGTGTCATGGGAGCTTCTGTAGGCCTTTGTTTCCATGGAACAGACTGTAGGTCTTCCAAAATGTACATCACATTGCACTTCACTTCTTAAGTGACCCTCTAGGAATATTTTTAAAATAGTCTATTGAGTTTTTTCCTAATGAGGAAAATGCATGTGTCCCATTGGCCAGCGTCTGACTGTGTTCCTCTCTCGTGGCCACGTCATCCCTCTGTTAGTTACCAGCCATCCAAGGCAGAGTTGCTATTCAGCCACCCAGGGAAGGGTAGGACAGACGTGAGGGATTGCGTCTCAGGATTGTAGTCATGTCAGTGGGCCCAGCCGGTACTCAGTCAGTGAAGTGCTTGCCGCGCAGTGGAAGGACTGATTCGGACCAGCAGCACTCATGTGAAGGCTGGGCGCGATGGCGCACACCTGTATCCAAGAGCTTGGGAGGTGGGGCAGGAGGGCCCCTTCAGTTTATCAGCCAACCAGTCTGTCCAGCTGATGACATCCAGATTAAATGAGAGAAACTGTCTCAAAACATAAAGTGCGGAGCAATTGAAAAAGACACCCAACAGTGACCCCTGGCCTCCACACGTGTATTCACATGCATATGAACACGTACGCATACAGACTCAAAAGAGAGATTATCATAACATTTTATTTTAAAATATAAGGAATTGGTGCTTTTCATATTTGCTCATTTATGGACTTTGTTTTCATATCCACAGTATTTCCTATGGCTGCACATATATGTGCACACTCGAGCATGCTGTGTGTGTGTATGTATGTTTGTATACATGTGCATCAAATGCCTACTATTTATGAAGCAGCATGTGGAAGATTCAGACGTGCACTACTATAGAGAGGTCGCACAGGCATGGTGCGTACAGGACGAGGCACTCTGCTGGGCTCGGGAGAGAACCCAAGCCTGGGGACATGTACCACACAGCAGCCCAGATAATGAATTGATCTGGAGCCAGAGGAAAGAGAAGCATTGTCATAAACGTTGACCATGAGAAGCTTCCAGGCAGCAGCGACATTGGGGCTATATTTAAATGCATTTTCTGTACGCGTAATTCTTAGGACATGTTTTTTATTTCAGTTATATTAAATTCTGAGACACATAAAAGTTGGTCATCATTTATGATTTTTTAATGTCTTCTGATTTTGTAAGTAAATCTTTAAAATTCTAGCTCCACTCAAAATAATCCAGGACCATTTCCTATGACTTAAAGTATTCATAAAGCCAGGTGGTTATTACTCCAGAGACCATCCCAGAAAGCCCTGGAGTGTGGTAGACAGAAGCCAGAAACCTCTCTCCTTTGTTATGTCTGCTATATTTTTTAAAATCTTGGTTTGCTCTGCTTTTTCTATCTCTGATACTTGAAAAACAGAAATTTTGGAAGACAAATTATTATGAAATTATCTTTTCAGTTTACCATATGCTACCAAAGACTTAGAAAATCCAGAGACAAACACAGAATGCTTTGCATATTTGTGTGCATACCTCCATTTTCCCAAAGCTGCACAACCAGCTGGATTAGGAAAATGCTTGTAAACATTGCGTCGCTGTTGACATGGAGCATGCATGGCTAGCGAAAGAAGAATGCAGGTGCCTTTTTCCCATTTGCTGTTTCAATAGTCTGTGTCGCAGCGGCAAATGAAAATACAATCGAATCTCAAGTGAATGGCCAGAAACACCGTGTATCTTATGAAATATGGCAGCATAATGAATAGGAGGTAAAAAAAAAAAAAAAAGAAAAGTCTTGGCTTTCAAGTCCTGATGGTTGTGATGTGATTGAGTCATAGCGCATTCTGTTTGATGTCTCAGCAAAGTGTGTACCTCAGTCTCTGCGCAGAGCACACTGGCAACCCGGCGCGGATGTAGCTTGTTTTCCCCGAACCTGCAAGAAACATCTATTATGTGTATGTGTGCCTGTTCTGAGTGGAATTTACATAGGGAAATTTTAATTTTCCTAATTGCAACAGCTCCTCACACAGAGGGAAAGCCATCAGTCAGGCACAAAAGAAACTGCTCAGGATTTGAAGGAATTTGACGATTTTGTTGTAGTTCCTAGCCTGGCAGGTGGTAATAATGCCCATGCCAGCACTGTCAAAATATGAAAATTAAAGTGGCGATGGGTTTTAATGAAATCCATTTGACAAATATAATTAAGGTGTTTTAATAGGAAGTCCTGTAATAAAGACTACCGGTGGACTCCCTGAGGTCCTGACTAATTGTGTAGATTGCTTTTAAGCTTTGAATAGTTTTATTGGATAATGAACTGTTAAGAAGTGTTAGATCTTTCTTAAGCAGAGTTTGGTTTGAAAAAGAAGAGGAGAGACAGGCCTGAGGTGTGGCATTTTAAACATAATTAGAGGAGAGATTTAAGTTAACATCTTTGATCTTGCTGTCAGTTTTTGATTAGAGCTGTAAATGCTTTAATCAAGTGGAGTGTAGTCATTACATTCTAACTGTTTTTTAAACTGCGAAATTACTGAGACATTGACATCAATTTTAACACATTCTGAAAATTTGCAGCAGAATTAGGTTTCTCTACTAAATGTTTACAATAGAATATCAGCTTAGACTGGCACAATGCAGAATTACACTGTGCCAAGGAATAGGTTTGTTTCCCTCTCAGCTTTCTAGGAATGTGTGCATTGAACACACTCCCATGAACCTGTTCTGTTAAAATCGTATACATGAGAAAATGACCTCAAACTATTCAATATTTTCCCCAAAGAACCATTGTTCACCCTCACAAGGATCAGCTGACATCACATTGGGTTTATATTCCAGTGCCTTGTTCGTAAGAAGCATTCAACTAATATTTTTTAATGAATGGGGATCAGTTTGCCATAGTAATAAGCATATACCCTCCTTAAATTGTTTTTCCAGAATTTAGAAGGCCGTAAATAAGTGAGCTGTGAGAGAGAAGTGCATCCCTTACCCCACTGCTGCCTATTTCACCCCTTACTCATTCTAGGACGCATGCTTGATCTCTGTGGCAAGTGTCAGGTAGCATCACTTAGATGGCGAGTTTAGACCAATGCTCCTTAGTGAAAACGGGCCTTTCAGGCATTTCATCCAGAGTTGCAAAGTGATGGGACTATTTTAGGAAGCCATGCCCAGGGCCATGTGTGTACGCTGGCAAGAAGTTGCCCACACTAATTACAGGTCTTGAACTTCCTGCTTCTGTATTGTGAGCTTTGCAGGCCATAAAATAAGGAGTTAAAACAAAGCAAGCCAATTAGAAAAATCACTTTTGTTTAGGTGATCTAATTCAGCCCGAGTGGAATAAAGAAAGTCCAGATCTCTCCCAGTTGTAGAACTATCCTGGCTACCTTAACCTTTTTAGCCAAGAAAGGCTTCAGTGTTGTTTTCCCCACTTGTTCTCTCTCTCTGTAGTCCTCTTTTCCTCTTGCTGTTTCTTCCTCCATTCATCTATTACCCACTCACGTGAGAAGCATGAGGTGTATTCTATACCAGGGGGTATGCAGAGGAAAAGGCACCCTGCTGCTTGCTGAGGCGGTGTGAGTATGTTTCCAGGGATGAGAAGCAGACTTAAGAGGAAGGGTCTGTTTTACATGGGGCTCCAGCGTATGGCCCATCACCACAGCAGGAGCTTAGGCAGTTGGTCAAATTGCATCCGTGATCAGGAAGCAGAGGACAATCAAGGATGCTGCTCAGTTGCCTCTCTCCCTTACTCCGAGACCCTTGGAAGGATGCTGCCCACATCAGAGTGGGCCTTCCCATCTCTATAAAACTAACCTAGACAGCACCTCAAAGATGTGACCAGCACCATGGTCATTCTAAGTCTTATCAGATTGACAATCAAGATGAACCTTTAACAAATCACATAACCAGTACTGGAGAGATGGCTCGGCTGCTAAGAGTGCTTTCTGCTCTTGCAGAGCTTAAGCGTCCAGCACTGACATGGCAGCTCATGTCTGTCACTACAGTTCCAGGAGACGCAGGGCCTTCTTTTGACCTCCATGGGTTCCTGCACGCTCATGGTACATACAGACTCACATAGGCATACACAGAAATAAATAAATAAAACTAGAGGTTAGCTGGAGAGTTCTTCATCAGCCTTAGCATTCACTTTGGTTTGTAGCCCACCTGATAGATACGTTAGGATGAAGAGATGCCTTTCAAAATCTACAGTGGCGAATTTGCCAGAAGTGTAACCTTTTTTGGTAAATTATCCAAACACCCATCATATACTTTCAGGTCAACATGATATAGATTCTTGAAAGAAAGAAAAGACAGAAAGGAGAGAGAAAGTGAGAGACAGAGAGACTATGAATCAATGTCGGCGTCATTATTGGTAAGGTTAGCAAGAAGCCTGGAGACAGTGTCGAGCTGTGTGGACTCTTGAAGACAAGGACGCTGACCAGATCCATGGGAGCGCCATTACAGTGACTGATCTAGTACATTTGACACATTCTTCCGGTCAGCCCTTGAGTCTTGTTTCATGGTCTGCTTTAATGATGGGTTTCGTGTCACTCCCTCCTGTTTGGGTGTGAGTTGCTGGATGCTTGCTTGAACCCTGGTTTGTCCTTCTCACAGCGCCTACCACATTGCTGGCTCTCAGAAATGTGCTATTGACTTGGATTCCTAACCTTACCTATGGCCTAAGTTTTTCTTCCATGCGCAAGTAGTTTAGTCTTTTCTGGAAGAGTTTGTTTTTATCAACTTTTCTAAATGAAAAAATAAAAATAAATGGGTAGTAAATCTATGGAATAAAATAAAAGGAACTTCAGAACTTTCCCGTTATTTCTGTGGGTGTATTAGAGAGAGGAGCACTCTCCAGCCTACCTCCAAATAAAAGAAAAGTGCTCCGACAGGACCATGGCAATTTGCACTTTTGGGATAGCTGTTCACTGCTTTAAGATCCTGATGAAAGACTTGTAAGGCAGGGAGTGGGGGTGTTCAGATGTGATCTCTTCTGAACCTGTAGATATAATCAGAGCCAGTCTGCTTATAAAACCATCAACACACTATTCCCCACTGCACTAGGTGTTCTTTTGAAGTCTCTCCTACCAAGCCCTGACCTCATTTCTCAAGATGTAGCCACATTTTCTAACTGGGAAGTTTTGGCAAACAGAAGACAGCCTCCACATGCAAAGTGTTTGCGAGTGATGCTTCCTGTTTAGCACATACCGACATCAGTAAGGTGAAATATTTTACCCATCCCATGGGGTGGTAACCGGCATTTCATTAATGACGTCAGAAGCAAAACTGGGCTTTCCCCATAGGTAATAAATAGGTTTGTTTATTAACATTATGGTGCATATAGGATCTCATGTGGACATACTAGGAAATGTTGGCACATTGTCTGTGCATTGTTCTTAGAGGACTTTGAAACTACACATCCAATATACGTTGGACTGATTGCTAACGTGGGAAAGCCAAAAACGATGTTTTCCCTGTGTTGGAATGAGGCACAAGAGTAAAATTTTGAGAAATGAAAGTCTGCCATGAACATTTTTTGTTCGGTCTCTCACTGAAGAAGAATGAAAGGGATGAAAGGCCAGTGCCAAGTCCACCTCCTTGGGACCAGAGAGCCTGACACTTGTGAGGAGGACAATGCTTTCTGTGTTGAGTCCTGGCGTGTGCTGCATGGCTTTGTGGTCAATGGCTTCCTTGCTGGGGTTCTGAGATCAGTTCTGGGATCACCAGACACCCAAATGAGAATCAGCCCCTATAAAAGCACCAACTTATTTAGGGTGTACAGCACTGGAATCCATGACAGTGTAGCACACAATTCAGAGTACACACTTGAGTTCATCCTACCATATTCACTTCTATTTTTTGTTGCTATTTTGTGTGTGTGTGTGTGTGTGTGTGTGTGTGTGGTCCATAGCTTTCTGTATACCAGGAAGTATATTTTAACCCTTATTCTTTTAGTCTTTCTGGCTCCAACTTTATAATACAGTTTTTAAGAACATAGCATTTTGCTCTCAAAGCAAGTTTGGTAGGAGATAAAAACCCGGAAATACATTGCCTGGTTAATAGTTTCTTGGCTTGGGTGAAACGTGTAGGGGGTCCAGTCTGTCAGTATGTGTACTGTGTGCCTATTGAATTCTGTGTTTAATCATCTACTAAGACTCTGAAGCCTGTGGCTCTCTTTGCTGTGTCTGTGAGGAATCTATCAGTCTGATTTAGCTACTTGAGGTGGGTTTGCTGTTGTTTGTGAAGGTTTCAGTCCCTTCCCTGCACCTGAAAGAGAATGGGATTTGCCAGTGATAAATGGGGAAGTTGACTAGCTAACTAATAAAGATTTGTCTTAATCAAGTATGATTTGTCAGAACAGGAGCGCACTGGGGTCAGGGCGCATGCAATGAATTATACAGCATTCACAGGAGGGAAGGACCCGGCAAGAGGCCTCATAAATATGCTGCCATTACCCACTGCTAATTCGTATTCAAAGAATGCTGCACGCAGCCGGTCTCAGGCTGCCGGGCTGTTCATCAGCTTCCTGAGCTTCTGTTTGTGGCGAAAAGGAAGTTTTCATTCTGTGTTGTTTTTGTCTGGGTTTGCAAGGTGAGGCAGCCCCCAAACTGAACTGGTAGCCATAATTTGAAGTGGGGTATGGTGTTATTTCTTGTCTGTGATCAGTTTAGTGATTGCAGCAGACTCATCAACTCCCTGGAAATGGTGGCAGGATGCAGAACCTGGAGACCCACTCTCGTTACAGGAAGAGTCCTCAGGTGCATTTATGGCCTCTTCCAGTACCATCTACATGAATTAAAACAAGGCTGTGACTGGAAATGCTCTCTGCCCTTGCAGGAAGCATGTCTCCTCAGTGGAGAGTTCTTAAATTACCATAGCTTTCTATTTACTGAAGTTTGGCTTACTTTAGATAGATAGATGACACTTCTTATGTTTCTTTGAGGCTTAACTTCCTAACCCATGGTTCGTTTTATTCTGCAGTTTCTATCTGGCTGACTGCTTTGATGGATTGAGTGGGTCTCTTTCTCAGTTTTTGTTTTATAAGTGACTTCTTTTATTTGATCCAGTTATTGTGTTTCTTCATAGTGTTGGGCAGTTTCAAGTGCTGCTGTGCGGCTGAACCAACAGTCATGGTCAGATGGCCTGCTGTATTCAGCTGGGGTTTGGGCTTGTCCGAGGCTGCAGAAGGTCAGGTGGGCAGCAATCTTGTCACCAGAGTCTGCTTGATGATCAAGTGACCTATTAGGCAGTGTAGAGATGAACTTGCAACTACATATACACTGATAGAGAGCAGCCCAGTGTTGAAAACTGGATAGAAAGGACATGAGCCTCATCTCTCTTAATGGAACAGACACACTACTGAGTGATAACCCCAGTCCCTTTGGATGAAACTACAAATTACCATAGTGATATGATGATGATGATGGTGATGATGGTGATGATGATGGTGATGATGATGGTGATGATGATGGTGGTGACGATAGTAACGATAACTTTTGAAATAGGGTATATGCTATTGCTCTCTCAAGGATGCTACAGCTTGGATGTTGAAGACCTACAAAGGCCTGTAAACAGGGACTTACCAGGGTGGCACTATTGGGAGGTAGTGGAGTCTTTATGAAATAGTGCCTACTTAGGAGCCTTAGCTAGATGTCCTGCCCAAGAGGTAAGCCATTCACACCATACTTATTCTTTATCTGGAAGACAAAAGTGCCAGATCTGCCTGGCTATGGTCTGGACACACTAAACAGTAAGCTAAAAAAAACTTTTTCTCTGTGTAAGTTATCTGTCTCTAGTGTCTGAATATAGTGACACAGAAAGCTGACTAACATGGAGGAAATTAATGGGCCTTGAACAGCAATTTATTTCCTTTTTTCAAAGGATGGACCCTCCAGGAAAGAAAAATTAAAAACAAACACCTGTTATCCTAGCATTTGGGCAGAAGGACATGAATTTGAGGCTAGCCTCAGCTATGTAGGCAAATTGTCCCTCAACATCAGCATCAACCACAAACCCATTGTATCCATCCCTGCTCCACCCTGAACTGCTGGGAAGAGAGCGCTAGGAAATGGGGCAGCTGGTGATGGCAGGGGCCGCATGGGAGGCTTAGAAATCTCACCCCACTAGTCTGTCTCTAAGTAGAAGGGATTCCCCCTACTTTGCCTTGTGCTTTTGTCTACTTGATTTATAGCATTTAAACATCCATGCTTTCTTGAGCTTCCTGTTTTCTTATTTGTTTATCCAAAGTACAGCTCGAAATTGCTGGGTCAGATTTCTGCCTGTGCTGCTAGCTGGTGATTGGCTAGCGAAGGCAGAGTACATGCCACTAGCCAAAACCATCTGCTTAGGGCTCTGTCATGGGTTTGGATTACTGGCCAACCTTCGGTACATCACTTAACCTTTCTTAACCTCAGCATTCCTTGTCTGTAAGACAGGTTAATTATATCTCCTTCCTGTGTGCTATGAAGTCAGTGCTACGGTATAAAGTGAAGCAGAAAATAACTATCAAAATTTAGGTAAAAATAATCCCAAAGGGAAATGTGCAGCAGTGTTTTGTGTGCAGTCTGTAAGTAATAAACTTTTCTTACATATATATGGAACAAGTGAGCTCTTTTTTTTTTTTTTAAACCCATGGGCTTATTTAAACCTGGGTGCCTTTTCTGTTCCCCCCGGAAGTTCCATCTCAACTTGTTTAGACTTTTGTGTAGAAGTTCACTAAAACACTTGATATTAATGGTTCCTAATAGAGCCTATTCAAATGTAATTAAAGTCTTCTTAGAACTGTGCCAATAACTTCCCTGTAGAGCCTTACTGATGAGGTCTAATAAATTCTCTGTTGTGTTTAGAAACAATAACGCCTTTGTTTCGTTCTGTGTTCTAGAAACTCCACTCCCCCACTCCCACCCCCAATATCCCAGTGTTTGCTAACAAAGGAAAAGAAGAACAAGATACTTCGGTTGTGCTGGCTGTGATGGTCCATCTGAAGAGTGCTAATATTTCAGTTCTCAAAGCTGTAAAATGTTCAGTGTGCCTCGAATGGTGTAACCAGCTACTGACACCTGACCAGCTAGAGTTTCAAACAGCATGGTTACCTAGGCCTTCTTTAGTGCCATGGAGCAGCATAACTTAGGGGGGGGGTCTTGTTTTCCTTCGTCTCTCTCCCTCTGGGGTTGGGTAGAGGGGACAGTGATCTGGGTTCAGGTTAGAGCTCTCGTCATCCATATATCTGAAGTTGAGAAATAATCCTGAAATTGCGTAACCTTGGAACTCCATGAGAAAGGACTGTGAAATCATTGTCCCCTTGTTTTCTTTGTCTTGAATTTTGTTAATAACTTCTAGTTAAGGGAGTGCCATGACATAAGAGTGACGACCAGGGGATACTTGTGCAGGTTAGTTATCTCGTCCTACCATGTGGCCATCAGGCATAGCACAAGCACCTTGACCCGCCGAGCTTGGTTAATTTTTAACTCTCAGAAAATGTTTAGACTTCTAGTGCCTAAAACACAGGCTATTCTGCTATATAATTATATTCAAAACTAAAATCTCTTCTCTCTCTCTCTCTCTCTCTCCCCCTCTCCCTCCCTTCTTCCTATCCCTTTCCTCCCTCCCTTTTTCCTTCCCTCCTTCCCTCCTCATCCCCACCGTGTGTGTGTGTGTGTGTGTGTGTGTGTGTGTGTGTGTGTGTGTGTGTAAAACTTATTCAAAGACTTGTACATGTCAGGCTCCATAGCCTTAACTTGTCAAGCCTTACAGCAGAACAGTGCTTTTAACCCAGGGAGCAGCATTAAAGATGTCCTAGGTAGAAATACAATTTCTTGAGCCTCACTCCAAACCTACTGAATTAGAAATTGTGAATAGGAACCCAGAGTATATTTTTTACTGTCTGGCCACTTTCATTTATTTTATTTATTTATTTATTTATTTTTGGTGGATCTATGCATGATGTGTAATCTTCAAAATAAGAAGCTTGATGTGTCCTATTAAAAAAAAAAGTCCAATGAGTATATCCAAAACAGAAATAAATAGATAAATAACCAAGGACAGTGGACAGGAGCAAAGAAGTAAGTTCAAGGGAGTTCGTGTGGTTTTGAGTGTGTGCAGTGAGCACATGTGTGTTGTGTAGCAGGAATGACAGGGGAGGGGAGCAGCTGTATGGGCTAGAGCGGAGCGTTGAACACTAAGGACCAGACTGCTCATTCAGATCCCAAGGACTCAGGCCAGGAAGAGTGTGGGGGGGTCATCTGGCTCACATTGCTCGGGTGTACAAAGGGATTGCTCCCCATAGGATCAAATGTGTCTTTAACTAGCAAGGGGCAGGAAGGTGGTAGCTTTGAATGAGACAGCCTAAAAATTGTGAATCTCGCTCTTTAAAAGTAACTTGAATACAATATGAAATCACTCCTTGTTTCCTAGTTTCTTTTTACCTATGTTTCATGTATGTGTGTCTGTGTATTTGTGTGTGCACAGGTGTGGTGTGGTGTGGTATGGTGGAGGAAGGTTAACCATCATTGAATGTGGTTGCCCTCCTCAGTTGCTATCTGCTCTATTAGTCCAGACTGAAACCAGAGCTCACTGAGTGGAGGAAAATGGCTGTGAAGGGAGCTCAGGGGACCTGCCTGTCTCCACAGACCACCTCTGCAACCTCATAGTCTAGGTAAATATCTGCCCAGTACAGACCTAGATGCACCCCTGTTTCTGTGAGCGTGCTGGGATCTGAACTCAGCTCCTTGTACTAGCACAGTAGGCACTTTACTGACTGAGCCATCTCCCAGTACCAGTGACTCGGAGAGAAGAGTACCAATGACTCGGAGAGATGTCTGCATGGGAGCCACACGTGATGAGCTAGAGACTGTTGAGGAATGGAGGCAGACAGCCACAGCAAAGAGTTGGCCTCTAGACTCTTGATTTAGTCAACCTGTAGTAAGGTTTGTGCAACACTGCAGCTGCGCAGGACCAGGTGAGGCCCTCTCCTGTGACCTTCAAACTTCAGCCTTCTCAGACTGATGAAACAAGTAGATGTAGAACATCCAAGGTGAGGGCATTCCTTGGATGCTAAGAAACAAAGATTTGATGGAATTAGCAATTGTCAAGTTCCTGTTGTCAACTGAGATGAGATACCAGGTGCTGTAGATCCAGATTAGCAAATAAGTCCTGTCCTCAGGGGCAGTTGTGCTCAACTGAAGTCTATTGTCTGGAGCATCTTAAGGAGTTTGTTCCAGGGTACTGTGATTTATTGGTGATGTCTGCCAGGCATTTGAAATTAAGGAGCAATAGCTTATATGGTATATATTTGTTGACCTTGTTCTTAGAAGAAATAATGCCTTGTTGGAAAGTTAAAGAAACTGATTCATCCCTATAATTTTTGTTTTCAAACATTAATTGTTTGTCTAATTTCTAAGCCACATTTAATGTCAGTCTTTTAACATCTTCAGTTTCCTCTTCTTTGTCTGACATGATGTTCTGCTTGGTATTTCTTCAATGTTTACCATTCTATAGGTCAATACTTTTTGTTTCTTAATGCTGGATTTCAGCAACATGACTAATAAGATGTACTGTCTGCTGCATCCATGGCCTTGTACTTCTGCAGGCTTGATAAGCTTATCAAGCTATCATTTGTTTAGTACACACATGCTTCTTATTGTTTTAATCTGAATATCTGCTTGATTTCTGTGCAAATTTTAATTTCTAAATCTATGTAAACATTTGTCCAGTTGGAGTAAAAAATAAAGACTATATTTTAAAGTATTATTTTGCACAATAAACATGCATTATAGCTGTGTCTAGATATGTAATATGCCATATAAAGTAACTTCCAGTTGAGCTGTAAATGTTTTGTAAAATCAAAAATATACCTGTGACTCCCTATGTAAGGCCAACATGGGTCACCACATAAAGTGACTATAAACTAAACTGTGAAACTCTGAGATGAAGAGAGAAATCTTGAAAGCCATATGTTGCAATGAGTCCTTAGATATGACACCCAGAATGAAATAACAAATAAAGGAAATACAGACTAATCGGACTGGAGAGACAACCGCAGGAGAGAGTGTTCACATGTTGCACATTTGGTAAGGGTCTAGCTCTAGGATATAAGTAACTCATATCACTCATTAATCAGAAGACCACCCAGCTCCCTAATCACATAGATGTAAGACCTACGAATGGCCAGTAATCACATATGAAGGTGCTCAGCCAGCCCCGTGAGGAGCATTCCTGTCAAATGCACCTACAGGGCAAGTACAGTGCAGCACCTCATTCCTTTCCCTAGGCTGCAGTGGAATCAAATCTTTGCCGAGACCCAAAGAGAGCATTGGGCTTCCTGTGTGTGGCGGGTCGCAGTATAAGATGATACATCTGTAACACAAATAATTTTGCACCTCCTCCAAATGTTAAACACTGATCTGCCACATGATCCAGCACGCCACCTCTAAGCCTACAGCTGGAAGACCTGATAAATACTCAAATACTTAACACACACACATGGCACTCGTGGACGGTCCATGTCTGCTGTCTTCTTCAATTACTTTCCCATTTGTCTTATTTTTCGAGACAGGGTTTCTCAAGGAACCTGGAACTTGTCATATTAACTCCATTGGCTGGCAGCAAGGCTTTTCAGTGGTCATAGCTGTGTGCTGCCATGCCCAGCTTTTTACCCTGGTATTGGAGAGCTCAGGACATCCTCATGTGTGCAGAACAAGCGCTTTCCTCACTAAGCCATCTCCCCCTGATCCCCGCTGCCCTGTCACCTGCCATGACAGATAGGCTGCTAGAAGGGTGAGTCTCCACTGTAGTTGGTTTTGCCTGAACAAGAATCCATTCCTTTTTTGTAAAAGAACAAAAATATGTTCACTTCAAAAAGTTAAAGTACGAATCTTATTCCTTCCTAGAGGTTGGTTTGTTGTATAATCTGCAGGAAACAGAAAGTTCATATTTGTCAGTAACTTGCAGTAATTCTTTTACGGCAGTGCCTAAGTCCTAGAGACGCTGGCTGGCCCCATACCTCTGTTGCTGAGGTTGCCGCAAAGGCTTGTCTTGGACACTGACAGTGCTTTTGTTGCATGTTAGACTGTAACGAAATTTAAATAGAAGACTTCTGATGTTTTCTTTATTTTTAACTGCAAAGCTCACTGATCCAGCAGTCAGAGACTTGGGCTATGTTTGCAACCCCATCTGTAATTAGCACTGATCGGGGTGATCTCCGCGTGCGTGCACACACGTGCACGCACACACACACACACACACACACACACACACACACGTACGCACGCATGCACGCACGCACCCTCATCTCCATCTCCTATGCTCATCTGTACAATTACTTTGCAGGATGCGTTTTTCTAACATATCTGTGACTGTGTTATAAATGTATAGAAGATGCCTTGGATATGTTACAAATTTGCAAACAGAACTTTCCTGAGCCCCTGCATGCCTTGGCTTGCCTTCTGTGATCCCACCTACACCAAGAGAGTAAGAGGCAGCCTTGTTTCGAAAGGAGCTTTCAGGTGCAGTGGGAAATGACACAACCTCCAGATCCCCCTAGCCAAGTGGGGAGCACAGAAGGATGAAGTGGGCTAGGGAGAAGCTGGCAAGCTGCACATGACCAGACACCTCTGTCGGGGCATCGTTACCCAGTCCTAACTTGTGTCTGTCGGTAAACATGGAGCCACGGTGTTATAGATGGAGGTCCTGAGGGAGACGGCTCAGCAGAGAAAGTACTCAGGCCTTGACTGGAGTCCAGATCTCCTGGACCCACATAAAGCCATGACTGGCCGACTGGCTGTGTGCATGAGCAATCCCAGCATTCTTGCAGTGAGACCGGATGGGAACATCCTCACGTTCGTGGACTAGCTGGCCTGACATACACTGTGGCAAACGAGACCCTGTTTCAAACAAAGTGAACTGTGAGAACTGACACCTGAGGTCATCCTCCGACCTCTGCATACTTGCTGTGGGACACGTATGCTCATTCACACACATAAACTCACACACATGCACATGCATGCAGGTGTGCACAGAGAGATTTATTTTTAGTTCATTGTTGATGCCAATCAGTTGACAAATGCTTATGATGGTGATTGATTTAGAAAGAAGATGCTTACTAGCCAGACAGTGACTTTTGAGTAAGCAGATGGTTGGAGTAAGATATAAGCAGTGGCAGAACTGTGTTCAGGGCTCACTGGAGTATAGAAATGATTGACTCAGCCCATAATGGTTTCTAAAAGGGCTTTCTAATTACTTTGCAGTCAATTGTCGGTACTTTTGCCATGCTTTAGGGTGTTTTTGTTGTTATATTGGGTTTTTGTTTTTTTTTTTTTTTTTTTTTTTTTTGTTTTGAGAATGAGTGCTTCATTCACCCTGGACAGCTGGATGACACTGAACACGCCGAGTCAACACATGTTGGGTGAATTCCACATGTAAGCCCTTGGCATGTTTTGTCAGTTTCCCATTCAGGCCTCTGCCCTCGTCTCCTGCCTTTTATGTCCTTTATTGAATTGCGAGAAGAAGGAGCGCCCCGTCCTGCTGTCCTGGCTCGGGTCACAGAATGGAGGGCATTCACTCTTATTTCTGAATGGAGTTGTGATTAGCATTCCTGCTTCTGTTTAACAGCCTCCATTTACATAGTACCTGCTAGGTGCAGAGCACAGTTACCAGGAACACAGCTCCACTGACTGATGTCTCTGGGCCCTGGGATTAGTGTCTGTTAATTATCTGCAGGAAACCACTAACTAAGAGGAAGTTCTGCTACTATGACTTTGATAAAAGTAACACTAATGATTTTTTTTAATTGCTTACTGATAGATGTGATCATCCTAAAGCAAAATAGAACACACATTCAGCTGTGGAGGGAATGTTCAAACATAGTTGCCTTAAAATATGCACATGTGCACGTGCACATACATGCACACATGAGCCTAGAACATACATGCTGTTTCTCTGGGCATGCATCATGCACCTGTGGCCCTGACTTGTTCTGTTGCTTACATGCTGTGCCAAGAAACAGGCCTTGTGTGTAGCACTGTTGCATCCTAATGTTTTAGAGCCAGATCATCCAGTCGGACTCTAATTTTACTTCGAAGGCAACTGCTCTCAGAGAAGTGTTTTCCCTAATGTAAACCTCAAGTGAAATATTTCTCTCTTTTGGAGTAGGCGTTAAAGCCAGCGGGCAGTGGGAGGTCAGTGTAACGAGGGGAGTATCCATGCTGCTACCATTCAGTAGCATGGTAGTCACTGTGCACCTGTAGCCTTTGAGCACGTGAAACATGGCTAATGCCACTGAGGAACTGAATTTTTACTTAACTGAATCAGTTTATATCATCCCTGGACATTTGCCTGTCCATTTCTGTATTAGACTATGAAGCACCAGGACTGCAATTTCCATCCCTAAATTAGATTTAATACAAAACCTAAGAGTCCCTAGGCAGCCTAGCCACACCTTTGTTTTCTGGGGTCCGCAGGCATTCTTTCCAGGACCCTCACAGACACCCAGTCTATGGCTGCCCATGTGGGATATAGAATATGGTCCATTGCTCACGTATCCAACACAAGGGCCATCTCTGTGTTGCTTATGCCCTTGGTACAGCATGAGTGCTGTGGGGGTGCTTGTCATGCTGTGTCATTTAGGGGTGAGGGCTGGAAAGGGGCTGGACACAGAAGCAAGATCAGTACAAGTGCAGCTCCATTCCAAGTCCTTTGCTTCGCAGGCTTAGGACCCGAGGGCTTTTCCTTGCCTCTCTGCCTTGTTGGCTTGACGTTTGCATATGTTATCTCTACATATGCTTTTATGCCCTCATTTTTATTTTCAACAGTTCATTATTTTTGAAGAATATAATAGGAAAAATATTTTATGTTTACATACAGATTTCCCACTTCTAGGGCCCGTCATTCCTTTCTGCACATCCCCGTTTCCATCTGGAATCACTTTTGTTTGGCCTGAAGAACTTTCTCTAGCAATTTCCATCACTTCCTTCTGGGGGATAGTTTTCCTACTTCTTCGGCTGTCAGAAAACCAGTTTATTTGAGAAGGCAGAATTAGGCAAATCTCTGTAAATTCAAGATTTACTCTACACAGTGAGTCCGAGGCTAGCCAGGGCTACACAGTGAGACACTGTCTCCAAAAATGGAAGAGAGATGGAATGGGGAAGGAAGGAAGAAAAACAAACCTGTTTAGAAGGGAGGGAGATGTCCCAGCTACTGAAGGGACTGAGATCAGTCCCCAGTCCCCACACAGGAGTGGACACTGTGCCAGACACCTGGAGTCTTCTTGCTAGGGGGGTAAAGACAGGAGAGCCCGGGACTTGGTGGCCAGCAGACAGTGTAGCCAACTTGCAAACCCCCAAGAGTCAATGAGAGACCCTGTGTCAAACAGGACAGCCGACAACAAGTGAAGAACACACTGCAGCCCACCTCCTGCCATGCCTGAGCACACGCATGTGCACACGCACACACGACAGACGCCTCACTTTACTTTTGAAAGGCCTTTCCGCTAGAGGGAGACTGCTGGAGTGATTTTTCCCCCCCTTTCAGAACTTTGGAATGTTGTTCTGTTGTCTTTATTTTTTATGACAAAAATTTAACCTTCATTCTTCTGGGTTGCCTCCTAAATAGGGAGTGTGTGTGTGTGTTTGTGTGTGTGTGTGTGTGTGTGTGTGTGTGTGTGTGTGTGTGTGTGCTGTGTGTGTTCCCTCCACCTATCTTTATTTCTCTTTAGTCATGAGAAATGACTACAACTAGTCATGGTTTTTATAGTTCAATTTCATTGGTCTTTAGTTGATTTTTAAATGCAAGTTGGGAAGTTTGGGCTGTTCTTCAACTATTTTTTATTTCTCTCATTTTCTCTAATCTCCTTTTTGGAAGCTACCCCTAATGATGTATACAGAGGCCCCTAATGACATGTACAGAGCCTCTAATGGTGTGCACAGAAACCTCTGATAGCATATATAGAGGCCTCTTCTAGCAATCTAATGACAGTATTGATGTTATGCTGTGTGTTTCTCTCACTCAGTTTGGATCATTTCTGGTAACCCAGCGTCAAGATTCTTTTTTCCTACTCAAGCACCTCCATTCGTCCTCTACTCAATTAGTCTCAGAAGCTGTTTCTTGCCTTCTGGAATTCCATTTCCCTCCTTGGAATCTCCTGTTATCTCATGAAAACCCAAGTCTTAACCCACTACCTCCAAAACTGTCCGATAACCCTGCTGCCTAAAGTCTGCTTGTATCCATGATGGGTGCTTTTTCATTTTTCTTTCTTTCTTTCTTTTTTTTTTTTTTTTAAACTATTCTCTTTTCTTTCCTGCCTTTTGCTTGTCTTGTACATGAAGTGGTGTGGGTTCTGACTGTGAGCTAGTGGGTCTGTTCACCTCTCACAGCACCGCGATTGGTGAGCCTGGGCCGTGGCACAGAGTCTTCCAGGAGTCAAGCTGCGGTCCTGCTGAGCTGACTCTGGTCAGACTGGCTCCATCTATAGCCACTGAGTACCCAGCTGATGCTGATGCCGCCTCAGAGAAAAGTCTCTCCAGGCACTGCGTACCCACCTGTATTCACAGCCCTCAGTGGCTCAGATAGGATAGGTGAACTTCAGTATGAGGCCACATACCACCACTCTGCCTCAATTTTAAAACAAACAAACAGCTTAGCCTTTGATCTGAGCATGGGTTAATCTGTAACAGTTTCAGTTTCGGATGTGCTGTGGCCACACTGAGACAGACTTGCCTCTGACAGTGTGTTGAATACAAGCAACATAAGGATGCGTAGGACTGTGTGGGAATTCTCTCCAGTCGGACTTTCCTCCATTGCCTCTTCATTGGTGCATATCGACACTGAGGGAAAACCATCAGAGCAAGCCACACTGAAGCGTAGTGCTCAGCTAGACTGCACTGCTCCCTGTAAGCCTGTACAGTCATGTCATGAGCCTGGTCTCCCTCCTGTCTGTAGCAGGCAGTCCTCACACTAAGCACTCACCCTATGTAGGAGACTTACTTGTGAAGTGCCTCTTTGCATCTCGGGTACTTGTCCTCCCTCAAAAGTTTAGCAGTTATTTTGCCTGGGTTTTTCTTGTTTCCACAGAAGTGGTCCTTTGTGTACTTCCTCCCCTGTAGTAGAAGCAGAAGACCCTCACATGTCCTAAGTTTCAGGTGAAGAGAGATTGTTTAAAACATAAAAAACCAACCCAAAAAAAAAAAAAAACCCTCCCTGTGTCGAGAACTCAAAAGATTTGTCAGTACTGAGAGCACCCCTTAAGTCTGTGGTGCAATACCAGACCCATTGTCCAAGAACACATTCCACACGGCAGAGAGACAGGTCTGGGAAGGTTGTCAGAACCGCTTCCCACATCAGCCTGCTTTCTCCCCGTTAGTCTCAGTGGACAGAAGTTCCCTGGGTCACCATGTCCAGAATGCAGATTGTTGGTACAAATCTGCGCTCCTCATCTGTACGGTTGCTGCTGCCCTGCAGTCCCGGAGCACGTGTTCTGGAATAGCTCCTGGACAGCCCTGCTGAACATCTCTGTGCTTCATCCATGCCCCAGATGCAAGCAGCAGCTGGACCATTGCGGTGCCTTTCACCTGCTCCTGCATTGCTAATGGGGTTTTCAGGTGTTAGGAAATAGCCCTGTCTCCTCTTGGCAGTTTAAAGAAGACTCAACTGGCTTCCTTCACTTTTAAAAATAATTTTCTGGAAACCACATCCTTAACAAAGGATGTAAAAAGAAAGTTAAGTACAGTTGTGCAGGGGAGTAATCAGTACCTTGTGGAGAGTGCACTGCTCATAGCATAATGGCGAAAACTTAAAAATATATATTTTGAATTTATCAAATGGAACATTTTGTGCTGAATTAGATTTGACGCATCATTTTCTTCAGCTATATTTGTAACATGATGTAAGCTTAGGTTGTACCTAACTTTTCATAGGGAGTATTTGAATCCATTCACTTCTGAAATGCAGGTCTAGTTTCTTTTAAAGGCTCACTTGTATTTGCCTCACGATGACTGTATACAACTTGTTAAATGTTGTTATTTTATGAATGAAGAGACATGATGGCCTCTAAGATCTTCACTCCTCAGCCTGCATCTTATCCACAGTGGGTACCAAGCAAAGGAAGTGTCTCTCCAGATTTGTGGTTACCTGTTTCCTTCTGACTTCCGTTCAGAGGCAGGAAAGCCTTGAATGCCTATTGTGCACTCTATGCAAAAGCATAAAGAGGAGATGCAGTGCTACTCAGAGGCCCACAGCAAGTGTGCCCGCTGTAAAGAAAGGGCTGTGGACCGAGGCCATGGCTGAGTCTGTGTAAGTGTAAAAACAATCCGTTCTGTGTGTTCTCCCCAGGATGACTCCCAGGACCTCTGTGGCGAGGTTGGGAAGGACAGGAAGGAAGTCCTCCTTCCAAGGAGTCATTCGTCATGTCACGGTGACATGCAGAGCTGCAACACACAAAAATCAGCTTTGTTGTGTGCTCCTCATTGTTTCCTAACCTCAAGACGATGCTTAATGGTCAGGGCGATGCTATTTATAAAATGTGCCTCTCTCAAACTGCATCCTAACTGATTGCAGCTATTCCTGGAAAAGACCACAAGAATATTTAAGGCACTAAAAACTGTAGACATGGCATGTCACAGTTGCCATTGTTTCAAGTCTGTGAGCTTTCTTTCAAATAATATTTATTAGCTTTATTTTATGTGTGGGTGTTTTGTCTGTGTGGGTGTCTGTTCACCACATGCACGCCTGGTGCCCTCAGATCCCTGGGACTGCCATGTGGGTGCTGGAAACTGACTGTCTGGGAGGACAGGCAGTGCCATAACCACTGCGCCATCTCTCTAGGCCTCCTGAATGCTTTACTGATGTTTTTGATGAGTGCTTTTATCTTAAATTATTCAAGAAAAGCCAGACCAACCATTGTATACTTTTAATTAAATAATCCCTAAATATATAATACTATCTGACCAATGACTGTTTTAAAAGCAGTCTCCTCTGATTTGCTTTGTTTGACATACAGGTTTTACTTTCTTTGTATGTTTTTTCATCCATAAACTGATCATTTATAATAAATCTTCTTGGGATTTTCTTTATTAGCATAATAAAATATAAGATAGCACCTAAGAAATGAAGGGTTTTATTCCCAACAAAAATGACTAGGGCCACATTAAGTATCCACTCTCCTGCCGTATGAGGCTGATGCTAATGCTGCTGAGTCACGCCCCACCTAGGAAGCAAGGAGCTCCAAGAACAGCCTGCTCTTGACTTCTTACTCCACTGAGCTCTTGAGTCGAGGACTACAGATGAGTTCAGAGTGGAGCATTCCCCTGGTGAACCAACCTGATAGGCATGAGGCTCCACATCTGCTTTCCAGCGCTGCCTTCTCTGGGAGGGCACGAAAGCGAGGACCTTAAGCCTTGCTGTGACTTCATTCATTTTTCTCTATCTCACTCTTTCATTTCTTCATTTTTCCCCCTTAAATACTAGCTGAGATATTAGACATAGTATCAGTAATCTCTTTTCCATTTGTTTAAAACCATGAATTATAATGTACTCTATTTTTATAGGAAGTAATAGTGTTTTCTTGAAATAATGACTTTGTGGTGCTCATACATATTATACATTGTTATAAATTAATTATGAGATTGCTATATTTTAATGAGTAAAGGGATCTAAAGTAATAGAAACAGTATGGAAAAATTGAGTATTTCTAGTTGTTTCTATGCAAAACCAGGGTGAAAGAGGTTCAAATGTGGTTTCTTCCTTCACCATCTTTGCTATTGTGATGTGTCTGATAGGAGCCATGTATGTTACACATTTGTACTTTAAGGATAAACTGTATGAGGTCAATGATAAAGATTTGAAATACACCTAAGAAGAAGTGCTTTCTGTGGAAAATTTGTGGGCTGGGAAGGCATTCTCAGAGTTGCGAACATGTCAAGGGTATATGTACAGAGGTGTATGTGACCATTTTTATGGTGCCCAATCCTAACAAAGGCAGTTCAAGGTTCTTCTTTTGTGGGATAGGCACATCCTGGTGGTAACGAATGGGGCGGGAAAAAAAATCAGTCAAAGCAGTTGTGTATATGCGGGAGTGGGTCACACTTAGTGTCTTGTAAAATGTCTGTAGTCAGAGGTCAGGCTGCCAAGTGCCAAGCAAATGAGATCACCGTGACAGGGATCCCTCATGGCAGTCAGCAGTATGGTGTTCATGGGACTCATGGTGCTGCAGAGTAGTCTCAGTATTTCCAAGCTGAACTGCCTCAGCAGCTCATAGACCATGGCAGAGCTCATGTCTCCAGGAGACTGGAGCACAGGATGGTCTCCCTCCTAGTAAGCACAGTAGATAATTGAGGATTCCGTGCATTCAGATCAAAGGCTGCACTCCAGGGTGATGAAGTCATTCGTCGTACACCTAGGCTCTCCATCTTGCTGGGAATTTACTGGAGTGACTTTGGACAAGTCACAGCACCAGTAAATCATTGTTGCCATCACGCTGGCCACAGTCATTGGATTTTAAATTGAATCCAGTTATCGGCAAGATAGGTAAAGTTATCAAAAACTGCTTGTAATTTTCAATGCATTAATCAAAACTTATATGTAAGGCGCACCACTTTCATCTTGGTTCTGTACCCATGGTCATTTTCGTATTTCTCGGGGTACAGAGTGCTCTGCATGCACCCCAAGTTACCATTCCTTACATTTTCTACTCGTAGAGCAAATCGGCCAAGAGATGTTGGAAAACCTGAGCCATGACAGAGAGAAGATACAACGAGCACGTGATCGAGTGAGTATGAATCATTTCATCATCTACATGTTCACAAATGAAAAGACACAGGATAAGAACTTACGTTGCCTTGTGTCCGCTGCTGCGATGGACACAGACAGTAACAGCATAGCCATAAGTATGTGTGTGTGAGAATGGCCATGGCCAGCAAGCGCCAAGTGTAGGAAGAGAACACAAGAGCTTGAGATGAGGGAAAAGCAGCTGGCTCTCTCCTCATCTCAGAACGCCCCCGGGTAAAAATTAATTAACTCCATGACTAAGGAAAGAAGGCCACTGAGGGAGATTTTACAGTGTGTCAATCTTTCAGAATAAAGATGATGAAAATACTGACCCTTATCCTTTCTCAACTTCGTTTCATTTCAATCTATATTTTTAAGACCTTGCATAGTCATATATTAAAGATTAATTACCACACGGATGTTACACCCTGCCTGCCTATGAAACATCGGTTTTTATATCCAGTTCAAGTATCCATTTTAGAGTTCCTGGAACCCCTCGTGCCGCTCTCTGAACCTAAGAACTGAGTCTGCTTGCATGTACGCGTGGTGCCCCTGGGCTCCTATGTGCTTGCATGTAGGCGTGGTGCCGCTGGGCTGCTGTGTGCTTGCATGTAGGCGTGGTGCCGCTGGGCTGCTGTGTGCTTGCATGTAGGCGTGGTGCCGCTGGGCTGCTGAGTGCTTGCATGTAGGCGTGGTGCCGCTGGGCTGCTGAGTGCTTGCATGTAGGCGTGGTGCCGCTGGGCTGCAGTGTGCTTGCATGTAGGCGTGGTGCCGCTGGGCTGCTGTGTGCTTGCATGTAGGCGTGGTGCCGCTGGGCTGCTGTGTGCTTGCATGTAGGCGTGGTGCCGCTGGGCTGCTGTGTGCTTGCATGTAGGCGTGGTGCCGCTGGGCTGCTGTGTGCTTGCATGTAGGCGTGGTGCTGCTGGGCTGCTGAGTGCTTGCATGTAGGCGTGGTGCCGCTGGGCTGCTGTGTGCTTGCATGTAGGCGTGGTGCCGCTGGGCTGCAGTGTGCTTGCATGTAGGCGTGGTGCTGCTGGGATGCTGTGTGCTTGCATGTAGGCGTGGTGCCGCTGGGCTGCTCTCTGGTGGGATCCGATGCTGTTCCGGAGCTCTAGGACCATCAAGTCCTGATGTTCACTTCTGATTTCTTTGTTTCCACATGTGTTTCCCATTTAGCTTCGGGAAACAGATGCAAACTTGGGGAAAAGCTCCAGGATTCTGACGGGGATGTTGCGAAGGTAAGAGCCAGGTAGGGAGTGATCTTCTGTTTCTCTTTTTAACTGTATTTTTGTCTCATTGGATTGGGGCATTTCCCAGGCTGCTGCGCTTCTGCTCTCTTCTCCTAGGCTGTATTAATACCCTTTTGAAACAATAGAGCATTGATTTTAACCCTTTTTTGTCAGAGACCCAAAATGTGTAACTTAGATTAGAGACAAGGCTTGAGCTAGGGGGCCTACCTCAAGCTATGGAAAAAATTAGGGTTAGATAAGAAATATTTTTTAATGCCTGAGGAAGGCCCATGGCAGGAGCACACTGACTTCTCGTGCTTCTGACGGAGGGAGTGCAGGCCTGCCATCATCCAGAGAACACTGGGTGCTGGCTTGGCCTTGTTTCATTGCTGAGAAGAAGGCTGCTTTGCAACACTGTGACCTCATGTTCATACATTTATAAGAATGTCACAGTTATCCGAGTAATCTGAACTCATCATATGTGCCCTCAACAAATCTTTTAAGTACTGCATGTGTGACTAAGCTCTGATTGATGGAATATACTTGGAAGAACATAAAAAGGTAAATGAATAAAGATGGGTCATATTCTAGGTCTGTTTTGTAGTTACCTGTTTTACACTAATGCTCTACAAAGTAAAAAGATCATCCATCGTCTACCATGATCACGTGAGCGTGGAGCTGTGAGTGCCTTATGAGTGAGGCGTGTTGAGAGTGACCCTAGAAAAACAAACTCTTCTTTTTGGACAACTGTTTAAGACAGCTAAAGCCCTCTCCACTTATGCAGCCATGCACAGCCATGTGCGGATGCTACACTTGCTGTGTTAAAGGTTTATCCTGTAAGAACCAGGTGAGTGTATAATTGTTCCATGCCGGGGCTGATGTGATTTCTCTGTGACCCCATCAGTGGTGAGCCCCTTCCCTTCCCTGGGGGCACTGTCTTCCAACTCAGAGACAAACACCTGTAGGGTCTCTGCTCAGGAGCAATACATACATGACCTGAGAAAGACTCAAAGTCCAAAGAGAGGAGCATTAGCAACCGAAGGAGTGTGTCAGTGGCTGAAGACAGCAAAAATAAAGCAGGGCTGCCATGCCGTGCCTGCTTCCCTGGGAGGCCCCTGCGATCTGAGCTGTGACGAGCATTCGGCATCTGTCTCCATCTTGTCAAAGCTCATTAAAGAGTCCTCCTGCTTTTTGTCGATTGAGCTGTCCAGAAATCATTCATCATTTTTAGTGTAAAAAAAAAATCATGTGGTTATTTAAATAATATCATATTAATGTTAAAGTTCAGCTGTCACTTGATAGTATGGCTTAATCAGATGTAGCATTTAGGGAAAATAGTTTATTCCGGCTTTTCGTGGCTTTCAGGTTGGCAGATTCAAATAAGGATTTATGGCTTTCTAGACCCATGTGCTTCTGCCCACGTTTCTGCTTGATGTACCTCACACTTAGTACAGGACACTGCAGACAGTTATCTCAACAGATAGAATATCCTTTTATATTGTGTTTGAATAAATTTGCAAGTCATTTCGAGAGGGTGAAAACACAAGCAACCTCTGCAGCCTTTGGTCTTTCTGCATGGGAATCACACTCCCAAGCTGCCTTCCCAAGTCTGCTGAGGAAAATGACTCAGATGCAGTCTGCTTGGGCTTCCCTTTGTAGGTGAATTTAGCTCTCTCCTGACCCGCCTCTTTGAGGAGGTGTCTGGAGCAGTGGTTTTCAACTTATGGGTCATGGCACCTTTGGGGACTCACATAGCAGATATCCTGCATATCAGCTATTTACCCTACAGTTAATCCTAACTGCATTAGGAAAGCCAAGAGCCGCTCTCTAGAGGAGGAACAAAAATAAACGTCCCCCACGTGGACATCACCATGCTGTGCCTGAGCCAGAGATGCTCTGGGGTCCTGTGGTGTTTCGTGTAGGGCAGGGGGTTCCCTAGACACAGCTGGCATGTCAGTATCTGCCAAGACACCAAGAAAAGCATTTTCAGTGAACGCTAAAACTCAGAGTTTGGGAACCAAAAGCATAGTAGTGGGTTAGGGTTTTGTTTCTAATTACTGTCCCACATGTCGGACAGTTGATTTTCTGCTTGAGGAAATGCAAACATTTTGCCAGCTACTTCATTATTTGGGATTTATTTCCTAAAAAGTGAGTCTTTGAAGTTATGGGGACAGTGCTCCTTTGTGTACCCCAGTCTCTTAGTTAAGACCCTGACTGATGCTTTGTTCGCCTGGCATTCACTTCCCAGCACTGAGGTGCATTGCAGAAGAGGCCACATTGTGTGCCCCTTGTTCACACTAATGCTGCATGTCACATTGCTTGGCCAAGGTGCTTCTGACTGGAGGGAGAGTAGGGCCTTGAGCTCTGTGCTCACTGCTCATCTTCACAGTGTGTGAAAGAAAGGAGAGAATGTCTCTGAATCACACGCTTACCTACGAACAAATAAACCCATTGATTTTCATATAGTAAATTCTGTGTGGATAAAAGCAAATATAAACAGAGAATTCTTATAAAGAAAGATTCCTGGTTGTTATAATTTTCGTTTTTAAATTTGTGCAGTGAACATGAATGGCAGGACGTCATCCATCATCTGTCAGGTTGCTTCCCAGTGGCCAGTCCGTCATAAAGACGGGGCCCGTGTCCTCTGCACCCAAGTCTGTACCTGTGTCTACTTACTCTTCTATGAGACTGACCTAATTAAGTTTCCTGGACCCAGTGCCTCTAAAGCAGCCACTGCCCACGCCTCTTCATCTTATCTTTATAAGTCCTCCCCTCTTGTGCATATCTTTTCTTTCCTTTTTCCTCCTGCTTATTCATGTCTTCAGTAAATATTTAATGTCTGCGTGAGCAGCCCAGGGATCCAGAAATGCAAGCACGTCTTTCTTTGCTTTTACGATGCTTCACTGTAGAGAGAATGTATGCAAAAAAACAAACAAACAAACAAACAAACAAACAAACTATAGAAATTACCAAGTTCTCAAGGAAAACTGCTCCAGTTCTCCAACTCTGACTCCCCCTTGCAGATCCTTTAGAAGGACTCCAGGAGCACCAACAGCCAAAAGAAAATAAACTAGGGAAAAGGAAGATGGTTTGTCTAATCATAAACTAGAAATGTTTAAAAAAAAATAAGTTATACAGAAAATATTGACATGTCTAGTTTAGTGAAATAGCGCCTGGTGTCGTCAAACAGAAATTCTCTTTACTGTAGCTACACCATCTTCCCAGAGAAAGAATCAACAAGGTTGAAAATTGGTCCATTCAGAATTATAATAGGAAAACATGACATCAGAACGAAGCCATAACTGATTCTTGGAAAGTAAGTTTTCTTTTCTCTTGACATGGATGGAGAGCCACCTCAGGACAACTGTTCATTTCCTGGCTCTACACAGATTTTAAATAAAGTGAGGTTCAGATAATAATGAAAGTAGCTACAAACCAGATAGATTCATGAGGTGACTGGGGACAAGGAGTGAATTTCTCACTGACTCTTACAAAATGTGATTTTTGTCATTGGTTGTCCTCAGTACAGTGGGTGTCAGCAGAGGCTCAGGTGTCTCTTCCATGTGTTTTAATACATCTGGCTGGGAGTCTTTTTTTTTTTTTTTTTTTTTTTTTTTTAAATAACTGGGATTCTTTTTCTAGATAGGGTTTCTCTGTGTACCTTTGGCTGTCCTAGAACTCACTTTGTTGACCAGGCAGGCCTCGAACTTAGAGATCCCCCTGCCTCTGCCTCCCGAGCGCTGGGATTAAAGGCGTGCGCCACCACGTGTAACTGGGATTCCTAATATCAAATAGTGGTAAAAATCAATAATAGTAAAATTAGAAAATTTCAAAATTTTATTCAAAAAGAAAAAACTTATTCTATATTTTACACCTCTGAAGAAGTAAATAATAATTCATAATTTATCATTACTAGCATCTTTTCTAAAATTGCTTGGATTCCTAAAGAATGTAACAAAAATGTAGCCTGGGAGCTCCCTTGGTCTGAAGTTGGAAGACATGTTACAACCATATGTGCCAACTGCATCATTTGCACTGGTGCCAGGGTCACAGCAGGAAACAGCTTCTGTGTGAAGAGCTCAGTGTCGTGGGCGTCACAGTGGCCACCACATGTACCACAGTGTGTCTGCCTCCTTGTGGCTTGTAGGACTCCTTTCACAGGGCTTGCGCCAGTGTGTCTTCTGCTCCTGACCTGTGTGTGAACACAGCAGCCAGGTACAAACACGGGAGCCTCCAGCACTGTTTATAATAGCTGGTGAGTGTGCTCCCATTACGCTTGTCCAGCCTGGGGAACACCAGCACCTGTTCCTGCAATCACATCGCGTGTGAAAACATGGTCTGCTGGTATTGGCAGAATATGGCAGGTAAACATAAATGTCCAGTCAGATGATTCACGGGAGTGCATGTGAGATCTGTCTGGCGCAGTTTAGGCTGCTTTAGAGGCTAACTCCATCTTGGACCTCAACCTGCAGGAAATACTGGGCTGTGTCCTAGGTATTTCTGTAGCATCTGTGACTCAGCGGGCTTTCAAGTCTAAAAGAGGGCCTTGGTTATGTTCTTGGTTGGCTTTCACGCCTAGGAGAAGGTGCCCTCTCTTGATGCGAATCACTCTTTTTCCTTTTGATCTCATCCTTTCCTTCTGACTTGTCTGACCTATAGTGATGGAAGTGACACTGTCACTTGCTTAGTGTCTCAGAATCTCAACCTGGAGTTTCTCCAGCCCTTAATCAAGTGTTCCCCCTTCCAAATAAAGGACTGCAGGGGCGAAACCTGGGCTGGGTGCAGGCAGCCACAGGAAAAGGAAGCTTCCATCTGGGTCCTGGTTTTGTGACTAAATATCCTGCTTATCAGCTGGACTGCTGCCCTGTCCTGTGGCCTCTTCAAGGCCATCTTGTTAGTGCTTCACCAAGTTAAAGCGTAACTTTCCCTTTATTGAGAGTCTTCTATTAACCACCTGTGCACTGAGCCAGGCCCAGAATTCACACTAGCTACTTGGAGGGAGCATGACGTAAAAGCATCGTTTCAGACCAATGGGGAGCAGAGAGACACTGCCTCAAAAAACAAGCAACAAGAACCAAAAAAATAAAAATTTTAAAATAATTCCAGAATTTTTCTCTGGTGTCACTAAAATTGACACTAAAGCCGTCTGTCTTGGCTAGCTCACACAGAGTGAGCCCTCATGTGTGTCTGCAACCTGATTTATCTCTAAACCACCTGTCATTGTCCCCGTTGCAGAGCAGAGAGGCTCTAAGGACTACAGCAAGGAGAAGGAAGGACTAGAGTGCAAGGCCACTGGATCTTCTGAAGCAGCTACAGGAGGTTGCTGTTGGCAAGCTCTCTTTCCAGGCTGCTCTGCCTGCTCAGGGGCAAAGTGCGAGCAAGCTGGCTAGTTCTCAGTGCTGATTTCTGCTGCAGTATGACCATTTATGATTCCATTTCTTCTGTGAAACAACCACACACTAAACAAACTCCTTAAGTGAGGACACTTTAGCATGAATTGAAAAATAAACACTTAGATGTTCTAAGTGGCACCTACTGTCTTCTCTCATTCCATTTTACAGCTCTGGGAAAGACCACACCATTCCTCTGTTCTTTGTGGTCTCCTGGTCTCTCCTAGCTAGTAGGTGCTACTAGGTATTAGGTATTTGGCTAATGTGAACTTAATTCACCTTCAGAACAACTCTCAAAGGCACATGTTACCATTCTCAATTTAAGAAATACATCGAGGGGTGTGATAGTGTGGAGGGGTGTGGTAGCACAGAAGGGTGTGGTGGCACGGAGGGGTGTGGTAGCGTGGAGAGGTGTGGTGGCACGGAGGGGTGTGGTAGCGTGGAGAGATGTGGTGGCACGGAGGGGTGTGGTAGCATGGAGAGGTGTGGTGGCACGGAGGGGTGTGGTAGCATGGAGAGGTGTGGTGGCACGGAGGGGTGTGGTAGCATGGAGAGGTGTGGTGGCACGGAGGGGTGTGGTAGCGTGGAGAGGTGTGGTGGCACGGAGGGGTGTGGTAGCGTGGAGGGGTGTGGTGGCACGGAGGGGTGTGGTAGCGTGGAGAGGTGTGGTGGCACGGAGGGGTGTGGTAGCGTGGAGGGGTGTGGTGGCACGGAGGGGTGTGGTAGCGTGGAGAGGTGTGGTGGCACGGAGGGGTGTGGTAGCGTGGAGGGGTGTGGTGGCACGGAGGGGTGTGGTAGCGTGGAGAGGTGTGGTGGCACGGAGGGGTGTGGTAGCGTGGAGGGGTGTGGTGGCGTGGAGGGGTGTGGTGGCACGGAGGGGTGTGGTAGCGTGGAGGGGTGTGGTAGCGTGGAGGGGTGTGGTGGCACGGAGGGGTGTGGTAGCGTGGAGGGGTGTGGTGGCACGGAGGGGTGTGGTAGCGTGGAGGGGTGTGGTAGCGTGGAGGGGTGTGGTGGCACGGAGGGGTGTGGTAGCGTGGAGGGGTGTGGTAGCGTGGAGGGATGTGGTAGCGTGGAGGGGTGTGGTGGCACGGAGGGGTGTGGTAGCGTGGAGGGGTGTGGTAGCGTGGAGGGGTGTGGTAGCGTGGAGAGGTGTGGTAGCGTGGAGGGGTGTGGTAGCGTGAGCCTTTAATCCCTAGTCTTGGGCAGCAGAAGCAGGAGCATCTCTGTGAGTTTGAGACCAACCTGGTCACATAGAAAGTGCCAGGCCATCGAAGACTACACAGTAAGACCATGGAAGAGGTGCAAGGGGAGGGGAGGGAGGGAAGGGGGGAGAGAGAGAGAGAGAGAGAGAGAGAGAGAGAGAGAGAGAGAGAGAGAGAGAGAGAGAGAGAGAGAGAGAGAGAGAACGCATTTGATCAGTGTCAGCATGCTGTATCTGCAGTACCTGGATCTCCTTCATGCTGTTCTGAGGAGAATCAGGGTCCTCACAGTGGGCAAACAACCATTATAAATGTTTGCTGATTCTACTAAAAGCATAAAATGAACCCTCCTAGGCCCTGCTCTTACAATGTGCTATAGTCCCTGTGTGTCAAAGAGGTCTCTTGCAAGCATGCTCCTGGGGAGCCTTTGGGGTACTTGTTTTTGAGCATTAATTGGAGCCAAGAAAAACCAACAGCGTATAGCAAGAGTGCCTGTGCTCCCTCTTCCTGCCAGTGGTTGGCAAATAGCATGGTAAGAAAATGTTATTTTTGCATCTAGCATTATATCACCTGGGGCCTTATCCTCACTGGAGAAAACAGTCCCAGTTTAGTCTAATTATTAAAAATTACATTCTATGTAGGCATGGAGAGGCATGCGTAGGCGTGGAGGGATGTGTGCATCTGTAGGTGTGGAAAGGTGTGTGTATCTGTGGAGGCGTGTGCATTTATAGGTGTGGAGAGGAGGTGTGTACATCTGTAGGTGTGGAGAGATGTGTACATCTGTAGGCGTGGAGAGGCATGTGTATCTGTAGGCGTGGAGAGGCGTGTGTATCTGTAAACGTGGAGAGGCGTGTGTATCTGTAGGTGTGGAGAGGCATGTGTATCTGTGGGTGTGGAGAGATGTGTGCATTATAGTTAGGTTGTGGCTCAGTTGGCTGCTTGCTAGTTTTAGCCTTTTGCTAGAATCTTTGCCTCAGTTTCCTCCCTCGTAAAGTAGGGATGGATAACAGTCGTCTCTGCCTCATGAATTCTTATAAGCTAGATGAGACGATGCATGTAACACTGTCTGCCACATAAAAGGTCTTAATCAATGTTTGCTATTGCCATTATTATCCACATTCTGAAAAACAAAACAAAACAATTGAGAGCATTGGCTAAAATCAAAGAGTTAATTAAGAGTTTTTTGGTGTGTAAATTTTAAGTTCTTTTCATTCTCTAAGCTTCTAAGGGATTTTTAGATAATAAAAAATTGCTAGTAATAAAAATAAAATCCTACAATCATTTTCTGATAGCACCTTTCTATGGAGCTGTGGCTCTCCCTCTGTCTAGGTCTCAGCTTATGGAGCCATGGCTCTCCCTTTGTCTGAGCCCTTAGCTTATGGAGCCAAGGCTCTCCCTTTGTCTGGGCTTCAGCTTATGGAGCCATGGCTCTCCCTTTGTCTGGGCCTCAGCTTATGGAGCCGAGGCTCTCCCTTTGTCTGGGCTTCAGCTTATGGAGCCATGGCTCTCCCTTTGTCTGGGCCCTTAGCTTATGAAGCCATGGCTCTCCCTTTGTCTGGGCCTCAGCTTATGGAGCCGAGGCTCTCCCTTTGTCTGGGCCCTTAGCTTATGGAGCCATGGCTCTCCCTCAGCTGGACACCATGTTGAACTCCCGTAGAGTACCCAGAGTTCCCCATGGCAAAGCACGTGCAACCATGTTTATTTTCCCTCTTCTCTGGACTGTTTCTTGTCCTCTGTGCCTCTTTCACTCTTCTTTTATATGTTATTGTGTGATTGGCTGATTTGTCCTCCACAATGCCAAGCTAGCAGTTTCCTGCTAGAGGAAGACACCCACTGCTTCCGCCACCCTCATCACCTGCCAACACAACTGTTTCCGCTGAGCGTTGTCTCCAAAATCTGCTAGGGAACTTCTAGCCTTGTTGGCAGCTCTCACCTGTGGACAAACACCAGGTCCCTGCTACAGAGGACAACTTCTCACCCCCAGCTCTAGGGAGACGCTTCCCTGGCCTTAGTATTTGCTTGGTCAGTCACTCTTCCCGGCACTGCTCTCCCTTTGCCATCCATAGTGCACAGAATGTTCTGGATATAAGTGACAGTGACAGCAACACAGACTGAACTGGCGCGAACACATACACACACACACACACACGCATGCATCATACACACACATAACACACACACTCTCACACACAGGGATATATACTGCCCCACATTTAATTAATCAGACCAAGGCCAGATGTGACATCAGACACCTTGTAATCCAAAGTTTCAAATGATGCCACCAGTATTGGGCCTTGCTCCTGGCTGCTCTTGCTTGTCTTGTGAGGGAGTCTGTCCGTATGTGGGAACCAAGCCTTGCCATCTTCTCTGTAGTACTCAATGAGCTATGCCTGTGATTTTGGGAGGGTTTTTTTTTCTTTTTAATTCCATCAGAGGTGAGGGCATGCGGTTACATTGGTTCTGATTGGCTCTGGTCAGATTAAAGTCATATATATGATTTGATGTTCCAGACAAGAGGCCCTGTTTTGAGGATAGACACCTGGCTGAGGATGCGTGCACCCTAGAGAGAGCAGGCTGACAGAATCACAGATCCATCTCTCCTTATCAGGCCCGGGTCTCAGTCACACGGCCCTGTTGCGTCCTTCAGTGCTGTGGACTTCCCACAGACACTAGTATAGTCTCACTTGCATCACGTGAGCTACATATTTATTATTATCTGGTGCATCTCAGTTCTCTGCTAGACAGCTTAACTGCTCCTTCCTTACGGTATGATACAAGCGGCTGACGTAAGCAAGGAGGAGATAAAACTAAGCGAGAAATGCACCACACCAGTCAGGGACTGTACTCAGCAAGTGTGGGCTCCACAGACACCAGGACAGATTCACACGAGGTTGGAAGCAACAGGACGGAAGCAGGGCCATTGGTAACCAGAGGGCTACTGGGGAGCGACAACAAGCTGGCAATAGGAGGAGGAGGCTTTTCTGGAGCGATGCTTCTCTCCCGACCTACTGACAGCTTCTGGGGGTTGGGGGCTCCCTCATACACAGCACAGGGCCGATGGGTCCCCGTGACAAGCCCCAGCTAATCCCCTTTGGAAGAGTGAGTGAGAGCAGTCCCAGAGTTCTGCCCAGTTCCTATGGGTGTAAGTTAGTTGAAACCATACAAGTCTGCACGCTTGCACTTGGGCCACACATAAGCATGCTCGTTCAGAGGTACACTCTGCACCTTTGCACCAAGATTTCTGCCCATTATTATCTCATCACAATAGAAGGGCATCTGATACTTTCTCTCTGTTATGAGCCACAGTTTGACCTGATTCTTGAATTTCTTTTCTCTTCCGCCGTCCCCTTCCTCCCACGTGCGTGCCATTCTTTATGCGACTGAGTGACAGGAACACTTCCCCTTCAGCACCAGCGCCTTCTTTGAACACAGCCCTGAGCTGTTAACTGGAAGCAAGGCGCCCTAGGCCTCCCTTATAAACAAGTAATGAGCCCTCCCCCCCACCCCCACCTTGTAAATGGCTATTTATTAACATATACCATCACTGAACATTTTACAATCCCAGGCCCTGCCATCCCACCTTGGCTTGCTCCATTGTAAATTGAGGGAGGCCTTTCACACCTGTTTCGTTAAATGCTGGAGGTGGGGACAGTGACCCAACTTCATAAATCCAGGGTGACAGTGTCTCCTTTACAACCTCACTTCTTCTGCCTCCACCACCATTGCTTGCGTGACTGGTACCATATTTTGTTTTGTTTGAACACTCACATTGTAGATTAGCGTATTCACACGTCAATTCTAAAAGGATCGCTGTGTTATGAGGCCGCACAAAGCCTGCTCAGTAACAGCTCGCGCACAGTGCAGGTGGTCAAGCCTCGCTGCCACCCAGATCAAAAGTCAAATGACTGTGAAGCTGCCTTTCAAAGTGCAGTTAGGGAGACAAGGCGAGGTTTATCTGCACGGACGGGAGTGAGTGCTAGATGTGCATCACAAACTCGAGCACAAAGCCGGGCTTCATAATCTCAGTGTAAAGGAACCTGACACCGACAGTTTTGAGGGCATCTCTGGCTAGTTTTTGTTTTCTTTTATATATTTTTTTCTATAAAAGTAGTATCTTACTGTGTGGCAATTGGTAATTATTATTTATGCTTCCCTGGCATTCCTAAAGTAGCTAAGAATCTCCTACAGCCACCTCCAGGGCAGGAAATGGCTCCTTTTCATGACTGCCTTTAATTTTTTCAGCAGCATTTAAAGACAGATTCCTATTTATACCACACAAGCAGGTTTGTCTGTTGTAAACAAACTCAAGTGCTGGGAATTGTGCCTTCCCAGAAACGGTTTCCAGGGAAGCCGTAATAGGAAACAACTGTGGGTCGCTGGAGACTGTCGTCTAGGCATTAAGAAAGAATTCTTTGCTTTTCTAGGAAAAAAAAAAAAAAAGCAACACAGTTTCTTAAAAACACATTTAATATACAAAAATTAAATTAAAATATTTCTTAAATTACAAACTTTGAGGTTGTGATTTTTCATTTTAAATTGTCTCTGACATGCCTTGACAAGATGGCCCTTCACATTAAAGAAAGAATACTCTTTTTTTTTTTTTTTTTAACTCCAATAGTCTTCATAAAATAATTTGCAAAAAACAAAAAGGACTTCTTTGGCAAAGTTATGTAAAAACAACAACTATAGACCTGGCACATGACTGTCAATGGAAAACGCCAGGATGGTAAATTTGAGTCCAGTTTAGAGAAGGGTGGCATGGCTTGCCCTTGGGGGAGAAGGTTCCTTAGTTTTCTGTGTGCAGTTACACTTCACCCAGGACAAGGCTTCAACTCTCCATGTTCCTGTCCTTAACAGTTTTCTGGTGAGGAGAAATCTCGAGGACATTTAAAGGCATCTGAATGAGGTCTGAACATGCTATGGTAAAAAACAAAAACCAAACAAACAAACAAACAAAACACACACTCTGTCTCCAGCCTTAAGGAAGGCTGCTGGCTTCTCTGAGTCTCTGAACCACTGGATTTTACTGAGTGTGTGTGTGTGTGTATGCGCGTGCGCGCGCGCATACACACACCCACCCACCCACAAGTCTCCACATGTCTCCACATGCATCCTGGTAATTTTCTTAAACTTCCATGATAGTTTCAGAAGAGTCCAAAACCAAGTCCTAAAGTACATATGAATGGTGCCTATATGCTAACTAAATATCACTTTGCTTTTTGAAGTATGCTGGCATAAAAGAAGCCTGTGTTGATTCTGTCTGAGAAGTTTGCATTTTCTCTGCAGATGTGAGGAGGCCTATCAGAAAGAAGCCCACAAGGCTGTCCTGACCATTAAAGGGTAGTGGCCGGACTATAGTCAACCAGGGCTGTGCATGTTTCACCTAAGGAAACCTTTATAAAACTAAACTGATACCATTGTTACTGTTATCATTGGGCCCAAGTACTTCAAACTGGGTAAGTTCATAAAGTATAGACATCGACTTGGCTCATAGTTCTTGAAACTGAGACTCCAAGAGCATGGCGTCAGCACCTGTTCATCCTGAGCTCATCCCCCTGCTGCTCTGAAGCAGGCAGAGGGCACCATGTGTCAGGGACGAGCAAGTGCACCAGCTTGAGTCTCTCAGATTCCTACTTTGCCACTAGTGCCTCCTGTCAGCCCCCTCTTTGAGACTTTTACTCCTGCCTAGCTCACAAGAACCTCCCTTATGGTTCCCACCAACCTAAAGATAAGCTTCCAACTCCTAGATTTCTGGAGAACACGTCCCAGCCATGGCTGTTACTGGCACCAATATGTACAGAAATTGAGTCTGATCCAAGTCCTCCCACCAGGATGGGGCAAAACTTGGGCCAGCAGCCTGGGTTTAGCCACAGTAGCCATGTTCTCACCATGTCAGCTATAATAGTGCCAGCGTCCTCTTCAATGCAAACACCAGTATTTGACCTGGAGATTTGCTCAAAACTGTGTCCTCAGGTGGCTGACTATCCAACTTTATGGTTTAGTACACATGGGAAGTACATGGGGGCAGCAGTTCAGAGTAACTCGATTTACCTGGTGAATGAGAGATCAGGGGAAAGGCACATGTCATGGGAGATGATCCCTTGTCCCTGAGTAGGCAAATGAGACTCCATGAAGGGACCACATAGCTTGAGAATCACAGCTTCACTCTTCGCCCACATGTGGAGCACACCAGCTTTTTATGGCAGCTCCTAGCAGCAGAATCTGCTCACTAGTATTGTTCTGGGTGCTCTTTTGGGGACAGCCTTGTTGAGGGCATTTAGGAAACTAACAGCTTGGAACCTCGCCTGTTGACAAAGTAATGTGCCCCGCTTCAGCCTGACCTGAACTTCTCAGACGGCTTTCTATTGTGATGAGATGTCCAAATTGCTTGGAGTCACTCAAGTAGTTCTAACTGAAAGCAGTTATGAGAAGAAAACTTTTCATGTGTCAGGAAATATTAAGAATTTTTATATGCCTATAATGTCACGTATTTTAAACTCCTTGGCCTTTGAGATAAGGCTGCGCGTTGACCACGTGCATTGTGCCTCTGGGACGCGAAGAACATTAGCCGACTGCGTGATTGTCTTATTATGTTACAGTGTTGATTTGATAAGTGTATCACTTAAAATGCTGAATTTTTCCATATATTCCAATTAAGTATTTCTCACTGAATGGCCGTATAGAAAATAAGTTAGTTGAAAACTTGCCCAGTCAATAAAGAAAGCCATTCATTCTCTGTTCTGTATACGTGATCTGAGGCTACAGCCTTTTAGGTCTTTTAATCTGTTTGTTCAAGGCCAAGCTATTTATATGGATAATTTTTAAAGCTTCTGTATAAAGGGGAGAAAAGAACATTTTATTTATTCACTGGGGTTTTTATGTGCCTTGAAATTGCACAGATAAAGTATTTTCAAGCTCATGGATCTGAGGAAGATAAAAGCTCTCTTATTTTATAAGGCTTTGTATAAGCTTTTCAGATGCACAGTTTTCTCATGGCTAGAATTTTTAAAATAAAACATTATTTCACCATTATAACCAGAGTCTGATGTAGGCATTTCTTTTTCCTGCCTTGAATTACATGTTAAATTATGCATCTAAGATTGCTGCTTTTTACTACATTTTACCCTCTGCATTTCAACAGTTACCTTGTTGGATAAACTGATTTACCAACCCTCACTTTTAATGTCAGGCAACTATTTAATTATTAGAATACTGAACATTAAGCAGAGTGACAAGCTGATTAACCATTATTAATAAACGCAGAGTGAAAGGCATTACCTGGATTTGTACCACATTAATGTGGAGATGGAAATTATTTACCTCTTCCTCTCTGAGGCATTTGCTAAGCTTCATAAGCTGAAAAGAAGAGCATTTTTGAACTCAGGAGCCTCTGGAGCCAGATTCCGGGTGAACATTAGCTGCCTTTAGCTGTGCCATGTCAGGGCCAAGGCACAGCTTTCCCTGTCTGGAGCACTCCCAAGCTATCACAGCCGTCAGACAGGTGGGGAATAAATATTGTAGAACGGTGGGGCATTTGAAGAGACGCTCCTGATCTGGGGGACTCGATCTGGACAGGCTTCAGTTGAAGCAAACAGGTGTTCCTGGGCAGAGCTGTCCTCAGATGGCTGGGGAGTTGCCATTCTTTCACGCACATAAAAGTTTCCCTTTCCTCCGCCTGCAGGAAAATTAGAATTAACTGCAGCTCTTTCTTTTGAAATGGAAAAAGAGAAATAAAACTATGGCATCAGATTTTGGCTCTGGCTGGGTTTCTCTGAAGTGTACAATTTAGGTTGAAGGAAGAGAGAACCTGGAACCAGGGTCCTGATGGCTTTCTGCAGTAGAGATACAGGGAGAGTGGCAGGAATGCGAAGATGCTCTGCACCATACACGCGCCTCACCGTACACGCACCTCACCGTACACGCACCTCACCGTACACGCACCTCACCGTACACGCACCTCACCGTACACGCACCTCACCGTACACGCACCACACCGTACACGCACCACACCGTACACGCACCTCACCGTACACGCACCTCACCGTACACGCACCTGACCGTACACGCACCTGACCGTACACGCACCACACCGTACACGCACCTCACCGTACACGCACCTCACCGTACACGCACCACACCGTACACGCACCACACCGTACACGCACCACACCGTACACGCACCTCACCGTACACGCACCTCACCGTACACGCACCACACCGTACACGCACCTCACCGTACACGCACCTCACCGTACACGCACCGCACCGTACACGCACCGCACCGTACACGCACCGCACCGTACACGCACCTCACCGTACACGCACCTCACCGTACACGCACCTCACCGTACACGCACCACACCGTACACGCACCTCACCGTACACGCGCCTCACCGTACACGCGCCACACCGTACACGCGCCTCACCGTACACGCGCCTCACCGTACACGCACCACACCGTGCACGCACCTCACCGTACACGCACCTCACCGTACACGCACCACACCGTACACGCACCTCACCGTACACGCACCTCACCGTACACGCACCTGACCGTACACGCACATCACCGTACATGCACCGCACCGTGCACGCACCGCACCATACACACACCTCCAAGACAAAATGCTCTTTCCTTACAGTGCTCCTTTCTCTACTCGCCAATGCTGCTCAAGAGCTGGGACTTTGTGAATGATGGAGCTAAGTGCTGGAAACAGAGTGGAAGGCAGAGGAAGGGCCTGCCCTCAAGATGCTCTGCCTCAGCTGTAGTCATTGAACGTGGTCTGGACATGAGAGTCACCTGAGGGTCGTGGGGAAACTGGACAGAAGGCAGCTGCAGACTTCAGAACCATTTCCTTGTATAATGATAGTGTGTGAAGATAGGACCCACAGGTCTTACTTTGGGCATTCTTTTGAAATCATACTTCTCCCATAAATTGTAATATAGAAACAAGTATTTTTTATTTTTTAAAATTCTAATTTCTTTTTTTAAAACAAACTGTTCCATTGATTTTAAATATCTCCTTCTAGCAATGGGTGTAGGGCTATATTACATTTTCTTAACAGTGTGTCTTTTTCTACTTGTTGTAATTGTAATTTTTCATGTTTATTAAAAATCTAATAAGGATTTTTTTCTTTAAATAAATGTGTTACTTTACAGGGAAAATTATCAAGAAACATGGAGCTACCAAAACATGATATGGCACCCTATAAATATATGTTTTCCCTTTTTTGTAATTTACTTTTGAAATTATAATATAATAGCATAAAGTCCCCCTTCCCTTCTTCCCTCCAGACCAGAGCTCTCCTTGTTCTCTTTCAAGTTCATTGTCTCTTTTTTGTCAGTTGTTGTTATGTGCCTATGTCGGGTGGCGAGTGTGTTCCGTGGTGCAGTACACAGCCTGCGCAGGCTCTACAATGTTACTTACGTGTGTGCGTGTGTGCGTGTGTGTGTGTGTGTGTTCAGAGCTGACCATTTGGATTGTGGTAAACAGTTGGTGTGCTCTTCCCTAGAGAAGACTATTTCTCCCACTCTCGGCATCCCGTAGTAGCCTGTGGTCCTTTGTGTACCTCCCCCCAGCAACAGTCATGGATGTGAGTGCGTCTACTGGTGTTGTCCTGGTTTAGTTCATGTTTGGGCAGTGATGTTGGTGAGACTTGATGAGTGTAGCTTCTCACTCTCACAGTCTTCCTATCCCCTCTTCCACAGTGATCCCGGAGCCTTGGCTGCTGAGGCGCTGAAGTGTTTTGTGGTTGGGACTGAAGTCCATGACTCTGCATTTTGATTAGTGTGGTCTTCTGTCATGGTCTCCGTCTATTGCAAATAAGAAAAACAAAAATCCTTCCTTGCTGAGAAGTGAGGCGGCTTACCTTCTGCCTCATCTTCTGCAGAGTCCCCTGATCCCTGCGGTGAGGAATCTGATGGAGACGTCGGTTTGGCCTGAGCATTCCAAGGTCTCTCACTCTCTCCTGTTGTCTGGTTTGTGGGTCTCTGAATTTGTTCCCATCTGCTGCAGGAGGAAACTACTCTGGTGATGGCTAAGCAAGGCACTGGCCTGTTTCTCTGGCTGGAGTCCATTTAAATTTTTATTATGTATGAGTTAAAAATTAACTTAAAGCACAGTGGCATACCTTTTTAAGATAAAAGGAAACCAGAACAAATTTCTTTGTGCTTACCCCGGCCATAGTCACACTGGCAAAGCTTTAGTACATTTCATTACAACTGTTTCTCAAGTATTTTGCTTACAAACAACATATCTTTATATTCTGCCATTTGCATTCATTATACTGAAAATGTATTCCCAAGCCAGTAACAGCTAGAACCATAGCTCAGGAAGATTTACATACTATCCCCTCACTAGAACATTTCCTGTGTACTACACAGTCTCTTGAGTTTCTAGCTTATGTCTATCCTTGAGTGCTGTGTCTCTCTGTTCACAGATTATATTATCTTAGTGTAGCGCCCTTGAGGAGAATAAGTGCTCATCTCACTTACAACGCCCATGTCCTTGGCTTCTTCATTTGCTAAGACTTTGGCATCTTGGGTCTGCTTCAGGTGGAAGTGTGTGACCAGGATATGGTGGTTCCTATGTAGAGTGGCCAGCAGTTGCGTACACATGACATGGCTGTATGTCTGCTTATTTAGCTGGATGTCATAGGTCTATCCTTCCCTTCTAGGACTCTGCTGATGTCAGGCTATTTTCTTCTGGCCTTGAGTGTTTCAGATTAGCTGAAGGGTACACCCAGGCCATGGCTCTCGTGTGAGTTTGTAAATTTCATTGGTTTGCTTTGACTTTTGTCACTTGGGGAAACTGAAGACCATGTAACCATGGCCTTCTGGATATGAAGTCTTTCATTCCCTCTGTATGGACCATAGAAAACTTAAATAAATTTAAATTTGTAGATTTGGGTTGTTGTTCTACCCCTAAGGAGAATTTTCTTTCATTGTGTCTTCAATTATTTCTTCAACTTCCAAATTTGTAGTTTCAGGGACGTTTGTGGTTCTCACACAAGCCTGTGTTTGATAGCTTCCATGTTCGCTCTTCACTTCCATCGCATTGGCATTTTCTTCTCATCTTATCTCCAGCTTCACTGACAGCACCCTGCAGCATCCTTTTGACTCAGCTGCTGGTCATATGACTATTAATTCTGCTGTTGAGTTAGGCTTGCTTTTCTACTCATTTCTCTGAACCTTTGCTTCATCTCTGGCACTTGAGTCTCCTCTACCGCCCGCAGAGTTCCGCCCTTGCTCGGGCTACTGTTTTCTCTGAGGACGCCGAACAATGCTGAAAAATGTTTTGACTTCTTTAGTTTTCAGAATCATGCGTCTCCTCTGAGCCTTTGGGTGTCATTTCATCTTCCATGTCATTTCGTCTCTCTTCTGTTGTGTTTGTGATGGCTGTGCTATCTCTTTCCCATTGTGTTCTTGCTCTTTGAAGTCTTTTGCCTGGTTGCTTTGCAGAACCACTTGTTGGATCTACAAATAGGTGGCAGATTTATATTATTTATCTTGGGTTTAATTGCATTTATCTCTAGACAGTGTCTTTATTGGAGTGAACAAGGCTTCTTCTCCAGAGAGGAGGCGCGTCCAGCCTGGTGCAGACATGGTGATCTCCCTCTTTTCACTGCTCAAGCACAAACCCTTAGAGAACCAAACTTCCCCGGTTCACTGCCTCGTGTCGAAGCTTTGGTTCTCCTCATGGTTGAATTATTTTAGTTTTAGTTTCTTGCCGTAGAAAAGAAACAATTCAGGAAGTGTGAAGGAAAAGAAGTGAGCACAGCAGCCTAACTACACCCCACACTCCAGCATCCTCTTGAGAGCCGAGTCTCTGGTTATTACAAACCATTTAGTAGAGACTTTGGGGAATGTGGACCTTTCCTTACATTTTCAACATGGTTTATTTTGTTGTTGTTGCTGTTCAATAGAAGCCCCTTCCAGATTCTGGCCATTTATGATATAGAACTTAATAATATGGTGGGGGTTTTTTTTTCATTCAAATTTAATGGAATACTTTGATAAATGGGCCAGACACCATTTTAAACTAGAGACTGTGAGAGATCTTTAAAGTCACCCTCAATAAAGGGCCATACAAACCACTTCTGCAGCCCACCCCTTGGGCTGTATGCCTGGGTGGTCTTGTTTTAACTGTAACTGTTTAATTATTGATGGTTTACTGACACAGGCATAGAAGCCTTAGGGGAAAATGAAATCCCCTGTGCCAGTTTCTTTGGATGAGTCTTCTTTGAGGTTTAAGTGTCCCTCTAAGTAATATAGTGAAGCAGGAGTTGGGGGGCTGCCCCTCTTCTGCAAGGTCAAGTCAGCCATAGCAGTTCTTATTGGACTCTACTGATCATGTTAAAACTGAGGTGTGTCTGCTGTGTTGTAATAGCTGCCCTTCCTGCATGCCCCCCAACACATACACACACTGGCCTGCCTGGAACCAGGTCTCTCCTCCAACGATAAAGATGGCCTGCCTGAGGAACTGACTTTCCCCTGCTACCCTGGTAATTCAACACATGCTGAGAATGCCTTGCTAGGTATGGAGGTTCCTGACAGAAAAGTGGTCACGCAGAATGAATGCTGAGCCCTCAGTGAGCAGCTCCCAGACATGGGAGGTCACTGCCAGCTTGGAGCAGTCAGGTGAGTTTTATAGGAAACATGGCATTTGCGGACAGGGTGCTGATGACATGTCTCAGCCAGGGAAAGTGCCTACCTCTAAGTCTGATGGCTTGAGTTTCATCCTCAGAATTTACATGATAAAAGGAAAGAATCAATTTTTGCAAACTGGCCTCCTTAAGCACACTGTGTCATGGGCACGTGTGATAAACACATATACAACAACAACAATAATCATAAATTAATGTAAAAGCCAAAAAATGTGAAGTAGGAAGAAAAGGTGACATCTGTAATGCCCATTGAACTAGACAGCTACAATTTTCACAGACACAACTGAAAGGGCTGCCAGGCCAATGCAACACTGTGTACAAAGATGGGGGACAGCATCTTGGAAGGAGGCAATGGCAGGCAGTCTGGCTGGTAGCCATACACTCTCTGATCTTTGCCTTTTGTGTTCAGATTCGCCATGTTATTATAGAATCATATTAGTTCATATCACCCCCAGTGTTCACTAAGCATGTACTCTGTGTTCTGGACAGTGCTGAGGTACTAAACTCTTGGATGGTTTCCATACAGCCTATCCATATTTCTTCCACAAGTCCTTATCTGCCTGTCACTGAAGGGCGCAGTAAACCATGTATGTGGGCAGCGGGCTTCTAGTAAGTGATGAGTGTCCTTCAGGGACATCTTGCCATCCTGAGCTAAGGCTCTGACAGCCTTGTTGTTATTAGGCTTGCTGCAATGCTGACGTTGCCTGGACTTGGTGTAATCTGTTCCCTCAGCTCTGCGAAGGCAACCTATCTCTCCCACCCACTACAATGCGGCTAGTGTATGAGGCAAGGAGAAGCACAGCTGTAGTGTGGAGGGATTCAGGGTTCTACACAGCAAAGAGCCTGGACAGCCTAGACTGGAGTCTGGGCCCTCCATCTTGATGGAAGGGGCCTAGTCAAGCTGTTCAGTGCAGTTGTTTTTAAGTGACAGTTTTGATTTGATTGGACCTGCAGTTTCCACCCTGTTTACTTTGGGGGAACATGTGATGCCTTGGTCTTGTCGAGGCTGAAGCTTTGGACCATTTGAGAATGAAAGCCATCCTGGCTCTGAAGCTTCGTCCCCATGCTTCTCTGCCTGGTAGTCAAATTCTCAGGCTTCCCTGCCTCTTACTCACTGTCTCTGGCTTTTATTGTCTAATTTAAATGGCCCACAGCTGGCTTGAGAGAACCCAGCCCCCAGCCCCATCAGCGCGATTTAAAGCATTGGTGACATACTTGCCTGCACCTGGCAGAACTCACAACGCCCAGACCTTTCACCTCTGGGAGGAGGAAGCATGAACTCTGCCCAAACCCTTGACTGGTACCTGTGTGTAAACACAGTGTCCTGGCTGGCATCCCTTGGCATTATTTTTTTCTCTCTCCTGATTTTTTAAAACACATATAGCAATGCCAGTGCAGAAGAGGACATTTTTAACAAGAAAAAAAGGGGGGGGGACCCCACACACTGCTATAACCCACTATGACTGCAATTATCCACACACAAACTTTTTTAAAAACTCTTTTTGCATATGTTGACATTTTTCTTTATGTGGTTCTAATTCCAATGTAAACGGAAGTTTACATTCTGCCTTTTTCCTTTCCCATTCTACAGCACAGCCTGCACTGCTAACACGACTTTGATATTGTAGTTAGTGGAGACTTTCACATCAAGTGACGATGACATTTATAGAGGCTCAGGAAATCCCAGCAACATGTGCTTGGCATTCGTTGACTTTCTCAGAAAATACAACGGTTGTCTATAGCGTGTCTCAGAAATCCTCAGCCAGTGTCTGCAAAAACGCACTTTTAGGTTTGGTCCTGAGGCATAGATGTCCTATTCTCTTGACCATCCATTCAGGATCCTTGCATGTATGAATTTGGTGATAATCTGGGAAACACTACATGTATAAGCAAATGGTGCTCATTTACCCTGTGGTGAGAATGTCTGTGATCAGCATCCTCTCACTGGAAGGTATAACTAGATTTGGATGAAGGCTGCGGTGTGTGCCCGCCAAGTGCCAGTGTGTTGCCAGTGTATGTCTTTGCCTCCTCCCCGTTGTGGGCTAACCAGGCGAAACTGGTCTGTACCTCAAGGGGTAATGAGGGGGCCCTTGAGGGAAGGAGTTCCAGAAGAGGGCTCAAGGACTCTGAGGGAAGCTGGGCGGCCAGGGGGCAGTGCTGGAGCACTTTGCGTCTGACAGAACCGAAGAAAGGATAATGCGAGCCCAGCCCTGAGGAAGATGATGGATGACTCCTTGTTGTGTTTTATATTTCTTCAGGGGAAGTCTGTAAGCCATAAGCAGCTGTGGTTTTCTGTTTTGTTTTAATTCTTAGCATCTGTATAGGTTTTTTTTTTTTTTTTTACATACAATAAAATTCACCCAACTTAAGTCTTCTATTAAATGACAATTAGGTACAGGCTGTGGAACTATGATGACCCAGAGAATATAAAACAGTTCCTCACTCTGCTGTGTTTCCCCAGCTCCGTTCTGTCCCTGTGCTGACCCAGACAGCTGCTTCTGACAGCTCTAGAGTTTTGCTGTCTCTAGAGTTTCCTATGTGTGGAAATATGTACTCTTGGCTCTTAATTCTTTCACATACTACAGTGCTTTTAAGATGCATTAATATCACATGCCTTTTAATTACTGAGTAATGTTCCCAACTAGGGTGTGCTAAATTTACTTATTTATCGGTAGCCTATGAGAATTATATGCTGCCTGTAGTTCGGGAATAATATAAGCAATGCCACTGTGAGCATTTGTCAACACATTTTCTCCAGACATAGGTTTCTTTTTTCTTTTGTAAATATCTAGGAATAGGAATAGTGTGTCATAAGGTAAGTCCGTGTTTGATTTAGAAGGACCTGGCAAAGTTTGTATTTCTGTGATAGTGCAGGGGAGTCCTATTTGCCATGAACTTAACTCTTACTGCATCTAAGTAGACGTCAACAACTCAGCGCCTTTGAAAACAATGCATGGTCTGATTACTGGTCTTTGTCCTAATACTTCCCTAACTTGCTACATGAAGGGATTTGGGTTTTGGTTTACACTTTGAGAGGATAAGGCCCAGCTTGATTGGGACGGGTGAGCATGTGAGGCAACTAATAACACTGCATCTGTGTTCACGTAGCAGTGAATAAACAGGAAGTGAGGCTATAAATTATGACCTCAAGGCCCAACCCCAGTGACCTACTTCCTCCAAAGAGACTGCACCTCCAAAAGTCACCACAGCTTTCCAAAGCAACACTTTCAGACACATGAACCCATGGGAGACATTTCACACACTCAAACTACAAGACTGATCCATTCTCTGCTGACATGTTGCACACCTGTTGTTTATATATTCATGGCCTCAGCCACACAAGTTGTCAGTAGTCTTACACCCCTGTCATGCACTGCAGGGAGCTGTGGTTAAGAGCTGGGTCTGTGGGATAACAGGATTGTAGTTGGAATAGCAGCCTCTCGCCACTCCTGGACTGCGGCACAGAGTTCACTCCACTCATGAAGAGGAATGTATTCAGAACATGGCTGCTCTGGCAAGAGATCACATTCAATGACCTTCTAGGTCCTGTGTATTCTGGCGAGAATACAAACATGCCTTTAATCCAGGAGGCAGAAGCAAGTAGATCTGAGTTCAAAGCCAGCCTGGTATAGAGCAAGTTTCAGGTAAAGAAAGGCTTAGGACTAAGGGTGGTACATTCCTTTAATCCAAACAATGAAGGTAAAGTTAGTTTGTAGAAGGAAGTACCTATGTTTGAAAGTGATGTCTAGTTGAGTGGCAGAAAAAGTGACAAATCAGAGAAAGATTTGACAGAAAGGGATACACCCAACTCTCATGGGAAGAGAGAGGAAAGGGAAGCTACTTAAGGGGCAATACAGAGAGAGGGAAGGCAGTTTTACTGAGACCGTAATAGGTTACAAAGAGAGAATAAGCTGGACTCGGGTAAAGACAGAAGGAGCCAGACAATGAGGAGGAGCCAGGAGATTAGAAAAGATTTCTGGAGTTAGTTTGAGGTCAAGCAGAGCAATTCAGGGGCCGAGAGAGAAGCCAGATTGAGTAAGTCAGCTGGGAGAGGAGGTTGAGCCAGAACAGCTGAACTGAAGAGTTCAGAAAGAGCAGGAAAGTATGTGTTTACTCAGCAGTAAGTCTCAGAGGCTGAAAACTTCTAGGCCTAGGTTAAATTGTATGAGGGCTAGAAGCTTCCAGGACTAGGTCTAGATTAGCAGACAGAGGCAGTAAGCCTTGGACACAACAGTTACATCAGACAAATAAAAGTTACTTTTACACAGTCACTATGTTCACCTGTAAGGCGCAAGGTTTTATTCAATTATTTGTGGCAATAAGTCACATAGCCAGACCCACATATGTCACCTCACACACCTGTGTACCTACCCCAGCTTCCCTATGAAATCCAAATCTCGGGGCTGGGCAGAAAGTTGGATATGATCTAAAGGCAATGTTACATTGGACAAACTGCTGAACCACTCTGAGGAAGCTCATTGGTCAGACAGCCAACCCTAGAACATTGGATTTCCACAACTATTAAATTCTTCCTGGGTAGATTTGGATGTGGTTAGAACTATACCTGTTTCCTGAGAAAACTGTTAAAATGGAGGCTCATCGTCACTGAACTTTAACATACGAGCAGGCACCCAAACAGCTATGCACACATTCTCCTCTGGGCCTGTCCAAGTCCCTACCGTCTGTCCTTGGAAGTGGGAGGAATAATAACAGCTTGCATAAGAGATTCCCTTGAGACTAATGTGAGACTATTCTAGCAACAGAAGTCAGCTAAACTTCTAGTCAAAGTTAGTGATAAAAATCTTCCTATTAAATAGATGGATGCTGGACTAAGCCGGAATCCAGTCAAGGACAGAATTTCATAGGGGCCCAGCGGGGTCCCCTGAGATGCTCATAACCTTTCTACACATGTGATGGATGCACTAATGATGATACTTTAAGCCAGTCCTCGTATTTCAGTACCATTTCTAATGCATTAATTCATCATTATTAGCTATGCTAATTAAGAGTAACTAATTAATAAGATAAAGAAAGCTGCCACAGTCTTAGCTGCCTCTGGAATTGTACTCTTCATTAGTGTTTCAAACATTATTTAAATACCTGTGGGAGGATGTGGTCCCATTTGGTCACTCCAGTCAAACACTCAGCACCTTAGGGTGTGGATTAAAACTAACTAATGCACAGCTGCTCTCTGACAGAAGTAGTTTTAAGGATAATTGCAGTGACACATGACTTGTGAGATTCACAAACTGAAGACACAACAGCCCTTCACATGAAGGGTACAACAATGTGATGGGCTGTCAGAATGCTATGTCCTTTGACCTCTGCCTCAGGCCATATTGGAGCGCTTCCTCCTGTGGCCTCAAGGAAGTGCAACTCAGAGACACTGGAGATTTCAGCTGTGTAGCATGGTAGCCCCAGTGATCAGCCATGAGCTGGCCACCATCTCATATATGTATGTGTCCATCTCTGTACAGCACACCTTATGTGTTGGGTTCGAGCCAGGCCTCACTCACACTAGGCCTATGAGTGCTTCAGCACTCTTCCTGCCCACACATGTGCTTTTACACTCGGGAATCTTCACCTTCATCACACAACATTGCCCATGGAGTCATGGTTTAACACACTGGCTATGCCTTTTTTTATACATTAAAGTAAATGCACACTTTAAAATCTGAAATACAGTGTCTAAAGGATTATGGAATATGTCACATAAAACAGTCATGTCTGTGCTACCTGAGATAAGCCAGTCCCTTCCCTCCAGTGGTCTGCACAGAGTGTGCTGGGGACCATTGCTGTGCGGTCCTTGCTGGGTTCCTTGCCTGTCTCCCCACTCAGCGTTGGGACCCTGGAGGGCAGGGACTGGCTTTCATCTCTGCCTCACACTGTCAGGGAGCCGGGTGCATAATATGCATTCAATAAATGTTTGATGAATAGATATCTCCCGGGTGAGCCTAAGCGAAACACCATTAGCAAATACAAATATTTGCTGTTTTCTCTCACTTTGATTCATAGCCTCTGATAACTCTTGAAGTACATACAAAAACATGAAAGAAAGCATGCATAAGTACCAAGTATGAGAAACTGAAATAAGGCTGGTTTGTCTGTCACTTATTCCGTGTGATAAAGTTCCTGCTCCTTTAATTCCCCCAATGTTAGGGGCATTGAATGATATAAAATTGTCAACAGTATAAATGTCACGTCACCTTTGCCAGGAACTGAACCTTCCTGTGCCGTTGCTTCCTTCTGGAACAGAACGAACACCAGCAGAGTGGTTGGGTGGGTAGGTGGGTGCAGGAGCAGGCAGCCAATGAAGAAGAGATACAGACTTCTATAAGCAGATTTAACTCCCTGCATTTAGGTAAAGATCTGTCAAGAACAAGAAGAAAAATTTCTAATGTCTTAACTCATATTGGTGGGTGGAAGTGTTAATCTTATTAATTTGTACTTTGAAACACCTTTAAACAAAGCAGATGATTCTGTATTTAAAAATATGTGTATTGATTTGACATTGGTCTCAGAAAACAAATACTTCAGAGTAAATCAGTTGATCAAAGTGATGGCATCATATGTTTCACCTGTGGAGTCTCTTTAAATTATACAGAAAGTATAAACCGGGAAAGGTTTTGAAGTCTACCTTTCTACTGATTTCCATAAATGAAAAGCTTAAATTTAGGAAAATTATTTAACATCGTACTTGCTTTGAACCCTTCCACATGATGTTTGCAGTTTTTAATCCACATTGGAGCATTTTCATTCAATTTGAGAAGTGGCTTTTCTTCTGAAGGAGTTGATTGACTCTTTAAATGTTTCTAAGGAACCATGTCCAGTAAGACAGAAAAGGACAGGAACATCTAGATATTATATCAAAGTCACCTTATTTTCTTGAGTCTCTAAATGACACTGGCAGGATGAGGGGGGCTGGACCTGTAGCTCAGTTGGCACAGTGCTTGCCTGCCATGCACAGGCCCTGCATGTGACCCCCACTGTCACATAAGCCAGGGATGGGGTCGCACCCCTGTAATCACAGCACTTGGGAAGAGGAGGGAGGAGGATCAGAAGGTCAAGGTCACCCTCTGCTGCACAGCCAGTTTGAGGCCAGCCTGGGACCATGAGGCCCTGTGTCCAAAGAAAATGTTTTTCTTTAATGTTTAAAGTAAGAAAATAAAAGGGCCTACTTCTTGGGGTGGTTGTCATCTTTTTCTTCTCCTCCTCCTCCTCCTTTAAATAATTGCTGTTGTTTGTATGGATTTTACTTTTCCCCCATAATATCTATGGTTGTTTTGTTCTTTTAAAAAAAAATGATACAAGGAATGGGATAACAATTGAGATATAATATGACTAAATATATATATAAAATGAGGCAATGCTAACTCCAAGGCAAAATTCCAACCTTAATTTAGAGCACTCGAATTATGTGCTATTCTCTGGCAGACTCTAAGCATACTCACGTTCAGATATTTTGCCGGCTTATGCATATACTTTCATCTTACACTGGAACCTTTGGCAGGGTCATTTGAAGGAAGACACAAAGCTGGAGGCCAGGGGAACCACTGCAGGAGCACGTGGCCACAGGCAGGCACTTCCCTCAGTTGCCCCTCTCCCAACAGCCCTGCTGTGGAAGTGGGAGAGCTGCTGCCCTTCTACTTTACATGTGACCCATCCCTGAGGCTGACATGAGGGCTTCCCAGGGGAAAAAGAGGCCAAACTCCACCACCAGTCATTTGGTTCTTTGGTTGGTTTGTGTTTGTTTGATTTGGTTTGGGTTTTGGTTTTTTGCACTTTGAAAGTACAGAAGATTTGTAAAGTATCTGTGTAAGGAGCTACGTAAGATCCTAAAGAGCCTGTCCCCGCCCCATGGGTCTGGGATGTTGTGTAGACATGTCCAGAGGGACATATAATGAAGAAAGTTGCTTCCACATGAGGCAGTGGACACAGCGAGGACAAGTGAGGAGTGCTGCCTCAGAGTCCACAGTGCTATGGAGGCTGGTTTTGTTACTCAGGATGGCATTGCAGCTTTGTTCCACTCAGGACCTGTGCCCGTCCGTGAGCTTGCCTGTCACAGATGTCATTGGGTCTGTTCTAGGATGGCTCAGGGTTTTTGCAGCAGGGGCATTATTCCTAACCTGGTTGACACGCGTCTGGGACAAGCCTCTGGGAAACACCCTCACGTTTCAGGCTAGTGTGAACAGAGAAGAAACTTGTTGTAGTCGGCATTTGGTTTCCACTATTCATACTGAAATGGCTTATCACTGAGGAAACAGTGTCGTCACAGAATAGATTTTCTCTCTGCCTGGGTTGTTCAAAGCTACACTATTAAATATAAATTTATTGGCAGCTTTCTCTTGCTTCTTAACTGGATTCTGTTTTCTGAACTTGAGCTGCATCTTGAGCAATGAACACACTGGGCAGACGTCTGCACGCATCACTGGGTCTGTCTCTTCGCACATCCTGGACATGTGCTGCACGGGTGATTAAGTGACACAAGCCAACAGGAAGAGAGTATTCAGAAACCTGCCTGGCTCCTCTGCCAGCACCTGGCAGGAGCTACAGGCTTTAACTGTTTGTTTCTTTCCCTGTAATTTTTGTTCGGTGGTCTCTAAGCAGAGCTGACAGCAAAGCTAGTGTCTGTATTTTAAAGATTGATAAAGTTGTTTTGTTATGATTAGCTATTGTTGACACACAGATCACGGTGGTTAATTAGCACTGTGTGGGATATGGATTTTAAAATTCAAACTTGTGGATATTCTGCTTTTATTTGTTCTTTGCAGTTTCTCTTTTTCTTCCTGTGTGGCGTGCACGCATGGGTGTGAGCGTGTGAGCCTGTGAGCCGCAAGTCGCTGTCAGGTCCTCTTCGCTTGTTCTCCATCTTCTCACCTCATGCTTGCCGATGCGATGGATTGGTTGGCCAGCAGCCCCAGGGACCTCCCGTCTGCACTTGGGCAGCAGCACACCACTCTGCCTGCCTTTCCCATGAGTGTCAGGGATCCGAACTCTAGTTCCCAAGGTTTTCACTGACTGAGCCATCTCCCCAGCTCTGTACTTTGCATTTTTCAAAAGATTATTTGCTTATGTGTCTGTTTTTAGAAGAGAAATTCGTGGGCTTAAATGGATGCATTGGTTTATCTTGTAGCTTTGTTTCACAGTCATAAAATAAAATAGATACATGCTTCAGGTATTTTCTCCCTTTGTGTACATTTATTCTCTAGTCTTCTTCATACCGTGTAGGAAGGCATCTAAAACAACCTGATTTTTGCCTGCTCTCATTCTTTCTCAAAGTGTCATCCAAAGTTGTATGTTTATATTTTAAACTCAGAGGCATCATTAGTTTTGGGATGGAAGCTTCCAAAATCAATGTTGACCCATAAGTTATAATATTTAGTATAATGTTCAGGCATACCTTAAAGCTAGTCTTGGTAACATTTTATTGTTAATAAGAACTGCCAAAGATCCCTGTTTGTTAAGTGATATTCCTATTATGTAGATGCCATTTTAAAACTGAAAGTCTAGACTCAGATGCTACAGTTACCTGAGTTGGTAGACTGTGCAGTATGTCCCACGTGAGGTTGTTGGAGGTGTCACTGGGCCTTGCCAACTAACTACAATTTGCCCCTGGTCTTTGTTGCCACCCTACATATGGAACCTTACTCAAGTCTGAGTGCCAGTGTATTTATTCAGAAACATATACATGAATTTTTTCATGATCAATTGAAGACAGGAAGAAAGACTTCTAGCTCTTTTCTTACAAAGTTTTTCAGTTTATTGTGTTAAGTTGGGAAAGCAGCTATTGCTTAGCAACCCTGGATTAGGCATAAAATAATTGAAGGTCCCAAATGAGAACCATTTGTCATGGAATATGCTCTAACACTTGCTTTACCACATGGCTTAGCACCCTTGTGCTCACACATGGCTAAACATATGTTTGAACTGATGTTTTAGCAGCCGCCTCACATGTCTCTTTGTCCACATATGATGGAAGGCGTGCTTTGATACTCTTGTAGTCTGGGGAAGACGGCGAGCAGAGTACTGTCTGGGGCTTCTTTTTCTAAAGGTCCATTGGTTCGTGGCAGTCAATAAAAGTCAGTGCCTTATCAGTAAGGTCACAGCGCTTTTTGCTGGACGATGCAAACAAGGGTGCCTTTTCTCTCCATCTGGACATGGGCCTGGCCATGGTCTTCTGTCTAGTGCCAGCTAATCTTTCACTTGCTCAGCTGCCTCAACAGGTAGCTACATTGAGTCTTACAGTGTTGGTCTGCACCCTAGGCAGTCCATGTATATTTTCTAAATAATCAAGCTGTTTGGCCTTACTCAGGCCCAGCTGTAGAGTTAAACAAGGCTTCCATTTTAAGCCACCAGCTTAAATTCTATGTCTTACTTGACAGTTTCAGTATAGACAGCAGCTACTGTCACTTGCAGCAAGGGGAATGTCTCCTCACTCTGACTGCATAGACTCGCCATCCATGCTGTCTTCATTGGTATGGGCAGAATACAAGAGATTCGGTACCTTCAAAGACCAGATACTGATTTGCACAGTTCTAGAGTTTGAAAAGTCCAACATTAAGGTGCTGGCAGATACAGTATCTAGTGAGGACCCACTTCCTAGTTTACAAATTACTTTTTTCTTATTGGGTCTTCACACAGCAGACAGTATAGTGGATGGTCACTCTACCCAGTCAGATAGCAGGATGACAGCAACCCACATTTCAGCAGCGCTAAAAGCCTACAAGATGTGTCATCTGCTTCTTTTCTGATCCCTATGAGAATGAGAAGGAACTTATTGATCTCACTTTATAGAGTGGCATACCAAAACCCAGACACCAGAACTCTGCTAAAAATGATATAGCCAGTAGGTAAGCAATGAGGCTAGAAGTTGAATGCAGGTCTCCTCACATCTAAATCAATATTTTTTTTCTGCTGTGTGACAAGGCCAACTCATGTAAGACATGTACAGTGGTACCTGGAATAGCTCTTTTTAGCAAAGAGCATACGGAACAGGAGACAAGTGACCAAAAGTAATGCCTATTTGTGAGTCATCCTATTCAAAGAACTTGTATTGAGTCCTGTTGTTTAATCATCCAACAGCCCACTGGACAGGTGTGGAGACCAAAGCCTTAAGTCACAGCAAACCCGTGCAAGCCAAAGCTCCCATAAGGAACAGAACTATAGCTGAATGCAAGCCTGATCACAACCATTGCTCACATTGGCTCCTGACCAGCAATAATAAATGAACTCATGCAAACCACGGTGATTGCAGAAGGCAGCGATAAAATAGACAGCCGTTCCATGCGTTCCTGGTTACAAAGGCTGTGATTGGATTTTTCCATTTTTAACATTAGAAAGTGGAGCAATATAACAAAAAGTAAAGGTTATCGATATTGTGGGAAAGTGTTTGTATTTATTCTGTGCCTCTTACTAGCTGGCTATAGCATGCCCTGTCCTAATACCCATATAAGCTTTGTTTTGCAAGCGACTTGTGCTGCAGTTATTGAACATAAGAATATGTGTGTGTGTGTGTTTGTGTGTATGTGTGTGTGTGTATGTGTGTGTGTGTAGATATATTTTTTTCGAAGAGACCTAACAGCTGCTAAGTTAAATTACTTAAAAATAAATTCTACCTTACTGACAACACTCTAAAGGATCAAAATTGAGCAAATTGTGTAAAGAATGCCCTTAAGTTTGGCCTGTCAGAACGGCATTTTTCCTAATTGTACAACAATTGCCCAGCCTATCTTCACAGTGGCTTTCAAGATTACTTAGAGGTGATGGAAATGCTTGGCCTCATCGTCCATGTTACATGGCTTTGGAACTGGGTGCTGAGACCAGCAGACAGACATTCATTCAGGTCAGGATCGCCAGGAAGAGCAGCCACCTGTGGATGCCTGACTTTTGACTGTAAGCAGGAATTTGTGATTCCCTGAAATGTTGGAAGACCCAGAGGGAAGTTAGAAGGCCCTTCGTGCTGCTCTTCCCTGACTATACAGTTGTTAGTACCGCTACCTGGCAAGGTCCAGAAGAAGATGCAGTTCTGGAGCATATGAAGTCTTACTTTGGTTTTGTTGTGTGTCAGTGGCATTTTACTATGTTGAAGTTCAAAGTCAAATCATTGAAGCTTAGTATAGTCTTTGACAAACTTTCAAAACTCTAAGCACAAGATCCTCCACCTTCATTTGTTTTCTCAGTAGCACTGAGCCAAAACCTGAACTTATGAAGTGAGAGTGTACTTGATTAGGAACAAAATATTTCTATATCCAGAAATGCAGATGTGCACAGCAGTCCTGGAGGGATGTTGGTATTTGATCTCTAAGTCTTAAAGGTTCATGTTCCCAAGGTTAAGAAATGCAGAGAGCCAACTTTTATTAGTAACTAACGCTGAAATTACTCTGGAGATTCTAGCAGTATTACATTACAAATCACTCAGCTCTGGATAGCCTACAGCTCGTGAGTTACAAATATCCCAGGACGGGAGACGAGCAACGAGTGAAAGACGTCATTCCCGAGCCTGCTGTCTAACATCGCAGCATCATGTGGACGTGCTGGGTGGTTTTCATCTCTGTGGATAAAGGAGAAGCCTGGGCGTCAACAGCACAGCTAGCAGAATCAGGAAGCAAAGGCCTCCTGGGGAGGGGGCCTGTTGGGTGGGCCTGTTCTATTTTCCTGCTTTGCTAGTATTGAACTCCCTAACTTTGGCAGGCTGTCTCTATACTGAGCAAGGCTTCCACTTTGACGAAAAATAAAGCCTAAGTATTTATAGACTAATATCCATTAACAAACATGGTGCTTCTGGGCAAGCATAAAGAAGAGACCAGAGGCTTTTCACCTCAAGAGAAGACTTTGTTATTGTCGTCGTCCTCCTCTTCCTCCTCTTCCTCCTCCTCTTCCTCTTCCTTCTTTCTCTCCTCCTTCTTCTTCTAAATCCAATCTTTAATTCCAATAGCAGAGAATGAGTAGATAAATGACTATGACAGACAGAAATGGACCTTTTCCACTTCTCACCCATAGTGCACTCTTCAGTGTGCTTTGTTCACTGTGAGCTTGAACTGCTCCTGGTGTTGTTGGGAAGTGTTTTCCTCAGGAAGAAAATCAACTAAGCCGTTATATTTTGAGGTGTTTTTAAGGTGGCCGGAGTATATGATCGTAAAAGCATTGCTAAAATTTGGAATGTGGTGCCTCATACATGTAATCAGTATGTAGGATATATATTTGTATGTGTATATAATTGTGGGTGTATGTTGTATTTTGAATGGGCAACATAGAAGTTAAACAAAAGAAAATGAAATCATATGTACATATTAGTATAGCACATGAGTACAGTCTGAATCAGGCCATGGCATCTAAACATTGCTGCCTCCTCCATCTTCTGTAACGGCATTTTTTAGATCTTGGGTTTTGATTGACAAACTGTGGAGTATAGAAATAGTCATTATTTATGTAGCTCAAAAATAGCTTGCTAAAACTGATAATGAGAGTTATTCCAGATAGTCTGTCAAAAGCCCTGCCAATTAGCATTGAGATCTTGAAGGGCTAGCTTTAGATATTTATTAATATGCTAGGTTTATTAACGTATCTTGCATATGCGTCCTGTGGCTGCCTAACACATTGCATGATATTTTATAATTGTGGTGCTTTCAATTTCTTAAACCCAGATCTGTTTTTTAGCCATATTTAAAATTCAGAATTACTTCATAGCTCATAACTGATAACTCATTAAGAAAGCTGTGCCATGTTCTGGAGGTTACCTCCAAGGCAATCCATATTAGCGATGAGCTAGAGAGCGTCTTAGCTACTTGACTGTCCTTGACCAGCTTAAATATTTAAAGTCATCATCTGACCCTTTGCCTAACCACTCACAGAAAATGAAAATAAGTGTGTACAAAACAGGAGAAAGAAGTGTTTCAAGTAGTCTTTTCTAAACGAAGAAAACTTGTAGTATAAATAATCAAATATTTAGATATGTAGAGATGTGCAGATGTGCTCACAGTGACAGTATAACTTAATTAAGGGGTCTGTTTTCACCATTTTAAAATGTTAGTTTTCACCAACACAGAAACTTAAGCATGTCATTTACCGTAGTCAAACTTAGGCTCATTGTTAAGCATCGTAGTATTTTACATTCCTATCTTTACTGCTGCATCTTTAAAAATAACTTCTGACTTGTTTCTTTTTTCTCTTCCAAAATTACAACAAATTGAGAGTATGTTTTTAATGCCTGCCTTTACTCAGATAAATGAACATAGTCAAAATTATAATGGCACCACCCTGTGATTACTCTGGTGCCAACTCCTCAAACTATTTCAGCCTTGTGTCACTATCTAGTAGGCAGTTGGATGGCTTTGGAACTGAACCTGCATGGTGATACAGTTCTAGCGGTGTTTGTTCTCTACGTGACAATGGCACTGGTCCACAGGACCAAAGACATTGGTGGTGTGGACAAAGCTGGTCTGTGGTCCACACGAGCACAAAGAAAAGATCATGAGGTCATTGGGAGCTGCTTGAGACTCTGGATTGGCCAAGGGGTTTTTGGTTCAGGAGGATTGACTGGTCCGGCTCATTTAAGACGGACTTTCGTTAAAATCTTGCATGAGAAAGCCGTGGTGCCTTTTTGGATGTGACGCCACCATGAATGGACGCTGCCTCAAAAGAGACCAGTCAGACTACAGTGGGAGGTCTCACTGTGTCAGTCCTTCCTATATGGAACTGTGGAACCCATAGGATCTATACACTATAATATCTAACAGACGTGACCCAGAGGAACACACACGCGCTCGCTCACTCAGGCTCAGGCTCAGTCACATTCAGCTCCACAAAGCTGGTTCACACAATCACATTCACTTTCCAAGTTTCCACAGTATCCACTTGGCAGAGCCTGAGCTGTGGTGTTGACTGTGGTTCCAAGAGAATCCTAGGAATGCAGGATTTCTAGCTTGTCTGTCAAAGAAAGCTGGGGGAAAAAAAAAAAAAGACAATCAAACTTCTATGGAAGAAATCAGTGCACACACCCTCCTAGGAGCATAAAACAGTGATTCTCAAATCATGTTCCAGTGGACCTTGACATCGCCCCACCCACCTAAAGACTGTTAAGGAAACAAATAAGACCTAACAGACTTGGCTTCATATAGGGCAGCAGGGCCACGTCAATCTGCTGCTCATCACTTGAGCACATCTGTAATTGTTGGGAGAAAGCATTCTTGCTTGCTTTCTGTTCATGGTGCATTTGGGCTCTCTGTCTCTCTTGTTTCTGTCTCTGTCTCTCTGTCTCTCTCTGTCTCTCTCTGTCTCTCTCTGTCTCTCTCTCTCTCTCTCTCTCTCTCTCTGTGTGTGTGTGTGTGTGTGTGTGTGTGTGTGTGTCTGTGTCCGTGTCCCTCTGTTTCCTGTTACCTTATTAGAAATAGAGACTAGGATTTGTTTCTGTAGCCAGCTTTTTAACAGAACCTCTTCACTTTCCTAGCCAATCATTGCAAAGGTTACAAATTAATCTCTTCTCTCACATCATCATTAGAGGGTGTGCTGCTAAGAGGCCTGTTCAGGTTAGGATTTCTAATATGAAGTCACCACCTCCTGCGAGCATGCCTTTGAGTTGTTTCAAAGCCTTTGCAGCATCTTCTCAGGACACCTCTGCAGCGTGGGGCAGCCAAGTCATCACAGCCATGGGGTAAAGGAACTGGACACGTTAATTACTCTTCAGCTACTTTATTTCATTTGACTTCAAAAACAGAATTAGCTCCAGCAGAAGACAGTGGTTGTATGGGGTTAAGTTAATCAGTGTGAGCTAATTAAAGAACTGTTGTGCCTCACCACTAGGCCTGTTTCAGATGGTGCTGGGCTTTTTACTAAGTTTTGCCTACCTGGAGCTTTGTACTTTAATACTTCACCACAAACCACAGTCTCTAAATGAAGGACAAAGACACACAGCTGTGTCTCTAAAATCCAGAAATCTAAGCTGAGAAATGGTAAAGTACTTGCTGGAGTTCAGTCCCTAGAACCTACATGGTATGTCAGGAACTCACACTTGTGACCCAGCATTGGACAGACAGAGACAGACGGATCTCTGAGGCTCACTGGCCAGTCTCACCTATTTGGTCAGAGATCCTGTCTCAAAAAATAAGATGTTTAGCTCCTGAGGAATAACACCTAAAGTTGTCCTCTAGCCTCTGTATGCACACACACTAGCAGGCACACACACACACTAGCAGGCACACACACACACACTAGCAGGCACACACACACACTAGCAGGCACACACACACACTAGCAGGCACACACACACACTAGCAGGCACACACATACACTAGCAGGCACACACACACACTAGCAGGCACACACACACACTAGCAGGCACACACACACACTAGCAGGCACACACACATGCATGCACGCACTCCAAAACATCCTGAAGTCCAGGATATCTTTGGCATATGTTATTCCTATGATTTTTCCTGTGTGATTTTCCTAAAGTTTCAAACTGCTGATTTTCAGATTACAATTATTCACCCAGTATGCTTATGCAAATATTAGAAGATCCAAAAGCCTCAAATTCTGAAATAAGGTCTGGTCTCAAGCATTTTGAATAAGAAGCACATAATCTCATCTGCACACATCTCAATCCCTGCGGAAGTATTTGAGTGGTTTTTCTCACAGACTCTGTGGTGTGTCTCTTACCATAGTGCATATAGCTAGACCCACCTGTGCTGTGAGACCTGGGCTTTTACTCTCCGGATAATATTTTATCATTCTTCTTTGTCTTCAGAGTGTCCTGTCTTCTCCCCATGTGTCATATATCAAACCATAGGCCTGTTCTGCCTTCTCCGAAACAATCAAGCAGCACAAGCTGTTTCCTTAAAGCAGTGTAAGCTCCCCCCATGGACTTGCGCATTCAACTGGCTTCAGAGACCCTTATTTGTGTTAGATTTTGATGGGGTTTTTCTGTGTTTGCTGTTCGGCTGGCTGTTTGTGTGGTTGGTTGCTTGGTTAGATGGATGGGTGGGTGGATGGGTGGATGGATGGATGGATGGATGGATAGCCGGCTGGTTGGTTGGTTTGTTGGTTCGTTGACTGACTGGCTGGTTGATTATTTAGTTGGCTGGTTGCTTAGTTTGATTGTTTGTTGAGTGGGTGGATAGGTTGGTTGGTTGGTTGGTTGGTTGGTTGGTTGGTTGGCTGGCTGGCTGGCTGGCTGGCTGGCTGGCTGGCTTGGTGGCTGTTTGGAATTGTTGCGGGGAGGGTGTTGGTTGGTTGGTTGCTTAGGTAGTTACCTGGTTGAGTGGTTGTTGGTTGATTGGTTGGCAGGTTGGTTGGTTGGTTGGTTGGTTGGTTGGTTGGTTGGTTCGTTGGTTTGTGTGTAGGTAGGTAGATGGATGGGTTGATTGGTTGGTTGATTGGATGGCTGGTTGGTTGGCAGCTTGGCAAGTTGGTTGGCTGGTTAGTTTGGGTTTTTTATTGTCCTTAATGCTGTTTGTTTTGCAATGTAGAGATTGAATGAAAGGCCTGGAGTAAACAAACCCCTTACCACTAAGCTACATTCCCACCTCTCTGTTAGTCTTATTTAGAAATGTGACAAGTATATTGAAGTACTTGTAATAAAATAATAAATTTTAAGAGTTGAAAACCTATTACTCTCTTTGTATGTCTTGAAAATACAGAAAGCCGTTTTAAAAAAAAAAAAAGAAACTTCTTTTTTGACCCTGTTTAATTATTGTTAATTAGTTTATATTTTCCTCTTTTGTATATTTATATTTATTTTTTATTCCCTTTTATATTTTTCTATACAAATTTTGCATGTAGACATTTAATTGGCTTCCAAGTTGGGAAATCTGTCTATAATTTGCTCTTACTTTGAGTAAAAATTGTGAAGTTCTTCTCACTTGGCAGTTGGTATATTTTAATCCATAATTATTTGAAATTAGCCATAAAAGTCTATCCAGTTCACATAATTGCCTCTTACTTGTCTCACTACTCTCAGTTATAGAACAACAGACCAGAATTAATGGCTGTATTCTTGGTTGCTCTCTTCAGAGTATGTAGCCAAACTTTGATTTTTGTGTTTTGAGGGTTTTTGTGGGAGGAGGGTGCTGGCAGAAGTGGTGGTGGTGTTTGGTTGATTGGTTGGTGGTTGCTTGAGGGTTTTTTAGTCAGGGTTTTTTTATGTAGTCCTGGCTGTCCTAAAACTCACTCTGTAGACCAGCCTGGCCTCAAACTCAAGAGATCCACCTGCCTTCCAAGTGTTAGATTAAAGGCGAGCACTACCATACGTAGCCTTAAACTTTTTCACTCTCATTCTCTGGGGAAGTTTAAGTAAAAAGAGTTGATAACATTCTTCACTGAAGAGAAAGAACAAAAGCATGTTTATTTAGCTTGTCTACTTTTTTTTTTTTTTTAAGAACATTTCATATGATTTTATTTTCTTCCTTCAAACATAATATGATATTCAAATTTTGTCTTAACTGGTGGGTCTGTGTATACAGGCTTATCCATTCCACTTACAGGCAAGGCAAATGCTGCTTCTTGAAATGGTCCCACCATGGACCATCCGGTCATCCAACCCAAGTCACCCCCTTGCCTGGCTTTATCTTCACTGTGTTGTGAGGCCACTTCACTGAATCTCATTCTAGACTTTAACTTTTCCATGGCTTCCATGATTTTGCCATGTTTTTCACATAAAATGTGTCTGACCTTTATGACATTGCCACCACCTTTAGGGCTTTGAGACTTTTTGTCAGCCCCGCCACTCCCAGAGGCTGCACCTCCTTTGCCCCTTTTCCCTTCAGCGCCATCTCTTAAGCTTGCTGTTGAATTCTTAACTGTTCCGATAAACAGATAACCCTGCCAACATTTGAAAGGCTCACTGCTTCACTCTTACAGAGGCCCTTCCACTGGACTTGCCAGCTTTACAAAGTGTGCAGTCTCACAGGCAAAATGTAACAACTCTGTGGGGGTAAAAATAGGGTCTTTGTATTACTGTGGATTGGCTGAAATACAAAATAAGCATTAAAAATGTACACTGTGGGGCTAGGCCCCCACTACATACTGACATGCCTTCTGCAGCATCTGTACAGTGATCCTTCATCCTTCTCACTCACCTGGCTTCCTGTAATCCCAGTTAATGTCTGCCTTCACTTCCTTTCACGTCTGTGTCCAGTGGTCATTGACCTTTCTAGTGAGTCCTCTCTTCTGTCAGTGTCTAGTGAGTTTGCTAACAAAGCTTCCAGAAAGGAATAGAAAATTGTAGCCATATAACGTGTGCACGTACATGTGTGTGTATACATGTATATGTGGTATATTTATTTTTATTCTATGAATATTGGTGTTTGCATGCATGTATGTCTGTGCATTGCATACATATGGTACCTGCAGAAGAGAGAAAATTGCGTGAGATCTCCTGTAACTGGAAGAGTAGATGGTTGTTAGCCACCATGTGGGTGCAGGGAATTGACAAAGGGTCCTTTGGAAAAAGCAGCCAGTGCTTTTGACTAATGAGCCTGCATGGAAGCCAGGTGTGGGGACCTATACCTATAATCCACGCGCTTGGAAGGTTCTGGTGAAGGATCAGGACTTCCAGTCTGTCCTGGACTGTAAAGCAGCACTCTCTGTCTTAGGGAATTTAAAAAAAAAAAAAAAAGTATAGCGATGAAAGGTTTCTGCTCATTCAAAGTACATATAGCAGTGTCTGTGGTGCTGGCCCTGTGGGCTCTCCTGGCCCCTGTGTGTGGGTTTTCCCTACAACCACCTTCTCCTGTGTCCTGCCCAGACTGAACTTCATCCTGTTCCTGAGATATCCCTCCGGCTTTTGCTTCCCTCTTACTGGTCCTCTGGCCAGAACTTTTTTTTTTTTTTTTTCATCAAAAGCTCACCCACATCAGCTCCAGGACATGATACAGTGTGCGGACTACACTTACAACTGGAGTTCACTCTTCCCTGACATCCTGCTCCTGTTAGGCACACCAGTACTCTGAACTTAGTCCATTCAGTGTCTCTGTGGACTGCCTAGTCCCTCACATGGAGAGGGCGGCACTGGGCAAGCTCAGGTCTCTGCCCTGGCAGATGCCTCTGTGCCATGCTAAGTTAATGGTATTGCGAAGTAAGCTTGTAAACTCTAGGTCCGTCTTCATTAGGTCTATAAGCTGTGTCTGGTAAGGAGCCAGTTTCAAGTTGGGGTTTGCTCTGAGCTCATGTACTTGCCCGATGTTTGTCTTAAGCAGCAATATAACTCACCTTGGGGAGCCGTGAGTCGCGCGCCTGCGCTCTGGCTTCCAGTCCTCCTTGGCTTCATTAGCCAGGCAGCATTGTTGTTCTGTGATTGTGTGCATGAGACCTTGGCTTCTGGAATAATATCACACTGCAAATCAAATTCTGCTTCAGAAGAGCTTTTTTCCCACAATTTCCTACAATCCTGTACAGGTTACAAAATGTCACAATTCAGTGGGCCAATTATTAGATTTTTATTTAATGGGCAGTTTTAATGTTCTCAGAGTGTCTGAACAGTAATAGCATTTTTAACTTCTGCATCCCATTTAAAGACTCATAGCCCATTCTTCTCTTTGTGAGTGTACCTAGTTATATTTTTGGGCATCATTTAAATTCAGGTTCCCAATCTGTTAAAAAAAAATCAATGAGTTAATGAATAGCTTCATTTAAAATATTTTATACTAATTATAGGGCATATCTGCTGACATTAATTTGACAAAATCCCAAATCATCAGATTGTGCAAAATAGCCCATTCTGGAAGTCATTTGGAACATTTGCAGTTTAACAAGTTTACTTGCTCACTGGTACCAGAACTCCCTACTGCTAAGGTTTAGGGGCCCCATAGACATAGTTTGGACGGCAATCTGTAATCGTAGTTGTGTTTGTTTAACCCATTAAGCGCAAGGCACCCCCACTACTAACAATCATCCGTGCTATTTGCATATTCAGTTCTTCCTGGCAGACTGCTCCCACATGCCCTATCCCCAGGCCTGCTGGGCTTCAAGGTCACTCCTTAACTGTGCAGTAAAGTTAACTGCAAAGCCAGCCCACATACAAAGGTGGCTAAGTCCTAGGCCAGGGACCTTCCACACATAACTAGTGAGTGCACATGGGAACCATTTTGGATCCTGTGAGGAACAGAGTGCTGACTATCCAGCATTTACTCTGTGCTCTGCAGTCCATACCTCATGCTGTCTCCTTGGACAGCAGCAGCACTCTCAGCAGATCCAGGGTCCAGCTTAGAGGAGACCCACGTAACAGGAGCACTGACATCTCCCCAGCCAGTCACCCCTGGCTCGCTTTAATTCTCATAGCACTTTGCACTTTATCTCTGTCCCTTCAGTCAAAGACACCTGTCCCACGTGTGACCCCTGGGAGTGAGAACTGAGAAGCATTGCTTGGTGGCTCCCTATAACTGCCCGCTAGGATAAGGCCAGGGCTTCAGCCCTTGACAGTCTTTCAGTACCTGGAAGGATGACTGGGTTTCATATGAAACCTAGGTCTCTTTTTTTCCCATTCCCAGTGAGCCTTCCTATTCATGACATATACACACGCGGTCTTATTCAGAGGCCACCTTTCCACCTGCTGCCTTCATTCCTCTCCGATTCCTATTTTGTTTTGTTTTGTTTAAGTTGTAAGAGTCACATTGTTTTGGACTGGCCAGACATTAACATAAAGTCTTACTTTTGAAATGTCTATTTATTGCACCACGGAAAACAAAATGGATACTCAGTGTGTTCTCAGTAAAGCCTTGTGGTTGTGAATAGGAAAAATCTCCATCTCACTTGAAAGGCTCCTTCCTACGAACCTGTTTCTCTACCCAACCACATTTGTGCTTAGACTCTATGCGGACTAAATGATGTAACTGGCTGCGTGAGCACCACCTCTGCCCACTTCTCCTCTCGCCTTCCCTTCCCCTCCCTCTCCAACTGCCGCCCCCCCCCCCCATAGATCCAGCTAAAGCTGTTCTCCAAAGGGGAGAAAAAGGAAATTGACAAAATAAATGGAGAGGGAGGGATATGAGGGGCCTTTCCTGCTTAGAGAACCTGTGCTGACACACGTGTGCTGACACGCGTGTGCTGACATGCAGCGTGGATCTAATTAAGGGAACCATGCATCACACCATGGGTGCTCACCCACTTTCCCCACCTCTACCTCACCATCCAGCATTCCTTCAAAACGCATTGCTGTCTGCCTCTGTTGCTGGTAGATACTGGTGCAAGTTCAGGGATTTTTGATTACTTAGCATCTTGTTGTGCTATATGCAGATTTAATGGCTGCAGACCATCAGCCTGTACTCTGCAGATACTGGGCAGCTTTAAAACTACAAGGAGCGAAAGCTGTTGAAAGTGTGGGAAAGCCTCTAAGCAGTCTCCCACCCACCCCTGAAAGCTGCACCTGCCGCTGATAGCCTATTTCCGGATTCCTCCTGGATCTGCAGTTCCTGCCATCAGGCCCCTGTCACAGCTTGAGGGAGCCCTTGTCTGTGTTTCTGTGTGTACTGAGACTGCTTGGAGTGGCCCCCACTGCTTGTCCCACACTAAACCTGCTGGGGTTTGAGGCTTGGCTCATGGTCCACGGAGGCGCTCCTTCCTCCTGCCTAATGCCCGTGTCTCGCCACTGTGCTGCACACACAGACTCTCCTGTGAAGCGACTGCTTGTTCTTCTATGCTCTGCTCTCTGATGCCAGGGGTTTCCTCCTCAGCTTTTTAACTGGAAAACCAAACAAATCATTTCTGAATCATCATCGTCATTGATTACTGTCCCCTTAATTGCCATTTATTTTAAGAGCACTTAAACTCTAATTGCTAAGTAATCATGGTCTCATTTGGTTTCGTTTAACACTCAGAGCAAATTCATAAGGGAGGCATTACTATTTTCCTTTATGGACAAGGGTTAGAAAAATTCATAACTTGCTCAAAATGATACCAGCAGCAAATGTCAGAGTCAGCTTTGTGATTCCTCGTGTGCATCAGCCTCGGGAGCACAGCTGTTCCCATGCTAGTCAGCACCCAGGAACATGCGCCTACATGGAGTCAAGAAAAACATGTTTAGAAGTCAAACTGCTTCTGTAGTGTGCTTTCCTTAGATCACTAGTGATGGCTCCCATCTGTACTGTAGCTCTAAGGCAGACTGTCGGGAGCACGGTCACCAAGCCCGACCTTGGGGGTGGGGACTTGAGTTGTCCTGTAGGCATGTCAGTGTGAGGTGTGGAATTGTTCTCTTATGGCCCAAGGTGGTGACATCACTGAGATCCTAGGTAATATCAAAAGAGGGCGTGGCCCCTCCCATGTCTTTGGCATCTCTTCTTCCTTCCATTCTTCCAATCTATTGCCGTGTCCCAAAAATGTGTCCCCCAGTGAGAACTCTTCGAGCATGGGAGAGTGTAATCTGAGGAAGCCCAACCAATGAAGACTTAACCTAGGCCATAACTAGTTTTATGGGAATTGCTCAGAAGGACACTGGTCCTATGGGCGCACAGTCGACAGTTTGTCTCTGCTTCAGCTTGCTGTCCTCTGTGCTCAGTGCACTCCTCCCTATTTGACTCCTCTCCCTGCGCGTGTTGCTGTCTAGAATGATGTTTCAGCTTGAGCATCCGAAGCCCTAAAATTCAAACCCAGTATGCCCTGAACTTGGGATCTTTCGGCCATCACTTGACACCTGGAGGGGAAAGTTCTACACCATGAAACTTTGTTTATCCAGCAAATGGACATACTTTGTAAAATTGTCACCTCACTGTGAGCATATACTGCACTGCGTATATAAAGCAAAAATGAATTTCACATGTAGACTAAGGCCTGTTCCCAAAACATCTCCTAATTCCACAATCTGTACACTTGCAGTTCTACAGAAGCACTTGGACAAGGGACACTAAGGCAGTGATAACTTTACTGTCACCTCATATTTATCATGTGAGTTCCGTGGGAGAGGGGGCTCTTCGTCCATCGCTGCTGCAAGGTCTAGCTCACAACACAGTGTCAGCCTGAGCTCATGCTCTTCTGAGCTAGGTTGCTTTTTAACCCAGTAATTTTTCCAAAAGAACAGGTTTAAGGAGTCATCAAACCTATGAACTTAATGATATTTCTGTCCACAGAAGTGGCTGTTTCCTGTAAAAGGTCACCATTTAGTTGACCTGAAAGAAATAGTTAAGTCAATGACAGCTAGAGTGCTGCTTAGATGCTGAGAGTCTGGAGAACACCATTAGATCAGAGATGTACAAACAAACCTACCATGAAAGCACTAAGAAGCTGCGTGCGTATGGGGACCTTATAGCAATCCACACAGCTTGCCAAGTCACTCTGAGCCTCACTTCCTTCTTGAGCGATATGTATGGTGTTCACGCTTCTGTGAGAATTGTTTGTGCTTCAGGGCTTAGAAACTATGGACATAAATTTGAAAACAAGACAAACACATTAGCACCCACATGTTTCCTCTATTGTAAAGTCTTTTCATAACTTTGAAGTTAGGGTTAACTGCTTTTTAAAGCTATTTTTGGCTTGATGATGTCTGGTATTTAGATATGTAATGATGAAGTAAGCTTAAGAATATCCAATGAGGAGCTGGGCGTGGTGGCGCACGCCTTTAATCCCAGCATTCGGGAAGCAAATGCAGGCGGATCACTGTGAGTTTGAGGCCAGCCTGGTCTACAAAGCGAGTCCAGGACAGCCAAGGCTACATAGAGAAACCTTGTCTCAAAAAAAAAAAAAGAATATCCAATGAGAATTGGGATATATTATTTCCTACCTTCCTGTCCAGTTAATCACAAAATTATACAAATTATAAGCTATTGCTTCCAACATAAAGAAGAAAGCATTGATAATTTAAACACTAAACCATCTTGATGAAACAGGGACATCCAAGAAAGCCAACTGGCCTACTTATTACTAGCAGAGTTTTAGGGGAGGTATACCTCTGTGGGACAGCTCTTCACAGTCCTCTTTCAACACTTAGTAGACGGACTTACAGCACTGAGATCCTTTCTTTAGCAAACTTCTTAACTGGGAAGATGAGGAGAATGGATAAATGGGAGAGAAGACCAAAATAAGAGGGATAGGAAACCTTTAGCTCATAAAAATGTTGCTTTTCCCAGGTTTAAGAAAGGGCATCTCAAGAGACGTCCCTCCGCCAGGCACGCTAGGCAGCAAGCTTGTCTGCTTCTTTTCCTTGCCAGATATTTGTTCCAGGCTGGAAGACATTTGATGATGTTTATTTGATGACACACACCTGCTGGGTAGATGAAACGCGACAGCTCCTGAGGATGACCCACTTCAAGGGCACAGTAAGCTTCTGAAGACGTTGGCAGGCTACCCTGCATCATTGCAGTGCCTGTTGATGTCACCTGTTGCACATATCTGAGGCCGGTGCGTTGTAGACTTGTTGGAGGCAGGCTGCTAACCCCAGGGAAGAGATTTCTGAACCACTAACTACTTTGTAAGTACACTGAGCCTGGAAAGGCACACTGCTTTGTCAAACATACTGCAAACTTGTGAAGAGCCAGTCTCAGCAGTCAGGATGTGAGTCAGTACAGGAACCTGCCAGCAGGGAGCGGGCCACCTAGGGATCTTGACTGAGGAGATGAGTCCAAGGAAGACGGTATGAGTCCCATAAGGTTTGACTCAAGGGAAGATGGCAGGACAGAAATTGGTGCCATTTATTTAAGAGTTTACAGGATAAAGAGAGGCTTCAGTTTGGACCAGGAGAGAGCAAGTAATGTTTGAAATGCATGGGACATTCTTGCCCATTCATCCTTTACAGTCATCCTGTCTCAGTGTCCACTGCTTCATCTCCACACATGGCATAATAAAGATATGATTTTTTTAAAAGGCTATAGGTCATCTGTCTAGTGACAAACAGTAGATAACATTATACATTTAGGTGTGGCACAGCAGCAGACTGCACAAGGAGTTCTTAGCTGTGTTGTATTTGCTGCGGTCAGATGGCTGGCCTGAAAGGAAAGAACTGGACATGGGAGCACTAGAGCAGTGTGTAGTGCTTGAGGCTCCAGATGAGCACAGAAGAGTAAGGCAAAGTCTGTGGGTAGGCACTCTGTGCAGACAGTGGAGTGACAGGACTGGGCTTGCTACACAGCTTCAGACTGGGCCCCTGCACATCTTGCCCTGAGCTTTGCTGTGGAGAAAATGTAGAGGGTTCATGAGCTTGGGGGAGAAAGTGACTCACTGCTAAAGAATTATAAACTCTGAATCATGATGGGATTGGATTAGGGTGCTGCTTGTTGATTCATAAGGAGTCTTGTCTATGACTTCATGCGCATGTCTGGAGAGCCTGGGTGGAAAGACTTGGCTTCGAACTTGCCAAGCCCTCTGCGTGGCTTGTGGTGGGGGTCTCCCCCTCGGAGCGTCTTCCTCTTCCTCTGTCATATACTATATACCAGATCACCCTTAAGTGTGCAAGCTGGAGATTCAAGAACAAATGACCCCAAATAGCTTCTTCTATTTGTCCTACACTTGGGAGACAGAAGATGCCCTTGGAACCAAGTTTTCTCAGAGCTTTGGGTGGGATCCTAGCCATTTTGGTATAAGAAGAGAGAAACTAAAGAAAGGTTTCTACTCCGAGCACAAGGACATGAAAGGCAGAAGTATGAGCAAGTTCTTAAGCATCTGATTCCAAGTTAAACTACTCTGCAGGTTTTACACTCTAAGCCAGCCTGTTGTGTATGCTGTCCCTGATGGGGGCTTCAATTTCTGTATGTAGTGACTAGACATTGGTTTCTTCAACCATTTTCTATTGAGAATGCCTGATGTGTAAGTGCTGGATTGGATGACTTTTCCCTCTCCTGCCATGAACTAGAAAAGACCATAGCTATTTTAAAACCCCTTCCAGTTCAAGAGTTATCCATGCGAACGGTGTTGGCCAAGGTGTTGAATACACCAGCCATAATGATGGTACCCTCTCACAAAGCTAAGTAAGCAGGAATAATGCTGAAAATGAGGGACAGTCATTTATTTACTGTACTTGGCATTGTTCGCTCTAATAATGCGTTTCAATACAGTAGAATTGCTAGATAATGTGTCTGTGGCTTTTATGCCAGTTATTGTTATTTAAATGAACAGTCGACTGCACTGTAATGAAGAAATGCATGCATTTCCCCAACTCACTTATCAACCAGGACTCCAGGAAAATGAGAATTTGTGTCTGTCTTCATTCACAGAGCAAACTGGAGGTCACTGTTTTCAATGTGAACCTTTTTTTATTTTAGCTTTTCAACACTGAATAATTAGGAGTCGCTGCTTCTGAAATTACCTGTATTCACTAGAGAGAAGAAAGACTTTTATCTTCCACGATGAAACACATTTTCTCATTCAAACTTCACCATTCTTTTTCCTAATAGCATTTTACACCATTGAGTCAATCCTGGGAAGTAAAATAAAAGAAACTCGCTTCTTGAACTACAGTGGCTTTGTTTATTATTTACCTCCTTAAAATTCAGCTGCTCCTGGAAAAATAATCTAAATGAAAAAAATTAAAGCAGTTGACTATATTAAGCAATTATCCATATAAAATGCCCTTATAGAACACACATGTTCTTTGCACTCTGGTGTAAATTTAATTGATCCTTGAGCCTTATGGCTTAATGATACTGTGCCTCTATTGAGGGTTTTTTTTTAACAGCTTTTATTGAGATATGATTTACATACCATGTGTTCATCGGCTCTTAGCGTATTCACGTAGTCACACAACCATCTCCACAGTCAATTCTGGAATATTTTCATCGCCACAAAAAGAAATGCGCCACCCATCAGTAGCTATTCCCCATCTCCTGACCACTGCTAATCTTTCTGTCTCTGTACATTTGACTGTTGTGGACATTTCACATAAATGGAGCTACGCGTTATGTGGTCTTTTGTGTTTGGCCTCACTCAGCATGATGTGTTCAAGGTTCATCCATGTTGAGGCATGTGTTAATACCAAGTGTCTTTTGGTTGGCAGATAGCCTTCTACTCTACATATGCGCATGTATGTACACACATACACACAAATTGTATTCATCTGCTTTTATATCAAGTAATGAACATTTCTGCTTTCTGGCTTTTGAGATTAACTAATGTTGTTGCAAAGCTTTTTCTTGGTCTTATGTTTCCATTTCCCCCTCCTTGCTTAACTTTGGAGGAATTGCCAGCTATGTGATGAGGAAAAATGTTCACATCCCCACCAGCTATGTAGTAGAGCTCTGAGTCCCTTAATTCTTTCCACCACTTCCTGTTGTCCCTTTTGTCAGCATTGTTTGGACACAGGGAAGCCCTGTGGGTTCCTAATCACATCCCCTGGTGGCTAAATGGTGGAGGGCATCTTTCTTGTATTTACCGCCATTTGTATTTCTTCTCTGGGGAAATATCTGTTTCTCTGAGTTTGTACAAATTATGTTCCCTGGCCTCAGGAATGTAGTTAGCAGAACTAAGTTGCAAACAAATGCTCCCTTTTACTGGGAAGGACTTTCAAATGAGTATACAAATTGAAGGCATTATTTTTACAGTAGAAGCATTGGGGAGTTAGTCCCAGGAATCAATTTACTTCCAAAACTTTCTTTTGCCAGTTTTGTTAGCAAAGTGAGTATTAGATGTTGATGATTGGCTTGCTTATCTGGCCAGGTATAAGGACGTCCACCGGTAATCCCAGCAGCTGAGGATGCCGAGGCAGGAAGATCACATGCTTAAAGGCAGTCAGCCTGGGCTACACAGTGAGGTTGGGATCCGCTGCATTTTATAGTGAAGGCCTACCTAAAATAATTAAAAATCAGATACTGGCCTAAGAGATAATGTATGTGGGTCCCACAGAAAACTTATGCTAAATTGGAACTCTGTCCCCATGCAGTAGAAGGCCCTAAAATGCCTGCTTTAGAAGATATGTAGACTTTTCAAGGAAATCGTCACTGATTTTTAAAAAAACTGTCCTGGTTAAAATATCTTGCAGTCAAATGAACAAAATTTCCTGCTGGGAGCTTGGCATGTGCTGCTTTGTTTTAATAGTACCACAAAACACCTTGTTTTTCTCCTTGTATGTGTGGAGAGACTGAAGTAAGCAAATTTGCCCAAGGCCACCTACGTGGGTGAACAACAGATCCTAGACCCACCTCTCGATCCGAGACCATTATTCTTTATTTCTCTGGCGTGTTCACAAATTAGCAGGTGGTATCAGCGCACAGTTACCCCTGCCATCTTGCAAGAACGTGTTTGGGATTCGCTGACTCACCGAAGCAAGTGGCAGACAGAGGGCACTGCAGAGCTCTCAGGAGCATCTTTAAGATTCCTGTTGAGCAAAACTGAATGTCTTCAGAAGACAAGGATAATGCAGGAGCCAACTGACCAAAAATCTGCTCAAACATAAAACTATCATGCCTTAAAGTACTGCAGGCACAGTGGCTTGCTTTGTCCAGTACTTGGCAATTATAAGGCATCTGACTTATACTTTCAATCCAGTGCTCACTAGTATGCCAGTTTTCCATTGTCTTTGTTTTTATGCAGTTTTTATATCATGATGAAAGTCAAGCCCGAGGGGCTTTAGTTATTATGTCAGAAAGTTGGAGGCAGAGCTGCAACTCAAATCTAATTCTCTTGGCGCCTGTTGCAGTCCTGTGTTTATAGTGGTGTACCATGTTCCACCTTAATGAGTGCTGAAGGACACTCATCAGAAAGAAGGAGGCCTTTCTGCTACTGTGCCAGAAAGCGGAGCTGTGAACAGGAGAAGTTGGAGGGAGGGAGGTGACTTAGAACACTCGGTTTGCCCCACAATGAAATGTGTTGTCCTGTGAAGGAATGAGGTCTCTCGTGGTTGAATAACTCAGTCTGTAGCTAGATGACCATCAGAGAGGATGGTCAGGGGAAAGTTTCTGTGTGTGTCTGCCAGTGTATGTGTGTGTGTGTGTTTGTGTGTGTGTGTGTGCGCGCACGCATGTGTATGAGCCTACGAGTGTGTCTGCATGTGTGTGTAACTGTGTGCATGAGTGTGTGTGTGGTGTGTGTGTGAGAGCATGTGCATGAGCCTACAAGTGTGTCTGCATGTGTGTATGGCTGTATACATGAGTGTGTGTGTTATGTGTGTGAGCATGTGTATGAGCCTACGAGTGTGTCTACATGTGTGTGTGACTGTGTACATGAGTGTGTGTATGACTGTGTGCATGGGTGTGGTGGTGTGTGTGGTGCGTGTGACTATGTGCAAGAGTGTGTGTGTGTGTGTGTGTGTGCTAGGTAGCATGTAAGATCCCTTCTAACTGTGAGGTCACGTGTCTTGGTCCCTAGTTGAGCATTGAGAAACTGGCACTCTTTATCCTTCCTGTGGAAAAGGCTTAGTCTTTACCCTTCATACTTACCAATGTGGGGCTTTGTGATTAAGAGTGCAGCCAGGGATATCAGCCTTCATTACCAGCTTCCACAGAGGTGCAAATGCAGTTCCATCTGTGTTAATAAATGTTCTCGTACAAGGGTCTCATGTTCACATAAGTTTGAATAAGAATCCTTCAAGAAGCCATGTGTCTTTACAGCAGTGCCAGTCTCCTTTTATTTTTGTGGAATCCTTCTGAAGCATGTCAGTTTAACCCACTGGCCCTCAGCTCTGGTTGTTGGTAAAAATCATCAGAGGAGCTTTCAAAAAAAATACAGATGCTAATTTTCAGTCAGTGTTCTAAGAGCATACATTGGAGGAAGGGCCATCTCTTCAGCAAATGATTCATGGGAAATTGGATATCACACGCTAAAGAATGGGCTAGCTCCTGCCTTACACCATATCTGAAAATCAACTGAGAATGAGCAATACACAAAACTATGCAACTATTAGAAGAAAATGTAGGCGAACTACTTCATGCTTTGGGCTTTGCAAAGACTTATTAGATATGACCCCAAATCACAGAAAACAAAAGAGAAATAAATGGGTTGCATAAAACAAAAATGCTTCTCCACTAGAACGTGAATAATCAACAGTGTAAAGAGACAACCTATTCTCTACAGACTGGATATCTGAGAGTAAATAAGGAATTCAAACAATTCCATAGCAAAATAAAAATGATTTAAAATGCACACCATGGCTGAAGAGATTGCTCAACAGTTAAGTGCACCTGCTGCTTCTGCAGAGGCCCGGGCTTGTTTCTACCACAACATGGCAGCTCATAACCATGTATGTCCCCAGGTCCAGGGAATCCACCTGCACCTCTCCTAGCCTTTACGGCCACCAGGCATGCATGTGGTGCACATACATGCATAAAAGTAATCTTTTAAAAAATAGAAAGCTTTGTCTTGCAAGAGTTAAGAGTAGCCAGAGGGCACAGGAGTAGGAGCACTCAGGAGGCAGAGGCAGGCAGATTGCTGAGTTCAAGGCCAGCCTGGTCTACAAAGTGAGTCTAAGACAACCAAGGCTATACAGAGAAACCCTCTTGGAAGGGGGGGAGTGTAAGCGGGGGTTGGGGGGGAGAGAACCAGATTACAAGTAGAGGAGAGAAATCCTGTTTGAGTGCAGTGGGGGAAAAGGGGGGCCTGGCCTGTATGGAGAGTAACAGGACCTTAACTAAGAGCCCTGAGCAACAGCAGCAGCTCCCTCATGTTCAGAGCCTCACAGTGAAGTGGATGCTCCGAATGGATGGAGTTGGGGCGGGACCACACTGAGTCCTGAGCTTGGCATCCTGACGTTGCATCCAGCACTTAATTCTGCAGTAAGATTGGGCTGCAGCTTTGCCAGGGTGCCTGGACTGAACACCTCTGCTGATTAATAACTAATAGCATATGTGTTCCTGTGACAGATTGACTTCCTGGGTGCCGGGGACAGCCTCCAGTTCAGATGGCCCACCGTGCTGTATGACTTGACTCCTGTTTCCCAAAGCATGGCTGCTGTTGATTAGGAAGCAGAGACCGATTGTGCAAAAAGTAAATATAGTCTGAACGTGTGACACATGCTCAGAAAAAGAGCACAATTAGGCAGTCTCTGTTTAGTCTCCAGTTGATGAAGGAATGAGTGAAGCTCCTGTAACCAATGAGAGTACAACAGTGACCCAGAGTCCCTGAGTCTCAGGAGTTTGGAGCATCGCAGCTTTTTTAGACTTTGCCTACAGTCGTGGAAGTTTGTGGACATTCCTGACAAGAGCACAAAGGATTGTAAAGCTGAGGAATGACTCACAAACTTTTATGAGAAGGTCTGGTTGTTGATGTTGTTGTTATTGTTGTTGTTGTTGTGTTTGGGTTTTGTTTTTTGTGGTTCACTATTGCAGACACCGCGTATCTTAGGACCGCCCACAATCCCCATGGTGATGGCTATTTGCTAGTTGTGGTCACTTAATTGAGGAAAGCTGACATGGGGCTATTAAAGGTCCCACTTAGTCATTTTTGATTCAAATCTGGTGAGATTGCTTGTGACCCAGCTCCCTCAAAGGTCAAGTTGATCACAGATCCAAAAACTGCATGGTAATGGAAGGAGATAGGGGCTGCAGAAAAGATATGTGGCTTTGAAATACGCTGGCCCTCTGCCATCTGAGGATCCTGTCCACAGCGTGTTGCCAGCCACACACTGCATGATATATTTGCAGAAGGTGTAGTTCTGCTGTGCTTTCTCTGGGGATTTCCCTGAAGACGAGGTGAAAGAACAGTGGCCCACAGTGAGATCTTCAGGCCTGCCTGTCCTAGGCAGACTCTGGAAGCCGCCCTCCCTCCCCTCATGTCAACCTCTGGGTACCTAGCTGCCTTACTAGAGAAGTGGTGACATCGAGTCCCTGTGTGTGCTCCGTGCTTGTGATTCCTCAAGTCTTGGGCCTAGCCACTGCTGCCATGAGCTTGTCGCCCCTGTAAATAAGGTTTCATTCGCTTGCCTATTGAGATTACCTGTCTTAGACGCCTCTTGTTTTACTTCTTTACTTCAGAAATCTGTGTGTGAGGAGGCAGAAAATCATGTAGGGAGACCCCCGTGTCTCTAACACCCACTTTCAGCTACCCACAGTCATTTAGGATGGGGTTTGGTTGGTTTTTTGGTTGTGTTGTTGTGGAACAGGATCTGGCTGTGCAGCTAAAACTGCACAATCCCACTCTTCGTCTCCAAGTGCTGGGACTTCAGGTGTGTGGCACCCAGCCATTTTTTTTTTTTTTTTTTTTTTTTTGCCCCTCCCTCCCTCCCTTCCTCTCTCCCTCCCTCTTTTCCTTCCTTTCTTTATTCCTTTATTCCTTCCTACTTTCCTTCCTCTTGTGTCATTTTGTTTGTTTGTCTCTCTGGGACATTACCTACAGATGATGTTTCAGAGTGGCGCTCCAACACACTTGGCTTAACTGCCTAGGCACTCACGCACAGTGGCCGCATTCCCACTGAACAGTCCACTCACGCACAGTGGCCGCACTCCCACTGAACAGTCCTGCTGTTAATTGCAGACTCCGTTTAGGGGTCGCCCACATGGGCAGTTTAAATCAAGACCTAGACAGGCATCCCCATCACACGTGCTTGACACACCCAGATGTTCGTTTGTGTTCACGTCCTCTCCTTCTTTCTTTGCAGTTACTTGTTGAATGAATCAGACTCATCGCTATAAAATGTCTGCTCCATGGGTTCGGCCTGTGGTGTCTCTGCTGTGCTACTTAACACAGTCATCTTTCCTCCGTACTCTATGTGCAAACGAGTAGTGCGCACTAAAGACTTAATGAAGTACAGGTCTCATCACTCCAGGAGGCACCTGGTATCTGGTTGCACCACTCTTATTGATTACAAGATTAATCAGTGGGTTTGATTGTACCCATTGAATTGGTCCTCTATCAGCCTGTTAACCGAGTGGCTTTAAGCGGTCATTCTTGGTGATGCTGACACAGACCGAGGGTTACCACAGTGACAGGCTTGGGCTCTGCATTTGCTGCCTGTCATTCTTCTTCACTGAAGGAACATGGGGTCAACTTCCTGAGCATTCGGCCAGGTGCCTGTCTAGTCACCTAGCAGCTTGTGGAACGCTGCATTAATCCAGCGATCTCTAAAATGGCCAGAGAGGCTTGTTTGGTTTTGGCTTTCACCATAAATGTGTTTTCTCTATTTCATATGTGGGACTTCATTCCTCCTTTTGGTCCTCAAAGCCCTACTTTGATCAGTGGGGGCCCTCAGATTACTGCTTGTCACTTTTTAAAGCAGCAATTCTTAACCTGTGGGTCGTAACCCCTTTCATATCAGGTATTTACATTACAATCCATAACAGAAACAACACAACAGTTATGAAACACTCTTATGATTGGGATCACCACAGCATGAGGAGCTATATTAAAGATCGCAGTGTTACGGGTGCTGAGATGCTTTAAGGATTGCCCTGGCCCTCATGCAGGCAGTACTGAGACCCCTCAGTGCTCAACAGACTGGAAATTATAAACTGAGGCAGGAAACAGTCCCTCACCTCAGATGGTCTGAGGAGCAGCAGCCATGAAGTGTGGGTGCTGCTACCTTCTGCTGTGTCTGCCTGTCATCTTCTGCCATAGACCTCTCCAGCACACACCTATGGCCTGTACGGGCACAAAATAAACCTCAGCTGAGCCAGAGCTGACAGAGCAAGCCACATGCTTCCTGGATTTGGGGTCTGATCTGTAGGAAGCTGAAATGCCTCACATAATGAAATTATGACAAGAAACAATTGCAAGCAGTTCTTAAAACACTGAAGGTTCGCAGAGACCATGAAGTAAGTAACATTGGCTGAACCTCACTGAGATGACGTAGGGACAAATGTGACCCGTTTTCAGGGCCAAACAGCTGTGGTGACTGCTGATCTAATGACAGTAACCATGGGAAGAAAACACTATACTTAATTTTCATATACTCCCTTATCTGGACACTAGCCCAAGGGGCATGTCCCATGAAAGTCTTCACTAACTAGGAAACTGGGACAGAGGGGAGGACATCCTATTGGGACTCTAGGTGAGAGAAGCATGGGAGAATGGGGAAATAGAAGGATCCAGAGAGTCCTAGAAACCTACAAGAAGAACATTATGATGGGCAGATCTGGGCCCAGGGGTCCTGCTCAAACTATGACACCAGCCAAGGACAATATATGCAGTAAACTTCGAACCCCTACCCATATCTGGCCAATGGACAGGGCATTCTCCACAGTTGAGCGGAGAGTGGGGACTGACTTTCACACAAACCCTGGTACCCCATATTTGACCATGTCCCCTGGATGGGGAGGTCTGGTAGCACTCAGAAGAAGGACAGCAGGCTACCAAGAAGAGACTTGATACCCTATGAGCATATATGGGGGGGGGGGGGGGAGTTCCCCTCAGTCACAGGCATAGGGGAGGGGAGAGAGGGGAAAGTGGGAGGGAGGGAGGAATGGGAGGATATGAGGGATGGGATAACAATTGAGATGTAATATGAATAAATTAATATAATATATTTTAAAAAGAAAGGGTTAAAAAAAAAAAAAGACTATAAATGGAAGAAAACCCAGTACAGCTGCGTCTTGTCTGTGTGGGTTTTAACTTCTCTTCACTTCTTTCTGTCATCTCTTCCTGTCTTCCCTGAAGACTCAGGATTAGTGAAACCTGTTCTTTGAAGGAATCCAAAATCTGGCACTAAAAACCGGGTTTGTGAAAAGTCACCTTAGCTCTCATGACTCCTGACTGGCTGAAGGCCAGTCGCAGAAGGAGTTGAATCTGAGTCTTGCCTTCTCCATCTCCGACGCAGTAGAGTTCATGCTGCACTCCCAGCATGCCCTGCTTCACTCCCAGCATGCCCTGCTTTTGGAGGCAGGTGAGGCTGACTGGCTGCAGAACACTGGACATGGCACGCTGCATGGGAAGTGCTGAAGTCACCAGCACGGGCCACAGAGTGGAATATTGCCTCAGAACTTCTCACATCCCTAAACATTTACTTTATGTTTGACATTATGTATGCAGAGAGAGTACGAAGGGTGTGCCTGTGGGTGCAGGTGCCCTCAGGCAGGAGCATCAGATTCCTCCCAGAGCTCTACTTACAGGCAGTTGTGAGCCTCCTAAGGTGAGTGCCAGGAGCAGAACTGATCCTCTGCAAGTGCAGTACACTCATAGCCATCGTCAGCCAGCTCTCCAGCCCAACCACTCACTCTGTAAAGCCTGCACCTTCATGGAGAGGGATTTCCTTGCATGTATTTGTTCACTTTTTCTTTTGATTAAATAGAAGCTGAAGCATCACCTAAAAGTAAGAGAAGAAAAAAATTGAGTGTCATACAACCAGTGAAACTGTCAGTAGGTTATACCGGCATGTGTCAAAGTGACAACCAGCTTGCATTCATCAACAACTAATAAATGAACAAGAAATTTCTAGAAAAAAAAAACTTTGCTTCTTAGCATCCCTTGTGATCCACTCAGGCAGCTTTCATAGCTCATGAAAATAAAGACGAAAGTTGCTCTGATTGCCACACAAGGCACCAAGGGACCTCGTCAGACAGGTCAGAGCGTGCAGTGTCATTGTCTGAGGTGACCTTTGTCTTCACAAACAAAACCTGATAACCCAGGTGTCACCACCTTTTTAAACATGGGCAACACAAAGGGCCAGCTTAGTGAAAATTTTCAAGTACACATTTCCTGGAAGAGGAGAAAAGAAGTAGAGTCATACTGAGGGTGGAGCTGGGGCTCTGCCGCAGGTGCCCCACTGCTCCCTAGAACACTGACTGCTCGTTGGAGCAGTATCCTGACTCCCGTATAAGAGTCAACTGACAGCTGTTTGATCATGGCAACCATTCCGTTTGGCTGTCACTTTATGTTGGTGGGACTCTTTAAAGTCTTCACAATGGCCAGAGATGCTTTTACTGTCCCCTCTGTCAGCGAGGGCACCGAGGAGGCTCAGACCATGCTGCCCCTGAAGCCTGCAGCTCTTCCGTCTCAGGCTTAGCAATCATGTTGCCCCTTACATTTTCTCTCTGTTTTGGCTTTAGGCTTTTGGGGTTATTTTTCCTTCTTAATGGTTCAAAAAAGAGCTCTGCATCACCTTGATGAGAAAGGTTCTGAGCCACATTTTACCCCAGAACTCAAAGAAGCCATATGCAGGAATAGAAAAGCCACTGTACAATCACAAAAGAGGTAATGGTTAACAAAAAGGGTGGCACTTTAAAAGGTCATGACACAGGCCTCTGTTTCTAGTGGATTAGCATTTCTGACACGCCTTAAGTAATGTGTTAGGAGCAGCAAAGACAAACCAGTGCAGACATCAATGGTTGAAACCTCAGAGAAGAAAAATAAGAAAATAAATGTGTTTTCACAGCCTTATAGCAGTTGGCATTGTGGGCCTTTTCTGGGCCAAGTAACGTGCCCACCACTAAATGTCAGCAATCCTCCGAAGACAGAAATTGCCATCTGTCCCCGTTTACAGTTGGAAAATCTGAAACTATGAGGCTGAGAAGTTACACCCCCATGTAGAAGCTGAGGAGGACTTCCATGCCCTGTGTCAGAACACGTTCAAAGCATGCAGGAGCCTTGATAACAAGCTGCCTCAGCGCTTCACTAGGCAGCAGCCAGGCCTCCTCTGCTGACCCACGAGCAGCAGCTGGAATGCGGGGCTCAGCTCAGCAGGGAAGGGCTCTTGTTACCTCGCCTCACAGTCTGAGCTGTATCCCCAGGACCCACTGGACAGAAGGAGAGAACCAGCCTCAAGCCGTTCTCTGGTCTGCACATGTAGAAGCACACATGCACAGGCACACTGTGGCACTGGTACATGCACATGTAAATTAATGAATACTTGTCTCTGCCTCTGATTCTGGAGAGTTCTTCCAACCTTCTTTGTGGATAGAAAACTCCATACTCCCCGGCCTCAGAGTTCTGAAGCCAAGGACCAAGCATCCAAACCTCAAATGTCTTCCTCTCACCAGCAGCATTACCGGGAAGAGCTCTTTGATTGATGTCTCTGTGGCTAGGTGTCCAGAGGGCACACTCCTCAGCAGGAGGGTGGAACGACACTGATGTCACTGAAAAAGCGTGGCTGTGCTCTGGGTGGCTCCAAGGGTAAAGTGGACTTTGAGGGAAGAGAGGTCCCATCCCTAAGTGTGCAGCTTCTCTGCATCCTGAAAGCTTTCACCGGAACTCCACATCCTCATGTCCACCTGTGTGCACTGTCTGGGGGGTGAGGGCATCCGCCTGTGCGCACTGTCTCCTGGGCAGCATCCGCCTGTGTGCAATGTCTCCTGGGCAGCATCCGCCTGTGTGCACTGTCTGGGGGGGTGAGGACATCCGCCTGTGCACACTGTCTCCTGGGCAGCATCCGCCTGTGCGCACTGTCTCCCGGGGGCATCCGCCTATGCGCACTGTCTCCTGGGGGCATCTGCCTGTGTACACTGTTTCCTGGGGGCATCTGCCTGTGTGCACTGTCTCCCCAGGAAGTGGGGGGAGGGGGACCATCTGCATGTCCTTCTTTAGCCCTGCCTTGTGTTTGAGCCTGTCAATCCAGAAAAGGAACTGTGTACAACTGTACCTCCTCTCCTTCAGATAGAGTAAGGGATGGTGAGGGGCCAGCTTGCTTGAGTGTCACTTCCTGCCAGTTCACTAACACATAGAAGGCCTTTGACAGGGGACCTGTGGACACTGCCAGTTCACCTTCCGTCTTCCCCAAGGCTGAGCATGTTGTCTTCCTGCTCATACAATTTGTTCCTCTAATAAATTTAGGGGTTTGATTTTGTTGGCTTTGTTTTTCATCCTTTTTCCTCTCTTCTTCTCCCTTGCCCTCCTCTCCCCCCTCTCCCTCTCCTCTCCGCTCCTCCTCTATCTCTCTCACTCTACCTCTCTCTTTTTCTCTCCTCAGAGCAGCTCTCATGTTCCCAAACTGACTTCAGACTCACTATGTTTGTAGTCAAGAAGCCTTATACTCCGCCTTCACCTCCCAAGAGCCAGGCTCACAGCTGTGTGCCACCACACCCACCTTGGGTGGTGCTTTGGTTGGAAACCAGGGCTTAGTGACGCTAGGCAAACGTTCAACCAACTGCCAACCGAGCTCTATATAGCTCCACCCTTTTTCTTTTCTTTTCCATCTCATCATTTTTATTTCTCCTCTTTTCCCTCCCTCTTTCCAGTCCCGTCCTCCACACTTTACTTGACTAACTTATATCAATAAACCCCGTGGGAAAAGCAGTTCCTTTAGCAGCCCCGTCTCAGCCCATGAGAGCAAACGTAAGTCATTAAAGACATGGCAGGCTAGGAGGACAATGGGGCTCGCAGTGAGGTGTGCTTTAAAGTGAGACTGCTAGGGTAAAGAAGACTCTTTTATTTTTTTCCCTTGGAATGGTCTGAATAATTTATGCCAAATGCCAAGAAATTACGTGGATTAGTCTGGGTAATATATGCTTTCTGTTCATTGTATGTTTTAAAGTGACTAAGACACTTAGGCTTTTCAGTGGTAAATACCTGCCTTCCTTGTTGCCCTTAGGTCTCCTCACGTCTGTCCTCTGTGGAGCTCATGTAGAACTCACACAGCACGGAAGGGGGTGAAAGCCATAGTCTTTAGCCTGTGGCAGTGGGAGCCAGCTTGCCGCTAGCCATGTGAGGTGGGGCTGGGGGCTGGCAGCGGCGGTTTCCATCTCATCTTGGGCCACGCAGAGGCCCTGAGGGTCTTTTTAGTGGGTGTGTGCCTCACACTGAGTAATCCAGCCTTTTCTTTTTTTTTAGCCCAGGCTAGCCTCAAACATGAGGTCCTTCTACTTTGGCCTGCCTGTTGCTGAGAGTGCAGGTTTGCATCACCCCTAGCTGCATGACAGTGGGGAAATCATGTGACACAGTGCAGAAGAGAAGCCTGAAGGAAAGGTTATTCAATTAGCGTATTGATATCACCCATATCACGTAGACTAAAATGAATTTCTGACGTTTGTTTTTAATTAATAACTTCCACTTGCTTTTGGCCCAGAACTCCTATGTGTTTATTCCACGTGGCTTTTTTCCCCCCAATTAGAGGATAGATTTCACCCCTTTATCTTTGCAGGTAACGGATCCAAGACATTTTTATGTAAATGGACTAATTAATTGGTAGCCTTCATTTGAAGCTTAAAATAAAAGTAATCCTTTTTGAGAGGCATTAACTATTTTTTAAAGCCACAAACAATTCTTCCTTAAGTACCTTGCTGCACAATTAGAAATGAGCTGACGGCAGCAGTCATAGTGAAAGGCAGCACCCCTTACCAAATAACCTGTTTTCTCCAGAGTGATTAAAGAAATCCCTTCACTAAGAGACTGCAGCAACCTCAGTCACTTGTTTAAAAAAAAAAAATCATATTTCCGGAAGCGCAAAGGTACATATTGACAGAGATGACATAGCAAGTGGCACCACTTGGAGAATTGCTGAGCAGAAGCCACAGAGATGTGCAGTGCAGGCCTCATGGACAGGCCGCTGCAACTGGGCTCCTTTGAGAGAGCTCAGCCACTCTGCTTTCCAGCCCTGTGATTTATGCAAATAGGGAAGCTTTGGCGGTCTCCACTTCCTGGCCAGGCCAGCATAATCCACTTCCTTCGGGTTCATGTGACCATGCAAATTTGAGCAGTCCTGAATAGTCCCGCAGGGGCCTGGTATTCTGGCTCCATTCTCTGTGCAGTGCAAGCATCCAGACTATGAATGGACACGGGTCTGATTACTCACCACGTCTGTCAGATCAGCCGCAGCTTGAGAGTGAGGAGAACCGCAGACAAGCCTGGACCTTTCTTTGCCATGTTCTTCGTAGCCGGGGTCATCCAGCTCTGTCTTCTAGGGAAGATTTTCCACTGCTTATTTCATGACCCTTCTGGAAAACAGGGACTCCAGCTTTTGGAGATCCATTACTGGGCCCAGCACATTGTGTGTGGCCTTTGCACATGCTAATTAGTCTTCCCGAGGATGCTCTGAGCGCCAGGGAGCCCTCTATTCTCCCTGGCCTGCTGCTGACCAATGCAAACGCCAGGAAGTTTTGCCTACTGCTTCCTGACCCTACACCCTCCCTCTGCATGCTCCTATGCTTTCCCTACCCCATAATATGTCTCCACATGACAGATGGACTGCTCACATTACCCAGGCCCACCGGAGTTTGACATAGTAAAGGTGGAGGTCAGCAAATGGAGGGTGTACGTACAACAAACAAGGTTATTGCCAATGTACCTTTCCCAATGCTGTCTCCCATGAACAGTGTGGACGAGAGCAAGAAGGGAGCAGTGCCCACTGGGGACCACACAGACACTAGGCTCCCTGAATGACCGTTGGCATCAGGCACCTGAACCACAAAGCACCACAGCTTAGCATAGTGGGTTCTTACTGTTTTGTTTTCTTTTAATTTGATTTCACTTTTATCTTTTTAAATTTAAAATTAATAAATTAAGTAAAATGACATAAAATTAATCATGTTGGGTTTGTCTTACTGGTTTCTTGTGGGTTTTGTTTGTTTTTACCTTTTTTATTTTTATTTATTTCTTTTTATTAATTTTTTTTCTTTCTGAGAGAGAGAGAAATAGAACATGAAGTCAGGAGACAGGAAGGTTGGAAGGGCCTGGAAGGGGTTGAGAAAGAATATGATCAAAATGTATTGTGTGAAAAAAAATTAAATAAAAAAATTTCAATTAACTAAGATTTAAAAGTGAACTATTGAGGACATATGCAGTGTTAGACGACTGCTACTTCTCCTCGGTTCCCTGTTCCCACCAGCTGCTGTCTCTCTGGATTTTCCTCTTCCGGATAATGCGTAGACTGAAGTCATAACAGTTGATGGCCTTGGCCACCGGCTTCTTTTGCTTATTGCAGTGTGGGGAGGGGCGTTTGGTTTTGTTTTAGTTTCCCTGAGGAGTTTGGAGCAGGGTGTGCGGACGCGCGTGTTTGTCCTTCGGCCTGCTGTTCTCTTCATCGGTTCTCTGGCTTGGACAGCGTCGTCACCACTCTTTCTCCTCTGTTGTCTAGTTTTTTCCTGAGGTCTGTAGAGTCTAGCTCTGAAGTAGCTCCAGTCAGTTCAGATTTCCCCCTGCCTGCTGCTGCCCTTCTTCAGAGACCATTCATTCTCCGGCCAGCCTTCCTCAAGCAAAGACACCTCTAACCATGTCCCTGCCTGCTCAGTTCTCTCCAGTGCCCCCTCCTTTCTTCAGAATAGACATCGCCCGCTCTCGTTACTACTGCCTTGCAGACAAGCTGTCTACAACACGCACCTCCCTCTGCCTCTTGGTCTCACTCACTAACTCCTCTGATCCACTCTGGTCCTTAGACTGCTCAGGGTCTCTGACACATGCTGCTCACCTGCTCCTGCACCCCTTTGTGTGTCCCATGCCCTCCTCCAAGAATCCACTCAGCCTCTGCAGCTGCTGCAGCTCACCATCCTCCTGCTATGCGTGTCAGCAGAAGCTCGGCTCTCTAGCCCCAGTGTCTGGGCGAGCATTCCACCTGAATAGCCAGTCTGAAATTAGGGGTCTTTATAAATCGCTGCCCGTTGCCCACCAGCTCTTGCTCCCCTAGCTTCGTGTCGGTAGTAGCAGCAACTACCGTGTGGGTCTCCAATAAATAATAAGTTGCAGGATTTAAATTTTCTTCTCTGAAGGAAAAGGTGTGGCTCAGAATGACCCCAATCCTGGACAGACCCCTCTAACGTACAGTAATAAGGCTAACTCCATGTCCTGGTTATTTTGGTCCTTTGTCGAATTTACGTTACCACCGTGGTTTACTAGTTTTGATCAGTAGAAAATGCAGCTATATCGCCTCACCACACCACCACCTCCTCATTATATTCATTACAAATCTCGAGAGTTTTGTACTCAGTTGCCAAAACTCTTCTTTTTAACAAATTGCACAGGAGGGTCTTGGGGCTGTGAGCTAAGGCTGATGGATCGGGGTCAGCGCTGTGCACTTGCTGTGTCTGCTCTCCAAGAAGGCAGATGTGTGGCCCACTTGGAGCCGGCGCTGTTCATTGTTCCCCGGCTCTCCCCAGCTCTCCAAGTGGATGGCTTTAAAAACAATCAGCGGCATTCTTCTTAAATTAAATGCCAAGTAAACAATGCAAATAAAACTATTTTTCTTGGGGAGACAAAATTGAAATCTGCAACTAATTACAAATTGGCAAGGCCCAAGCCGACAAATAGCTGAACCCTCTACCAATTGTTTACAGCTGGGTTCAAAACTGACTTCCTCACCCCCGCCATCCACAAGTTATTAATCAGTGCTGTGCCAAGTCCTGGCCCTTACCTCCCCAAAATTGTCATAAACATTTAATTTTCAATATGGGCTTCATAAACAAAGCTGTTAAAAATGAGAGGAGGCTTAATTGATCAGAGCACACGAAGCCCGTTCACAGAGTCTGGTGTCCTGTTCTTTCTCTACTCAGCTGAACTGAAATTAATATTCTGTCAATATGGCCGTGGAGTTCCCTATGGCACTCCAAGGGCTACCAGACCTTCCTTAATTGAAATTCTGGTGAAAAGCAGCCTGTTCATGGATCACAGAGAAACAGGGTCAGGACATAGCTTTGAGGTGCTACAAGTGGGAGACAGAATTTATAAATGGCTTTATTTGGGATGATCACACTTAAAAATACATACTGAAAACTGAGGAAGGTGAAAATGTCGTTTCCTGGAATGCTGTTTCTTCTTCTTCTTTGTTTGTCTGGCCTTTCTCTTCGGTTTCACATTAATGCCTCTCTGAAGGAAGACTTTCCCCACCCTTTTTAGTAACGTCTATCTCCTTCATTTGATCATCCTGAGTTCCTGGAAATGGGGTATAAGTCGTACAAACACGTTGCTAAGATCTTGGTCTCCCCTCTAGCCCTGTTCCCTACAGCAGTCTGGTGCCAGTGTGCTAGATTTTAATATATGTTGGGTGGGGATGGACTGACGGGTGAGTAGATGGATGAAATAAGTGGAAGGAGTGAGCTTGTGTGCCCTGAGACAAGCAGAAGACCTAAGGCCAGAACCGAAGCCCAGAAACGTGTCGGTTTATAACTGTCTCTTTTGATAGGAAGCCAAAATCTGATCTGAGTTGCAGAGCTGGAGAGATCTGTACATACACGGTGCATTCTGAGAGATGCGAGCAGTGCCACATAAGTTCTCTTCACCTTCACAAAGGCTGCTCTGTAGGAGATCAGTGAGACCCTTCTTTGTAACCCCCAAAGGCCTGACTTGGGCCTAGTAGCTAGAGATTACCTTACATATACTGGGACGAGGTGCCTCCTCACTGACAGAACTGCCTCAACTAGAAAGCAGAGAGTAGGCTGATGGTGGCAGATATATTCATAAATACAGAATACTTACAAGGATGCTTTCAGCGGTCTGCGGGCATCACGTGTGCTGTGGCTCCAGATGACATCATGGTCTCTTTTTGTCCCCAAATTCTCCAAGACCACAGTGATCAAGCAGGCAAGACACTTATTAAATACTTGGAGATTCCCATGAGATTCGTTATAATTCAGAAGACAGTAAAGATGACACATGTCCTAACAAAATAACCAGGCCGCACCTTTAAAGGCTTTTTCCAGTTGTCTGTTCCCTGGAAAGCCTTAGATAGGGTCTGTGGTATTTTAAGTACCCTGTGGGGAAGGGGCCTGCATTTCCAGCAGGTGGCAGGGATGGCGCAGAAGGTCTCAGTGCAGCCCTGCATGTAGCCCTGCGATCTGAAGGCGAGGCTTCCTCAGAAATAGAACAAGAGCCCCGCGTCTGTGAGAAGACTCAGGTAGGGTCGCTGAGGCCTGCAGTGATCTTGGCAAGCTGTAGCTGGTTAAGTCCACTTGTCCTTTCAGGACATACTTCTGGAGATCAAAATATATCTCCAAGTGCATAGCCCGCCACTGCTGCATGGCTTCCCTTGAAGTGCCTTCTGCTTTCTCTGCCATGGCTGCCTTGCTGCCTGAGCCATTGACTTGGTGCCTTCCAGTGGGTATGAGGGAGAGACGGGAGTTCAAGTGATGATCTGACCCTTGTAGGCAGGCCCTAGTGTGGCAGTACGTGTCAAGCAAGTCCACGAAGGTCCAAGAGTCATGTTTTGTCTGGTTAATGACACTTGACTTGTTCTTGCACCATAACCGAGTTCTTATCCTTGTCAGTGCTGGAGCCTGACACAGTACTGAGAATCGAGAGTGAAATGGGAGTTTGGATTTCTCCCCTGGGTTCTGGCCAAGTAGGATTATAGTTGTTCTGAGGAAGACCAGGCGAGTGTGCAGCTCTGCAGATGATCTGAGACCCTGAGTCTTGCCCAGGGAATAGAGCCCATTCCTTTCCCCAGGCCTCAGGCACGACCACCATTCTTCCATCACTACTTCCTCATGCTCCTCTATACCTCATTTATCAGTCGATATGTTCTAGAACATTCCACGCCAACTTGGCTGTCCTCCAAAATGTGAGCCCCGAGGACAGGGACTGTTTCCTCTTGTTTTATCCCCAGGTGTTAGTACAGGGCTTGGCCCAGAATGGAATGCCTGAGGAGTGCAGAGTCGGCCAGTGGTACACTCAGGAGACAGGGACGGGAGCCATCCTCGACACACAGCAAACTGAAGCCAGCCGGGGCTGCATGAGACAATGCCTCAAAAGGAAAGGGAAAACAAAGGTGGGAAACACATCTACACACGTGCAGTGTTGCAAGTAACATCTTGTGGGTGGAGAGAAAGCAAGAGCTAGAGCCAAGAGCAAAACTGATCCGTTCTCCCTGATGAAACAGTGACAGCTTCTGCTCTCTCACCCACGTGGGTCTTAATGGTTATTTTCTTACAAGGCTGTTGCCTTCCCAGTGTGACAGAATTCTGTTTGCCTTGGACTGAGCGCTGGCCTGCCTTAGGTTTCCAGCAAGGCCGGAGAGGCAGTTTTATGCTGTGGCAGCAAGCCAGCAGTGACAGCCTGGGGAATCCCTCCCAGAGACGTGCTACCTTCTCTGGGTCTGGAACTGTCTATAACTGAGCAGTGGCCCATTCAAACGAGCCATTCCAAGGCCTGAGCTGGCCTGCAGTGGGTTCCAGATGCCCTGCCATGCATGTGGCCCGCCTAGGGTCAGCAGTGACAAGAGTGGTGAAACGGCATGCAGCTGGGCCCTGGTTACATTTCCTGACACCTCCCTGCTCCGTGGTGACTGCTCATCCACATTCTGCCTGTCACCTTGTCACGCTTGTCTAGGGACTCAGCAGTCACATGTGTAGAGAGCCTGTTCCAGGCCCTTTTTCTGGGGAAAGCTCAACTTCACTTCCTCTGGCCTTATCAAACTCTTTGTTTCCAAAATTGTTAAGCAGCCATCGGGGGAAGGAGGCGTTTTAACTCAGCTCTTCTGTCCCTCCCCCCCTCTAGGCTGAGTGCCTCAGAACCTTAGGACTTATAGGTGAGAGGCTTTTGAGTTTTGTCTTCTGTTGTTCAGGCTTTTGGCTGCACCATCCCTGCTTCAAGCTCAGCTTAAAAAAACATATGGCCCCAAATTCTTGAATGCCACAGAGGTTCTCTCCCATGCTACGAGACTTAACAGATGAAATACGGTTTTCCGAACCTCTTTTCATTGACCGTCAAAATAACAAGCAGTGTCTTGTATCTCAACAGAGACTCTCTTTTCGCTCAGTTATTCGGGAAAGAATGTGCCGTTGTCTCTGCTGTAGATTCTTGTTTTATTTGTAAATTGTGCGTGCTGAATGCTACGGAATACTGAGAAGCCACACACCCTGGCTTGTTAGTTGACACACAGAATGTGTGATTACAGATTGTTTGAACAACAGTGGACCATTGAATTGCCATCCAGATGTGTGTGGAGCCAACTGTGGGAATGTCCACAGAGGAAGACTATCTTTCTTGTTGCTAGGGCCAGCCCCCCAGAGAGTAGAGCGTAGAAGCGACTCAGCACAGTAATTGCAAATGGCTTTTCAGAAGGAAAATTGATCCTTGTTTCAAAAATTATTTTAATTAAGACTAAGTTCGTTCTCCTAAAAGTCAATCCTACAAAGAAAATACCAAACAGCAACAAACATATGTAGCTTGAATAGTTTGTGCTCCATTTTTCAAATATCTAGAAATTGAGAAGACTCTGATTCACCATAAGTCATCCCAGGCTTCGTCTATGGCTGGGGCGCTCCTTCACTCCCATGAGGCCTGCTGCAGGTGCCCGCCACCTGACCACGATCTGCTTCAGGTACCCACCACCTGACCACGGTCTGCTGCAGGTGCCCGCCACCTGACCATGATCGTAGACTAGGAGGGCAGTAACCCTGCAGTGAACACTGCCTGAAAAAAATGAATAGTTAAGTGACAGTGTGATGCCTGGTACCCTGGGGTGGCAGAGATAAAAAAGACAACCAGTAAGCACTATTAAGAACTTACTGGAGACGTATAAGAAGAATTGGGGCCACTTAGTGACTGTTAAGAGTGCAGAAAGGACTGAAGAGCTGGCTGTGTGGCTAAAGTGCTGCTGAGCAATCATGAGGACCCGAGTTTGAATCTCTAGTTCTCATGTAAAGTCAAACATTAGCGCTCACATCCGAAGGCTCCGAACCCTGTGACACATGGGAGATGGGATGGGACGGTGAGCCACAGAGGAGGCTTGTCTCCAGCAAGTTGGAAGGAGAGGACAGGCCCCTGGGGTTGTCCTCTTGCCCTTGCACCCATGCAGGGCTCAGACATGCAGATAGAAAAGAATGCAAAGTGGAGTCATTGTTTGGAGAAATGAGCAGTTGCTTCACACACGAAACCTGGAATTGCTACATAACCCAGCATTTTCATGTTGAGACAAAAGAAAACATTTGTTCCCACAAAAAAAAAAAAAAAAAAAAAAAAAATTAGTGTGCATGAATAGTCATAACATCAGAATGCATGGTATACAAAATGTCCTTCAACTGCTGAATGGACAGATGTGGCAAGTCACACACCATAGCAAAGAGTGGAGAGTTGACCCAGGGTGAATGAACCTCGGAAATGTGCACAATGAAATAAGACAGACACGCAAGGCCACATGCCGCATGGATGCATCTCAGACATAGCGAGACCCCACGGCTCCACAGAGACGGAGCAGCTCGGTGGCTACCTGCCCCCGGGGGCTCCAGGAGAGAAGGGGTTTCTTCCCTGAGCCTCACGCATGGTAAGCATGTGCTCCGCCTGTGAGTGACACCCACCCTTAGAGGTTCTTTCCAGAGTGGTGACGTTCTAAAATACGCTGTGGTGCTGGTATACAACTGGGCAAGTGCACTTACTTAAACTCTTTATATTTTAAGCCTTGGGCAGAGGGATTGCATGGTACATGAGTTACACCTCAATAACTGTTGAAAAATAACAGCAAAATGACATTTTCAAGCAAAAAAAAAAAAAAATGTAATGTATTGGAAAGAAATTTTTTTTAAACTGAACCTACATGGGAATATCTTAAAATCACACAACTGAACTTTTTCGGTGGCATGAAAGAGAAGAGAAAATGGTTTTAAGTTTAGCAGCTTATCTCTTCTCCTTCTTTTTCTGGAAAGATCTGTCATCTGACAGTGTCAACACTTGTCTTGGTGGAATCTACTGCAGTAAGCAGGCACCCAGCCATCAAATAGCTACATTTACCTTTGTGTGGTAACATGCCCATTAGCAATGCATATTGAAATCTATAGTTTTGAGCCTATTTTAAATTCTGTGTCAGGCAAGTTTAAAAAATTAAATAGTGAAACATCAGGCCAGTCACAGGAAACAAGGACAGATAGGAAATCCTCTCCGGTTTCTGTCTGCACACCACTTTCTATAGCGTAAATCTAAAGAAAAACTTGGAATTTCCTGCAGAGTGATTAATTGGCTGGCGTGGTGACATACAGGATCCCTGAGCTTGACCTTGCAGGTAAAGGCTAACTGGTATGTTAAGTTGATTACACAATTTCTGCTAAATATGTTGACAAGTGTTTGCACAGTTGCCTTGACCTTTGCCCTTATAAATGCACATTTATAAATGGCTTGCTTTTTAAGCCAAAGCAACCCTTATTTAGATGGGGCAGGTCTTGAGTAAACAGCCTGGTATGCACCCCTGGCTGCCTAACTTTAGCAGCCAGGCCTGATTGTCAAGTCACTGGAAGGGTTTGAGGTGGCCGGAGTCACACAGAACAGCAAACCCCAAAGCGTTCTCCTCACTGCAGTCTGTTGGCCATGTTTCCTGTGAGCTGCGTGCGATGCTCCAGAAGCAGAGGCTGCTGAGTGGTTTGCAGTAAACAGCATGAAGAGTAGGTCTGACTTGGGTGTTGCTTATAGCTCACCTTAAAAACAAAACAAGCAAACAAAACCAGCTTTTCATTTTTCTTCCAAACTCAGATGGAGAAAATTTTCCAGGTTCATTTCTATGCTATGAGCATTTTCCTAAGAAAATAATGTACTCTTAGGTAGGCTAGAAGCTGTTGCTGAAGGTATTTTGTGTTAGTGTGCACCTCTTGCTCTTGTGTAAGGAGGAGTTAGAGCACACATTATAAAAGAGCAGGAAGTGCAGCCTCGGGTAATAAATCAAACTGCTATTTCAGAAAACAGCTGTTTATTTGTAGATTTATACCCTGAACACCTTTCCCAAGCCTGATATATTGTGATTTGATGAGCAAAAAGAGGTTTGCCAGCGCTGTTGATTTAGCTGGGAGCTATCTGCGCGCGGCTCTTCCTGAATGAGTTAACCAATTGGAAAATGAATTGGGTCTTATGTGTATGTACAAAGATAACACTGTCCAGGTCAACAGTGTGGGAAGCCTTGAGCTGGCCTGGAAAGCGGCTCTGTCAGGGCTCAGGGTTTCCTGTGGCCCTCAGCAGCGTGGGCCGCGTGCTGCCCTGAAACACTGCAGAACCTCCACAAGTCATCCCCACTTGCTAACTCTTACCTAAGATGAGACGTCCCGCCTGAAGTGTTCACTGCTCTGAGCCCTGAGTCATGCAGTGGTCCTTTTCCCTCGGGTCTGTAGCCATTCACTCTCTGGCTGGCTGTGGGCTCATGGGAGGGCAGGACCCAGCCCTGCCAAGGCGCGGCTTCTCCTGACATCGCAGTTATTCATCACCACCAGCATTCTCCTCTCTCTCCCTCTTTTTTTCTGAGCTTGCCAGCACCCTGCTAGCATCTGTGGGTGATGTCCATGCCCACCCCCTTGCCTAGAGAAGGTTAGGGTCTCCTGAGGTTTGAATTTAAACTCCACATGAAAAACTCACGTTGTGTGAACTTCCTGCCCATGTGGAACAATCAGAAAGGTTTCTGCTGCCTCTTAGTTTTCTTCTTTCTAAGGGCCTTCTTAAACTGAAGTATTTCTGAATAAAATATATTAGAAGTAAAACCTTCAGACATTATATAATGAACAACCACTTTCCCACTTACGCTTAAGAATTAATCTTTTACACAGCACAGGAAGCTCCTGGTCCAACCTGTAGACATTGAAAAGACCAAGTGTGCACACCCTGAAGATACCCAGAACCAAGACCAAGGCTGCCCTGTGCGAGGAGGGAGGGCAGAAGGCTGGCATTCGCAGGCAGGAGAATGTGCTCTCCCTCAGTTTGTTTTTCTTCTTCCAAATATGCAAACCATGGGACATAGCCAGTATTCAATCACTTAACCAACAAAATGGCAGAGGTGTGTGATCCAGCCTCATACCAGGGAGGCAAATGGCCTTTGCACATCACAGAACAACTGAAGTGAAAGCTAGCATCTGGGCGTTTCACTCAGCCGCAGACCTGGCTTCTCTACCCAGAGGGTCTTTCAAATTCACGCTTCACCCTCTTGCCACAGCCAAATTTATTAGATCAATCTGAGTAAAGTTAAGTCTGCGTAACAATTTAAAATAGTGGCATGTTTATTTGCTATAGAACTATTAGTGTTTGAGGATAGAGTATTATCCACATGCCCACTGTCAATATGGAATATATAGCATATGTGATGTCAGTATGGGGTATAGAACATATGTATTGTGTTCCCTTCAGAAAATCCCAAACCTCGTCATTTGGGTGTGGCTGCTCATACCTGTCATCCCAGCACTTCAAGGTTAGCCTGGGCTACATAGTAAGTTCCAGGCCAGCCTGAGCTAAGAGGAGAGACGAGGAGAGGGAGAGGGAGGACATGCTAAGGAAGAGTGCCCTCTCAAGTTCTCAGTTTCAGATGTGTGAGGCACGGATGGACAGTAGGGTTGGCCCTCTCAAAAGGTAGGGAGCCCAGGACGCCTGTGTTCATCCTTGTCCCTATGGCCTCCCCACCATCTGTCTGGCTTCCTGCTCCTGCCTCGTGCCTGTCCTGTGCTCTTGGCCACTGTGCCTTTCAAAGCCAGATCTTATCTGTGTGACTGTGCAATGTGGTCCCCTACCAGTACACTACCCCCTCCCTAGAGGTTCCTTCCTGTAAACCAGCCACAAGGAGAGAGCCACTTGGCATCTTTTATGTTCTCCACATAAGTGGCCTTGCTTATCCCCAGAGAAACTTGAGCTTTCCAGGGGCCGGCCTGAGTGCTGAGGAACCTGACACTTTGGGGTCCCTTCTGGAAAAATGGCTAAATGCAAACTCAGTTGTAGAAGTTACTGTTTGTTTAAGTCAGGAAATAAAGTACTGTGAAGAGATAAATATTACCAACACCACAACATCCAGAAAACCTCATGGTTTTATTAATTAACTGCCAGATACATGTTATTGTTTTTCCTGTTTTAACTGCATAGTTTTGGCTATTGTTTTCATATAACTGTTTTGTGATATTGTTTATGAACAGAAAAGGGTAACACACACACACACACACTTGAGAATTTCTAAAGGCTTCTTTCACATAAGATAATACAAGAGTCTCTGAGTCCACTATGTCCCAAGATTCCACTAAGACCAAACCCTACGCACTCTGTGCTTTTTTTTCTATAATCCTATGATAAAAGCTTAACTTACAAACCAGACACAGTAGAGATTAGCAGCATGGTAAGCAGGCAATTGCAATGTTGCATTATCATAGTATTTAAAGCTATGTGTTTTAAGATTGTTTGTTTCTGGATTCTTCCATCTCATGTTTTCAGACTGTGGCATGACTGGAAGTGTAAACTAGGAACTGCCAGGTTTTGTTATGGGATGGAACCTCTTGGACTTCCATTGCTAAGCTCAGGGTTTGGAATTCTATTCGCAGACCCCTTTATGTCTGCTTCAAACACTTGCTTTTCCTGCGCCTCCCACACACCTCCAGTGCCCGGTCTCCAGCTGTGCCTGTATCACAGTAGAACATCTGTATCTCCACCTGTGTGTCCAAGAATAGAAAAGGCGACCATTTCCAGCCCAAGATGGTTAGCAGTGTTTTACCCAAAGCTATCATGGCTATATCCCACTATACCCAAAGCTGACTACTCTGATGCCATTCCCCCTTAACTGGGTTCCCAGAAAGTCCACCAATGCTAACACACAAAGTAGAGCCATCACAGGAAAAAAAGAAGTCATCCTAATAAGGCCTTGCAGCTGATGAGTTTTGTTTTCACAAGGCTTACAAAATATATAAGCAAAGGAGTGTAGTGCCAGAGCCTCCCATAGGGGCTGGCACACAGGAGGGGCCAACCCTGTTGTGTTATGCTGAATGTTTGTAATTTTTATCTGCCTTGGAAACATCACTGTACTTCATTTCTCAACCTTTCCAAGTTCAGTGCTCAGCACATGACTATTGTTCAGCATTTGCTATACACATACATACATGCATGCATATATACATATAAGCCCACACATGTGCACACATGCACACACAAAATAAATGAATGTTCTGTGTTCCCAGACATCCATGAGCCAAGTTGGAGACTAGGATTTAGCTTTTAGTTCAACTTCATTTAGCACGGCACAGCATCTCAGATACCTATAGCAAATGAAACCAAGAGCTTCCACTCAGCCTGCCCTGCAAGTGTTCCTGCACCGTGCGCCCTTGGGAATAAGTCTCTTTCTGCCCCCCAACAACTAGCAAACCCAGTAAAGACCTCCTGGCTTTCTTCTAGAATTGCTAAGAGCCATGGTTTGGAAATGGTGGGGCACTCCTAACAAGATGGGGGGGGGGTGGCCCGCCAGGGCTCTGCTTTCAGCATAGTGACACCTGCAGAAGAATGGCTTTCTGTCTGATAAGCCCTCCATGTCTGTAAACCCCTGCCCTGCACATGGGCGGAACGCACGTGCGCACGCTCTCTCTCTCTCTCTCTCTCTGAACAAGTGTGTTTGCCAAACAGGGAGTGAAGCATCTTGCAAGGCCCCTTGTTCCAGAAGAAAGACAGGATAAGGCAAGTGGCAGAAACCATGATAGGAAAGGAGTTTTTCACTCTACCAAGCGTGAACTGATAAGCCCAACCCTCACGGGGTCATAAGAGCACCTCCCAGCCAAAGTTAACAAATGTGCTTTGACTTCTCATTTTATAATGGAAAAATGTCCTGGGGAAAAAGAAAAGTCAGCAATCACTGCTCTCTTGAATGATGGATCTTTCCTCTTATCTGCTTGACTTTCCTGCTAAAGAAATCGAGGCAGCCACTTTCTCGTAGACCTAAAAAAGAAGGTTGCATGATAAAAATGAATTAATCATAATAGTCCCGTTCTTAGCAAGCCTGAGTCCCTGGGCCAAGTATGTTTACATTGCTTATCTCATTTGGCCCCCACAAGAACACTCAGGCATTATTTCATTTTGTATTTGAAGACAGTAAGAGTCAGAGAGCTTCATAGTCATTTGCCCTGCCTGGCCGCAGAGCCACCAAGGCACAGAATCCAGGCTTGAAGCAAGGCAGACAGCTTGCACTTGATCCAGTAATACAGAGAAATCTGTCTGCACCCTCCTCCAGTCTCCTTCCTGGGGACTCCACTTTGCCTTTAAAAGGTCCCCTAAAAGGAGGAACGCTCAGAAATGCTTTCAGAATGGTCCGTTGTATTGTGTGTGAAGCTCCTAAAGGCTACTTTTTGTCATTTACCACGAAAGCTTTCTTAGCTATAGTTGCTGGGTTTTCCTTTTCTTTTAGAATACCTAGAATAAAATATAAGACTATTAGAAAGAGATCAAAATAAATATTGGTCGTGGCAGCCTTGGGTTAGGCTTGACTGGTCTTTTTCCTCCTTAGAGGCCTGGGTTAGCTGAGGGGCAGTCCTTCAGGAAGAGATCATGAAACCTGGTTCCCGTCGACTGGCTGGGCTCAGGCACCACCCCTGCAGTCATAGACCCGGTTCCCTGTGTCTTGTCCACTGATACCTAACAGTTTCCCCAGAGAAGCAAGCAGACTTTCATGAGCCAACTGCAGGCTCAGTGGCTCTCCAGTACCCAGACCACAGGTCCTGGGACGACACCTTCATCTGTAGAGGAGGCGATAGGCCAAGACTATGGGAGGGCCCTGAGGAGGGTATATATGCCTTTACTCCTCGTTACGTCTTGAGAAACTGAGCCCAAGGGAGAAGTGAAGGGCACTCAGCTAGCTGTGATGGAGCCTGCACTAGGATCCCTTCCAAGACACCCTTCCACTGTAGACAGCAGACATGTTCGCCTTGGGGCGGCATCCCCCACACACGTCCTTCCATGGCACATCCACGTGCCCTGTGCCAGCTTAGTCATGGCAGAGCACCCTTCAGGCTTGCGTTAGAACACTGCATGGAGAAGAAGGTCTGCCAGACAGGCTGAGCCCTTTGTCTCAGGTGGCTAGTTTCTCAGTAGAGAGCAATAAACGCTCTTTAATTCTGTTTCATTTGTACAGTTGGTGAGTCACCTACAGTAGCCCTGGTTAGCATGGTCCCTGAGCCAACTTGGCTTTCTTCAGACTCAGGATCCACAGCAGAGATGCAGGGAGGTTTCTCATTGCTCAAGAAGCTCTTTGTTTCTTGTCCTGAAAACAAGTGCCCTGGGTGACGTGCACAGGTGTGACGCCCATGAAGGACACCTGTTACACCTTTCCCTCTATTTCTTGGCACCTTGTTGAAGTAAACGTACTTGGAGATGGTTAGGAAAACTGAACTATTGTTCACATCAATCCATCTTTGCCAGTAGAATATATTTTAGGAAAGACTTTTATCTTGTGTGCTTTAAATATCTCTCTACCCTTAGAGTTAGAGTTAACTCATTTCAGCTTCCATGTGACCTAATTATTACTAAGACAGCCTTCACTGTCGCATAAAGCGGCTGAAGCAGACCCACTTTCTGATGGCCTAAGTCTGGCTGGCTTTATTTTTTTTTTTAATGGAAGTAATATTAATTGATGGCCTAAGAACAGCATGCCATTTCTACTCCAGTTCTAAGGTGCTGAGAAACAAGCAAGGGAGTCTTACACAGATGTATAGGCAGGGATCCGCAGGCCTGTCTGCAGGTGTGTCACAAGGGACACAAGGTTCTGTCACCTCCACAGCTTCTCACTGACACACTTTCTTCCATAGTCACATGATCAGAAAAGCTGCCCTCTTTAAAAAGGCAAGTTGACGATGAAGCAGACCAAGCCTGTCAGAACTTGCACGCCACATTCCACCGTGTAGGTGCTCCTCAGCTGAGGCTCATCGTAAATTGAAAATATCACCACAAATCAAAATGCACTTATACACCTGCCCTACCTAGGGAGCCTCCTAGCCTAGGGATGTGACACCCTGTGAGATGGTGATTCCCTTCGTGATACAGCGCTGACTCAGCTTCCTGCTGGGAGAGGATGGATTCCGCACTGGTGGTTAAAGTTGGTTTCTACCTAGTGTATCCCTCCTTGCCATTGCTACGTCAGAAGGGTTGTGAATGGAACCATCACAAGGCAGGGCCACGTGTGAGCCTGGCCCCAGCCCCACACACAGAGCACTGCTTACCCCTTGGTGGGGTTGTGTGGGAGTCATGGGAGGCACTGAGGCTAACCCTGGGTTCCTGGATAATTCGCATGAAGCTCATGTTGTCTCTGCATTTCACGCTGTGGATGTGTCAGTACCTCAGGGCTGAGAATAGAGTCGAGAATAAGGCACTTGAGGAGCGAGGTGGTGGAGGTTGCACAAAGCCTGGCTCACAGACATGCTCCTCAAAGATGCTTTGGAGTCTTGGGAAGCGAGGGGCCTGGGTACTGACACGCCTAAGCCTCAGCTGGCTTTTCCTTAGCATTTCTTAGCAACATTGGAGGAACAGATAGATACTCAGAGGTAACTAACATCAAACAGTTGTAAGAAGAGCTAGAATACTATATGCCTGTCAAAAGAAGTAGATACACCCCAAACCTGCCCACTAGTTCCAGATCACTCAACATTGTGCATGCAGAGTACAGTTCGTGTTTATAGATTCGTTAACATGTAGTAAAACTATAAAAATGGGAGCGAAACCACTCAATTTCCCGCTGGTAGTTACCTAAGGAATAGAGAGGGCATGCCAAGCATGGTTCTATCGAAGCCTCCTTTCCAAAAGCAGCCTAGCCTCAGAAGCAAGGAGCCTGGCCTGTAAATGCATGCCTTGAGCAGCAGCCCAAGGAGAGATGAGTTACGTGCCCCCTTTTGGAGCATTGGGTGGAGTTAAACTCGTGGGTCACTCCTTCCACCAAAGGTGCTTTGCCAGCCCCAACCCAAGGTTCAGGAGAATTCCAGCTTAGGAAACACTGCATCTGGCTACCCCCAAGACTCGGCAAAGTCATACACAGTTGCTGTTTTTGGCTCTTAATGAAATCCGACCGAGTGTGCACATGAAGGCTCCTGTAGAATGGCTTCAGTCTGTGCTGAGGAATGCATGACTGTGTCAGCGTCCCCGTAACCAGATCCTGTGCAGCAGATGAGGAGTGAGCACCGCACACTCCACGGCAGCACAGGCTCTAGTCCCTTGCAAAGCTTTCCACAGACACCCGCATCACCTGGCTTCGCTTCCACACACATCCAAGGAGAGAATGAAAGTTCTAGTCAGTTGGCTTTCCCCTCTCTCTAAGGGGAGGTTTGTAGATGCATCCTTTGTCCTATTCTCTTCTCCTAGATCTTGTTTGGCTTTCCCGCCCTTGTCTGAGGAAAACTGTAGGTGTAATAATAGGTGTTGGAGGGTGTGTGATCCTGTGTGTTGATGTCAGAGCTTTAGCGGGAGTTTAGTCGAAAATGGCTGTTATATGAGGAAGAATTAGAGCCAGGGCGCCACCTATTCAGGGCCTGAAGCCGGATTTGCTGAGAATGTGGAGTGTATTTCTTCAGAAGGAACACACGTGTGCTTGAGTGTAGACAGAAAATAAGTTTCTAGGGGGCAGACGGTGGCCTCAGTCATCTCTGAGACCCCACATATCTATTGCCAGGCACACAGTAGGCCCTTCTAAATTCCTTGCTATCAGCTAATAGGAAGAGCAAGGCCTAATAGTTAACTATGGAAAGGTTACCTACCTGCAGAGGTTACCGATGTTTCTAGGTCACAAGTCAGATGACTGCAGAAGAAGAGGGACATAGACTCATGCTGGGACAAGGCTGGCCAGGTGTCATGTGGCAGGAAGTGCTGGCTTTGACTGAACCAAGCTATATGTGGCCTATCTAGTTCAAGGCTTTCAGAAATACCAGAGAAAGAAGCCCAAGAAAGCCCATTCACAGCATTTCTCCTCAGCCTACCAGGAAAGCTAATTGAAAAAAAAAATTTTTTTTTTCCAGTGAGAGAGGTCCCAGTCCCAAGCAGATAAAGAACAATTCCTACCAAGCAGTAGTTTTAAGCTGGCACCTCTGCAGGGGAATACTCTCTGTGGTATACTGGAAACATCACACTCCTCATCCCGAATGATTGGTCTCTAGTTAAAGCCATTCATGATGTCTACCAAAGGTAGCCTGGGAAGGGAAGAGAAAACTCAGCGGTGTGGTTGGAGACTACAGTAAGCCTGCCGGCCAGCGATCTGCTGCAACCTGCAGTCTCTTCAAACTTGTGCTTTGGTTTGTAAGCAGCAGCCCATCTGCCACTTCCTTCTGTCCACTGCTACCTCCCCGGAGTGGCCCTAGGTGTTGAGAGTAGCTGTTCCACCAAGAGAAAGTCTGGCCCGTGGTACAGTGGTTTCTGAGATAGGCTTCTGTCCATAGATGGTGGCTTTAAGAACTAACACCATGCAACCTCCCACTGGAATGCCTGGGGTACTTGTAGATGCTCTGCCCAAGAGTCAATGGAATCTTACTCATTCCATTAATCACACTTAATAGTATGATTGCAATTGTTAGGCAAAGCCTTGCCATTTTAATAGCATTAGGCAATATTTTTTATGTGGCAGTAAGGCGTGCACCTTGAGAGAATATTTAAAAAAAAAAAAAACCTTTAAAGGGGAAGAAAGATGCTGACATATGGTAAGAGAGACCAATAACACAGGTTAGTCACTCCTGGGCCTGCTGTGATGTCACACAGAAACCTCACCGCCCCTCAGATCTTGTAGAACGTTTTCTTCTAAGTTACATAAGAGGTAGTTGGAGGCATCATTTTACTTATTGACATGTGGCCCTCAATAGATAAGAAGGAATAACTATGTCACAAACTGAACTACCCAGCAAGCACTCTGAGACCTTATGTAAAATGTCTGTTTCTCCACCACAGGTACTTTCTCTATTGCAGTTACTGTTTTACACAAGACCAATAAAACTGTGGGCACTAGAGACTACACACTGTAGAGTATCTGAAGAGCAAGCCAACCTGGCAAGCTTAGGTTTCATACATGTCCCCAGAAGGAATGGTATTGCTCTCCACCTGTTTTTGCCCATGTGATCATTTGGAGGGGCCTATACCCTGCACCTGGCAGCCCCTCTGCTCAGGATAGTTCCCATGACATGGATTGGGATGACATTGGGCACATTCTCCAATGGCTCCAACTTGCCTGGCCTTATCCAGATACCCAAAGGAGGTTACAAATGTTTGAGTCTATTTCTTAAAACAATACAGTTTTTTTTTTTTTTTTATTCAGTAAAATTCAGAATTCAGGAAAGGCAAGTGTCTCTTCTTAAGTCAAGAAGAGCCAAAGCCAGAGTGTCACCATAACTACACAGATAACAAGAACTATAAAGTGACAGAGATAGAGGAGCCCTGAAAGCATGCAGCAGAGTGTCAGTGACTAGTTCCTTCCCACTGTGTTCTGGGGAAGCTCACTGACAGAAGCCACCTGCACAGAGTCCAGCCTAGCTCCAAACAGTCCCTCCACCTTCATCTAGCAGGCCTTGACCAGCTGTAGTTGCTGAAGGGAGAGCCCACGATCTCACCAATGCGTTGGTTTTAACACTTTCTAACCTTTGGGCTGGTTAAGAACAGTTGAAATGCTGGAGCAGACCGTTGACCTCCATGTCACCCTTCCCCTCCTTAGGACCAATTGCATTGGGGTATGACAGCTCGGCTCCCTCACTTTGGGGGTTCAGCTCAGTTTTTTAGAGCCTTCAGCTCATTTGTGTAACCTTGTTTTGTTGTTGTTGTTGTTGTTGGTTTTGTTTTGTTTTGTTTTCTAATCACCTTTTTTTTTTTTTTTTTTTTTTTTCCTCTCCATTTTTCGGTTTTTCAAGACAGGGTTTCTGTCCTGGAACTCCTCTGTAGACCAGGCTGGCCTGATCCACCTGCCTCTTCCTCCCAAGTGCTGAGATTAAAGGTGTACACCACCACGCCTGGCAATTATCTTTTTCTTTATGGTAGAGATGTCCATAGTTTATACATTCTGAAAACATTTACAAATCAAGTAAGACATGACCTAATGTGTATTTATACAACATGGTCACTCCATCTGTGATATACAGCCATAGAGTGTATAGGCAGTAAATTATCAACTGTCTGACTTAAGAAGTTCTCTGGAAAAAAATTCCTGTGCCAGGTCTTAATATTGGAAAGAAATAGCCAAGAAACCTATTTTGAATATTACATTAACAGAACCCACAATCCCCAACCAGAAAGAACAGCTGCCACCCATATCACAGTTCTCAGATCTGTAAAGGGGTTAAGTTTAGATTTTGTTTTATTTCATTTTGGCATTTTGGTTGGGTTTGGTTTGGTTTGGTTTGGTTGGTTTGGTTGGATTGGTTGGGTTTAGTTGGTTTGGTTTTGTTGGTTTGGTTTGGGTTGGGTTGGGTTGGGTTGGGTTGGGTTGGTTGTTTCCCAAGAAGCTGCTGCACACTGGTGGGTAGACTGTAAGCAACAGTAGGAAAGAGCATCTGGTCAGAAGTGCTGGCCCTCACGCCTGCAGCCCCGCTGCTTGAGAGGTGAAGGCTGAAGTGAGGATGAGTCCCAAGACCAACCTGGACAACACAGACTTGTCTCAAGACAACAGTAAAATGGCCACTTTCCGCTAGAATAAATTCTTAATCTGTGATAAAACCTACACTTTCTGTAATCGAATAAGGATTTGATAGCACACTCTGTAGTTTTTGATAAGAAATGGGCCGTCATTTTTCCAGTGGCCATTCACAATCAAATTGGTGATGAAAATTAGCTATTCTCTCCAAGTCTGGGAAAAGAGAACATGCCAAGGCAAACAGACCCCACATTCAGGCGTGTGTTCGGCCACCCCAGAGTGCAAGTAGCAAGAAGAAAAAGATTGTTCTCTGTGAATATATTTATAAGAGAAGAATTTCATATTTCTTTCTCTCCACGAATGGGAAACCCTCAATTTCAGACTGTATCCATAACTTTGCAGGGCTTATAAGAAAGAAAGGCAACTCTCCCAGGAAGAAACCCTTTAGGTCAGAGCGAAGCAAACCATCAGAGAATTTCCAAGCATCCATCCCAAGGTCTAGTCTAAGACATGCAAGAAATCTAATAGCACAGGTAGGATGTAGGAGGCAGGAAAAACCTGGCCCACATATGTCTTCCTACAAGTGGACATGGCCCCTAGTTCCACCAGAACCTGTAAGCAGGACCAGCAGGACCACTGAAGACAGTTGGGTTGGCATTCTGTTTGCGACTTTGGGCTTCTGCATAAGCAAGAACAGGTTGGGAAAACATTGAGCCCCGAACAACAGACATTCCTTGGGCGGAACAAACAAGTGGGCAGGGACTGTTGGCCTCTCAGGAAGTCGTGAAATCTCCTATGTAAAGAATAGTCATATTTTTGTTATTACTTGATTTAACACTCCAGGAATTTAGCCCACACCAGCTGTGAGTCTCAGGGACCCCTGCTCATTAAAATTCTCCTCTTTCCATCCGGCCCCTTCTACCATGACTGTTGCCTGCCTATTGTCCCTCAGTTGTCTGTATAATTCTGGAATGTGCCTGTTCAGTTTCTCTAAAAAGGTTTTTTTTTTTTTCCCTTCAGATAGAGTCTCAGCATGTGGTAGCCCTGACTGGCCTTGAGAATGCTACGTAGACCAGGCTAGCCTTGAACTTGTGGAAGTCTTCCTGTCTCTGCCTCCTCAGCATATGGACTATAGGCATAAGCCACCTTGCCTGACTTCAGAAAGGCTCTTTTGTAATAGCATACTATTTATCTATGAAAGTAAAAGTTCATTTTAGAAACCAAAAAAATTTTAAAGTATATTGGAAAAAAATGTGACACAAGTAACCGTCTGTATAAGTTGTGTGTTTCACTGCTGTTAAAACTCCACTGGCATCAAGGAGTTGTTGTATCCCACATATCCAAAGCCATTCTGCAGACACCGGAAGCAGGAAGAAAGTGTCTCAAGCTTCTGTACCACTCCCCTCAAGCACCACCACATCCTTGTCCAGTCACCTGACAGCTGTTGTGACTCCTGGCATTCAGAAGACACCAGTGTGTGCAGTGGAGCTGCATAGGGGCGAGGCAGGGGTTTAAGATGGCTTTAGGAAAAAAGGAAGTCCACTTCTGTTTTCCCAAATAGAAGCTATATATTTCTCAACACAACCTTTTACTAGAAATGCCAAAAAAAGCAATATATTCGTGTGATCTGGGAGCTGGGACTCCCAAGAAATGTCCCAGAATTTGCTAGAAAAGGAGCCAACTTGTCTTGAGAAGAGGTCACTGCCCACAAAGGCCAGGGCCACTCTGCCTACCTTCAGGACTTATCTCACGTCTATGGGGAGGAAGCTAGGGAGGCCTCAAAGTCTTTAGTACTTGTCCTTCTAGCCCACCAGGCCTGCATGTGGACCAAACGTCCCTGCACTGAGCAGCGCCCATAAACGAATTACAGAACTGCCATCCGTTACTCCCAAACCGTTTTCTGTCGTTTAATTAGAAAATTCATCTTATTTTGCCTCCAGGCCCTGAAGCCTTATTGCATTTGCACATATTTCAAAATGTTTCAAGTACTGACCAGATAACATTAATGACTATATTAGATAGGCAAACGCTTTTAAACAAAAAATAATAAACATCCTTGTGTGTGTATATTAAAAAAAATGCTAATTCCGTCTGGAGCCAAACAGGTAATTTTCCCTTCAGCCTTTTTTCAGTCAGCTAAGACAGGTTGGGCTGGGAGAGCAGTCAGCCTGTCTGCAGACTAGCTTGCCTTGCATACCAGGGCCCGAGTTTCTTCAGAGACAGACAGCGGGATGATCTGATTGGCTGGAGTCCAGAGCGTGCTCACAAGGGCCTCTTTGATGAAAGGGTTCTTGGTTAAGTATTGTACCAAAAGCAGCCTGCCACCCTCCTTTCAAAGATGCCCATTTAGAGTAATTCCCAGAAAGGGAAAAAACAGCTAGAAAAGAGAGAGGGAGGGAAAGGGAGGGAGAAGGAGCCGAGCTACAGGGTTACCACAATAATTACAGCCCCTGGCTCAGAAGTGGGGGGGCAACGGGGGGTTCTTCCAGGTAAACTGCTGGATGTTGAAGGAGCTGGCTGGCAACTCGGCAAGAACATAAGGAATGTGCAATTAAGCTCATTAAAACATCACCATTATGCTTATCAATCTTTCTCCAAGAGAGGTGGGGTGGAGCAGTGTGTCGCAGCATGGCGGCTTCTGCAGATAAAGATCCGGGTAACTTAGCTGCATCTCTCAGCAAACAAAATCAGCCATTCAGTTCCACACAGCGTTTACAGTTGGGCAGGCTGGCCCTGATAAAGAAGAGAGACCTGTGTGAATTCAAGGGACAAGCAGCTATAGGAGCTAGCTCTGCTCTGTGGACATGCTTCCTTTTGATGCGATCCTCATCAGAAAAATAGGCCTTTGTACAACACCCCAGCTCTGCTCAACACTGGTGTCCAAGGAAACTCCGAAATCCTGTATATGGCATGAGTCCAGCCCACTCCACACCATTAGCTTAGTTGAAGAGGTCCATTCAATCTCCGTTAAGCAATGGTGTGCATGTGTGTGTGCGTGTGCGTGTGTGTGTATACGTGTACACACCTGTGGAGGCCAGAAGTCCATGTGAGGCATCTTCCACTATGCCTGTCTACCTTGTTTTTGGAGCCAGGTTCCTACACTGAACCGGAGCTCACAAACTCAGCAGCAGTAGCTGGCCAACAGGCCTAAGGATCTTCCTGCCCCTGTCTACACAGCTCTGGGTTTCCTGTGCCTCCTCCTGCCCCTATCTACACAGCACTGGGTTTCCTGTGCCTCCTCCTGCTCCTGTCTACACAGCACTGGGTTTCCTGTGCCTCCTCCTGCCCCTGTCTACACAGCTCTGGGTTTCCTGTGCCTCCTCCTGCCCCTGTCTACACAGTGCTGGGTTTCCTGTGCCATCTCCTGCCCCTGTCTACACAGCACTGGATTTACTGTGCCTCCTCCTGCCCTGTCTACACAGCACTGGGTTTCCTGTGCCTCCTCCTGCCCCTGTCTACACAGCACTGGGTTTCCTGTGCCTCCTCCTGCCCCTGTCTACACAGTGCTGGGTTTCCTGTGCCATCTCCTGCCCCTGTCTACACAGCACTGGATTTACTGTGCCTCCTCCTGCCCTGTCTACACAGCGCTGGGTTTACTGTGCCTCCACACCTGGCTTTTTATGTGGTCCAGGGAATCCACACTCCAGCCCCTATGCTTGCACCGCAATCCTTTACTGCCTGAGCCTCCTTTCCAGCCCTCCAGTGCTTACTACGAGATATTCCAAGGGTGAGCATGGGGGTGCAGCCTCCACTGAAGCCGGTGGGCAGGCACACCTTCACTGAAGCAGCATCATTTCACACTGAGTGCCCTCCCGTGAGTTCAAGGTGCATCAGGAGTGTCAGGGTGGAGAAAGTCCAGCATAGTATGCCCAATTTCCAGCCTGCTCATGGAAGGAAATAGGGTCTCCCTCTAGCTTTCACTTACACACTTGCTTTCTGCCTGTGATCCTCCTTCCTCCCCCTTTGGGATATTTTTTTTTAATGTGAAAATTGTGTTTCTTGCTGAAAATTAGTCACATACAAAAGAACAGGAAAAAAAGGAAAATAAAATCATGTGATCCAGTCCATCCCAAAGACCCACTCCCCTATTTAGATATATTTTATTCCAATCTTTTGGGTTTTGCAAAATTATATAAATAGAATTATGTTTACTTGTTCCCCATCATATGAGCACGTTCCATGTCATTAAATATGCTTCACACCATTGTTTGGAATGTCTGCCCAGTGTAGCCAGCCTTCACTTTCTGGCGCTGAGGAGGATGCCTAGGGCGTCACACGTGCTTAGGCATGTGCCATGCCACTGAGCTACACAAGCCCAGGTTTAATCTTTTACTTCTGGGCACCTTGTCTGTTTGCAGTTTCACCAGTAAAAATAACATGGCCCTGCGCATCTGTGTATACAAGAACGGTCACTTATTTCATCCAAATAGTATATCTGCACTATCTACCTGTAAAGCAAAGAGGGAAATTGCCTGATCTGTGGCATAGCTGAACAGATCGGAAGATTAGGTAGCTCCCTGGGAACCACCAGTGTAGCTCTCACAGATGAGGCAGGACATGAAGCAAGTGGTCCAGTCCTTAAGTACATGTCACTGTAGATTGTCCCAGACCTCCCGCTTCTACCTTCCCCTTACTGTCTGTTAGGAGCCACTGTTCCTCCAGCAGCTCACCCCCAGCCACCTCTACCATCCCTCCACTGTACATCTCAAGTTCAAGGTCAGTCACACACACACACACACACACACACACAGAGAGAGAGAGAGAGAGAGAGAGAGAGAGAGAGAGAGAGAGAGAGAGAGAGAGAGAGAGAGAGAGAGAGAGAGAGAGAGAGAGAGAGAGAGAGAGAGCGCTTTAACCTGAATGCAGATTGAAAAGACTGGCTCCTGGCCCCTGGCCCAGACTTAGTCAGAACCTGTGGGGGTGGAATCCAGCAATCTGCATTTTAAATGTGTACCTCAGGGCAATTCCAGGGTGAGGAGTGCAAGACTATGGCATGACAGGAAGTCACAGTAGCCCTCAGCCTTGAGGCTGAGCATGTGGTGGTGAAAAATGGCACTACAGAGAGACTTGCCCACACTCAAGTCCGCCACACTCCTGTGTGCTTTGCTTATTGAGTCTGTTTCCTCTAAGGGATCATAATAGGGAGCTGGAGAGATGGCTCAGCAGTTAAGAGCACTGTGGCTTCTTCCAGAGGTCCTGAGTTCAATTCCCAGCAAACGCATTGTGGCTCACAACCATCTATAAAGTGATCTGATGCCCTCTTCTGGTCTGCAGGTGTACGTGCAGGCAGAGCACTCACATCCGTTTATTTATACGCAAAGCGAATAAATAAATAAATTTTTAAAGTCCCGTAATAGAAGAATTTTCCAAAGAGTGGTTGTGGGGGCAGAACGAAGTGCCTGTTTTAACTAAGCTTTTCAGTATTTATTCTCCTACTCACACATACCATTTCTCTATGAAACATCACCACAGCCTATCATCTAGGCTGCAGCTGAGCTCACCTGTGAGAGTCTGCTTTGTAAAAGTGGCCTTCAAAGTCTTCTGCCTGGTGCCTCCCTACACCTGGCCCTCACTGGCTACCAGAGGGAAGCTCCGGGTGTAGCATCTAATTGGTAGAAATGTATCCGGGTTGAAGGTCAGCTTAAGATAAACTAGAAGGGAAGGGAAACCTGAGTCAGGCTGATGTGGGGAGGTGTGACTGGAGAAAGTCCAGGACTCTGAGGGCTGAGGGAAGCTGCTTGAACCTGCATTCCTGGTTTGATCAAGGCAGTGTAAAATGCACCCCAAGATCTTCCGATGGAAAGCTGGTGTTAGGTTTCACATATTAGCTCCAGATATTTTAAGCTGCAAATGAACTTTTTCAAATCCATTTCTTATTCCCCAAGTGAGTGATGTCTGTTCACAGGCAACGCTGAGCCAGTGCGTGGTGACACTGCACAGAAACTACTCTGGCTAGAAACGTACAACAGACAGTTCAGCCGAAAACACTTCCTCGGTACTTCACCTCTGTCTGTCTCAAGCGTGCAGTAAGCACTTTCCTTCAAGGGCTCCTCCCAGTCAACCGGCCATGATGTCCACTCCAAGTGTGGAGGAATTGTGCTTTCTTAGTTCAGGAAGTAGAATCCAAGTGGCTGTGTGCTTCCCAGCCCTACCCTACTCCCAAGATGTAAGTAGCATTCCCTTCCCTCCCAGCATTCCTGCATCAGAAAGCTGAGAGAGCACTTCAGCTTTCTCTGGTGAGGATGCTAGAATCCACCAAAATAAACAAAAAAACGAAGCATGACAAGCCAGGAAGCTTTGGGCACAGAAGAACAGCATAGCCCAAGCTTGAGCCATCTCATCCCAGGTTACAAAAAAAAGCCCCAGACAATGATGGGTATATAGATGTACAGGGGAATGAGGAAATGGAGTCTGTCTGAGGGTAGAGGTGCACACCCATCACCCCAGCACTCTGTGACAGCCAAGAAGATCGCTGAACTTCTAAAAGAAAGTTTTGAGACTCAACACACAGGGTTATGTTTGTGGTACAATGATCCATGCCTCGTGTGTGTGTGTGTGTGTGTGTGTGTGTGTCTGTGTGTGTCTGTGTGTCTGTGTGTGTTAGAGCAGGGCCAGAGATGAGGTTTTATTTAAAAGAAAAACAAAATGTTAGAAACAGTATAGACATGTGTTGATCCATGATATTAAGTTCACATTTTATGTGTTCAACCTTGTTTTATGTTAGTGACACCTGAGCTAGTTGTACGTCTGAACACTAGAGTTTTCAAGAAAATAAAGTCTACCTCTTCCTTGGGCCTGTGCATGGCATTGTTGTCAGACCTGAGGAATCTGCTGCATCTCAACAGAGTGATTATAAGATCTTTGCTTTTCTCTAAGGTGAAAAGCTAGAAAGCTAGAAAATTACAATGCCATGGCTGTGTTTGCTGAAGTGATCACCCTGGGATTGTGTGGGGCTTATCTCCTGGGGTGATCGGTGTGGCCCTCTTACATAGAGCTGTCTTAAAAAGACAGATCTGCTGGTCAGATGTATTTTAATTTCAGTTTAACAGCTTTAGGATTACCCTTCAAGACTCTATTGCCAGGCTTTTGTACAAACACAGAGCTTTACACAAAACTCCCATTATAAGAGTAGCTGTTGGGGCGGGGGGGCTGTTTGGTTGATTGAGTTATGATTGTGTGGGGAACAAATAAAGGCTTTCTTTCTTAAACATAACAGTTATGTCTTGCTCTCACTAATAATGCCTCATTTTCTCTTAAAACAATATTTACACAGCCTGACATTCTTACTGTCAGTGCAATGTGCTGCCTCTGCACTGAAATGCGTTTTTAATCCTATGAGCTAGTTGGTTTCACACAACTGAGCTTCAACTCTGTTGTATTTCTTACCATGAGCACTTTTACCCAGGTAGAGATAAAGAGATATTAGGTAGGTAAATAGACAGCTAATAGGCAGGTGAAGGATGGATGGGTGGGTGGATAGGTGGGTAGGTGGGCGGGTGGATGGGTGGGTGGGTGGGTAGGTGGATGAGTGGGCGGGTGGATGGATGGGTGAGAATGAAGGATAACTATATGCATCTACATACGTGTAGAGTTCTGTTGCTGTAAGGATTTCCTTTGTTTGTGAGCGTCTACCCTGCGAGTTTAGTAGTCCTACAGTGAATGTCACCATCCCCTCTTAACAGCCTGACAGAATTATTCTGGCTCCTTTCTTCCTCTCCAGAGAAGGTCAATGGTTGCTCTTCATTGGCTGTTGTACTAGACATGCTGTGATGCTATTTCCTAGATTTAAAGTTCATTACATATTTATGGGAGTGGCCAGAGGGTGGCTTAGACATGCACTTGGAGGTCAGAGGACAACTTGCAAGAGTTGATTCTCCCCTTCTACCATGTAGGCCCCAGGGAATGAATTCAGGTTTTCAGACTTGGTGACAAGTGCCATCTCTTCCTACTCCCTAAATTGTATTTAAAGTCACTTAAGTAAAAATGGATTGGAAGGTCTGGGTGCTGGTGGGTACACACTTTGAAGCTGAGCAGTGACTAAGTCGTGGTCTCGAGGATGCTACAGCTCTGTTTCCCGTGGCCTCAGGGCCACAGCCATGCTTCTGTGGCTGCTCTCAGGGCTGCTGGCTCTAGTGGTCGACACACAGCTCTAAGCCACAGGCTCAAGGCTGACGTTGGAAAGGCCAGGACAGTGGCTGCTGAGGGGAAAGTGGAGAATGCCGGGTGGAGTACTTGTTGGGTGGCTTTTGGTTCAGTTTGGTTTTGGTTTTCTTGGATGGAAACAGACAACAATCCAGAAGCAGGAAGTGCATGTGGAGTTTGTGAAGTTGGACTAGAAGCAGGATTAAGACTTAGGGCAAATCTGAAGTTTCTCTTTGAGTTTGCCAAATCTCACTTTAAATGCAGCTAGCTTCAGAAAGTACCACTGGGCAGGAGATTTGAATTAGGGTATTATAACTTCAACGGGATTCATTTTAATCAGTTAATTTGCTATTTAGAAAAGACTCCAGGTCATTGCAATTATGCAAGGGACAGATAGTCATTAGCTCCAAGATTCCAAGTTCTCATTAGTGCCTACCCAGAAGAGAATGGGAGTCTGTCACTGTTGCCTGAAAATGAGCAGTTTGAGGCTTGCCTGCTTGCCTGCCTGCCTGCTTGCTTGCTTGAAATTAGGGGTTATAGTCCCTCCTTGCTACCTCAAGAATTAAGGGCTGTGGCCGACAGCAATGCCCTTGGGTGTCAGAATTATGTCTGCCTCCCACACGTTTGACCCAACTCAGCCTAACAAAAGATCTGCAGCAAGGCTAGGCTTGGAACAGTGCCAGTGATGGTGCTAGGGGTGAGTATTAATGGGCTATAGAGATGGCACAGAGGCAAGAGAACTTGTTCTTCCAGAGTTTGATACCCAGCAACCATGTTACAGCCATCTGTAACCCTAACTCCAAAGGGTGCTCTGGCCTCCGTGGGCCCCTTCACTCACATACACAGACGTACATGCAGATGGACACGCCTACACATAATTTAAAATAAACCTTTACCATAATAATACTGAGTCCTAGCTAGAGGGTGGTTTTTTTTTTTTTTTTTTTTTTTTTTTTTTTTTTTTTTTTTTTTTTTTTTTTTCCACAGCCTCGATTCTTGCCTTTAGGCCCTGAAATGTCACCACCCAAACAGCTCCTTCCACTTGGCATGGAACCCATTAGCAGTGTCACTTTGGTGAGCGTAGTGAGTGACTGAGCACACAGCCTCTTCTTGCTTACCTGAGAATGCCCCACTGGCCTTTCACAGCCTCATGCTTTGCTGTCTGCCATGCTGAGGTGCTCAGTAGAGTTCTCCTTCCTTTGTTGTGTGTAGGAGTGTGTGGCTGTGCCTCTCCCAGCTGTAAGGTGTTACAGCCCTGTGCTCACGAGAGTCCTGGGTCTTTTTATTATTATTTCACTGATTTAAGTCCCCCTTTCTTAGAATCTACTTTAAATGTATACCTCGTCGAAATTTACTCCCAGTTACTGTTCTATTCAGATAAGCCAAAAGGATATTAAAGCACCGTGACCATGTTTTTCCCTACTGCCATGTGACCCCAAGAGCATGTGATGACCTGAGCACCAATCAGACCTGGGTACCTTGGCTTGTACAGCCATCACCTAATCTCTGTAAGTTTATCCATTTGGTTCATGCCGCCGCAGTCTTCTCTGAGAATCCCACGGAGGATTTCAGAGAGAGGGAAATGAAGAGAATGCAAGGCTAGATTTTTAAACAGTCATGGCTGTGTCTGCAATGACAGCGTCCTAGCATTCCTAGGAGTCACTGAGAGCTTCTCCACAGATCTGCCAGCCCACACCCTGGGGAGGCTGCTTCCCACCCTCCCGTGGGGCACCCTCTGGAGTCTCTTGGATGCCTTTTGCACGTGTGCTCTCAGGAGCCAGCTACTTAATCCTCCCAGTCAGGGGACTTGGGGCAGGCAGGGACAGGTGCGGGAGTGTGGGGGCGGGGTGGGGCTGGGAAGCACACACTTCCTTTATTGTGCTTCCTGATAGGTTGTAGGCAGCTGTGGGGGATTTTTGCGTGTCTGGGAATGGAGATGTGCTGCAGCCCAGCTCATCCTAAACAGTGAGTGATGTAGGACTCTGATTCTGAGAGTTGTCACCAGTGGGTCTTGTTCTTACAGAAGGGTTTTGCCTTCTTATGTCTGCTTATGCTGAACTCAGTGTTTAAAATGTTATTTCCTTTTTTATTATACAGATTAGTGTATAAGAAATTGGGAACACTAGTCCTTAGGCTGAATGTATATAAAAAACATCTTTCTGTAATGTATATATAATTTTAATTAAGTCAGTTTTTTATGTTGTTAAATACGGTAATTATTGTGCCATATCCACTAACTCAATCTCAACATCATTTTTGGTTGGCTATGTAGTATTCAGAATTTTTGTGCACAATTCACTTATAAAATGAATATTTGCATTATTTTGAGATTAAAGCTAGTGAGTGACAATATAATATACATTCTTGTGTTTACATATTCCTGTGTGCACCTGTAGTAATATAAATCCTTACTTCTTTTTTTTTTTAAGTTTTTTTTTAATAGTTTATTTATTTGCATTGGTGTTTTAGCTGCATATATGTCTGTGAGATGTGGTCGGATCCTCTGGAATTGGAGTTAAGATAGTTGTGAGCTGCCATGTGGGTGCCGGGAATTGAACTCGGGACCTCTGAAAGAGCAGCCAGTGCTCTTAACCACTCAGCCATCTCTCCGGCCCCAATCCTTACTTCTTTAGTTGGCCTTTTTTGGGTCATTTAAAGAGTTCAAACTAATGCTATATTTCACTTGGGAAAACCTGCACTTGCCTTACTCCTACAGCATTAGTTACTCCAGCCTCTTGTTAGGCATTAGAATTCACTTTCATCTTCTGTAACCTGATATTGAAAAGAAAAGTGCATCACCTCATTGTACCAGGTATATATGTTTGCATGCATGTGCGTGTGTCTCTGTGCTGCTATGTTCTAGCTGAGGTTAAGCCTGTCAGCATACCATTTTATAGCTCTCTGAATCTAATTGCCACCTCATGCTTTTAACCTGTTTATCCTATTACATGCCCTAGAAAGTGTTATATTTGTTTGGTTTTAACTTGTTGAAAAATATTTCCTGTGTGCATAGCTCTTCATGGTGCTGAGGACACAGTGGGTGTGGTGGACACACTGCTATCTGGCCTCAACACAGTGGGAGAGGCAGGGTTGCTTTGGCTAAGATTGAAGGCATCCTGGCAAAGTGCTTGTTTGAGGGCCTTGGGATGGGAGAGAGTGCAGCAGGGCACGGGGCAGCACTAGGCAAGCACTGGAGAATTAGAGAAAGCAGGAGTGTGTACGAAGCAAGGGCCAGACTGGAGGGCAGACGTGCTGAGGGAAGCTAAAGCACTTTACCAAGCCAAACATGAAGGAGACCTTAGGCAATGAAGAAAACCTTTTGTAGAACGAAATAAGAGCAGAGCTTTAAAACTGACTGCTTATCAGTGATGCCTGGAGTGTGAGGGCTGCACATGAATAATGAAAAGACCCAACAGGTAGCAGCCAGGGCTTTGATAAGGCCTAACGCTCTTTGATAAAGACAATTATGACAAGATAACTTTAAATGTCTGTTCATAAACTTTGCTAAATGCCACAAACAGGCTCAAATATCATTTTTGGTTTTATCGGGAGAACGAAGCTGTCGCTGTAAGAACTTTGTGTATGATGCTTAGCTGCCAGCTGTTCCTAGGACCCCCACCTAGAAGGAGCTTTGTCACGTTCACACATAGGGATACACGCATACCAACATAGCACGTACACAGTTACACACGTGCCAATAGGATGTGCACAATGGATATGCACACACACTGATACGTCAGCGTTGTAGGAAGCTGTGTGGTTGCTTTAGTGGCAGGTGCCTTGGATGAGCTAGAAGCCAAGGACATATTTCCCTAAAGTCATGGAAGAAAACAAAATCCTCGCAGTTGCAGTTTAGGTGAGGTAGAGGTAACAGTATTGCAGTCACCTGTGTGGTCTTTATTGCCCCATACATTTTGAATATCCTCCAGGGCAGAGTTCAAAGGCCAAATTTCTTGGTTTCTTAGCCATGAAACCAACAGGGAAGTGAAGCCCATCAGTTCTCCAATCGTGGTTCAACCCTGACTTTTCAGCCTGTGGTAAAGTAATAACAAGCCGCTGTAGCTAGCGTATCTGTAGTGCTGGGCACTCAGCTAGCTAAGTGCACGCTAAGCTCCGTGGATTACCCCTTTTACTACCTTGTTTTAATCCTCACCTTAAGCAACGGGCCGTTTTACTTCCCGAGGGTCCCTTCCTCCCCTGGGGGCAGCAGGTAATTGCAGGCTTAATACATAAATTAATGGTCTATTCAATGTTTAGGATGAAGTAATGTCTGACAGATTAGAAACATAAGCTGTCCTGGCCATAGTGAAACATGCTTTTAAACCCAGCACTCAGGAGGCAAGAGGATTGTGAGTTCAAGGCCAGCCTGGACTCTGTAGTGAGAACCTACCTCAAAAAAAGCAAGAGCTGTGGGCACAGCTCAGCAGTAGACTAATTGCTCAACGTGTGCAAAACCGTGAGTTCTATCCCAAGCATCCCCACCAAAAAGATGGGGGTTGGGGAGAGCACAAGCAGAGAAACTAATTAGTATAGGAATTCTATTTGTCCTTGTCCTTAGGACCTGGCAGTATTGACTACTAAGTTTAGTGTGGATCATGCAGTACAATGGAGGGGAAGACTGCTCACGGTGCTGGTGTAACAGTGGTCACTTTGGGCACATGCTCATTACACGAATCCCTACTCATGGTCTGTTGAGATGATGTTCTGGTTCCTTTGCACCTTTCAAGGACTGTCCTGTCACAGGTGCCTTCACAAAGGGACTTGCTGCTGAGCCGTTGATTGACTTCTGGCTCTGCTTTACAGACGGTAGCAAAGAGAAAGCCTATAGCAACCACAGAGGTGAGACACAAAGAGGACACAGTGTCTTGTGGTGGGGTGCTGTCCCCAGCACTGCCCCAGTTTTATGCCATACGATGGAGACATTTGTGTCACAGCATCAGGGCTCTATGTGACTTCCTTCTTGAAGTCCTCCCCCTTAAGAGGACTTCTGTGTGCCCCAGTGTCTTCCTTCAACCCACCTCCTCAAGGACAAGAGAGCTGTCCTGTCGGAGAGGCTCTGTCACAACCCACACCAACTCCGCACTCTATCTTAACCTGCGATGCCTTGAAGCTCCCTCTTAGATATTTGCAAAGAGGATGAGGTGATTTACATAATTAAAGCAAATAGCTTGCCCAGTGTGACAACCCATTGTTAGGAAATAGTGTTGTGACTTCCAGCTGGGGGAGCAGGTCTGTAACCCTGGAGATGTAATCAGGGTTCCACAAAGCTCTGCTCCCTGGCCTGGAGAAGATATCCTGGTAGAATGCCAGTTCCACATTCTTCAGCTTCAAGTACATGACGCAATGCCTGGAGCAACTGCAGAGGCAAGGAACATTTGGTAACCCTACGGCCATCTACCAATTCATTGCACCTGCCTTCCGCCTGTCCGGTGGTCCAAACGCATCTTTACAGACTACTTTGGATTACACAGGAAAAGACACTAAGGAGATAGAAAAGTAGGAAACTGCCTAGTTTCTGGTCCTGGAGCAAGGTGATGGTAGAGGGTAACAGTGAGAACCAGGAGAGCTGTGGGCTGTGGATCCACGGTCAGTGCAGTGCTGAGGCATTACTGTGTCTCCTGACTCACATCAAGGGCTTTGGTGGTGCAAATAGTGAGGTGCTGCAGGTTAGACACAAGGCCGTGTGCTTGTGCAGAGGGTGAGAATGGCGAAGCTTATGGGGCAGAGCAGTGACCCTCCACGAATCTGACACCAAGGACAAGGCTATGCTTTATGCCACATGGCTAGACCCAGAGGTCTCACTTTGACCTTCCTGGTGACGCACTAAGAGCTTAGGACTCAGTCTTGGAGGGCAGGTGCGAGTCTGGGCAAAGGCCTGTGTGGCAGCATTCTCAGATGGGAACGAGGTAGAAACCACAGTGAGCAAATGAGTCCCAGAGTAAGGAGGCAAAGGAAGGCATGGAAACTTCCTGAGACGGTTTCTCAGAAGCCACCCCACTGTTATCCTGGGCTTGATGAGGTCTTTCAGAATTCCTGCATTGTGTTACAGTCTCCCTTTTTATAAATGCGATTGTTTTTTATTATTATTTATTATTATTATCATTATCATTATTAAAACTTAGCAGGTCAAAGCAACATATATCTTTGGACTGCCAGCTGGCAACTTCTGTTCGAACCCAACCCTCTCATATTACGCAGTTGGCAATTTTATTCTATAAACAGTATTGAATGTCAGCCAGGCCCTGGCTCCTAAAGAGGGCAAGGGACTAGCCTCATATAATGCAGCAAGTTAGTGACAGAAACCTGGGGCTTGGTTAAGAACACGTGGCTAAGGGCCCCAGGTTCAGTTCCCGGAGCCTATATAGAGGCTCACAGGTCTCTGCCCCTCCAGTTCTAGGGATCTAATACTCAATTCTGCCATCTGTGGAGACTACATGCATGTGTACACACCCCAACACACACACACATGAGCACATAAATTGTAGTTTAAATGTTTTAAGTAATAGTTTTAGAAATACATCAGCCTTAGCTAATGTTTTGTTTGACATAGAAACAAAAATCAAACTAAAAGATGGCAGCTTTCTGAACAGGAAGAATTAGCCCCAAACATCATTACAAGGAAACACAGTCCCACAGTTAACTTTCACTCATACCCTATTTCTGGCACACATTAAAAGTCACTTTCTAGTTTCTTTGTTAGCCACAAATTACCTTTAGTGGGCTTCAGAGTGTCAGCTGTTGGGGGCTACTGCCCACTCCCAGTTTCAGAAATTAATCAGACAGATGGTGTATGGCTATAGAGAAGTTTCTAGATTTTTTTCTCTCTCCAAACATGCCTGGCTCTACCAGGAAACCAGGACCCAGAGGCAGGAGGTGCCACATCCCACAGGTGCCCACCTGTCCAGACCCTGAGTTCAGGTGGACTGCAGTTCAAGCCCAGGCACTGCTACTTGTCAGTCCCACGGCCCTGGAGAAGTCAACTCAGCTGCGTAATGTCTACGCCGGATGTTAGCTCCGCTGTCTTATCTGGATGTCAGTCGTGCTACTTACAAATATTCCCCCACTCTACATCTCTCTTGTTTTCATGAAACGTTTTCTTCATTTTGGCAAAGACTAAGTTATTTTCTCTATCTGTTTCTGCTTTCGTGTCCCACAGAAGGCCCTGTTGCTAAACTCATGTCACAGAGATCTCTTCCTTTGTTTTTTCTTGAGGGTGAGACTTGTAGGTCTTTCTTGCTGACCTTTGGTGCATTTAGAGTTGGGTCTGAGTAATCGTTCATGCAGATACTTACTTGTAAAGCCATTGATTGAAGGAGGAAAGAGAACTGCGGGTTGGTGTGGTCATCGACTACCAAGATGTTGAGAAGCATCCCTTCGGCAGTTTGACAATGCTAAGAACAAAACTGACTGGGTCACAGCTCTTAGCAGTGCATAGATGTAGAATTTGGAGTCAAATGCTCCCCCGCCTTCTCTAGCTGAGGCGTGACATTTGAGCATCTCGATGGAGTGTGGTATGATCATTCACTACATGTGTACAATGTGCAATAATGAATTCAGGGTAATTGAGCACTCCGCCTCCTCCAGCGTTAATCATTTCCGTGTGTTGGGATCTCATAGCATGTGAGTCCACAGCTCCCAGATGTGGGTTAATACCCAGTGGGGTGGGATGGCTGCCCATCTGCCGCTTACCTCCTGGCTGTCTCCTGGCCTTAGCCAGAAGTAAGGTGGAAGAGAGAATATGCTTTGTTCTCAGAAGGCCAACTCAGGGCCTGGTGGCAGCAAACCAAGTAGTGCCAGCCCCCAAAATGAGAGACAGAGACGTAAAAACAGCAAAGGCCAAGTCCTGTGGGTTAACACAGTTGCCAAGCAGAGGGCCAAGCAATGCCTGCAAGCATTAGTTCGTCTGAGGGCGAACACTTGGATTGAGCATATTTAGATATAAGTTCGAGGTGATAGGGTTAAGTTCTACCACTTTTCAGGTGACACATTTGACATGATTCATAGGAAGTACCTGGACCTACTGCAGAATATTAGGAGGTCATTACAATGGAAGAAAGTTGTCTGAGTCAATTAACTCTTATTGCCTGGAAACCATTTATAAGAGGTAATAAATTACTGGAACAACACAATTAGAAGTCCCACAAGCAAATGAGTTTCATGTGTTGTGTGCAGGATCCCCCTCCCACCGACACCAGGGGCCCATCAAGTAGAAGAGTGTGTTCACGGAGATCGTGGTGATCTTCTGTGTCCACAGGAGTGTGTGAGCATGCAACAAGGCCGACATATCCCAGGATAGACCAAAAACAAGGAAATGAACTTTCCATACCTGGGAATGATGCTGGCTGTCACAGCCAAGACTATTTCAGTTTCTTCTTCTCAACAGGCACTCAGCAAATGCTGGCTATCTGGTTAGATAGTGTGGAGGAGGTCCTACACTTTTATTTGAATTTTTTTCTAACAATATTACCTTCAATTTAATTTTTTTTATCTGTGTGTGTGTGTGTGTGTGTGTGTGTGTGTGTGTGTGTGTGTGTGTGTGTCTTGAGACTGGATCTTATATAGTACAGGCAGTAACCCACTTTGTAGTTTACAGGCAACAGACTCACGGTAATCTTCCTGCCTCTTGGCCTCTGAAGGTTGGGATTATAGACACTAGCCATCCATCCTGTCTGTTCCACCCTCAAACTCATACACATGCCTTTAATGCTGGCACTTGAGAGGCAAAGGCAGGTAGGCAGATTTCTGTGAGTTCGAGGCCAGCCTGGTCTACAAATCAGATTATAGGACAGCCAGGGCTATTACACAGAGAAACCTTGTCTCAGAAAACAAAACAAACAGAAACAAAACAATCTAAGAACTGAATGTCTTGGCACTTAAAAAGACTGTCTTCATCACGCTGTAGACCCTGAGCTGTCACGGGGAGAGGTGAAATAAAGAATGAGTTTCGCAGGAAGGTTCTAGACAGTACCACTGTGGTAGCAAATGGCCTCCAAGGGTCTTCTTGATCTCTTTCTATGTGAAAGAAAATGGCTTTGTCTACAGGCTGCCCAAGCTTAGTGTAAGGTGACATAAGAGAGTGGAATCCTGGTCCCATGGCCACCAGATCTATTACCGCTTGCTTGAATAAGGAACTACCTACCCTGGAACACTTTGCAGTGATCTCAGGTACTCTGGCAGTCTTTTAGCAGCCCTTCGGGGCTCCTTTCCGCAAAAACATTTCACCCCATTGTTGCACTACAAGAAGAATTCGCCCTAAGATCTGAGGGGGACAAGGAAGTCTCGGGGCCCAGCAACGTTAATGATCAACATTTTATTTTCACCATGGTGACTGTTTCAGCCCCAAGCTTAGGGAGTTATCAAGGCGAACCACGTTAGTGCAGATAAATTGGCAACAAAAGGTGGTCAGAACAAGCACAAAGAAAGCAAACTTAAACAGTGAGTAATTAAAAGACAATAAAGGGAGAAACAATTACCCAGGTCTTTCTTGTGCATCTCAAGTTGTGGCTTTTAAATGTCACTGGGTAACTTTCTGAGTCTATCCGTGCCTTCTAAGCTGGTGGCAAATGTGCCATGTGATCTTCTAGGAGAATAAACAGTGCCTTGTTAATTAATTTATACAGCTGTCAGTGTGGCGCTCTCTGTCTCTGCTCTCTAAGCGTTTCCCTGCCATAGATTTTTCTTGCCATTCCTTGGCAAACCTCCAGTGAGAGCCTGGGATTTATTAGGCGGACTTGGTGCAAAGTCTATTGATTGTGGCCCCGAGGGTAATAACTAAATAGAGCCGGAGCAACAAGTCAATAACCGCATTGTTGCTGCAACCCGCACTCGTTGGGGGAATGAGATTGTTTTACAGCAGCGTGCAGAGGGTAATCATGGGCAGATCAGTGTGTTCAACACGCGCTGGCTGCACCGTGTTTTGCCGAGGACCATTTGAAGGCTTTCAGCAGGCTCGCCGGAGGATCGGGGTGGGTACTGGGATTACGAGCCCTGTGAACTCCTTCATTACTGCTTAAAGGTTTCAACTCTGGTTTTTAACATCTGCGACCTCAGGGAGTTCAGGGCTGGTGTAAGCAAGGGCAGGCTCTTCTCTTGCGCCTGAGCACTAGATGGTTTGGTCTGATGTATGTCTCAGAACCAAAATGGTTGTGAGCAGAGAGAATGCCTCACAGCTGTTGTCTGTCTCCTATGACTTCCTGACGAGGGACACTGCCAGAGTAAGTTAGACCCCAGTGTGAACACATGAGCCGGCTATCCACAGATTACCACGGACACCACGGACTCTCCAGTGACCCAGTCTGGATTGAATGCAAATCTCTCTCAGGACTTGTTACTTTTTAAAAGAAAACTATTCTGTATAAGACTGATAATTTTTTCCTGTTCCTACTTTTAATGAACCATTTGGAAATTTATGGTAAAATATAAAACCTGAAAGGTTTTTCAAACTCACTTGCTGTGTGAGCCACTTTTATGAAAGGCCCAGGAACGTTGTCCTGTTTTACTGAGCTTCTGTCTCCAGAAAAACAGAGCATGCTACCTGTTCCTAAAACTAGATTAGCGCCAGGCCAGAAAGCTAGCTCAGTGGGTGAAGGTGCCTGAATTTAGTCCCTAGGATCCACACAGTAGAAAGAAAGCCAACAAGTTATCTTTTGACCTCCCAATGTACAAAATGTTAAGTAAAAAAATAATTTAGCCCATACTGTCATCCCACATTTGGACAAAGTAGGCCTTTGGAAGACCTAACCATCTGCATATCAGCTTTCAGTTTTGGGTTTGGGAGTTGTTTGCTGTTTTGTCTGAATGAAGAAACTCCTGTCTGGTCTACTGAAGTTCCTCTCTGTGATCCAAGCATTTTGTGACATCTCAAGATGACCAAGCTTTGGCAGAAGAAAGGACCCTGCAAGAGAAGTTCAGGAAGTGAGTGACACATTTCCCTAAAAAAAAAAAAAAAAAAAAATCCATTAATAATAATCTCAAAAGAAAAAGTAATCATCTCAGTCGTGTGAGGAGCACAATGCAGTTTGCAAACAGTGTTTCAGGGCTCTGCAAGCCTCACTTGTTTGGCACCACCACACTAGAGAGACAACAGTGCCCATACAGACAGCCACAGTTTCTCTTCCAGGGATTTGCACAGTGCGGCCAGCTATCTCTGTCCATTGGGCAATCTTCTTAGGGTCAGAATCCTTTCAGTGGAGTAAACAGGGGCATAAACAGTGGGAAATGTAGCTTTGTGTCTACCAGGTGCTGAAAAGTCAAAGAAAATGGCATTTGAGCTTGTAAAACAGTGGCCACCAGAATTATCTTTTTTATGGGGACTAGATTGTGTCACCCAGACAAGCTCAGCAGGACTAGTCACTGACTTAAAATGCGGCAGCAGGTTCCACAGCACAGGCCTCCTGTGTTTCCACAGCCCACACAGTGCATCAGACTTGGGCACACTCACACCCAGGAAGCCAGCGTAGGGGAGCCAGGCCCACTTTGAGCCATTTGAGGCTAACCCGGAGCTTGCAAATGGCCCTTGGTCTGTTAGCATGTGCTCGTGATGGCTCAAAGGGGTGGCCAGTGCATTGAATGCTTACTGTGACAATTGGATCAACTTCAGCCATTCCAGCAAGCAGCTGGTTCTCATTTCTTTATTGGGGGTGGCTCTGTGTCTGTCTGTCTGTCTGTCTGTCTCTCTCTCTCTCTGTCTCTCTCTCTCTCTCTGGATGGGATGTTCTGAAACAGACATCCAGGTGATTGGCTTGCTTCAGCAGGTGAGCCTGAGGAGGGCGGTCTCCTCAGCATGACTTGTGCAGTGGCCTACTGTTCTGCAGGCCCTATCCTCTCCTGGAGTGTTCTGTTGTTGTCTCTAGATTCCATGGAGACTAACTTTCTCTTACAAGCTACTTATTACCATTCATTTTTGAGTTGTCAGTGTTAACTGTTTAATTCTACACTTACCTGGATGTCTGGAGTCTTGGTAATTGGGGGTTTGGGCAGCAGCGTGCTCTTGGGAAAGGAGCTTAGCAATTTCATATGTAGCTTCCTCAAATGGTGCACATTATGTCAGAATCCAACTTATGATATTTGAAAACAAAATTTAAAAGTCAGCCATTTTATTTCATTTGCCTTTCCCCCCCTCTTCCCTCCTTTGCTGTCTTCTGGGAGCAGCATATATCCTGTGGAGGCTCTAAAGCTGACTAGCTACCAGTGTTGCTAGCCTCCCAGGTGTCAGATGATAGCTCCCCGTGGGCTCCCTTAACCCTGTGCTGACCTCAGATGTGCATTGTGGCTCCCACTTTATAGATTGGAAAGGTAAATATCAGTAAAGTCGATGATTTACTCAAAGCCACAGAGCTGATAAGTAAGAAGCAGAATCACTACAGTGGTCCCCAGGCTGGCACCACCTGATGGCCCTTGCTCCGCCCCTCGCTCTCCAGCATTCTTCTAAGTACTTTTCCTTTCTCCCCCTTCACCTGTGCCACTCCAGACAAAAGCCCTTAGCATGTGCTGCGTGCCTACCTAGTCACCCACGCTCCTTCCTCATATCTCTGGGACTCAGAACTTCAGGTCTCAAGTCAGCATCACTGGGAAGCCCTGTCTGGCCTAGCTGAGCTCAGCCCGTAGGCAGCTGGCAAGTGTGACCCCCTGAAGTTTGAAGACTGGTCCTTCCAGCGTGTCTTCTGCACTCTGAGAATGCTTCCACTGTATCGCGTGTGCCTTTTTTGAGGCCTGAAAGTTCAGTGAGAGTGGGGCCGGTCTGACTTTGCCTATCACTTTGTTTCTGACTAGAACCAAGTCAGTTCCCTCCCAGCCCAGCTCTGGGTCTTTGTTGGCCCCATGGGTCCAGGTGGCTCTGCTGCCTCTCACCACTTGCATGCCAAGACGTTCAGCGCTTCGTTGTGAACTCAACATTGAAGCCGTGTGAACGTGAAGGACAGACTGGGGGCTGCAGTACTCAGATGAGACGGCCTGTGTGAAGGGCCTGTGGCTTCCTTTCCTGCATGCCCTTTCTCTGTGAGAGGCAGATAGCCCGTCACCATTCCAGAGGCTCCTGAGTAGAAACATCTGTGTCTGGTGTTCCCGTAACAGTGCACCAGTGCAGTCCCAATGAAGAGCAGCTTAGAGTTGACAGCACTGTCATCAGCAGGTGTCACTGCCATCAGCCAGAATTATGGCAGGGGTGTTAGGGCTGCTGCCCCAGCCATATGCCAGCAGGGTAATTACATTTGGTCTACCTAAATTCCCTCTGGACCCCCCTCATCAGATACGGCTTTCTTCATAGCTTCCCCAAACTGCTAGCAAGTGTTTGCAAAGAAGCCTCTCAGCTGCCACGACAGTTCATTCCAGAACTAGATGCATTCCTGAAGCCCCACCTGTCAGGGCCTGGTGTGAGGAGGCTCCTGCTTGCAACAAGACTTGCCTGCCTAGATGCTCCCCAGGTTCCTCTGATTCTGTGACTCCCTACTTGCCACCCTCAAATACAGCCTTCACAAAATGGCTAAAAGCCCTATAAATTAAGATGCTACCAAGAGTCCAAAAGGTGGAACATAATGGGGGGGGGGGGCAGAGAGAGAGAGAGAAAATATGAACTCAAGACTGGATGTTTCCGAGGTCGACAGGTAGTCATGGCTTCATTTTCTCTCTCAAGTAGATTCCAAACCATAATGAAGTGAAGACAAAAACATAGATAGGTTGAATGAAAGGAGTGTAATCTCTAAGATAATTCTAATGGAATTAGTCCAGCGTGCTGCATTAAGGCCAACACACAATGAGTGGAATTTTCCAACATTGATTAAGCTGGATTCAAAGAGAAGTGGGTCTTTGTCTGAAAACTGCCAAATGAGAACAACTCAGGGTACTTAAACTCAGGTTGGAAATTGGCTTGTGTAAGGATAGCTAAACCACAGCTGTTCACGGGCTAAAAACATATGAGCCTGTGTGTACCTGTGAACACACAGGCTTGTGCATGCACCCGCGCTCACGCGCATACACACACACACACACACACACACACACACACACACACACACACACACACACACACACGGGATAGATCTCCTCTGAAAACAAGTTAGCCAAAGGTGTGCTTTCCTCCTAGATTGTCATGGGCAGCAGACATGAGTGTCTGCACCACTCGTGAGTTATGGGCCCTGATGAGATTTCAGGACTAAGCAAACAGTGCAGTTGGTGCTTTGCATAGCTGCCACGGCCTTTGGCGTCATGGCTAGTGTTCTACCTTTTCAGCAGCCCCGGTAATATAATATCCAGCTGGCTCCACAAGCAAGGGAAATTCAAGGGACGAATTGAAATTGTGAGAAATAATTTGATGGATTACTTTGTCAGAGTAATGCATGGCCTTGGCATAATTACCGTGGCCGTCTCAACCCTGGAGGCCCGGGCTGACGAGCGCCTGCAGGGCCTAGGGGCAGTGTGCGGCACGCCCTCTATGCTTCCCTGGTCCCCAAGGCCCCCCAAGTTTGGGTGCTCTTGAACAGATGCCGAACAAGCACATTCCAGTCCTAGTCCGTTGGGCCAGCAGGACAGCTTCCCCCAAGAGCTGTCATCTGTGTCACAGTAAAAGAACCAAACAAAAGGCAGACCAACCTTGAAATAAAATGGGGCAAAGCCAGGAAAAGGATCAGTGATATCTTTTAAAGCACTGCGTTGAAACACAATGGCAGACGTAGGCACACAGGCAAAAAAAAAAAAACCAAACATGTTTTCCTTCTCGTTTTTATCAGTTCAGACCTTGAACTTAAGGCTTGTCTGCCTTGTACTTTATAATACTCCAGTCTTAACATGATTAACAGCCAACTCCCCACGCATACGTGTCAGAGATCACATCCATAGCAAATCTGACAGTAGTAGATTTCTTACCCTAGCTTTACTCTGAAGCCATAAAACCATTCCACATAATCATAAAATCATTGTGAATGAGAATAAACTCCTTACATACAAGCCCAGCTTCAACAAGAGTGGGCTCTTTAGGGGAGAGCCCTAAAGAGTGTGGTGGAGCGGCTCAGATTTCAGCCTATGTGGCCTTCTGCATGGAGGAGCCCCTCCCAGCGGCTCGCGTTTCCAGCTTTTACTACCTTCACATAGATGCAGCTGAGTGTGTTGACAAACCCGTTTACAGTAAATGAAGCAGTCTTCACTGTAAGGTGTGACGCTGTAATGCTGTTGGGCTGTGTCCATCCATGCGGCAGCCAACCGCACGCTCTCCAAAAATAGCTTCTCACACTTTTGAAAGGGAGTTGGTTGGTAGTGTGCTTACATTGTCCACAAAAGGCTTCATTCTTGTCTACAAACGGCAGGCCTCCCCTTCATCCCCAGAGCCCAGCTCAAGGAAGGCAGGATAAAAATCGACGCTTCCCTCTTGTTGGGCATTCTTCCGCTCTCACCCTGGTCAACACAAAAAGTCCAGGAGTGTGTGGGGAAGGCTCCTGAGGGGGCTGAGCTTAGTTTTCATTTCACACACTCTCCTGGGCCTTTCGCTAAGGCCCACAGTAAGTGTTTCTGCATAGCTGAAAACCTGGATTCCACCCTGGAGAGACCTCAGGGCGGCTCAGGTTACACTCTGAAGCCATGTGTTTACACGTCACCGCAAAGCCCAACGTGGAGGCAGCTCCCTTGGCCCCTGTTGATGTTGGCCCTCAGTCTCATCATTGTGCTGTGTTATGAACTTGCACAGAAAGGCCCTCTGTGCCCCGAATGTAAGCACAGCCAGCCATGTTTCTCCATAGATGCCCTTGGGCTGTGACTAAGCAGGGTCCTAGCAAGGGGAAAGGAAGAGAGGGAGGCAGAGGACCCCAGGACAGTGGGTGGAGAGAAGGGGTGCCCCGGGTCCCTTCCCAGAGGCCCCACTTCAGAGATTTACAAGGGCTGGTTCTGGTGGCTGCTTAGGGTCCCATCTCATTGCACACTCCCCTGTCCTCCCCTGTGATACATGTAACTTTGTTATCTGAGGCTGAGAGAGGTTGTAGTTTGTTCAGGCCTGGCTCTCTGACTGTGTCTAGTTGTGAGACTTCCATCACACTCAGAAGCTCACACGTCACAAAGGTCATGCTCCCTATGTCCACAGCACCCACTCTTGGCTCTTGCTGCAACCTACTCTGAATTTCTTTTCTTGTGGCAATCTGTCCTTGTATCATATCTTAGCAGTGGGCTAAGATACTGACATCACACAACTCACTGTTCTCCTGTCTGTTTGCTCATCAAGTGCCAGCGCACCTGTTCCTCCAGTTGACGGTGTAACTGGCATCCTCGGGGCCAGTGGACAGCTCAGCCAGCGTGTCCCCAAGACATCACACCTGCTGCACAGCGAGGTCATGGGGTTTGCTGCCTGTGGCTGTGGCTGTGAGCCTGAGTGGTCACTATGCTGTAGCATCTTGAGTTCCATTGACAAAAACGCTCTGAATCCCAGCCTCTGCCTCTCTCTCTGGAACAATGGACAGATATCACAGTTTTACATCTCAAAGTAATGGTAACTATTTGCCATTATTTCCCAACTAGTGCTCACATATAAAATATTTTTATCACATTCCCTCCCCTCCATTGCCCTCTTATCCTTCCCCACTCTCTGTTCCCAAGAAGGTCCTCTCTTATTTTTCTTGTGTGTACATGTGCACACGTGCGTGTTGAGCTGCTTTTAATGGGTGCTACTTGCAGAAGCATAGATCTGGGTTATTTTCTTGAACACAGGCCTCTCAGCAGTGGCTGCACAACTAGGAAAGACGACTCCCCTCCTCCACCAGCCTCCCTGCCTACAGCTCTTAGGGATGGGGTGCGACCTCCTCAGCCCTCCTGCATCGGCCTCTTAGAAATTGCTGATGGTAGAACACCTTCTTAGTATGCAGGAGGGTCCGTCCCGACACAACAGAAAAGACACTGGGGAGGGAAGAGGTCAGGGCGCAAGGGAGTATGGAGAAACAATTGTCATCACACTAGAAACTTAAGCACAAAATGTAAACATTTACTAAGTCATTTTAAAATTATAAACGTAGATCTACATTAACGAACTTTGTTATTTTAAAAAATGCTTACAGGCAGACGTGCAGCCCGCCTGTTGCTGCTTTCCCCTCAGCCTGGCGGGGAGAATGCACCCGTGAAATCTCAACAATATGGTTGCCTGAACAAAACCATGGTTGATATGTCAATGTGAACTGGAAAAATTCCACGTGGCCCCACCCCTAAATGAAGAGTGACAGGTGGTCAGTGGCTGCTAAGGCAGAGAGAATTAGTTTCCTCTAGAGACAGGCTTTCTGCCTAGTCCCATCCAAGTGTCCAGCCCTGGACACACATGCACACATACATATAACAATTATAGCTGAAGAACAGATGAGTAATTTGAGGAGGAAATAGAAGGAATTTAGAGGGTAAGGGAGAGATGAGAGTGATGTAAATACAGTGCTCACAGATAAGTCCTCCAAAAATAAAATTTAAAATAAATAAACATAAAATGTTAAAATTTCCAAAACAGTATTAGTTAAGAGACACCACTCTCAATTGCACACCATTCGGCCAGACTCTCATGCCTCCTTCTACTTAGTCTAATCACAGAGATCTTTTCATTTTATGGACCATCCGAAACGACCTTGGGAGCCCAGGATGATCTGGCTTCATTTTGAAAACTGCCAGGAGGTATGGGCGCTTTACAGACTGACCTCAGTGGACAAGGACAGGTTCTTAGGCAACACTCCCGGCGTCTCACTGAGGCCAGCTAACTATGCACCCGCAGCGCCTGTCCTGCTGGCTCCAGCCTCCTCCCTGCACCCTGTTTCTGTGTTAATCTCGCTTCTGTTATGCACACAGCACCTGGCCCACAGTCAATGCTGCTCTGAAGACAAACATCTCTATTGAGAATAAACATATATGCGAATAATCACAGTATCAGAGTGTATTAGTTTTTCACAAAAATTTAAATGTCTTCTTTCTTTATGTTGTTCATTTCTCTATATCACTCAGGTGGGACCAGGATGGACTTGAGCCTCCATCTAACACAATTTCATTTCATAGAAAAGCACACAGGAAATAAGGTGAATATTTACAATCGAAGGAGATAAACAGGCACCTTCACCATGTGCAGGGGAACAGGTGGGCTCCTCCAAGCTGAGGGACGCAAGCATCTTTTGAGGCCAGTTACTGGCCGCTGGGCTTCTCGGTGGACAGCAGAAGGGAAATATTTATATACCATAAAACTTAGTCATTGTAAATACGCAGTTTAATGACCAGAATGAACCTATAGGGATGCAGCGATCACCATGACCTAATTTTAAAATTGTTTTGTCACCCCAAAATGCTCGTTTTTTCGTGTCTGTCTTCTTTTGCATGTCCCTTAGTAGTACTCCGCTACATGGGTGTGCCCCCTCTTACTTGTTCAGTAGTTGATGGATGCCTGGATTGTTTCCTGTCAGGGCTGTTAGAAATATGTTGCTGTGAACATTTGTATACAAGGTTTTATAGAGGCGAATGTGCTCCTTTTTCTTGGATAACTGCCAACTTCTACCTAAGGGTAGAATTGTTGAGTCATGTAGTGTGTACACATGCATGTGCACGCACTCACACACACATACACAGGCACGTGTGCACATGTACCCACACCTTTAAGTGTGTGTGTGAATATGTATTTAACCATTTTTTGGAGACCTGCCGAGCAGCTGTACCATCATCTACTGTTGTAACGGATTCATCCTCCCTGACCAGAACCACCAGTGTCTGGTTGTAACTGGGCCATACCTTCTCACTGTAACGCGCTGCCCTCTAATGACTAAACAAGGCTGTTGTGTTTTTCCTGTGGCTGTTAACCACTTCTCTGTGTTCTTTAAGGAAATGCCTATTCCACTCTTTTCTGGCTTTTTGGGTTTTTTTTCTTTTTTAAATTAGATTGTTTGTGTTTTTAATATGGGGTGATAAGAGTTTTGGCTCTTAAACTTCTAACTACAAATCTTTTCCTGGATATTTTCTTTCATTTCAAGATATATTTTTTTCTGATTTGCATTGTGGATTTTCAAAATAATGGGTTCTTTAGAAATAGATTACTTGATTTTTTTTTCCTACCTGAGCTTGTCTTTTTTATTTTCTCAGGGATAAAGTTTTAAAATGTAGGTTTTCTTATTCTAATGAAGTCAACTTGTTTCTTGCTTTATGCATTATGCTTTTATCATATTCCTTGCAACGCTTTGGCCTGTCCTGAGGCTGAAGGGTCTCCTTCCACAAATGTCAGTGCTACTTTCATATTTGGATCCCTGCATTGCACTGAACTTTGTTTGAAGTGTGCTACTACAGTATAAATATTCAACTGCTACTGAACCACTGAATTTCTTAGATTCTGTGTCAAAAAATAATTGGCTATAAATATCCTGATTTATGTATTGTTATTTCTGTCCCAGGACCAATACCTCGCTTCTCAAATCCTGGCCATGCTAATATTTTTTTTGCATTTGCTTATTTATTTGTAGAATCATTTTTCAGTTCCCACCTTTAAAATAGCTTCTTGCAGTTTTAATGAGGATTGCGTTTAGTTGCCACTCTTACAATATTGAATCCTTTAATCCAGGAAAATAGAATATTTTTACTTGTTTGAGTCTTTAATTTTTCTAATGTGTTATAGATTTAAGTATTCAAGCCCTATACTTATTTTGTTAAAGTTATTCCTAAGTTCTTGTTCTTTTATTGCTACTGTGAGCTATGTTTTATATTACTTTACAGGTTAGGTCTTGCTATTAAACAATGTGATTGGTTTCTATATGCATTGTTTCCTGTGAGTTAGTTACATGCACCAATTCGTTCCAGGAGCTTTAGGACTTTATACACACAGGACTCTTGTTTTCTCCTTTGCAGATGCAGTGCCTTTTCTTTTTCATGCCGCGTTGCACTGGCTAGAACTTCAAGTACAGCTTGCTAGAAGCAGCAAAAACAGACGTTCTTTACTAACCCTGAGAGAACACTTTCAGGCTTTCACCACTAAGAATGACTAGGGTTGTTTGTTTTGCAAGGCTGGGGAAATCAAAACAAAGGGCATTCACATGCAAGGTAACTGCTGTCCTTCTAGGCTGCGTCCTCGGCCCAATATATACATTTTTCTTTTTTTCTTTTTTTTTTTTTTCCTTTTTTTTAAATTATTTTATTCAGATTACATCTCAGTTGTTATCCCCTTGCTTGTCTTCTCCCGTTCCTCCCTTCCTCCCTCTTACACCTTATTCCCCTCCCCTAGGTCTGTGACAGAAGGGGACCTCCTCCCCCACCATATGGTCACAGCCTATCAAGTCTCATCTTGGTAGCCTTCCTATTCTTTCCCTAAGTGCCACCAGGCCTCCCCACCAAGGGGAAGAGGTCAAATATGGGGCACCAGAGTTCACAGAGAGCCTTTGTTATGTTCCCTCTTGTACCTTTTGTACCTTTTCTCCTGTGTCTAAAGAGCCAACCGTGTGTGGTTGTAGGACTGTCACCCAGGCTGCTTCCTCGCGTGCATGGCAGACTTCCTTGTTTGCTCTGTGTGACCCTGACCTCTTCTTTATGGGAAGAGGTTCTTCAATGCTAATCTGGGTTGTTTGCTTATTTTATAAGTCTGTTATAAGTTTTGGTAATAGGTGTATTTTAGGAAATAGTCTTTTTCACTGAAATTTACTGATTTTTTCTATGAAATTATTCAGAACAGTCCCTGGTAATTCTTCAGTTTTTAAATCAATACCATTGTTCCCTTTGCCCTCCTGAAGTTGGCCATTCCATCATCTTCCTTTTCAAAGACCCCACTTCTACCTTCATTGCATTTTTTCTTCTGTTCTTTCTGTTTTCCATTTAGTTGCTTTATGCCTTAATGTTTACTCTTTTAAATTTTTTTCTACTTCCATTTGGCTTAGTTTTTCTCCTTTTCAATTACTTAATGTGATAGCCTAAATTATTGATTTGAAACTTCCTAAGTAACCAGTAAGTGTTCTCTGAGCTCTACTCTTGTTGTGGCCTATAAATATTTATAATTATTATTTTATTGTTATTCATTTCAAATATATTTTCAAAATAATGGTTTCTTTAGAAATATGTTACTTGAATATCTAATATTTGGTTTTTTCTAATTTCTCTATTAATATTGTTTTATAATTTAGTTCTGTTATGATTAGAAAAATATTATATATAATATATATCTGTCTTTTTTATTTATTGAGATGTCTTTTCTGATCTCTAAGTGGTCTGTACTGAGGATATGCTCCTGTAATCTGTTGCCAGTGGTGACATGGTCCACAAATATTACTTAGGTCAAGTCACTGATAGTGTGGAGCATGTCTGTAGCTTTATTGCTAGGTTTCTACCTAGTTCTTAAGTCACTTATTGAGATAATTAAACCTGTGAGTGTAATTGTGGGATTTGATTTCTCTTTTTATCTGGCAGTTTTTTGCTTTAGAAACTTTGAGACTTGGTTGTTAGATGTGTATATGCTCATAGTTGTCATGTCTTCCTGATGTACACTGATACACACAGAGGGGGGCCGGGGACCATATGTGTGCATGTTCCCAAGGAGGCCAGAAGAGGGTGCTGTATCCCCCTGGAGCTCGAGTGACAACTGGTTGTGGGCTACTCTGTGGGTGCTGTGACCTGAACCCTGATCTTCTGCATCTCTCCAGCCCTTGGTTGCATTCTGTATTTTTGAGCCTGTCTTCCTGGGGTTGCCTCCTTTGTGTACATAGGTTAGTGGCTACCCAGTGTTAGCAAAAGTCATGCTCAAAATCTTCTCCCTGGTAGGGTTCCACCCTCCGCCAAATGATCTTCCTGTGGGCGAAGGACACAGGCAGCGACCACTCGGTTCCAAGGCCAGCACCTCCTTGTGCTGTCACTCCCCGCTAACACTGCAGCCTCAGGCTGGCTGGGCTGTGGGCTTCCCCTGCGCGGTCTCTCAGTTTGCCACATGCAGGGATGCTGTCACTGGCTGTAGGTTTCTCCCTGTCTTCCTCATCAGCTCCATCCTAGACACCCACCATGTTGGCCCACTAACCTGCAGGGCTCACCCAAATGCTTCTGAATATGCCCTCTTCCCCCTGCCATTTGGTTTCACCTTGAGTCGTTCTCTGGTGCCCTAGAGAAGCGATCTTGACAAGTGACCAGTTGGTGTTTGTTGTGAGGGGAGGAAGTTTCCAGCCTGCCTCTTCAGTCATGACTGAAAGTCTCCTTGATAGAGGGATTCTGCCCGCCTGTAGACAGTGTTTATATAAAGTGCTGGGACATGCTCTTCATGAAAGACCTTGACTCCTCATGGGCTTGGGATCCTTGTTTTCCAGAATCCTAAAGCACCTCCCTCCCACTCATCAGCTCAGGAACTTGGGTGCCTGAGGAGCGCCATGGGTAGTCCCTACTTCACAGGCCTCAGTCCAGTCACCCGCCATCGAGGGTTGTCCCGGTGCTGTCCTGTATCCATCTGTACCCTCCAGCTTCCAGTGCAGGCCCACCCCTCATCCATCAGGCTCCCCCAACAGCTAGAGACAGGGTCTGTTCAAGCAGAATTCCTTAAGAAAAAATGCCCCAGTCATCAGCTTGTTTATCTTTCATTTACCTCCATCATCTGGGAATACATAAAAGATAGCACCAGGCCCAACAAAAGGTGCATTCTGATATTATTTTCGGATTTTTGTCTAGACAGAGAAGACTAAGGGCTTGGATATCAAAAATACCTACCATGAAAAGTAAGAAAGATGTGCTTGATGGAAAGCCAGAGGGGTTAGTACTATTTCTCATATATATATATATATATATATATATATATATATATATATATATATATATATATATATAAGAAAAAAGTTTAAACTCCACCACCCACTCATCAGGTGATTGGAGACTCTGGTTGTAAAAATGTGCTGCAGGCAGAAGTTCTGAAAAATCCCAGAAACTGCTGAAAACATCTCTAAACAAGGTATTTTTCTTCTGCACCTTTCTTGCTAAAGGTCCCAATTGCTGCCAAGAAAACTAGTGAGAATGTTAGCTGCCAAATAAAAAATTTATGACAGTGTTTGGCAAAGGACGATCTCGCTGCTTGTTTTCTGTATTTCCACGAGGCATTTGAAGGCAGCTTCTTTTTTCCTTTCCCCCTAAGTCCTCCATATACACTTTGGGTACATAAACCTTACTGATCACTGTTCTGAGCCTGTTCTCCAATAAAAGAGCAAACTCTTATAAAGTAGGATTAAACAATATAACTTTCTTCCCCTTCAGTAACCTCTGAAACTCAGGGACCAGCCTTCGAGTGGGATGCTGCCGAGAAGGGGAAGGATGCAGTGGCTGCTTGTTCAGAATAATCACATGCATAAAAGGGAGTGAGAGCCCTCCATTAGCAGGCTCTTCTCTGTACCCAGAGCCTTAGCGTGCCCGGGTCCATGCAAGCCTTGGCCTCTTCTACAGATGAGGGAGGAGGAGCCAAGGAGCAAAGCCTTCTCCCCAAGGTCACACCTGCGACCAAAGCCTACCACAGCACCTCCCACTTTGCAAGTCAGCGCTGGCTTTGTTGGTCTCACACACACACACACAGCTTGTTTTATGAATATTGGAATTCCTGACTCTTCCTGAAAACTGTAACATTTGTGCCTCTAAACTGCAAATTTCAACACATTGAAACGGAATCAGAATACGTCAGTGATTGCTGTTAAGATGGTGTTACACACAGCTATCAATTAAGCCTCCTGGCTAACTCAGGAAGCTCAAATTAAATCTGTCAAATTGGGGGAGTGGGACTCTATATGTGGGTGTTAACAGTAGTGCTTGCAGAGACTGGTGCACACACTTAAATACTTCAGTCGCTCATCTGGGAAAGTGTCGCTTGCCTGGGTTTATCTGTTCCAAACAGTTTCTATATAAGTTGTGAATCAGTGTGAATCCATAAGAATCCATCCTGGCTAGTGTGCACCTCAGCATTTGAACTTAGAGACTCTGTAAGGACCCTTTCCTAACCTGCTTTAACCCTGGCCAGAGTATGTGCAGTCCTCACAGTGACGCAGGAGTCCTGGCTGAGCTGTGGCTACTGGTTTGCTGTGGCTGTGTTAAGGAAGGGAGTCTGGTTTGATACAAAGTGCTGCAGACACAGCGGGAGTAAGCAGATTATTTCCGACAGCGTTAGGCGGTAACCGGAGGAAGATTAGCTCGACATGAGGCAGCTATCATAAGCAAATTAGAAAAGCTTCCCAATTAGGAGAAGAGACCCAGGTTTGTGCTCTTCATGGTCTTCAGCTGAAAGGCGAAGTGTCGATGTTACGGGCTGCAGTCCTGATTTAAGTTGAAATGTTGGCATTTCCTATCAGCGCGTGTTAGCATCTGAGGCTGTGTACAGCCTCACAGATGAAGTAAATCCCCGTTCTTGCCACTGATGCTTCCCGTTCTGAGGCACTATCCATCGGGCAATGTTTTTCCCTGGTCCTGCAATAATCTCTAGGGCATATTATAATGTTTCTATGCCCGGGGTATTCAATGTGATCCCAGCGCACAACACTTAATCTCCCTTGTTTGTTTGTTACCCGGAACCTGTGTCAAGCAGAAGTCATAAAACAAAGTATGCAAAACGTCAGATGCTACAAATATCATCAGATACCTAAAAACCTCTCCCTTGGTGGTACCATTTGAAGCCTGCACCTGGCCTTGTATTCACAAACAGGGTGACACTTCCCTGCTAAGCTACAGATTGTTCTCCAACAAGAGGCATGGTTTTGCTTCTGAGGCTTCTGTGCCGGGGACCAGTCCGTCGATGCCCTCCAAACCTGGCCCAAGCCTGTCACTTCCTGCCAAGTCCACTCTGTTCTCATCTGCTTCTTGACCTCTGCTCTTTGCCGTCCAGGAATGTGTGGAGCTAGCCTGAGCAGCACCCCCCCCTTGCTAAAAAGATCTTATAGAGTCAGTTTTCATCTTTTTTTAAGGCCCACAATGTATTTTAAATTAATTTTTATTTTCCTAGATTTCAAACAAGTGCAATCAGAATTTATTTTGTAGTGTTTTTGTTTTTCTTTAATGTATTTATTTTCTTGTTTGTTTACTGGCAGTCCTGGGGTTCCAACCCAGGCCTTCTTGCATACTAGGTAAACACCACTCACCCACATGCCCAACCCCACCCTTCCCCAGTTTTCATTCATACCAAAAAAGGTGTGAAAGGCGAGGTAATGAATTTTCTGATTAAAAAATAGTGTGAACTCATCACAAAGAGTATTTGCAAACTGCAAAGAATTGTAGAAATATATATGCTTGTGTCACCTAGGCATGATCATCTCACATTTCAACTTCTGTTTTATATTTACACATGTGTTTTCTTTTGCTAAAATTGGAGTCTTAAAATACGAGCTAACAAGTGCAAGCCTGACTTTTTGCTTAATGCGTTGTAGACATGAAGCACTGTGACTAGGGTGTGACTCTTGTACACTTTCGGACTCATCGAGAATGAGTTGGTTCAGCTTGTGTGGTGGGCTGGTAAATCATCAGTACCTAAGTGGCATTTGCACTGATTCTCAAGGCACTAATATTACATTACGTCATCACCGCATCTCTTGGAGCCATAGCTGCATTCGCTCTGTTGTTGCACATATATTCTCATCCAGGCGTCCTCAGAAGCCATGAGGTGGGGGAAAGGACAGTCATTGTTAGTCCAGACTCTATTCATAAGCGTAAGGTGACCACCTGTGACCACAGCCGCTTGGAGCCGAGAGCAGGATGTGGCCTTTGCAGTCGGATCTGGTTTTAGAAGTGCAGCAACTTTGCTACTGCCTGGCTGAGCGCCCGTGACATTAGCTCCCCAAACCTCAGCTTTCTAACCTACAAATGAATTCACGGGAAGTACTTAGGATAGTAGAAAGGCATCCCAGAAATGTCCTCAGGTGCACACAGAGAAGACAAGAGAGAGCCTCAGGTGTCAAATGCAGTGATGGACCCTTGACCTGGGAACACTTCTAGTAAAACCCAGGCGACCTTTTACAAAACCAGCGCCTGTGCCAGGACTCAGGTCCTGCTGCCTGCTGCCCAGGCACAGGCGGCTCCCTGGAAGAGTTGTTACTCTGAGCAGCTCCCACCAGGGGAAAACTGGCCCTCCTGGACCCTTAAAGATGCTCCTTCAGGCTGAGGGGGAATTCTGCAGCCACGCGCCTCTTGCCAACTAATTTGACAATTTTCTATCAGTTAAGCCATCAGTGAACGCACTGATCTTTTTTTATTTTCCTTCCCATTTTGCAGTTCTGCCTCAGCTAAACCCAAGATTTCTCTGAACCAGATGGGAAAAATAGATTTTTATTAGTTCACTGGCCTTGTGGAAAATTATCTCCTGAACTAGTTTTTATGGGCAGACTGAAAGCACAGCACAGGGTGAAAACTAAGCCTACAGCAGTCAGAGCTGTAGTCTGAAATGTCTTCAGACTGCAAGGCTGAGCTTATTGCACAAAACAAGTACCAGCGAGGCGGAGGTGTGCCTTCCTGCTCGTTATCAGTGGAAAAGGGACCAAAACGCCGAGTAAAAAATTAAATTTTAATAATGCCCGTGATATTTTCTAAATCTTTCCTGACAGGAAGATTCTCATTATTTTTATCTGTCTCCAAGTGGGTTCTTTCAGAGGCAACTCAGAGATGGCCTCGGCTTGATTGTTTCCTAGATTTTTAAAGCATCCGCAAAAGCAGATATACAAAGAGACACATAGTTCAGATTGTTCAGGGAAGGGCCACAGCAGCACTTACATTTCAGATAGTGTGTTTGTGGCCAGCATAGGCTGGGAACACCTTCAGCTTTCACTAGAGAATTCTACACTGTTAAGACAACTGCTGTAAACACCCACAAACAAAGAGGGATCCACACCTACTGCAGTTGGCTGTGACATGAACCCAGGTCCTCCCACCCCTACGCACTAGCTCCAAGTTTTGGGTAGATTCTAGAAATGTCCCCATGCTGACCGCCAAAGGATTTTCACAGGAAAAAATAGGAGGACCTTCCTATCTTGGTGAATCTGAACACTGGCTTCCCTGTGGTGCAGAACCGTTGAGGCTGTGAGAGAAACTGAGGCCTAACGCCTTAAAGCAGACAGCCTATGAGGATGGGTTTTCTCTCTACTTCTTTATCTTTGTAGTGTCTTGGTCCCAAAAGAACTTATAGCCATTTGCCTAAACATACACAACACAACGAAAGCGTGGCTATAGAAAATGAAGCCAGGACTGGGCCTAGCACCTGCACTGTGTGTGTGTAAGTGATGGACCACAAATCTATCCCCAGGCAACTGGCAGCTAACTCAAAGGGAGAGATAGGTTCAGCTACATGAATCAATATCTGTAAGATAAAACCCAGATCTTTCTCCTATCCCAACTAGCACAGCCTCCCAGGAGACTTTACCATAGGACACGTGCTGAGCAGGGTAATAAACAGTGTGTCTACATATCCTCAGAGGAGACACAGTGAGTCCCACCCAACAGCTTCTTGCTGCTGCAGGCTCCTCTGTGGGGCCTGAGATCAAATGAGAGCACTCATGTGAACTGACAGTGTCCACACAGTGCTGGTGTGGACATTGAGAACAGGCGGCCCCCAACGAGAGGCAAGACAGACCCCCCCCAGCCCCAACACATCCCACACCAGTCCTCAGGCTGCTCAGCAAGCCCTTTCTTGTCAGCTGGACCTTTGACAAGTCTGTCCGTGTTTATTAGAGCTCAACTTGTCATCTACTAGCCAATAGGGGCTCAGGTTTCACCCTCCATTGTGAAAAGGAAGGCTAGGGAGCTAGAGAGTAGAGTCCCCCAAAGAGCAGAGGGTCAGCTTTTGCAACCAGCAGCCTGCCTTCAACTCAGCCCACAAAAGGGCCTTCTGCTCTCCCACTGGTGCTCCTGTGGGGCCCCAGAGTGTACAGAAGCCACCAGGCTCCTGTCACCTTAGTTTCTTCAGTTATATCAAGTCTTGGTCCTAGGATCCCTAGGCCTCTTTGCTGTATTCATTGTCACTTTAAAGATGGAGAAACAAGGACTCAGACTTCTCACCACACTGTGGGTGGAGGCAATCCAGTAGAGACCCCCTTCTTAGTACACGTCATAGACAGTCGATGGCCGGCTATTGGAAATCAGCAGCTGGGTCTCTCCAGCCAAACTGTGAAGGTCAAAAGGAGCTGCAAGAAGCAGTCTGGGCCTGCCCTCTGCCTGTGCTTCCCGTGACCTTGTGAGTGTCTACAAAGGCTACACAGGCTGATTTGTGAGGCCTGTAGGCCTCTCCCTGGCCTCTGGCATGGTGCTTAAGAACTGGCCATGGGCTAAGTTGGGTTCTCTCCGTGCAGGACTGGGTTATCCATGCTCACACACATGCTGACCCTCTGGCTTCTGAGAGCCACAGGGTCAAGCAGACTAGGCTTCCAGGCTCCCAAGAGAGGAAGTCAGTACTGCTGCACCCCCAACCACCCCCCCCACACACACACATACAATCACCTTCATCTCAGTGTGTTCTCAGTCATAAGTAGGAGTCGCCAACAAGGGCCGCCCACTCTGCCACCAAGCACATGCACTCTGTTCAGCCAGTGGGTTTAAGAAAGTGTTTACTTAATTGCCAATATTTAAAACAGTGAGATTTTATAGAATAGCTGCTCTGGCTTCTTGCTTATGGCTCTCCACGTGAGCTCTTAGCTGCTGTTCCAGCCACTACACCGGTTGCCTCTGCTCCACCTTCAGACTCCACCCTCTGGAGCCCTGAGCCCAGGTGAACTCTTGCATAGGTGTCTAACACATGGGGTGAGTGGCACTGGCCACTCAGATGAGACGAGATGCATCCTGGGACCTCTCAGAGCTTCACTGTCCTCTAACGTGAAGCATCTAGGCCTAGGCCCAAAGCCCTTTGCCAGCGCCAGCAGTCTGCAAGCCTGGAAGGGGCTGCACACACCTGGCATTTCTGGAGCATCGTTATTTAATTCTCTTCAAGCCCTTTCGAAATCCTTTGATGGGAGCAAGCTGCCTTGATCCTGTGTGAGACTGGTAGCCAGCAAAGCTGCTCTCCAGGCCTCCTGCTGTCACCAAGTCCATATTTAAGAATGGAAGTGGCCGTGGCACCCAGGCTGCAATCTGATGTACACATTTGGCAATGCAGAGCTCGATGTAGCTACACGTCATTGATCAAAACCCCTTGGACGTATCAGTGTGCCTGACAGGTACTTCTTGGCCGCCTTCCCGGGCTGGGGAGGGACCTGAGCCAGCCAATGGGACAGCCTCCTTTCCCTTTTGATGTTGATGCTCCCACCTTGGAGACAAGGCTCAGCCGTGCTGGGAGGCTGTCAACTGAGGCCCCACTAGATAGCAACCTGTGTGAACCACAGCGTGGCGAGCTGAGCAGGCAACAGCTTCCTTACCTGTCTCTGCTTCCCCCACCAGCCTCTGGAACTTTCCCAGGTAGCTTTCCATTCTCTGGCAACTGGAACCTCTCATTTGCCCTGAAATGGCACCTCCTTTTATAAAATTATCTGCCAACTACACATGCTTTACCTCTCAAAGCCCTTTAAAATCTTTCCTGAGCTTTCATCTCCGCATGTCTGGTGAGATCATTGACATTGTTTGGGAAGAACCTGAAACTCAAGTGCCATGGAGTAGCTTGCTGCAGGTCACTCCAGGCAAAACTAGGATTGTGGGCACATAACAAATTGCCCTGGCCCTGGCCTGGCTGTAATGGTCTTTATTGCCAGCCCTCGGTCACTGATTGCTTATTGTGGTGTCCAAAGCTCACATGTGGTAGGGACTTTAGGCTCCTTGTCTTCTTCAGAGGTGTTTGCTCACACTTGCCATGGCGTCTGTGATGTCCAGGACGACTGTTTCCTCTAGCTGAGAGGGGCGTGTCCCAGTGGTTTGGAGCATTGAGCTGGGGTGGGCAAAGCAAAGCAGTGGTGCACACCCAGCCCACTACCCATTTCTTTGTATCCCACAAGCTGAAATGGCTTTACATTTTTATATGTTGGGAAAGTTCAAAAGAATAACTTGTTATTGGAAGATCATATGGAATCCAAATTCACCCATTCATAAGGTTTTATGGTAACACATGACTTCTCTGTGCAAGGGCAAAGGTAAATAATTGCAGCAGAGACTGTTTCATCCACACAGCTGAGAGCATCTTCCTAAGCCTCAGTTGACATGTGGAGCTTCCAACCTATATTACCTCAACAGTGTGGCCTTCCTTGAACCTTCCTTGTGACATTTGTTAAGATGAGGCCATAAAGAATACGATGGTCCCCTAATCCGGTATAACTGGTGTTCTTGTAAAAAGTAAAAATTTGACTACGGGTTTACACACACAGTGAACATTAAAGCAGGAGGCACAAGAGGAGCAGAGGAGGGAGCTACCAACCAGAGGACCACAGAGATTCCTGGCAAACCACCAGAAGAGAAGAGGGCGGCTTGGAACAGTCTTTCTGGCAGCCCTGGGAGCCAGCAGTGCAGCACCTTGACCTGTGTTTATAACCTCCAGAACTGCAAGATAGCAATGTCTATCACTTAATCCAGCCAGTCTGAGGAGTTTCATCTCATTGCAGCTCTATCAAGCTACTAAGATCACCATCCAGCCCTTACAGAACAAGCCTGCAGGTGCCCGCTTAGGACCAGGGAAGGCGTCTGAGCTCAGCTGTGCCTGGGCTCTGGTCCTAGCTCCTGGTTCTCCGGTTCCTTGCTAGAGAACTTCTTGTGTCTCCATCTAGCAAAACCCATCCCTCTTGTGTCCCTCCTCAGAGCCCCCAGGTCACGGACCATGTCAAAAGTGACGTCAGCAAACGGGAACACTACTAACTGCTGATGGTAGCTTGAAAGCCTGGCCCAGCTCAACCGTACCAGGCACCCCAGGCCAGTAGTGGGTGGGATGACTCAGGTTGTAGAGCATACCCCACATCCCTCACCTCGCTGTGGCTTTGGTTGACTCTGTAGGTTTTCTTGTAGTGTCCTTGACCTCTCTGGCTCCTTTAGTCCTTCCACTCTTCCACAACATTCCCTGAGCTCTGCTGTGGGTCTCTGCATCTGTTTCCACCCAGCTGCTGAGTGGAGCCTCTCAAAGGACAATTATGCTAGGCTCCTGCCTGGAAGCATAGCAGAGTATCATTAATAGTGACAGGGCTTGGCTGTCTCCCATGGGGTGGGTCTCAAGTTGGGCCACTCATTGGTTGGGCATTCCCTCAATTTCTGCTCCATCTTTATCCCTGTACAGCTTGTAGGCAGGACAAAATTTGGGTTGAAGGTTTTATGGGCGGGTTGTTTTCCCTATCCCTCTGTTGGAAGTTTTGCCTGGTTATAGGAGGTAGTCATTACAGGATCCATAGTCCCTGTTGCTAGGAGTCATAGCTAGGGTAGCCCTCACAGATTCCTGGGAATTTCCCTCATCCTAGGTTTCTGGCTTATCCCAGAGCTGCCCCACCCCCACCACCAATTTCAGTTTTCTTTCCCTGTTCCCTCTCCCCCAGTCCTCCCCACACTTGATCCCTCCTGTCCCCTTCCCACCCAGTCACCTCCCTCCATCTCCCTATTTTATATAAGTCTATTTTATTTTCCCTTCTGAGTGAAACTCAAGCTTCCTCCCTTGGACCCTTCTTAGCTTCTTTGGGTGTGCTGATTGTAGCAAATCCCCTTATAAGTGAGTACACACCATGAGTGTCTTTCTGGGTCTGGGTTACCTCACTCAGGATAATATTTTCTGGTTCCAACCATTTGCCTGCAAATTTCATGATTTCCTTGTTCTTAATAGCTGAATAGCTTTCCACTGTTGAGGGAGGTCTAGGTTGTTTCCAGATTCTGGCTATTATAAATAAAGCTGCTATGAACATAGTTGAGCAAATGTCCTTGTTGTATGGTGGCACATCTTTTGGGTATATGCCCAGGAGTGGAATAACTGTATGGTATTGAAGTAGCATTACTCTCAATTTTCTGAGAAAGCTCTAGATTGATTTCCCAAGTGGACGTACAAGTTTGCACTCCCACTAGCAATGGAGGAGTGCTCCCCTTGCTCCACATCCTCACCAGCATGTGCCTTCATTTGAGTTTAGCCATTCTGATGGGTGTAAGATGGAATCTCAGAGTGGTTTTGATTTGCATTTCTCTGATGACTAAGTATTTTAAACATTTAAGTGCTTGTCAGCCATTAGGGATGCCTTTTGAGAATTGTTTTGCTTTAAATTGGATTATTTGGTTTGTTGATATCCAATTTCTTGAGTTCTTTATATATTTTGGATATTAGTCCTCTGTCAGATGTAGGGTTAGTGAAGATCTTTTTCCATTCTGTAGGCTGCTGTTTTGTCCTCTTAACAGTTTCCTTTGCCTTTCTGAAGCTTTTCAGTTTCATGAGGTCCCATTTAATTAATTGTTGATCTTAGAACCTGAGCAGTTGGTGTTCTATTCAGGAAATTGTCTCCTGTGCCAGTGAGTTCAAGGCCCCCTTTCTCTTCCACCAAATTCAGTGTATCCAGTTTTATGTTGAGGTCTTTGTTCCACTTGGACTTGAGTTTTGTACAGGGTGATAGGTATGGATTTATTTCTGTTCTTCTATATGGAGACATCCAGTTAGACCAGCACCATTTTTGAAGATGTTGTCTTTTTCCTATTGTGTGCATTTGTCTTCTTTGTCAAAAATCAACTGTCCATATATGTGTAGGTTTATTTTCTGGGTCTTCAAGTTGATTCCATTGATCATCCTGTCTGGTTTAATACAAATACCATGCAGTATTTATTACTGTTTCTCTGTAGTGCAGCTTGAAATCAGGTATGGAGATTCCTCCAGGAGTTCTTTTATTCTACAGAATTGTTTTAGCTATTCTGGGTTTTTTATTTTTCCATATTAAGTTGAGTATTGTTCTTTCAAAGTCTGTAAAGGATCATGTTGTAATTTTGATGGGAATTGCCTTGAATCTGTAGATTACTTTTAGTAAGACAACCACTTTTACTATGTTAATCCTCCAGATTCATGAGCTTGGGAGATTTTTTTTTTTTTTTCCATTCTCTGGTATCTTCTTCAATTTCTTGAAATACTTGAAGTTCTTATCAAACAGGTATTTCACTTGCTTGGTAAGAGTTACACGAAGATGTTTTTTTATTATTTGTGGATATTGTGAAGGGTATTGTTTCCCTAATTTCTTTCTCAGTCCGTTTATCATTTGTATACTGCAGGGTTACTGATTTTTTTTAAAGTTAGTTTTGTATCCAGCCACTTTGTTGAAGGCGTTTATCAGCTGTAGGAGTTCCCTGGTAGAATTTTGGGGGTCACTTATATATACTATCATATCTGCAATTAGCAGTACTTTGACTTCTTCCTTTCCAATTTGTATCCCTTTGATCTCCTTTAGTTGTCTTATTGCTCTAGCTAGAACTTCAAGAACTACGTTGAAGAGATACAGAGAGAGTGCGCAGATTGTCTTGTCCCTGATTAGTGGAATTGCTTTAAGTTTCTCTCCATTTTATTTGATGTTACCTATTGGCTTGCTGTATATTGCCTTTATTGTCTTTAGGTATGCCCCTTGTATCCTTGATCTCTCGAATACTTTTAACATGAAGGGTGTTAGGTTTTGTCAAAGGCTTTTTCAGCATCTAATAACATGATCATGTGGGGTTTTTTTCCTTTCAGTTTGTTTATATGGTGGGTAACATTCATGGATTTTTGTATGTTGGACCATGCCTGCATCCCTGGGAGGAAGCCTACTAGATCATGGTGGATGATGTTTTACTGAGTATTTTTACGTTAATGTTTATAAGGGAGAGTAGTCTGGAATTCTCTTTCCTTGTTAAGTCTTTGTGTGACTTAGTTATCAGTGTGACTGTGGCCTCAGAATGAGTTTGGTGATGTTCTTTCAGTTTCTATTTTGTGAAATAGCTTGAGGAATATTAGTATTAGCTCTTTTTTTAAAGGTCTGGTAGAATTCTGGGCTAAAACCAGCTGGCCCTGGGCTTTTTTTTTTTTTTTTTTTTGGTTGGGACACTTTTAATGACTGCTTCTATTTCCTTAAGGGTTACAGGACTATTTAAATTGTTTACATGATCTTGATTTAATGTTGGTAAGTGGTATATATCAAGACAATTATCCTTTTTATTTAGATTTTTTTCAATTTTATGGAGTACAGGCTTTTGAAGGAAGACCTAATGATTCTTAAAGGCCCTGGGTTCAGTCCTTAGCTCTGGAAAAAAAGAAAAGAAAGAGAAAAAAAAATAAATAAAAGAATCACGAAAGTGAATTTCCTCAATATCTGTTGTTATGTCCCTCTTTACATTTCTTATTTTGTTCATTGGGATACTGTCTCTCTGCCTTTTCGTTAGTTTGGCTAAGGGTTTGTCTATCTTGTTGATTTTTCTCAAAGAACCAACTCTTTGTTTTGTTGATTCTTTGTATTGTTCTCTTTGTTTCTAATTTGTTGATTTCAGCACTAAGTTTGGTTATTTCCTGTTGTCTACTCCTCTTGGGTGTTGTTGAAGTCCAGCTTTAGTCCATAGTGTCTGATAAGACACAAGGGGTTGTTCCAATTTTCTTTCATCTGTTGAGGCTTGCTTTGTGACTGACTATATGGCCAATTTTGGAGAAGTTTTGTGAGGTGCTGAGAAGAAGGTGTATTCTTTTGTGTTTGGGTAAAATATTCTGTAAATGTCTGTTAGGTCCATTTGGTTCATAATGTCTGTTAACTTCATTATTTTTCTATTTAGTTTCTGTCCTGATGACCTGTCCATTGGTGAGAGTGGGGTATTGAAGTCTCCCAGCAGAATGATGGATCCTGTTTTCACATGCATTGTTATGTTATTAGCCTGTGTCTTTTTATTGGGGAATTGAGTTCATTAATGTTAAGAGATGTTAATAACTAATGATTGTTAATTCCTGTTATTTTGATGTTGGTGTTAGGGGTGTGTGTGTGTGTGTGTGTGTGTGTGTGTGTGTGTGTGTGTGTTCCACATGTGTGGGTGCTTCCCTTCTTTTGGTTTTGCTGGTGCGGAGTTATTTATTTCCTGTATTTTCTTGGGTTTAGTTAACCTTCTTGGTTTGAAGTTTTTTATCTAGTATCTTCTATAGGACTGGGTTTGCACATAGATATTGTTTAAATTTGGTTCAGTTGTGAATATCTTGTTTTCTCCATCTGTTGTGTTTTAAAACTTTGCTGGGTATAGTAGTCTGGGCTGACATCTGTGGTCTCTTAAAATCTGTAAGATGTCTACCCAGGCTTTCTGGCTTTTCAAGTCTCTGGTGAGAAGGTAGGTATAATTCTGATAGGTCTGCCTTTATATGTTATTTGGCCTTTTTACGTTGCAGTTTTTACTATTCTTTCTTTGTTCTGTGCATTTAGTTTTGATTATTATGTATCAGGAGGATTTTTTTTTCTGGTCCAATCTATTTGGTGTTCTGTCAGCTTTTTGTATGTTTATATGCATCTCTTTGTTTAGGTTGGAGAAGTTTTCTTCTTTGATTCTGTTGAAAATATTTTCTGGTCCTTGGCGCTGAGAATCTTCCTCTCCTTTTATTCATATTATTCTTAGGTTTGGTCTTTTCATAGTGTCCTAGATTTCTTGACTATTTTGTGTCAAGAACTTTTTAGATTTAATATTTTCTTTGACTAATGTATCAATTTCTTCAATTGTATCTTCTATGCCTGAGAATCTCTCTTCCATCTCTTGTATTCTATTGGTGATGCTTGTGTCTGTAGTTCCTATTCACTTACCTAGGTTTTCCATCACCAGAATTCCCTTAGTTTGTGTTTTCCTTATTGCTTCTATTTCCATTTTCAGGTATTCATTTCCTTCACCTCTTTGATTATATTTTCCTACATTTCTTTAAGGGATTTATTCCTTTCCTCTTTAAAGGTGTCTATATGTTTATAAGATTGGATTTAAGGTCATCTTCTTATGATTTGCTGTGTTAGGGTATCCAGAACTCGCTATACTAGCATAGCTGGGCTCTGGTGGTACTATATTGCCCTGGCTCTTGTTGATTGTGGTTTTGGGTTTGTTTTGTTTTGTCTTAAGACAGGATTTCTCTGTGTAGCCTTGGCTGTCCAGGACTTGCTTGTAGACCAGGCTGGCCTCGATCTCACAGAGATCCGCCTTGCTCTATCTTCCTGAGTGCTGGGATTAAAGGCATGCACCACCATGCCCAGCTATTGATTGGGTTCTTATGTGGCCTTTAGCCATCTGGTTGTTCCTGGTATTAGATGTGTGGTTTTGATGCCAGCAGGATTCCTGGAGAGGCAGACAGAGCCTTGGGCCTGCCATGGAGCTCAGGGAGCAGCACACTGTTCACCTCTGCTGGCTGTGCCCCCCCCCCATGTGGACCTGAATGTTCCTGGGGCCCCTACAGGCCTCCTCTGGAAGGCAGGCAGAGCCGTGGGCCTTTTCAAGATTCATAATGAAGATCTTTCTTCCAAATGAAGTCACCTTGTGAGTTTTTAGGTAGGCTAGTTTTGGGAGATGGTGGGTAGGTGGGGTTGAGGGGTAGGGGAACACTGTCCAATCTAGTATGCTTGAAGGTAAAAATTTCCAACTAAAGTTGCCTGTATCAATAACTGACACGTTTAAATGTGACCCTTCAGGTATCAGGCTCACAGATAGATCCAGGGATTGACATGATATGTTTGGGATCTCATCTCTTTTTCTTTGTCCCTTGGCCCTGTGCTCCACTGGCAGGAAACATCTTTCTCTCTGGCACCATGGTTAGAATGTCTTCAGTGCCTCAACACTACCATCGTCCCTACAATGGTAGGGAACCAGAAGAGAGGGGACTAGGCTTCTCTCTTGGTTCGCTAGGGAAATCCCCAGCAGACTATGTGTTTTGGGTATCAGGCCAGTTTTTTAAAACACATTTTTGCAAGAAGTAGAGAGTTATAATTGGTATATTTACCTCAGGAGTTACAATGGGTAGGAATTGGTCCCACCAATGGAGCCAAGATGAAGCCCACTCCCACTCAGGTGCAAGGGGTAGTGCTGGGTGTGCCAACCCTCGTGAGATCCAGGTAAATGTACCTGTGAGGGCAATGCACGCATCTGAACAGTGGCAAGTAGCTAAGCCCTACACTGTGCTTGTGTGCAAGAAGCACTTCGGGGTCACACTGTGTCTTCCAGATAGTCTCAACCCTCAGTCTACAAGGCTCACATGATCCCCCTGCCTCAGCTTCATGAGCAGCTGGAACTTTGGGTATTTACACCACCACACCCAGCACAAGCTTTTTTTCTTTTTTTTAACCTCTGCCAGGCTCTATGTCAGAGGCATACAAAAGATAAAAGAGATTCGGGCTGTGGAAGGGCCACTTTTACCAGAGAAAACTTCACAGAAACAGAAAATCAGACACCTGTGTGGTTGCATAGTGGGAGCCCAAGTACAGGAAAATCCAAGCTGGAGACAGCACAGCCTGGAAGCCCTTATTAGAGGGCGCCATAGATCAAAGCCGTGGTGCGGAAGCACGGTGACTCAGCCTAAAGTGCTTTCTGGTTACAGATAATAGAAGACCCAAATCAAACAGCCTTGGAAAATGAAGTTAATTAATTTTGTCGTATTAATCAAAGTTCAAAGGAAGGGTGGCTTGCTATAGAAGTTTATCATGCCTTCAGGGTGGGGTCCTAGTTGTCTGTCCTTCCATGGGCCAGCTTGTTTCATAGGCTGACTTCCTCATGAACATAAAATGGCTGCTACAGATCCAGACCTAACATCTGCATCCCAAGCTGTCCGGGAGACCAGCCTTCCCAGCAGTAGTGGGGCTTCGCTCTGCTAGGCTGGGCTCAAGTCACCGTAGCCAGGGAAATGGAGTGAGTGCGCTGGCCACCATTGCTTAAGTCACACCTCCCCCTTTGGAGCCAGGTGTGGCATGGGGTGTTACAACCAGCCCTTAACCTGTGGCTGTCAGGATGCAGAGTGGCCTAGGCAACTTGCCAAGAGCTCATGGACACTGTTGCCTTGGATGAGGAAGCTCCTGTGTTTTCAGTGAGAAGACTTGTGACCAATTGGTTACAAAAGGTGCCCGGCTTTGGGCTGGCAAGATGACTGAGAGGGTTAAGATGCTTATTGCCAAGCCTGCTAAATTGAGTTTTGTCCAAGGCTGCACATAGTGAGAAGAAAGAACCGACTCTCCTGAGTTGTCCCCTGGTCTCCCCATGGACACTGTGGCACACACACAAATAAATAGGTACATAAATAAATGCAATCTTAAAATTTATATTTAAAAAACCAACTTTTGAAGAAAAAGACAAAAACAATCTTCAAGGAAGGAGTTATAAGCTGTCATCAGACCTTGGATTCTGGGGTGTGTGCACCCCAAGCCTCATGTGCTTAGGTGGGCCCTCCCCTTAACTGAGGGGCAGCACTTATGCTGCAGTAGCAAGCAGTCCCTCACCTCACGGCCTTAGAAGAAGACTACTGTGGACCCAGGAGAAGCCATGTGGTGCTGATCCTCCAGGTGACAGCCCTGGGCTGCAGGTCCTGTGTCCTGTCCCTGTCCTTTCTGGAACATTCAAGCTCTACATCAAAATAGCGAAGCAGGAGCCCTACTCAAGGATGAACACTGGAAGTCACTGATGCTTCAGGGGAGAATGGCTGAAGTAAACCTCGTGGTAATGTTCAACACTAGGGACCAGGCCATGCTCGTCAGTGCTCGGTGTAGAGGATCATAGACATCTCAAGAAGTGCTGTGAAGAGTGCCTGATCAGTGCAGTCCCCGTGTCCCCGCACAGGAGGAGGTCAGGGTGCAATCCCTGTGTTCCCCCGCACAGGAGGAGATCTGGTAGCACCACCTGCCTCCTTCACTTGAACCAGCCTTCCAGGATTCTGCATGCATGCCACACACAGGAGCTAGTTCCAGAAGGGGAGGAGACCGTCAATGGAGGACTAACTGCTCCCTGGGTTCCACATAGGGATCAGCTTTCTCAATAATACTGTGTGAGTTTAACCTCAAAGTAAATGGTTAATTCATCTTATATCAACAGCACTGTGATTCATAATGTAAACTTGGAGAATTTTTGATGTTTCAGGCTCACATTCCTTTTAATTTGCCTCTGCATTCTTTTAAAGCCACAGTGTGCTCACTTGATAGAATGCAGCATGCAAATGCTCGGGTCCTGCCTGGAGGCAATTTAGCCTGGCTGTTTCAGCAGACATCTTCTTTCAAGTGTGTACTCTTTCTTAAATTATTTACTGGGTAAACACACTTTGCATTTTCAAAAGGGACACTAAGACTGCTTACTGCTGGCCTGGTGAAACATCAAGGCCCCTTAGCCAGAGTTCAGAGCAAGTTCCTTGGGGACGCCCCCAACGTTCTTTCTGGCTTGCTAGCAGTCCCTTGACCTGGCTGGCTTTTCCGATTCCTCCCAAGTCTACAATGCTGCACTCAGTTCTGTTGCCCAGAGCAATGGGGATTGGCCAGCAGCAATGGCCAGTGACTGTTCCCCAGGCTTCCTCATAGCTGGGGTCTGCCACTGCCAGCCTTTACTTCCCTCTCCCCACTGCTTAGTCCTGTCCACTCAGGTGGGTCACTTTCTGTCTCTAGAGAGGTATTTGCTGAAGTCCTTCACAGTCCAGAGCTGGCTTGGTGACCTGGTCAGCTGGGCCTACGTATAGCCCTCTGCTCCCTTCATCTCAAATGTCTGGCAGCCTTTCTATGCAATAGTACCGATGTCTTCCACTCAGGAGCCCGGATGGCCAGTCCTTCTTCTAGGTTCTGGGAGAGAAGCCAGGGCTGCTCTGAGAAGGCACTTTAGTGTGTAGCCTCATCTTCAGAGGCTCATTTCAACTTTGACCTTCGACCTTTTCTACCCTGACATTTTTCTGCTAGTTGAACTTGCCCGGATTTCTCCTACATTCTCCCCAGAACGGGATGATGATAGTTCTGGGGCCACACTCTGTCACTACATTCCTTGGAGACTTAGTTCTCTGTCCTGCTCCTGAGTACCAGCCATTGCATGTTGCCGAAGCCTTGGAGATGAATTCTACATGCTTCCTACAGACAGGTGCATCAGAGCAGCAGAGGGGTGGCGACAGGGACGCCAGTGGACATGGGTGCAGGAAGGAGGGGCCTCCTGTGTGCTTATTTTATTACCATGTTCCAGATTAAACTAGTAACACCCATATCTAACCTTCTTGCATGTCCATCTCGGATGCTTGGGGCCCTCATCCTACAAATGAAATAGTTGTCACCCATGACGTAAGAGAGACACACTACCACAGGTTACCTAAGGCAGAATTTTTAAAGTTTTCTGGCTTTGAATCTGTCTTACTGCCGAGACTCAGCTTTGCTGATTTCCTTTGTAAATCTAACATGGCTGACTGGTAAAGAGAATTTTGAACAATGACTTTGGCAAACAGGACCATTCTGAAGACATGCCTCCCTTCCAGAGAAAAGGAGGAAAACCAACTTGAGTTGTAGAGAAAGCCTGAGTAGGTGCCAGTCAGCCTTCCTAATTAGCTTCCCTTTAAGAAACTGAAATCCTGTTCTTATTTACTTAATGGGTGGGACAGAGAATCTTCCTGCCTCCTGGGTAAATGCAGCCTGTTAAGTCTGAATTATCTGTCATCACAGAAGAATTAATGTCGGGCACAGGCCTTCTAGTGGGACAAGAAGAGATAGACAAGACAGATCCTCACGGAGCCTTGTGTGATAAATGAGGGCAGAGCGCACCATTCATCTCCTGTGAGGAAAGCAGACATGGGCACTAAAGCAGCTTTGCGGAAGACGTGTCAGCAAATGGCCATCATTTTGTAGCCTGTCAGGAAGAGAGGGAGCCCATCCTGTTAGGGGCCACAGGGGATGGGCCACTCTAATGGGATAGTACCATCCACCCATGAAGAAAGTACGGTGGGTGGGAAGGATGCCGTCCTCCATGCCGGCTGTCGGGAGACGCTGTGCAGGGTCCCGTGTGCATGGGAGGACACAGAACCTCTGCGTGTGCCTCTGGGCAGGTGGGATGGAGTTGCTGCAAGCTTGAAGCCGGGTGGGTAGCCGGCTAGACGGCCAGCCTCTCTGGGTTTCTATTTCCGTGCACTCAGTGAGAGCAGCGAGCGTGGGCGAGGCTGTTTGACCCAGGTTCCCTTTGAAAGACTCAACAAAGCATTGTGGTGTGCGACCTCTTTTCTCCGAATGAGGTAACAAATTATGAAATCACTTCAGCGGACGGGCGCTGCAGGCATCCAGAGCGTGTGTCTCCTCTGCTTGTCTTCCTGAGGTCAGCATCTGCAGGGCTGGACCAAGGGACCAGCAGCCCCCAGAGGGCCCACCCACAGCTGCTAGCCAGGCACCTAGAGGACAGTCTATTTGCTCTTATTTCCATTTTTTTTTTTTTTTTTTTTTTTTTTTTTTTTGGTACCATCTTTTTTTTGCACCAGAGAGCATGCGTACCATTTCTTCCTGGTTTGACGAAGCCATGAGCCATACTGACAGGTGACGGCTTCACAACCTAAGCTGCAGGTTTGACACTTGCTTCTTAATCCTATCCTCTTCCTGCTAAGTCTCTCGCTTTTCCTGGAGTACTTTTGTTCAGGTAAGTACCTCACTGACACGTATTTCCTTGGAGTCTTTTCCTTTCACAGGAAACACTGAAAGGAAAATGTGAGGCTTGTCTCACATTCTAAATTATAAAGAGATGCTCACCTGGGCCCTTGATCATTTAAAGAGGCTGCAGGTGCCCAAATTCCTGAGAGAGCCCTTGATTTCCCCTTAGTTTTTTCGTAAGCATTCTCCGACTGCAAGCACTGTGGAGTTGTTCACAAACCTGAAAGCTCTGTGTGTGTGTGTGTGTGTGTGTGTGTGTGTGTGTGTGTGTGTGTGTGTGTGTGTGTGTGTACGTGTACACACTCTCTACCTGCCGGGCTATGGTTTCTTTAGCCAACTTGGCTTGGGCAGTGTGTGTCAGAATACTGTTCATTTATCCATGTGAGTTTTTCTTCTGTCTCCCACAGAGTCATCCAAAACCGCATCCTGCTGGTCATCCTGGGGATCATCGTGGTCATCAGCATCCTGACGGCCATCACTTTTTTTGTCAAAGGACACTGATGCATCGGCTCTCCCTTGATAAACAGTGATCTTGGCTTGTTCTAAGTAATTAAGACAAAATGGTCACATGAATCATTGTTCGCACTGACAGGCCCCGGTGACCCCTTACCACTGTTCAGCTGGAGTACAGAGTGTAAAACCACTCTCTATTCCTGTCTGCGTGTGGGTCGATTTCCTTTCTGAGGTTGGTCTTTGTCCAGATTTTTTGTTTCTTATAAGTAAAGGTGAATGCTTGTCTGCCTTTAGGTAACTGCATTTGCCCGTCCAAATAGCTTTCGTAACATTTTTCCTTGCCTTGTGGACATGCCCGGGATCACAGTCTGAGAGAGGGTGTGGTGACTCAGTCATAGAAGCTTCCATGTGCCACATCTCCTCTCTTTACCAACTAGCCTACCTGTAACATCCATGGATAAAATGCCAGAAAAGTCAGAGGCCAGAGCCAGTGAGCAGCTCCAGCAGGTCAGGCCCCCCTTCCCAGCGTAGAGAATACAGCCATCCCTCCGGACAACTTCATTGGACAGGGGTGGACTTGCTGTCACCTGTACAGAAAATGACCCAGCACTCTCCCTGGTTTTTTAGTGTGTGTGTGTGTGTGTGTGTGTGTGTGTGTGTATGTGTGTGTGTATTTTTCCCAAGAATTTTTTGCTGAAGCTATTCATGTCCACTTTTCCGAGCTTTGGATACTGGTGACAAGAAATATTTCCTTGCCTTCCACAAATGCCATACTCCCTGGAATTTGCTGGCAGCGTGAGAATTGGCCCAGTGTTTAACTGTGACCTCATCTTCCCTGTGTAAACATGTCTGTATCTTCTCAGTTTTACTATGAGCTCAGGCAGCAGCAGCCCCGGAATATGTAGAAGGCCTGGGTTCCCTCCACACCCTCCCTGCATGCAGAGGCAGCATTGTGTTCCACAGAGCACGGCCAGGACTCCTCCCCTGGTATGAAGTTTGTAAGGTGGTGATAAAAATGGAGAGTCCACTAGGAAAATAAAAACCAAGCCATGGTGGGCAGTGTCCACCAACCTCCTTTCAAAGAATGAGGGATTGCAGAGTGCTACAAAAGAACCGCTTGGGTTCTTCCTACCAACTGTTAGCAAAGCCTGCCTCAGTTCTCTGTGTTCAAACCTCTGTCTTATTTCCTGATTGTCTTCCTTTCCCTTCTGTCTGAGGTAACTAGGAATTGTGTTCAAAATGAGTTCATTTGTGATCAGGCTTAAAAGTTGCCCAAGCTGAGGTCATTTCCCCTCTAGTCATGTAGCACATGTGTTTTTCTTAAGACTTCACAGGCCCTTGCAGATCTGTACTATCTTTTTCAATATAATTGGAAGCTTGCATTCATGAAAAGCAAACCTGTTCTCTTCATAAAAAATGCTAACCACCTGCGCTCATGCACCTTGCTGCATTTGAGTCCCCCCTCCTCTCTCTCTCTCTCTCTCTCTCTCTCTCTCTGTCTGTCTCTCTCTCTCTCTCTCTCTCTCTCTCTCTCTCTCTCTCTCTCCTCTCTCTCCCTCTCCTCTCTCCTCGCTCCTCTCGCCTCCTCTCTCGCTCCTCCTCTCTCTCTCTCTCTCTCTCTCTCTCTCTCTCTCTCTCTCTCTCTCTCTCTCTCTCTCTCTCACACACACACACACACACACACACCCCACATACTCAGAAGAGAACCATTATAGAGAAGAAACGCAAAATCCACCAGAGAAGTTGTGCTTGTGGAAACAGGCCAGGGCCTGTACGTGTTCAGATAAATCATTTATTATTGTGTAAATAAAGGTGTAGTCTCTGTGTTGGAAGGATGGCATGGGATTTTGGCCAAACAAAGTAGGACAGCAGAGGAGATGGACTGGAAGCTACGCTAACTTCCCTGTCAGCAAGAACTTCTTATTCTGATAACTGAATTCTGGGCATCCTAAACGTATAAGAAAAAAATTAAAAAGCAAGGAGACAACCTGGGTCTGCAATGCTGGTGCTGGTGAGGTAGACAACGTCTCTGGTGGCCTCCTTGGAAAGGATGGCTTTTAGTTAGGGTGTCCCTGAGTTCTAAGCTCTCTCTCGCACTTTCCTCTCATCTTCCCAAGGCCACCCACAAGCTGGGTAGAGCTGGGCATTGGCCCCTGCCGGCCCCCAAGGAGCTCACCGAGCCTGCGGTCATGCTGAAGCACGTGACGTGAAAAGGAGGGAGGGCACCTGCTGCTCACCTCTCAGGGCTGTCCCTGCCCACAGCTCAACCCTGGGAACAGACATCTGCGAACATACAACCGTGGGCCCAACAGCTCCATCACATCCCCTGGAGAAGGCCACCTCACTCAGGCCACGCCCACTGGAAGTGGGCACTGGTCTGAAAGTCGCCTTCTGATGCCCTGGAAGAAGATGGAGGAGCCTCAGGGCAGGGCAGGGCTCTTCCTCCTCTGCTGCCTACCACAGAATCCGAAGCAGGTGTTCATGTGGTCCTAGGTTCATACTATGTAGATTTCAGCTGAGGAACATTTCTGAAGTGGCGAGCCTTTGTTTAAACTGTGTGGGAGGTGGGGAGAGAATGAAGTGACAATATGGAGGAGGAGGAAGAGGAGGAAGCCCTCGCCATATAAAATTCATGCAGACTAAACAGTTTCTCTGACAGTATAAATAAAGTGGATGCAATCCCGCTCCAGAATCAAAAGCAATTTAATTAAAGTCCGTTAAGTTGTAAAGAGTTTTAAACGTTCCGTGTTGAAGGCGGATGCCCACGGATGCAGCGGGCCTGACGTCAGCGGCCAGGCCTGGGCTGGGAGGCCATTTGCTATTCTGTTTCAGGCAGGCTGGATTGTCTTATTTTGGAACCAGCTTGGTGGGGGGTTTGCTTTGCTACTGCTTCTGAGCCCTGAGCTTCAAAGGCTGAAATTAATGGTGAACAAAATTGTGCGGCTCTGGCCGTCCCATGCGGGGCAAGCCCATTGAGGGTTATCATTAAGTAAAGAAATAAAGAGAGGGAAAAAGCCTGCCTGCTCAAAAATCCTCATCAGATAATGACCTTAGTGATTGGGTCTTCATTCCCAAACAGCACCCAGAGATTATCAACTCATGGCAATGGGAGGGGGGGAAGAAAGGAAGACACAGCTACTGTCTTCCTCTCTCTCTCTCTCTCTCTCTCTCTCTCTCTCTCTCTCTCTCTCTCTGCACATCTTTTCTTTAAAACTGTCAGATCATTTCAGTATTTCAAATCCGAGGAAAACAGCCTGCCTGCTGCTGTATTTGAAGTTGTAATGGTGTCAAAAAGTCACGACTGACTGACAGCCGTCAGTCCCAGAGGGGCTCATTAAATCATAAAAACTTGACAAGGAAATAATTGCGCATGGCCAGCGACTTGGCGCCTGTTTAGACAGTTTTATTGTCTTTCATTATCAGTCCCCGCCACTACGTTCATTAACAAATTGCATTAAACAACTGTTAAGGGCTAATGATTTGTTTATCGCTTTTTTTATTATTATTATTTAAACATTAGCTGTGTCATGTGGTACCCCAGCAGCCTCTTGCCATCATCTGACTGAATATTTTTCCACTCCGAGCCCTGGGTACTGTTGGAATATGAAATAGATTATTCATTACTCTCCTCTTTGCCACTGATTTGGTTTCATGTAGTGTCTTCCACAGAGAAAGATGAAAACTTGTCAAAAATAGGTTATATCTTATTCGAAGGGGCAACAATAGCAGCAGGTACAGGCACACTTTAATATTTAATTAAGGGTGATGTTAACCCCTTTCAGTGACTTCAGCTCTCAGTTACATTTACATGCGGAAGGGGAAAATAATTGTTCTTAATTTGCAACCTGTTCAGCAGGCATTCTTAGGTGGACTTACTGGAAATTTAGAGGGGAATTTTTAAATAATCAAATTCCCCGTCATAAATATTTATAGTAGTTTGTCTACGTAGCTGAGAATTAAGTGCAAGTGGCAATTTCCTCATCACTTTGGTGTGAACTGCTTAGCCTCTCCTGGGCACTTTGTGCTTAGGAACAGAGGTGGCAAAATGCGTCTGGAGAAGTCCACAGCCAGGGACTGCAGGTTGTTTGTGGCCCACACTGCTTTCAGAGGAACTGCAGAGGCTCCAGTCCAAGGGCTACTTGCCTTCCCCTTCCACTGCGTGTGTGGTTGGGACACTGGTCTGCAGTGAGGGCAAGCAACGAAGGCTTAAAGAAAGCTACGTAAGTCTGGGCGGCTGGCACAGGCCTGTGTGTTGGGGTGGCTCAGGCCTCTGTGTCCTCAACTGAGCTCATTACGACCCATGCTTCCCTAATGGGCGACAGGAGCAGCCCTGTGCAAGGATTGACCTTCCACCCTTTTCCTTTCCGGGGCTTTGCCATTGGTGAATTGATCGGCTTTTCCATGGGCTGCAACCTCAAGGGGCCAGAGAGAACAAAGCCCTATCTGGTCATCCGAAATCCCCTTGTATCAGATCCCCAGTTTGTTTGTTTAGTTTATCTAACTATGGAAGCCACAGCCTCTGGGGCTGCAGTGCTCTGGGAAAGATGAGGGACAAGAGGATCTTTTCCCACCATGTTGCTCGTTCTCCTCTCCCATTCCTCCCATCGTGAGTCTGAGGAGAAGCTGTATGTTCTTTGCTTGGTACTATGCGTCTTAGTATCACCCTCGAAGGCCAGGTGGTCCTGCAGGAGTCATGGGCCAGCCAAGCAGACATAAGACCTCCTTTCAGGTCTTCCTGATCGCTGTGGAGGTAGACATAGTGGCCACGCCTGGGTCTGGAGGGCCTCCAGATTCTAGTCCGTACATATTAGTCACGTGACAACTCGCCCTTCTTAGAGTGACCTTCACACCTCAGCTAGAACCATTTTCCCAGAGGGAAGGGAGACCATATAGTAAGCCATCCGCAGTGGGAAAGGGAGTGAGACAAGAAGCTATCCCAACTTGGCCTCACCCTATGCTGACTTGAACATGACGCTTGTTTCTGTCCCTCAGCCATGATGCATCAGGCCCTGCCTGGTAACATCTGCCAAGCTGTCCACATAATGTGATCAGTGGGGCCAAGGCCACTGGGCGAGCAGATCTTGAGGCGAATAGGCACTGCACTAAGACGGGTGATGTTTAAGGGAGCAGCCAGGGCAGATAGAAAGCGAGTGTGTGCCTGCAGCCAAGGAATCGAGGGGCACTCTTCCCACCGTAGAGCCTGCGTCAGCCCTCTCCCAGTGATTCCAGTCAGGGCCAGCTCACCAGAGGCCGGCGGTAAAAACAAGGTGGGTGTGGGTCTGGGAGCAAAGGGCTAGACAGTGAACCGGGAGGTCCAGCCAGGAGTTGGGGTGATGGGCTCATCCCAGGCATGAGCAAGAGAGATGGGTTCCAGCAAGTAGCGCCCTGAGCCCATTGTGCCCTTCCTCAGGTGGAGCCAGAGAAGGGACAGCAGGGGCCACCGGCCATGCCACCTATGCCACCTCCAACCTCCCTGGCTCAGGGCTCACTGAAACACCTCCTTACTCAGGCCACATAACTAAAGAGGGTGTCAGGTGGTTCCCCCTACCAGCTACAGGCAGAGCACAGACCTGCGATTCTGCAAACTCCCACCCTCCTCCCTTCATCCAAACAAGGCCCTTTGGCGTGAGTAATAGCTGGGGGAGTCCAGGAGGAGTGAAGCTGCCTCTCCACCAGTATTGATCTACAGTCTGTTCATCCACCAAGGGCTGACTGGGCTTTTCCTGCAGGCAGGACCTCCCTGGGCCGCATTGCAGCCTTGCTCCTCCCCAGGCCTCCCTCAGGTGTGTTCAGGAGGAAGGAGGTGGGGGGTGAGGAGGAAGCCCAGGGGCTTTCCACAGCTCAGCACAGCTTCCGTGCCCCAAAGTTTTTGTTTTCAACTTACTTTGCCACAAAATGCACTCGTTAGCAAGAAACAGATTTTGTTTGTTTGTCTATCATGAGCACCGTGTAGTTGAGAATAAACAGCTCCTCGGCCCCAGGCTTTCTCCACAAGGTTCTGCCTAGGCCCTGGGCCAAGAAGCACCCTCAGAGGACTGAAAAAGACCAAGCGTTGGACAGAGCACCTGGCACACCTTACTGAGTCTCCGTGGTGACCCTGCCTGCCTTCCCCTGCTCTGGGTATACCTATCCTCCCTACAGAAAGTCCTTTGAGGGACACATGCCCGTGAGGTCAGCCAGGCACTTGGATGGGAGCACCCTGAAACCCCACAGCTGTACTCCTTTAGTTTCTGAGTTAGAGTGCTGAGAAAATGCAGATTCAGCCTCGTGAGGAGGCCTCAGTTGTACCAGCCAGCAGATGGATGTCTGCCCCTCTTTTGGGGACCCATTTGGGGTGTTCACGGGGTAAGATGTGAAAGGGAGCACATAGTGCCCTGAGCCAGTGCCCTGAGGCATTCTCTATCTTGGGCCCTGTCTTGACCTAGAGGCCCCATACAGACATGCACCCGTGGCCGGGTTACCAGGCACACATATAGTCTAAGGATAGGCTCTAAACGGGGGAAGGGTCCTCTGGAGCCCTCACAGAGAAAAGCAGAAGGTGACAACGGGAGTTAGGATAGGCAGCCCTGGGGTCTGGCATTGTTTCCCCTCCATCAGCATTTCTAGCCTGCGGGTCCCAACTCAAGTCAGAGAAGTCTCAGCCTCTCTGCTCTGCAATTTGAGAAGGATCTCAAATGGATTGCTTCTGCCCTGAGTGGACCCCCTCCCCCGAGGCTGCCCAGGAGCCTTGACCCAGGGACACCTGGCCATGCCCAATTTGCATGTTTTGCCGGTCACCAAGCCCACTTTTCCTACGTCAGCATATCTGAAGAAAGGGAGGCATTCCAGTGAGGAGGACCTGGTGGTTCAGTCCAACCTCTCCCAGTTCACAGGAGAAGCACAGTCAGGTTTATTCATCTGGCCCGTGAGTAGTTACCAAGCACCCACTATGTGTCAGACCCCCAAAGGCATACAGCAAAAGGGGAGAAGTCAGAGAGCCTCTAGTACCATGTAGATGTCTAAAAACCTTTCACTCCCAGCATCCCAGGTATGTTATTCTCAAGATCCCAAAATGCATGGAGAGGCCTCTGCCCTTGCTGCCTCTGTCAGTGTGTCTGATATCAATAGCTCCCACCCACCCCCATGAGTTGCATGGCAACACCAGGTGTTCTTCCTCCTTGCAATTTCCATGACTGCATTTGCAAAGATCTGTGAGGAGGCAAGTAGGAGTCCTCTCCTCCTGCAGGTGGGTGGCCCCACCGCCACTGTTTTCTACACCAGGACCAGCCCTTGGGAGGGGGACAGAAATGAGGAATGCTTAGATCAGGGCTGACTTGGAGGGTGGGCTTTTTTTTTTTTTTTTTTTTTTTTTTTTAAGGTTTGACTTGGCGGGCAACAGAAGCCCAAAATATCATAAAAGGGAAAAAAGTTGCCGAGTGGCTAAGAGGTGCACCACGGGAGTGTTTCTGGGCTTGAACGAGGTGAATGCTAAGTGAAGAACAGTGAACCGGGAGGAAATGGAGCAAGAGACATTTCAAAGGCTTCTGTGCCCTTCTTCTCCTGTCCCCCATGTAGAAAGGGGGGCTAGAAACAGAGCTTGTATCAACCTCCATGCATCCCCACTCTCCCACCCAGTGAAGAAACTGATGCAAGGGTGTCTGATATTGGGGCAAGCGCACCTGCGCACCCCTTCTCCTATGTGAAGAAAGAGGAGACCCGCAGAGCAGGGCCGAGTGTGTGTGTGTGTGTGTGTGTGTGTGTGTGTGTGTGTGTGTGTCAGGCATTGGGGCCCGGGATTTAGAAGAACGAACTGCCACAGATCTGCATGCCCCAAGCTCAGTGCTGGCTGGCCACCTTGGCAACATCTTGAGTATTCAGGTGAGCTCCAATGCACAGACCCTTTTGAGCTGTGCCTTGCACAGGGCCAATGTCCTCTTATGCTAGAGGGAGCGCAGCATTTCCTGGAGATCTTCCGGCAAGTTGATAGCAGAGCCACGGGGAGGCTGTAGGCCTTCAGTGCTCCTCTGCACAATGAGATGTCACCTCCAATGGCAGGAGCTGGAGATTTTGTCTCTGTGTACCCCCATTCCCATCACCCCAACTCCAAGAGCCCCGACCTCAGACATTCTCAATCCACAGAGCCAGTGGCCTGGCTGGAGTTTGTCTCAACCTCCCACTTTGCAGACATTGACTCCGTCCTCGTTGGCCAGGACTCCTTTTTCTTTGAATGTTAGGTCTTTGCCCACAGGGAAATACTCCAGCCATCATCTAAGTGGCATGCCTAAGGTTCTCCTGAGGAAGGCATCACTAGCCTTTGTCCCCTGTGGTGTCCTCTTAGCCACTCTCCCCACCAGAAACTTGTGAGAAGCAGCTGATATAATTAGGAGCACCGCCACTGTGAGGCTGAGCCGAGAAAGACTTCTGGAGACCTCGCTGCCAATAGCGCCAAAGGCTGCTGTTTCTCTGACAGTGGTCTTGGTTGCTGTCGGAGCCATGGCATATTCACCAGGACAACCCCGTGGGGATGAGTCTGTTGCTTACCTCATCCAAGTGCCTGGTGTCTCTAGAGCCCCGAAGGGTTGTCCACCTGCTGGGTGGGGAAGAGATAGAAGACTTTGGGGAGGGGAAAGGCACTGGGTGTGGCCACTTGACCTAGGCAGGTGGTATGGTCTGCTGGCCCAGTGGCTGTCAGTGCTTGTGTGTGCCCCATGTTGCCCTAGTACCTATGGTCTGAGGGGACAACACAGTAGTTAGATCCAAGCCAAGGGGCTTTTCTTCTGTTCATCTTGAGGCCAACAGTCGCTTCAGGCCAACACAGCACCATGCTGAGATGAGTCTTGAAAGGCAGTGTGTGACTTGACTCGCTCTGTGTACATGTTAAATATCCCATTTCCAGTTCGATCTGACATTTTATACACATTAGATGAATGGTGAGAGTCATGCTAATAATTTGGACTGAGAGCATTGCCAAATTAAAGGTACTGTGACAAGCTGAAAACTCCTGCCTTTCAAGGTTTATTTTTATTTTTACTTATGAGTGTGTGTGTGTGTGTGTGTGTGTGTGTGTGTGCGCGCGCGTGTGTAGGTGTTAGATACCCCTGGAGCTGGAGCTAGAGTGACAGGTAGTTGTGAGCCTCCAGACATGGGTACTGGAAACTGAACTCTGGTCCCCTACAAAAGCAGGATGTTCTGACCTTCAAGCCATCTCTCTACCTTATGCCTGCTTTTATTAATAAGGAGTCCAACATTTTTTGTTTGTTTCTTGACTTTGTTAAAAAAAAAAAAAAAGATTTATTATGTATACAGTATTCTGCCTGCATGTACACCTGCAAGCCAGAAGAGGGCACCAGATCTCATTGCAGGTGGTTATAAGCCACCATGTGGTTACTGGGAATTGAACTCAGGACCTTTGGAAGAGCAGATAGTGCTCTTAAGCTCTGAGCCATCTCTCCAGCCCGAGTCCAACATTTTTATTTTGTCCTGGGACTCCGAAATTATGTAGCTAGACCAGCTAGATTAGTGAATTTCTCTCTTGTGCATCCGTTACCTTACCTGCCCAAAAAAGACACACATTGAGATTGGACCTCAAAATTCCTGGACCTCTTCTTGGGCATGTGAGTTTGGATAACATCCAGGCAAGAGGCTAAATGACTGTGATGTTCACCTCCAAGTCCCTGCACTCAGGACAATCATGAATGTGAACCCAGACAGGTATACACAGAGAGACCCTGTTCCAAAAAAAGGAAACGAACGAGAAGCTTGAAAGAGATTTAGAAGCCAGTATGTAACACCTGGAGAGATGGCTCAGTGGTTAGGAGCACTGACTGTTCATCCAGAGGACCTAGGTTCAATCCCCAGCACCCACATGCAGCTCACAACTGTGACTCCAAGATCTGACACCTTCACATAGACTACACAGGCAGGCAAAACACCAATGAATGGAAAATAAGAATAAATGAAGGAGAAGGAAGAAGAAGAAGCAGCCACCACCGCCAGTGTGTGGAGCCAGTCCTCAGCCCTGGAGTCCCAGGCCCAAGTATTTTTGTTTGGTTGGTTTTGCTTTCAGCCTGGCTTCTTTTGTTTTGTAGGTCCAGGCTTGTTTGGCATTTGGAGACAGGCTCTCACTCTGTAGCCCAGCAGGCCTTAAAAACAAATTATTCTTCTTCTTCAAGGAAGCTCTGGAGCGGCTCCCAGAGAAGGCTCAGGCCCTCTGAGGACAGAGCCACCACTGACTGCCCAGGCTTTTACCCCAGGTGTTCCCCTGGGGTGTCACATTGTGGAATGGGGAACCCCACCCAGACACCTTACAGAGTCTGTCAGTGCCAGAGATGCAATTCAGGATCCAAGCAAGTTATGCAATAAGATTTCATCTAGCCCAAAAGCTGAGGCCCTAACACTGTGCTGAACGCAGCCATGACTTCCTGCCTAGCCCCTGGAATGTTCAGGCCTAGGATGTTGAGCTCAAAGTCCCAGGACAAGGAGAGTGAGTGCCTGCCAGGTTCAGAGCAAGTGACGTCATCCTCCTGAGAATGCCGCCCCAGCCCCCACCCCACCTCCGACTCCGGGGCTGCTTTCAGGAAAGGGTACCCATTTAGAACTGTTTTCCATGCCACCATCTTGCAGGTTCCAGGCCATCCTCACTGTCCATTTTACATTTGAGGACTCAATTGTCCAAAGGTTTGACAGACAGGAAATAGCATGTTTATAGATGGGACCATTCAGCACCAATGTCTGGGAAATTACATACCAACCATTTGGTTCCTCCCAACTTTCCCAGATGATCGTTCTCTCAGGTTTAGCATTGGGTGGGTTTGGAGGATTCCTGTGCTGCATTTTGATGGATGTCTTCCGGCTGCAGCTCATCCTTCCTAAAGGCAATTCATTAAGCCTGAAAGCCACTCCAGAGCGGGTTTAGAACCCATGTAGTACATAGTCCGTTAAACTGAGATCTGCTAATTAATCGCTCTTCTTGTGTAACAGCGATAGCGCTCCTTCCCCGAGGAATTGCAATTTCATGGTTCCTAATGATGCTACGATTACATTATCTGCATCGCTTAGGCTGGGGTGTCAGGAGTAGTGCTCCGAGCCTATCTCAGGGATGGGGAGAAACCACACTGAAACCAAGCAGATGGAGGAAGGGAGGTAGACTGGCCTGTACTTATTAATGCACTGCTGTCTTTACATCTCACTCAGGAATTAGTTCCAAGTCCTGGAGAATCCCAGCTCCACAGTGCCTCTTTTTCCAGAACCTTCACATTTTATCTCTAATATATACAGAGCAGTTTTTAAAAAACTGTTTATTTGCTGTATCTCACAAAGTAATTTATTTCAGCATTTATTTTTATTAGATTTCTTGGAAATGTGGTTCTACCTGTCACTGGCATAAGTAATACATTTTGAAGGTTGTTTTCCTGAACCAGCTTGTATTAAATAAATGCATAATTCCAAAGTCTGCCGGGTCTTTTGCATTTTTTTCTAATGGAAAGGTAGGTGTAAATCTTTGCTCAGCATTCTGGCCTGTGAGTACGTACACTATCATGTTTTTATGAATGGTGACACTCAGGAGGCTCAGTCTCAGCATTGTATAGAGTTTGTGTGTGTGTGCACGCGTGCCCGCACCTCTGTGTCCTGGAGCGTGTGGAAGCCAGTGGGCAACCATGGCTTCTACAGGTGCTGTCCACCTTGCTGAGACCGCAGCTCACCAAATACACTAGCCTGGCTGGCGAGTGAGCTTCAGGGCTCTGCCTGTCTCTGCGTCCCCAGCACTACAGTTACAGATATGTGCCACCACGGCAAGCTTTTTCTTTTTCTTTTTAATAGGTTGTGGGAAATCAAACTCCAGCCCTCTTGCTTTCAAGGCAATCACTTTACCCACAGAACTATCACCTTCGCCTTCTTTTTTATTATTATGAGGCAGGGTCTCTCCATGTCGTACTGGCAGGTGCTTGACGTCTCTGGGCGCAAACAAATACTCTGTCTTGCCCTGGCTAAGAATTTTTTTTTCTCTTTTATTTAAATTTTTCATTTATTTTGCTGTTCACAGCCACATATGCACCACAACATGCGTATGGAAGTCAGAGGCCAACTTACAGGAATTGGTTCTCTCTTTCTCCCTCTGTGCGACATGGGGACTGAACTCAGGTCCTCAAGCTTTGCAGGAAGCTCCTTAACCCACCAGACCATCTCATCCACACCTATGGGTTTTTTTGAACCCAGAATTTTGTTTTCCATCAATTCCTCAGAGAGATGGCAGAGCTGCCTGAGATGGGCTTCCTGCAGTGGTGAGCTTAGATAACCAGCTCCTGCCCCTACTGAGCCTCAGAGAAAACTGCACTCAAAGAGAAGACAGGCACGAAGACCCCATTAGGTGCCCACCGGGACCCACTCAATGCGTAGCAGATCGACCTTGTCACAGGCCTTGTGAGTAAATATAAATGTGTAGCTCTTTAGCATAGTAGATAAACACTGTGTGGGGAGCTATTGTTGTTCAGAGCTGTTTGGGTTTGCATTTTGGATTTTCTGTACAAATTTCTCATGATCAGGGTGTTTAAATACTTCAAGAACAGTGCAGACATCTGTTGCACTTATTTTACCAATATGGCCTAACAATGTTTATCATCAGGCCTACAGTTATTATTACGGCAGTATTTTCTAACCTGCTAGCAATCAATCAAGACATAGACACCTGTCATATTTTAAAATAGCCGTAGTTAACCTGGGGCAGGACAGACATTAATCCCCTAAACTACGTCCCACAGTCGGGGAGGTATGGAATCCTGCCCCAATCCCATGCCATCTGCTTCTAATGATTTCTATCAAGCTGCCTCCCATCCATAATCCCATATACTTGCTAATGTTCTTCATCTGGGCCAAGTCTCCATCCACGCTGGCCATTTGCTTCTCCATCTAACCCCTGATGGCGCAGCCCCCTTTGCCTCTCTTTTCCTCCAGTCTCTCCTCCCAAGATTCCTCCAGTCTCCTCACCCCACCCCCACCCCCAGCCCGGGAACCTTAGCCACACCCATCCCATTTGCCCTGCCCAGGTGTGCTGGCCTTTTATTGGTCAAATAGGTTAGGCTCTAGGCAAGGTACTAGTGGGTCACAGAGACAGCAAGCAGTAATTAGCATCAAAATACATCAGACCAACCTCCAACAACTCCTATAACCCCAGCACTGAGGAGGCTGAGGCAGGGGGACCTTGAGAACAAGGCCAGCTTGAGAGACCCTATCTCAGGGGGAAAGGACTACATAGGAGGGAACTGTGGGAAATAAATATTGAGCCAGGCATGGGAGGCACCTGTGGTCCTAGCCCTCCAGAGTCAGAGACAAACAGTTAGAAGGCAGCGTGATCCACACAGAGAGATTGTCTCATAGAACCGAGGGCTGGGCACAGAGCTCAGTGACAGGCCATGAGCTAAGCTCAAGGCTCAATTCCCAAAACCAAAATGTATACACTGCAAAATATTCTTTCAGGGGGCTAAAAATTGTTCAACACTTAAGAGAATACACTGTTCCTGTAGAGGACTAGAATTTAGTACCCAGCATGCTGGGGAGTTTACAGCTCGTTGTAACGCTAGCTCCAGAGGGCCCAATGCACTCTTCTAGCCCATGTAAGTGCTCGCTCCCTGCCCCCTCTTTCCCTCTCTCTCCCCCTCTCTTTTTCTCTCTGTCTCTCTGTCTTTCTCTCTCACATACATACTGATACATTCATACACATTTATACAAAAACTCACACTCATACACACACTCACATGCACACAAGTAAATCTTATAAAATGTATATTCTTTCTAGGAATGCCTTGAAGCCCTCTTAATACTAAATGGCCAGCGCTGACCAGGAGTCAGGAAGGCAACACACATCACAAAACATTATCTCTGCCTTCCCCAGGTCTCAAGGCCAGAGAGCGAAACCAACAGTTACCCGGAAATGACCTGTCTGAGTTCAGCCTCAAGGGCTGGCAAGGGTACAGTCTGGGTTGGTTGAGTTGTTTTGAGTCTACTCATTGCCAAATGTATTGAAAAAGAAATTTCTAGCTTCTGCCTGGTGAGCTGCTAGTGCCCCAGTAAATAACCTCTGCCCATGCAGCCCTAATTAACTTCACTGGAACACACATACACTCACACGCACACACAGACACAACATAAAAGTAGAAAAGGGCCTGAATGGAGGAAGGAGAGACTGTGATGGGGATAAATACTATCAAAATACATTTTACATGTGAATGAAATTGTCAAAGCAAACATTTTATATTTTATAAAGAGAAAACAAACAAGCAAACAGAACAAAATAATGAGGATATGTTTAAAACAAGTCTCAAAAGTATATTGAGAAAACAGACTATAAAACGGTTTATGCTAGAATACAATGTTCTTGAGTGAATTCATAACGATAAACAGCCACAGAAATGGGACTTTGATGATACAGGAGCCAGTCTGCACGTGACACTTGGCTCCACGTGAGCCCCTGGATAGCTGAGACATCCCTGAAGCAGCCACCTGCACCGAGGTGGCGAAAGACAGTGTGGGGCTCTTGGGAGCAGAGATCCGAATCCTGAAGTAAAACCCGTGTCTGGTGTCCTTGTGTATTGCCAGTTAACAGGAGGATGCAGACCCCTAGGAAGTCCACCTCCTCCTCATCGCCTAGTCCTCGCTACCGTTTCTCCCCCTGAGCCACAGTCATCAGCGCCCCTACTTAGGATTAATGGTTTGTTTCAGCTCACAGCAGCTAGAGTGATGGTTTGACAATGAAAATCAGATCTTAGAATGTTATGGTTCAAAATCTTTTGATCTGGTCTAAAGTTTCTAATCTCAGTTCTTTCCATGGTCTGGCCTGCGCTGCCCTGCCCTCCTCACTCAGCCCTGCATGGTCAGACACCAGCCCTCAACCTCTGGCCCCATCTTAACCTCCTTTCTTTCTCCCACACTCCAAGATCTTTCCCAACTTGGAGCCTGTGTCTGGGAGCTTCCCAGCCCACCTGTTTTCTCCCTGGCTAAATTTCACCTGCGCCATGGGTCCAGGAGGAGGGACACCATCGAGGAGCCCTCCCTCCCAGGCTCAAGGAGGTCCACCTGACTGCATCAGCTGCTGTTTCCTTCTCATGGCCTGTTGTGGTTCCCCATTTTTGTTCCCCAGCTGAGCATGGCACACAGTGGGAAGGAGGGGTAGACAGATGACTAGATGGATGTTTGCATGATAGATAACGTCTGTCACTTCAGACAGCCAAAGCAGGTGACATTTCAACACCAAGAGGCTGTTCCTATCCAAAGGTATGGGCAATGGATCGTGGGGCAAGAGGCAGGGCAGGGCAGGGCCACCTGCCATACTGCACTGCTGCTCAGACCTTTGGTGTTTTCTTTCTTTTTTAAAATATATTTTATTAATTTATTCATATTACATCTCAGTTGTTATCCCATCCCTTCTATCCTCCCATTCCTCCCTCCCTCCCATTTTCCCCTTACTCCCCTCCCCTATGACTGTTACTGAGGGGGACTTCCTCCCCCTGTATATGCTCATAGGGTATCAAGTCTCTTCTTGGTAGCCTGCTGTTCTTCCTCTGAGTGCCACCAGGTCTTGCCCTCCAGGGAACCTTTGGTGCTTTTCTTGCAGTGGAGGGTGACAGAGTCTTTCTCTATAGGCTCCTTCAGTCACCAGGACCCTCCCCCAACTGAAGAGAGAGCTGAGCAGCGTCACCAGGGCCAGCCTCATTTGGATGTGCAGCAGCACGGATGTGTAGCCACGGAGCTCTGGTGCCAATATTTCAAACCCTCCAGTACACTAAACGTGAAACTTTTGTTCAAATTTCAAGGATTTTGATAGCCCAGGTGAATAGACAGCGCCTATTGATTTTCCCCTTACAATGACTCTTGGATAACCTATTTTCTCATTTATTTTTAAAGACAGCTCATGAGATTTCATAGCAATTCTGCCCAACCTCCTAATATCAAAATCCCTCCTTGACCTGAAAATTGTAATTCTGCTATAGATCACAGCTGCTGAATATTACCTTTTACTAAGCTGGTTAAATAAAATATGTCCAACTCACTAGATCCCACAGCCGTGGCCTGCAAGCCTAACGATCCAGGGCCGAGCCTTCCTCCTCTGCACACTCACAGACCGGTGCTCTTGCAGGCCAGCACCGACGTGGGGCGAGGCTACCATCAGCTCAGCCTTGGAATCTAAGGAGGAGGAGAGGGAAAGGCTGGCTCCGCTGATCTTCAATGATTTTCTTGTAAAACTTTTACAAGGGAGACCTGGGCTGTTTGATGTCCCCCGAGTCTGCAGCACAGTGGCTGGGTTTTCTCCTTGGTGGGGAAGGGGGTGTGTTTGATGTAGGGCATGCTAAAAAAAAAAAAACAAAAAAAAACCCAAAAAACCCAACAACAACAACAACAACCTGAGACTCTCACACTGAAAGACCAGATGATGCACAGGTGTGGAAGAGACAGACAAACTATGAACATCTGTGAAGAGCCTAGGTGGGGAAGGCTGGCACTGGCTGCCCAGGACCCTTGGTTCTTGGAAAGGATCCTGGTGGAATTTATCCTGCTCTGTTAGAGCTATTTCAGCCTTGTGCATACCCACCCTCACCAGGCTCACCCACCAACCCTCAACGTGGTTGATTCCATGGGACTTTATAAATACAAATATTTCAAAGCCAGTGCTCCCATCTAAAGTCATAGCCCCTCGTGCTTTTTCTATCCTACTCCTTGACCTGCACTGTCTGCTGCCCCCTGCCCCATCGCATGATTACATTCCCCCACTGTTCTTGATGGTACACAACTGGAATTAGCATGACTTAAGGACAGTGTATGTCTTCAGTAGTGTACAGAAGTTGTTTGAAGTGACTGAGGCCAGAGTCTCCGCAGAGAACCTATGGACCCATGCCATTTGGTTGTGTCTGGTCTGGCCCCATGGTGACAGTGCCAGACTGGTCCTCCCTTTTCAGTGTCAGCAATACCTTGACAGTTGACAGGTCCCAGGAAACAGATGCCCAAATCTACAGTATCAGCACCAGGTGAGCCTGCGTGAGCAAGAGTGTCCAGGTGTGACATGAGAGGCAGAGGTAACATGTTGCTGTCCTTTAAGCACACTTTATGCCAGCACTGACAAGCACATGGCAGGAAGCCGCCTCTTCTCCCGATATACTCCTGACAGACGTCAGTCATTGAGCTGGGCTCTTCTACCTCCTCAGAATCCTCTCCTACCCTGAAGCCTCCACAACCTCTCATTTTGGGGAAAGGGCTTGAGGAGGCTATCTACTTCCTACCTGTGTCCTGTTAGACACATTATCTGCTTGGTGACTACTCTCTCCCCTGAAAGGTCCTCCCACTTTTTCCCAGAAGCTGTTTCTGCTCCCCAAATGCCATTCCAGCTCCAGGCCACAGAATCCCACGTTCCCCTGAGTGTCCTGCTCCTCATTTGCTTTTTACTGCTGTGATAAACATCATGACCAAAAGCAGTCTGTGCAGAGAAGGCTTTATTTGGCTTCGAGTGCATCAGTCAGGGAAGCCAAGGCAGGGACACAAGGCAGGGACGCAAGGCAGGGACACAAGGCAGGGACGCAAGGCAGGAGGCCAAGGCAGGGACGCAAGGCAGGGACGCAAGACAGGGACGCAAGGCAGGGACGCAAGGCAGGGACGCAAGGCAGGAACTATAGAATAATAGTGCTTACTGGGCTCAGTGCTTGCTTGTCATGGCTTGCTGAACTTGCTTTCTTACACAACCCAGAGTGGCACTGCTCACAGTGGGCCGTGATAAATCAGTCATTTATCAAGAATATGCCCCCTCATGAACTTGCCTACAGGCCAATCTGATGGAGATACTTTCTCAAGTGACATTCCCTTTTCCTAGCTTGTGTCAAGTTGAAAAACAAAAACAAAAAACAAAAAAAACCAATGTGCACACTGCAGCTGGGAATGAACAGAGGGCCAGGTCATAGAGCCATTCCAAACTCAAGGCTGAAGCTCTGTTTCTGGACCTGGGCCATAGCTTTGCCTCTTTTCTCTTCTGTAGGTGAAGATTCCTTTGGCAAGTACCCTGCTTTGAATCATTTAAACTGTGTGAGCCCTGGAGGAAGGGAGTCCTGCCTGGGGCTGCACGGTAAGTCCCTGAGGGCAAAGGACTCCACTCAAACCTGTGCCATGAGAAGTCCCCAGAATGTCAGTCTTCATCTCCCAGAGAAATAGTAACGCTATAAAAAGCAATGATTCTGAAAGAAACATTGTTCCATGTTCTATCTTATGAGAGACTTTGATCCAGTTGATAGCACAGGACTGTGAGCTCCTAACAAGTGGCACGGTCCAGCACTCAGGCCAGGGTGCTAGCACACCACTAGCCACCTATGATCCACTCAGCTGCTGGGGCCTCTGCAGGTGGCTCTCTCCCTCAACCTCTGTTCACTCACTTCTCTGCAAGTCACTCACGCATGGATTGCCAGAGTCCAGCAATCCGGTGAGGACGGATGAGAGAATAAATCCATGTGACACCTGGCCAGAACCTGGACCTCCAGAATATTCCAGACATGGGGGCACTAAACTCTGTCTCTCACCTCAAGGGAGATGCACCCTCTTGGCCCCAACCAGGGCCAAGAACAGGAATAATTAGCCATTCGTGCCAGCCAATGAAGTCAAGGCTAACAAGAGTGGAGTAGGTTGCTTCCTCAAATGGGCTTAGTGACAACATCCACACCCCAGGCCTAGTGAAGTGACCCCCTCCCAGTGCATGGTGCCATTGGCCTCTGGGGAGAACAGAAAGCCTGGAGTGATAAACACAAGCTCTTGTTACTCTGCTCTTCCCTTCCCTGCACCCTCTGGACCTCCCCCTCCCTGCTGACAGCTGAGGTATGGCTGGCATCCGGTTGGGGATTTGAAACCAAGGGGAGCATGTCTCTCCCCTTCAGGCTAGACACTTGCTCCCTCACTGTGTGGAACCTCTCAAAACTGGGCGTTTAGTGAGGCCAGCTCCCCAAATCAGAAGGGGTCTACAAACCAAAACAGATAGCAAACAGACCAGGTGAGCCTCTTCACGGGTCCTCAGCTGACTGGAAGTTTCCTTTGGGGCTTGGCATAGGCCAGTCCACAGAAGGAAATCAGAGTGGCCCTTCTGTGTACATGCCTACTTTGTCCCTCGATAAATGCAGCTGCACACAGGCTTCAGGAATCCTCTCCAAGCTAAACAAATGCTGGTTCGTGTTCACTAAGACAAGCTGGTCAGCATGGCCCTGAGTCTCCCAGCTCTGACTGTTCCTCAGCCGGCTGGCTCTCAGGATTAAACAACAACAAAAAAAAAAGATCTCCCAAACCCAGGACGACCCATTGGCCATGTATGGCAGTCCCATCTTCTCCTGCCTGTGAGGCTAGAATGCAGAGCTGCACACCATGGCTTCTCTTCCCGGGTGGCACCCAATTGATGGCTTGTCAGCTTCGAAAAGGTTTTCATCTCTGGAAGAAACAACGCGTGAAAAAGCAGTTCTGAAAGCAGAATTAAGAGCTTGTTAGACACGGGCCTTGGGTCAGGGTAGGTGGCCTATCTGGGGGCCTTTGAGGAGACACGCTGGGGTTCTTTTTTTTTTTAAGCCAGCCTTTCCCCCCCTGCAGTTCCTGCTTAATGAAGCCGTTGTACAAGGCCCTTGGAGAGCCCACATGCTCCAGAGTAGTACCAAGTGTCCCATTACTGTAAACGGCCTTTTATTTTTAAGCTAATGCTATATTTGGAAAGCAGTAATCCTGGGGAAATGATACTGGGACTTAATGGGGAACATATTACCTTTCATGTGTTTTTTTCATGTTTAAGGTTTCTTTGTTATTATCTGAGTAGCGAAGCTCTGCACACACTCTTGGGTAAAAAAAAAAAAAAATCAAAATAAGCCTTAAAGCAGTAATATTTTAATAAGCATCAAATGTCTTCAATGAGATAAAAGTATTATATAGTGTTTTGATATTGGGCTTTAGTTAAAACCTCATTAAAAAAAATTCTCAGATGTGCCGGGGGTGAGTGGGGATGTATTTTTAAATTCAGGTGGAAGTAAAGTTCCAGTTTGGGTCAATTATGCTAATTAAATGCCACAAATGACTGAAATTGCCAGCAAACAGACTTCTTATTTGTTGATTATGCTATTGCCATTGATCAAAACCAGCAGCTAATGACACGGGAGCCAGCAAAGGCTGGAGCCTTCGTCTGAAGGAAGCGCAAATGCTGTGCCACCTCGGTAGAGTAAGGAAACTGGGGTTTCCCCGGCACTGTCCTTCTCCTGTCAGAGGTTTGTGACAGCCACCTCCCTGAAACTCACCTTCATTTGTCAATGAATCTTGGTCCGGTTCCCAGCCTTAGCTGGGAAGCACTGAGGGGCCCAAGTTACGAAATGAAACCAAGACTTCTTCACACAAGGCCCCGCGTGCCTGCTAGAGCTGCGGGCTCTTCAGAACTGAAAGGGAAAGCCTTGAAGATTCTGCATTTGCTTGTAGAAAATGAGGAAACTGGGCGTTAGAGAGGAACTGATCTGCTCGAGGGAACACAGCAAGCTCATTGCAGAACCAAGAATAGATCCAGCGGGCGATCTCTGAGGCCCAGTCCTGGTCTCGGTCTCGTGCCTCATGCCCTTCCCTCCCTGCTGTGTGATGATACTACAGAACTTGGGCAACACACTCCACTTCCCCCCTCCTATTCTCAGCTCCCTGTTGTGACAATGTGTCCCATCTCAGTAGGTGACATAAGCACAAGCTCCAGTATTGGAATTAGGCCATGGGTAAGCATCTATCTCTTCATCTAGTGACTGAAAACGCAAGTCAGGTTTCAGCCGCGAAAACGTAATGCCGAGTTCTGGGGAGATGGCTCCCCCAGTAAAAAGCCTGCTGCTGCAAGCCTTAGGACCTGACTCCAATCCCCAGAACCCGTGTAAAACAAAACAAAAAGCCCTGTGGTGACACACAGTAATCCCAGTGCTAGGGAGGTAGAGACATGTAGATCCCTGGGCTAGCTCTTATGTGCACCAACACACACACACACACACACACACACACACACACACACACACACACACATTGCAGTTGATTCTAGAAAGATGGAACATCAAAGTGGGTATCATGTGTGGACACCACCATGCTCACATAATTTCTCGAGTCCGAGATGGTCTCAGCTGTCAGTATCTCCAGGTGAATAGCCCATTCAGAACTGTTGCTACCAGATGGAAGTGATCCAAAACCTCGGAAGGAGGGGAGGCACCCTTTGTTATGTTTCACCCAAGAGGGTCCTGAGCAGTCCTCAGCTCCCCAGTTCACAGGTGGGCTCTTCTCCTGTGAATCAGATCCACAGCTAGGCTGACTGGGGGACACACTCACGTCAGGAGTCTGGGGCTTGGCTCTCTGAGCCTCAGTTTGCTGGTGTGCAAAATGGGAGACCTTGTGTTGGAAAGCTGCAGTCAGCCTGGCTTGCCCAGGGGTGCTTGCTGAGTATCGAGGACACAGGGCAAGCAGTGCTGTCTCAGCGTGGTCCGTGGAGACAAGTCGATAATTCCTCGCCTCATATGATGCTGAGGTAAAACTTGGGAAACTGGGAACTCTCAATATACTTGCATTTTATATTTGCGTACTCATGCGTGTGTGTGTGTGTGTGTGTGTATGTGTGTGTTGCACATATATGTGTGTTCATTTGTGTACAGGGACATAGGGTGCATTGTGTATGTAGAGGTCAACATTGGCTGTCTTTTGAACCATTCTCCACCTTGCTTTGGTTTTTAGGCATATTGATTTTACTTTTATGTGACTGAGTGTTTTACCTGCATGTATGTCTGTGCACCACATGTGTGCCCACAGAGGTCAAAATGTTCCCTGGAACGGAAGTTATGGATGGTTAGGAACCACTGTGTGGGTGTTGGAACCTAACCCTGGGTTCTTCCACAAGAGCAACGAGTTCTCTTAATGGCTGAGCCATCTCTCCTGCCCTCCACCTTGATTTTGAGACAAGATCTCTCACTGACCTGGAATCACCAGTTCAGCTAGGCTTGCTGCCATCTGGCCCCAGGGATCCGCTGTCTCTGTCTCCTCCATACCAGGGACGTAGCACCACTGTGCTTGGCTTCTTTATATCAATCCTGAGCCTTGAATTCAGATCCTCTTGCTTGACTGACTGCGCTATCTCCCAACTCTATCCTCTTTTTAAAAGCAAGGTTCACTGTGGAGCCCAGGCAGGCCTTGAACTCACCACTCTTCTACCATAAATGTCTTTGACCGAGCAGGGCCAGATCAGCCATCTGCATTTGGATCGCCTCAGCATCATGACAAACCGTGGCTACCTGAGGCTGGAGGTTGGGAAAAAAGAGAGAGGCCACCTGCAGCTGGTGGAGGTCGGGGAGTCCATACAGGCCAGGGCCAGAAGTCTGAGTCTGATCCCCATTTATCGTCCAAGTGGGGCACCCAGTGACCTGTCCTCAGGAAAATTAAGGCCAGCACCCTAGGACTCGTTACAGCTGTAAGCCCTACGTGCTTGCCTCAGAGATGCTAAGAGATTTGCTGGCCACACCTCTAATAATACCCTGGCTGTGTCCATGTGGCCTTACTCTCTGCCTGGCCTGCTTCCACTACCCTCAAGGGGATAGACACAGCCCTGGCCTGGAGTAAACACACACACACACACACACACACACACACACACACACACACACACACACACACACACACCCCGCCAAGCTCATACAAACCAGACCACTCCATGCTCTCCTAGTCTACAGCCAGGAAGGCCCTGCAACAGGACCTGTGGTCCTTTGATGGCTACCAGGGAGTCTTAGGGACCCGGGAGCAAAGCCTTCTGTGCAACAGGACAACTTCCAGCACACACTTCCTGTTCAAAGCAAAACTGAGTTATCGAAATACTTAAAATGCTAAGGAAGTACACAGTGTGCCTGCCAGGCCTGGTAACACACACCCATAAGCCTGACACTTAGGAGGCTGAGGCAGGAAAATGTCAACTTTGTGCTTGGCCTGGACTCCATAGACATACCCTGAGTTAAGCAAACAAACACCAAAAAAATTAAAAATTAAAAAATGCCCGATGATGGTGGCTCGAGCCTGCAACCTCAGCACTTGGGAGACAGAGGTCAGGGTACAAGCTATAGGGCAAGAGCCTATTGCAGAACCCAGCCAGCCAACGCAGCTGTGCTGCGCTCTTCTCGGTACTTAGTACAGCTATTCTAAATATTAGCTCGCAACAACTCTGCTTACCTGGACAAGGCCCACACAAGGCCACCCAGTCCATAAGGAAGACAGAGGGCTCACGGAGCCATATCTTTACCTCTGACCTACTGGCTCTTGACAAATTCCGGGAAAGGGGAAACTACTGTCTCTCCCAGACTCACCTCCACACAGACAGCCTTGATTAATCTCGGCGGGCCACAAAACAGTATCAACAGCCATGAACCTGAGAGAGAGAGGGAGTTGTGAGGAGGGGAAGATGGGGTCTGGCAAGGCTGGTGCGGAGGTACAGAGCAAGAGTGGTTGGTATGTATTGCACAATGTGTCTAAAACCAAATTATTAAAAATGTACTCATGATACTGAAGAAAAAAATTACCATTGGAAATGACACTAAATCCAGACTTTTCTTCCATGACTCATTTCTGTGTAGTGTGTCAAAAACTATGCTGAGACCCCCTCCCTGGGGCCCAGCTACTCCCATAATAACAAGGGAAGAGATGGGGTGGAGACTTAGAGACTATTTACATGTGGTTATAGGGCGGCATCCAGAGCAAAGTGAGAACAGGCACAGTAATGCTGCGGCCAGGAGAACGGAGTGGCCGGGACTCTAGGATCTCCCTGAACCACTGACACATGTGCAACAGGTGCCTCCTCTGTGCTGGGGGCAGGTGTTCCTCCTGTGCACACCTCCTCTGTGCTGGGGGCAGGTGTTCCTCCAGTGCACACCTCCTCTGTGCTGGGGGCAGGTGTTCCTTCGGTGCACACCTCCTCTGCGCTGGGGGCAGGTGTTCCTCCGGTGCACACCTCCTCTGTGCTGGGGGCAGGTGTTCCTCCAGTGCACACCTCCTCTGTGTTGGGGGCAGGTGTTCCTCCTGTGCACACCTCCTCTGTGCTGGGGGCAGGTGTTCCTCCTGTGCACACCTCCTCTGTGTTGGGGGCAGGTGTTCCTCCAGTGCACACCTCCTCTGTGTTGGGGGCAGGTGTTCCTCCAGTGCACACCTCCTCTGTGCTGGGGGCAGGGGTTCCTCCTGTGCACACCTCCTCTGTGCTGGGGGCAGGTGTTCCTCCTGTGCACACCTCCTCTGTGCTGGGGGCAGGTGTTCCTCCTGTGCACACCTCCTCTGTGCTGGGGGCAGGTGTTCCTCCTGTGCACACCTCCTCTGTGCTGGGGGCAGGTGTTCCTCTGGTGCACACCTCTTCTGTCTTGAGGGCATTGGGTTACGCATAGCTCCTGCTGAGCCCCTCATGAGTGGGGATGTGTGAGTGGCTCTTCTCTGTGAGTCTCACTTCAAAACAGCTGCTGACCCACAACCTACAGCAACCTCCTGTCTACAGCCTAGGAAATGAGACCTGCAGGAGGCCAGATAGCCACCTTTAGTGACAACCCAGGAAGCCAGGCAAAACCCTTCATGACAATGGCCCCCATACACCAGACCTTGATTAATCACTCATAGCTTTCCTGACGTTCGTCAATATTTCCAATTTAGGATGACCAGCGCATACCCAATCCCATATAGCTAGTTCTCCCATGGTCCATCACCCTGCCCCACCCCCACCAGTGGCCTCTGGTCAGGCCTCGCCCGATGCTCTATGGTAAAGCTTTCTCTTGCCTTTGAATCTCTGCTGACCACAGGGGATGGGGATGGTGCCTGTCTGTTGCAGCCGGCTCAGGAGAAATACAGCTTGCTTGTGTTTGCTGGTCAGTCCTCACCATGTCCACAAAGCCAGGATCTGACTAGCTCCCAAGAGCTGGTCTGTACTTACCAGGACTGTGTCCCTCCCTCACTTCCTACTGAGAGATCCCTGCCTTCTCACCTGTTCAAGCAAAGTGGCCCCCTGAATGGTCAGCTGAGCACAGGGGACATGTAAGTCACCGGCTCTCAGGACAGTAGGCTCTGGGGAAGGGAAGGACATCTGGGAATGTCTTTCCAGACAGAGGCTCAGCATCCAGCAATGGGACGATGTGAATCAGGTCCTAGGTGTGCCAGCAGCCTGGGCAGCATTTACCACTTTCAAGTTGGTTCTCCTCCCTCCCTGGTGATCTTGTCATCCCCTGTGTCCTTTCTGCTTGCCACTGGCACCCTGGATGGGTGCAGCTTATGACCTCAACACCGTGGAAACAAGAAGAAACTTACAATGAGAAAGTGACACCATTAAATTTAGTTCTGTGGCAATGTTTTTCAGCAACTGGATATAAAAATAAATGTTGAAGACAACGGGTCTGTTTTCACATGGAGAAGTGATTGGGTTTTCATTATAAGGTTAAGACCAGGGCAATATGGCTTCCATGTTCTTATGTTGTTGAGAGACCTACTGCACTCAGACAGGCCAGATATTCCCCTCTCCTTGGCTTCTTTGCAGCCAGATGTCTGTGCTGCCACCAGCCCTACCAAAGCACTCAGCTCACTTCCAGAGTGCTCCATGCGAAACACCCAAGGAACTAGGCTAGGTCATAAGACCCTGGCTTCTAAACTCAGCTCCGGGACACACTGGCCTCAGTCATTTTTCTGGGCTTCCGTTGTTGGCATCAATAAAGTGCAAAGAGCCAATGTGTTTTTCCAAAGGCTTCCCCAGCTCCAAACTCTGTGATGCTTCCATGCCTGCATTCTAGAGATGGACCACTGAGGTAAAATGGAAAGCAGGACGAGCGAAGATAGTGGAAATCCATCTTTTACCGAGAGTAATGCTGCCAAGGCTCTTTCCTGCTCTCCAAGTACCGCTGGTATACAGCTGTAAGGAGAGCGGGTCATGAAATGAAGCAACTGTAGACGCTGGGGTAGGGCGGGCAGTGGACGGCGGAGGATGAGGGAGGGCCAGGCTTCCCGTCGCAGGCAGCTTCTGGAGGTGAGGGAGTGGAGGATCTTTCTCCAAACACTGCAAATGACTCAGCATTTCCAGTGGTTGTTGAAGCCTCCTGCCTCACAGCACTCATTCTCAAGAGATCAAGCTTTGCCCACACTGTCAAGACGGCCATTCTCCTCAGCCACAAGTCCCCTCAGCAGTGTCTCTCGCTAATGGACTCCTGCTTAAGGCTGCACCGGGACAGATGGAAGGTGTAGACAGTAGATGAGGCCCCACTTACAGCCACTTCCTGCTTGATACTTTGATACTGCTTGGTTCTGCACCCACCCACCCCCCCTCTTTTCCTTCCACTCCTCCCCCTTTCCTCCATTTTTCTCCATCCTCCCTCTCCCAAAGCAATGAACTGCAAGGTCTTTGTCTTAATGAACTCCCCCACTATGGCTGAACTTGAACCCAGAGCTGGAAGCCTGGTCCTTGTCTTTAGATGCTATGAGGTCATCCAAAGCAGAAGGGGGAAGAACGTGGATGCATAAATCTCCTTCTTCCACGTTTCCCAAAACTCCTTTGTCACTTGCTTCCTAACTGAGAAACAGGCTTTACAGAAACAAAACTGTACAGCACAGTTTGAGACTCTGACAGGCTGCCTTGAGCCGCCATCTTTAATGGCATTGCAGTGACCATGAGGCTTTTATTGTTTTTGTTTTTTTGGATTTTTTTTCTAAAGCAGGAGGAACCACCCAAGTAAATGTTTCTGCTTAAAATGTACTCCGAAGTTGCATCTCGGCAAGTCAGCTCCTTCTGTTCCTCTTCCTGCTGCAGTTTCACTTGGTCCCACTAACACTCTAAAGGACTCTGAGTCAGCCCTAAAATATGTCCCTTCAGGACTATGACAAGTTCACTTTCATCCCTGCAGAAGGGAAGTGGGCAGATTCGCTGAGTGCCCTGGAAGGCTGGTCCAGTGAATACTCTAAGGGGTCCTCCAGGGCCAAGGGTGCGTGGCTTAAAGAGGAAGGGGCTGAAAGCCCGCCCACCCACCTTGTCCCAAGCTCTTCACAAGGGGGTCCCAAGCGCTTCACAAGGAGGTCCTAAACTTTGCACGGTGGCCAGCCTGGTCTACAAAGCAACTCCAGGACAGCCAAGGCTATACAGAGAAATCTTGTTTATTCGCGGGGAGGAGGGGCAGGAGGGAGGTGGTGCCCTAAATCAGGCCAGACTGACTGGATGAAGCCTAGCAGATTTTCCCCATTGATTGGTTCAGTGTGTTGAAGGCTGCTGGAGAGAGCAGAGTCCAAGGCTGGGAAACACTGTTTCCCCTAACTGTGGACTCTGCATTGGGAGCCCCTTCCTGATGTCATCAATGCCCCTCTCTGGCAAGATAGTTCCCAAGTGGACTTGAGTTTCAGTGTCCCTCTTCCCAGGTAGTGACCCAACAAGGGAGGGTGTGATGTCCCTCTCCTACAACCTGCTTAGAGTGTCAGCTTTTAGCCTCCAGAGCACTGGGTTGGAGTGGGAAGGAGAGGCACTTCTACCCTGGACAGAATGACAGATAAACCCAGGGTGGGGCTGCTGGGCAGAGACTGAGCAGATCTGATCTAAGAGCTTTAGGCTGGGCCATGAATGATGGGAGCTTGCCTTGTGGGCGGTTTACCTTCCAGCAGGTGAGGCACCTTCCATTTCCTCGGCAGTCTTTCCTGGATGTTGAGACACGAATCCTGTTGCCAAACAAGCTAGAGAGCCAGAGACATCACACAGCTGGGTGTAACAGCACATTTGAGACATTGGCTAGTTGGTGAGTTGCAGGCCAGCCTGGACAACATGAGATCCTATCCAGTTAATGAACTACAGCAGCCACAGTGGCTAGTGGTCATTACAGTGACGGTACAGTTCTGGGACACTGAAGGAGAACCTCGGTGGCCTCTGTTCTGGAGGACAGCGGGTGACCTGTCTCACTGGGCAACCTGGAAGGTGGGACTGGGCCTCTCTTTCATTACTTTGTATTTGAAAAAACGAGAACTTGTTCCTTGTCTTCTGTATAAAGGAAACATTCAGGTCAGCCTTTATCAAAGGTGACCAAAGCTTGGAAGCCTTGTTTTGTCTCCCCCAAGAGACAAGGGCTCACTAGGGAAGGTCCCCTGGCCACACTGATTCTCTGAGGTCACCTGCTCTCCCCCCCCCTGAAAGTCGGAAGTCCGTTAGACAGGCAGCCCCAAGGTACAGGAACGAATGGTGATGATGACGTTTGCTGTGAGCCCCCACCTACTATTGTCCCTATGCTAGAACCCCACCCAAGGCTTCTCTAATTTCTCTAGATCCCTGTGGCTGTCTTCTCTAGAAACCTAGGTGGGGTTTTTCAAAGCTGGGCTAGCCACCTCCCTCTCTCCTTGGTTTGGTAGACAGTATTAATGGCCCACTGTATGACCTCCGATGGTAAGAGGAAATCTGAAGTTAGGATTAAATTAAAATCTTGAAGAAGAAAAAATATTCCCCTGAGCTGTCTGAGTAAGCCCAATAGAAGTCACATGGATGCCTTTGAGAAGCTGGCAGGACGGTGTGGGTCACTGCGGGAGATGGTGAAAGGCAGAGGTTGGAGGGACTGCAGGAAGAGATTGGATGCCAGGGAAGGCAGTCAGCCTGGAGAAAATGGGGAAGGAAAGGAAAAGGGAGAGAGAACAGAGTTGAGTGTGGTGGTGCATACTCTTGATCCCGGCACTCAGGAAGCAGCAGCAGGCAGGTCTTTGGAAGTTTGAGGCCAAGCTGGTCTACACAGTGAGTTCCAGGATAGCCAGGGAACATACAGAGACACTGTCTCCAAAAAGGAAGAAAAAGCTAGGCGCAGTGCCTCACACCTACAATCAGTGAGGCAGAGGTAGATAGATCTCTGTGAGTTCGAGGTCAGCCTGCTCTACAAAGCAAGTTTAGGACAACCAAAGCTACATAGAGAAACCCTGCCTCAAAAAACACAAAACAAAACAAACAACAACAACAACAACAACAAAAAAAAAAAAAAAAAAAAAAAAAAAAGGAAGGAAGGAGAAGGAAGAGGAGGGGGAGCTGGTGGGGAGAAAAGGAAAAGGAAGCTGATGATAACTACAGTGAGCAGGTCCAAGGCCTCATCTGGAGATCTGGCAGTGTGAGAGTCCGTTCTGTGCTAATTCTTCTGATCTTTTAATTATCACAACACATTCTATTGACCAGGCTAGGGACAAACACTTGGTGTAACACACCTCGGTATCTAGCTGTCTGTTACCTCTCAGAACCACAGGCTCCAGCGGACGTTCAGCTGGGTGCTGAGTTGCAGTACTGGAGAAATACATCTTGCAGCTGAGGCACCACGCATAGGAATAAAGCTACCGCCTTGATGGTTGAGCAGACACGAGGGAGAGTGGAAGAACCTCCAGTGAGCTCAGTCCAGGGGGATGAATCATAAAAAGCACATGTTTGTTGGGTCTTTCTTTTTTTTCTTCTTCTTCCTCTCCTCCTCCTCCTTCTCCTCCTCCTCCTTCCCTTCCTCCTCCTTCTTCTCCTCCTTCTCCTTCTTCTCCTTCTCCTCTTCCTCCTCCTCCTCCCTCTACACAATGGAAGATAATTGAAGCGTTCTGTACACAGCTTCGACCTGACATAGATGGCTTGTCTCCCCTTCTTTCACGCTCGTCTTGGTCTCTTGGTCCAGCCCTCCCCTCCTCAGTACATCAGCTACCTGTGGCGCAAAGCTAAAAGTACCCACCCAACCAGCTCCTTGTGTAGCCAGGTGTAATTAATTAATTAGTCCCACACAAGCACTGCCATTGATCTTTAGTCTCCTTTCATCAAGAACCCTTGCAGCTGGGCATTAAGGATTGAGCAAGTACGACAGTGGCAACAACAGACATAGAACCCTACCTCAGTCACAGGAGACTCAAAGGCGTGGCTGCCATGACAACCGAACTTCTCGTCTAAAACAAACAAGCAGGACAGGCAAGCTTCAGATGTTAGGATTTAACTACTAAACATCCCTCGTGTGGTCGAGGCAGATGCTTTATCACAGCCAGTGGCCCAATGTTGAGAGGTAGTGAAGACTTATGGAAAGGGGCACAGCTGGGAGAGGTGAGCTCCTGATAGAGGGGGGTCTCTATCTGTTCCCACAGTGCCCTTCTGCCACGACGCTCTGCCTCTATCTCAGGCCCGCAAGCTATAGAGCTAACCGTCAGCCAAGGCAAACCTTTCCTCTCCTTAAATTGTTCTTGTTGGGTATTTGGTCACAGCGGTGACAAAATTAATAAACTTGTCTGTATGACCAAAATCTAATCCTTCAAGATGTCAAGGAGGGAGTGAGGTTAGAACAAGCAGGAAGAACAAATGCTCAGAAGGCGTACATAAGAGAGGCTGCTCTGTGGTGGCGGCAACCAGGCTCTTTCATCTGAGGTGGGGAGGGGAGCTTTGTGGAGAAAGTTACACATTTTGCCATTTGGTGACTATAGAAGGACACAGCAAGCTCTTTTGAAGTGTGACTTAGTCTTCAGGTAAGAATCACTGCAGGGGTGTGTACATGCGTGCGTGTGTGTGTGGATGTGTGTGTGTGTGTGCACGTGTGTGTGTGTGTGTGTGTGTGTGTGTGTGTGTGTGTGTGTGTGTACCAGGACTCACTGTCTGTAGGGACATTGTGTAGTCCCTCCACGACTTCCACTTGCATTTCTTCCATGCAGAGCTGATAACTGCCAGTGACTGAGGCAAATGTATTCAGGAGCCAAGGAGCCTCTGGGAAAGAGCCCAGCCCAGCTGCTTCTCTGTGGAGTTTCTCCATCTCACACGTCTCTCAAGGGTCCCAGGTAAGTCAGTGAGCAGGAAAGGACACGAGTTCTCAGGAAACAAATGTGAAGGGACAAGAATTTGCACAAATGACCTTGGTCAGACCCTGAAGAGAAGGGAGGGCTTTGGGGAGACTTTCAACATATGGGGCCTCATGAGAAATAAGCCAGAAACAGATACAATCATTTTTTGGTGCCAGAGAGTGTAGATCATTGTAGTTCGAGGATATTACACATTTTCTATGGGTAATGTCACACAAACTACTACGTCACTCAATAAACAACTCAGTTATTCAATTTTATATGAATGTGTTAAGCTCCCTGACCACAGCCAGCAAGGGAAATCAGGGAGGAAAAAGACGGCCATGGTCTCTGTAATAAGTTCAGGAATAACAATGCACGCCAAACCCAGAGAACACCCGTGAGAGAAAATGAATGCCAGTTTCCGGAGTGTACAGAGAGGCCTGGGGAACGGAAGCCAGGAGATGAGTTCTGAAGGGTAAACAACATGTCACCGGCTTCTGCAAGGTTGGGGATCCTCTTTAATGAAAGCCCGTAGTCTGAGGGCATCTCCCCCTGTAAAGACAGAAACACGGAGCTGTGGTCCCCACCTGACCCTGTGACTAGGCAATCTTCAAGGCCCCAAGTACTGGTTGGCACAATGTGCTTCTCTTAAAGGTTATGAAGTTTTGGGTGAGTCTGTGGACACATTAAAGGTAAGTAGAGAGAAAGAAGTATACACAGATACAGCACACCTTAGGGCTGGGGGGATGGCTCAGTTGAAAATGAAAGCACAAGGTAGCTTTCTCATCAGTAGCCAGTAGCTTCATTTGGTGACACATGCCTAAAAGCCCAGCACTGGGAAAGTGAGAAGAGGAGACTTCAGGGGCTCACAATCTGTCTAGCCATAGCAGTGAGCTCCAGATTTCATGAGAACTGTCTCAAGGATAAAATACAGAGGATTGAAGATGTCGTCCAGACATCAATGTCTGGCCTCCATACCTAAACATACCCCCACATACCTATGCAACATCCCACAGAAAGACACACACACACACACACACACACACACAAGAAATGCACACACACAGTAGATAAGCACATCCTCACCACCAACTGATAGTACAGTGTAGTGATGACTGACCACTGATGATAGTGTAGCGAAGACAAAGTAATGATGACAGTGCAGTGATGGTAGTTCAGGGATGACAGTGCAGTGATTGCAGTGATGGTAGTTCAGGGATGACAGTGCAGTGATGATAGTTCAGGGATGACAGTGCAGTGATGGTAGTTCAGGGATGACAGTGCAGTGATGATAGTTCAGGGATGACAGTGCAGTGATGATAGTTCAGGGATGACAGTGCAGTGATGATAGTTCAGGGATGACAGTGCAGTGATGGTAGTTCAGGGATGATAGTGCAGTGATGATAGTTCAGGGATGACAGTGCAGTGATGGTAGTTCAGGGATGACAGTGCAGTGATGATAGTTCAGGGATGACAGTGCAGTGATGATAGTTCAGGGATGACAGTGCAGTGATGATAGTTCAGGGATGATAGTGCAGTGATGGTAGTTCAGGGATGACAGTGCAGTGATGATAGTTCAGGGATGACAGTGCAGTGACGATAGTTCAAGGATGACAGTGCAGTGATGATAGTTCAGGGATGACAGTGCAGTGATGGTAGTTCAGGGATGATAGTGCAGTGATGATAGTTCAGGGATGATAGTGCAGTGATGATAGTTCAGGGATGACAGTGCAGTGATGATAGTTCAGGGATGACAGTACAGTGCTGATAGTTCAGGGGTGACAGTGCAGTGATGATAGTTCAGGGATGACAATGCAGTGATGATAGTTCAGGGATGACAGTGCAGTGATTGCAGTGATGGTAGTTCAGGGATGTCAGTGCAGTGATGGTAGTTCAGGGATGATAGTGCAGTGATGGTAGTTCAGGGATGACAGTGCAGTGATGATAGTTCAGGGATGACAGTGCAGTGATTGCAGTGATGGTAGTTCAGGGATGACAGTGCAGTGATGGTAGTTCAGGGATGACAGTGCAGTGATGGTAGTTCAGGGATGACAGTGCAGTGATGGTAGTTCAGGGATGATAGTGCAGTGATGGTAGTTCAAGGATGATAGTGCAGTGATGGTAGTTCAAGGATGATAGTGCAGTGATGGTAGTTCAGGGATGACAGTGCAGTGGTGATAGTTCAGGGATGACAGTGCAGTGATGGTAGTTCAAGGATGACAGTGCAGTGATGATAGTTCAGGGATGACAGTGCAGTGATGGTAGTTCAGGGATGACAGTGCAGTGATGATAGTTCAGGGATGACAGTGCAGTGATGGTAGTTCAGGGATGACAGTGCAGTGATGATAGTTCAGGGATGATAGTGCAGTGATGATAGTTCAGGGATGACAGTGCAGTGATGGTAGTTCAGGGATGATAGTGCAGTGATATAGTTCAGGGATGATAGTGCAGTGATGATAGTTCAGGGATGACAGTGCAGTGATGGTAGTTCAGGGATGACAGTGCAGTGATGATAGTTCAGGGATGATAGTGCAGTGATGATAGTTCAGGGATGATAGTGCAGTGATGGTGGTGGTTCAGGACTTGGGCTTACTGCAGAAGCTTCTAGCTTGTTTTCACACATGATGTGCCTGAGTCCTGAGGCATGGGGCAGTCCTGAGATTTGGCTGGATGATCATGGCCACTCTTTACCCTACAGAGCATTGATTACCTCACACCTGGGCTGGACTTTCTTTAGAGCCCATCTTCTAACAATAGGGAAGCCAGTCTGTCTGCCAGTGGCCCATGGGTGGAGCTGACTGGACAGGCATGGCATGGCCCTCTTATAGAGAGCCAAGTGTATGTCTGTCTCTTTAAATGAGCTTTGGCAGAGAGAGACTGGCAGGAACATAGATGTCTATAAACTCTGACCACTGTTCTGGACTTGTGAGCCACACCTTTCCCATGTGATGCCCCAGTGGGTCAGAGTTACCAAGTGCACAGTGGCAGAATCACCATCGTTTGCCCAGGTCATCCTCCCTCAGATCGATGGGAGCCTGTGAGAATGAAATGTACCCTGGGGGAGGTGGGGGCAAGGGCAGGAGTGCCCTCAGCTCTCCCCAGGTGCTGGCAAAGAGAAGGCATCCCAGCCCTGGCCAGGAAGGCTTGGGAAACAAAGAGGAAGGTGGCCAGCCAGGAATAAGCACAGGATTAAGATCACACAGACTGCAGTCCTTAGAAACTGGTTTAATCCACTTTATAAAGCGTTGGGAGGGTTTGTCTCTCCCTGAATATAATGCCTTGCACATCTGATCAGCTTTTTTTCCCAGAACATTTCAAAGCTCTCTGCAAATACAGTGGAGTCTCTTCAGATTAGAGCCTGGCCTATTATTACGTAGCTTTGGAGACACCCCAGGTCAGCAGGTCACCCGGGGCCCTCAGAAGTAAGACGAATCCTTACAACAAAAAGCCTGGTATGGCGTGGTTTGTCTAACTAGTGGTTTTCAAACTATGTGAGTCATAGGACCCTTTGGGGGAAAAAAAGCCTGAAGTTCAATTCTTAATACAGAGCAAAGAGGATTTATGTTGGTGAGGGCAAAGATCTGGGACCAAGGGGCACGGAAATGGGGTGTGGTAAACGCCTCATCCATTGGGCGCCAGGATTCCCAGAAAAGTACTATGGATGCCAGTTAGTCCCTGCTCCCCATCACAGAGGCGTGTGTGTGTGTGTGTGTGTGTGTGTGTGTGTGTAGCTGTATGTGTGTAGCTGTGTATCTCTCTGTGTGTATCTATGTGTGTATCTGTCTATGTATCTCTCTGTGTGTATCTGTGTGTGTGTATATATATATATCCATGCAAATTTGTGTGTGTGTATATACAAGTGTACACGCAGGCTCTGGTTCACTCGTGCACACGTGCATGTAGAGATCAACTTTAGGATGCCATTCATCTTGTTTTGCTTTAACACAAAATCTCTCTCTAATCTGGAGCTCACTAGGGCTGGGCACTGGGATTGCTTACCCTGCTGCTCAGCTTTCATGCATGCTTTCTGGGGATAGAACTCAAGTTCTCATGCTTACACAGTGAGCATGTTATGGTGTGAGCCATCTTCCCAGACCAAAGGCCGACTTTCCGTGAAGCTAATGAAAACACCATTCTTGGTGTGCCAACAGCAACACAGAGGGACCTCAGCCTGCAGCTTCTGCATTGTGTTTTGAACGTTTGTTTCTCCAATGCAGGCATGACAAGTTGCTCCCATATCATCGATAAGAGACAACATTACCTTTTGGATCTGTTGAGCAGTTCTCAGTGCTTGGATCTCCTTGAACTTAATATCCATCTGTTGCAGGACGGAAATAGCAAATGTGGCTGGCCAGTGCCTGACTGAGCTTGAGCAATCATGACGTACCCTTTAATACAAGCAATAACAGCTCTCTGCTGAGTAGCCGAAGGCTTCTCAAAACCATAGCTGTAGATGCCTCAAAGAAGAGACTCTTTTAAATTCATATCATCAAAGCCATCAACCATTTCATTCTAGTTGCTCTCAATGGCATCATCCGGGTCCGCTCCCTCTGGACAGCCATCTTCTCTGTTGTTGGAATCCTTGGAGCCACCGGACATGATCCAAAAGCCCACTCAGCGCCGGACACTGGGGAGAGTGTTTGATATGCTAAGCAGAACATACCTCTCTCCAAAATGGATCAAAATGTCTACCTTGGATGGAGCAGATGAAATATTGAGCAGAGGGCTTAAGGGTCAACTCTATGAGAGGTGTTGCTTTCTGCCACAGTGCCAACTGATGTGTTAGAAGCAACCAAGAAATTTATGAGAGATCCCATTCAAATTCTGGTGAAGGAGGAAGTGACCCTTGAAGGAATCAAACAATTTTGTATAAATGTTGGGCAAGAGGAGTGGAAGTTGGACCCTCTTTGTGACTTGTATGAGACTTTGACTATCCCATAAGCAGATGTTTCTCTCAGTCCTAGGTGCACGGTGGACTGGCTCATGAGAAAATACATGCCAGGGATGTTACAGTTAATGCTCTGCATGGTGACATGGCCCAGAAGGAAAGAGATGTCATCATGAAGGAAGTCCCATCAGGGTCAAATTGTGTTCTCATCACTACTGACTTGTTGGCTCATGGGACTGATGTGTAACAAGTGTTCTTAGCTATAAACTATGGCCTACCTACCAACCGTGAAAACACCATTGTTTTGGTCGATTTGAGAGGAAAGGTGTGGCTATAAACTTTGTTGCTGAGGAAGACGAGGATTTTGTGACATTGAGACTTTCTACCCTACTACAGTGGAGGAGATGCCCAGGAATGTACCTGACCTTATCTAATCCCTGGGATGGCATGGTTTTGGATGCAGTGCTCACTGTTGCTGACCAGGCAATCACAGCATGCACTGTGCTTCTTTGAGAATATTTGAATCTTGTCTCATAACGGATGATTCTGATAGCAAAGCGACTTTAGTCCTGAGCTTTTGTGAGGAAATGTATTGGCTTTCTCCTAATGTCAGGATAAAGCTAGACTGTTGGGGGTGAATAGAAAAGATGTACAAAGGTCTGTAAATATTTTTTCTTGGAAATTCATTTACTAGTTATGTAAAAGGGCTGTATTAGATGTTCTCTAGCATTTAATAATATACTTGTGAACTAAGAGATGTAAGCGCTAGATAAAACCAGCCAATTATGTTAAGCCAGCACATCTGTCTTCATTGTGTTTGTCATGAGGCTGATTAGAAAGACCTTTAAAAGTGATTTTTTAAAAGAAAATATTTGAATGCATTTTGTTGGTATTGTATTTATTCAAATAAAATATTTAGTGTTGAGCATGAACTGGGCCCTGTTGCTAAGCTCTAGTAAGCAATCATTCTAAATAGGGTTAAAACTCCAGTAAAAGTGCCATATTGCACATGTCTTAATGAAGTTTGAATGTAAAATAAAAGTGTATATTCACTTTAAAAAAAAAAAAGAAGGAAACAGAAAAGAGAAGGAAAAAGGAAAAAAGAGAAAATACCATTCTTACAGGGCCCCTGTGTTCAGTGGCTCTGCAGTTGGATTTGGCAGGTAATTGTTGGTGTTTTATGGTGTGGATTTTTTTTTAAAGGTTTTGTTTTCTTGTTTCTAATCACGTGTGTGCACATGTGCTTGTGAGTGGGTATGTCAGTGTAGGTTCCATGAGGAGCGCAGAAGGTTTGGATCCCCAGAGTTGGAGTTATGGGTAATGTTGTGCCACCTGGTGTGGCTGGGAACTGAACCCTGGTCTTCTGGGAGAGCAGCGGGTAGTCCTAGCCCCCTGTGGGGTCTTCTTCTTCTTCTTTCCTTCTTTTTTTTTTTAAATTTATGTGTATGTGAGTGAGTGTGTATGTGTGCAGGTAGGTGTGGCAGGTGTGTGTGCGTGCACAGCACTGGCTCTGTCCTTCCACCACAGGATCTAGGGTTTAAGCTTGGGTCGTCAGGTTAAGGCAGCCGGGACTTTTACTCAGTGGGGGCCCATCTTTCTGTCCCCATGGTTAACATTTTTAACATGAAGAGGTCCCTTCCCAGAGCACTGCCACACCCACAGCTCAGCTTACAAAGCCACGGAGCCAGCTTGCTTTCATGTCCCTCAAAACTGATGTCTGTTCTCACAACTCTCTGAAGAAATACCAAAACAAGCGAACAGAGTCCATCCACCTGAGAGTCTTCTGGTGACTCAGCCTCGCCCTTTAGGCTCCTGAGCGCAGGCTGCTCCCCACAGGCACTGGGCAGGCTTCCCCTCCCCGCCTCCCCTTTCAACAGACTGAGTTTGCAAACAGAAACTAGCAGCAGGTAAAATCACTCTTGTTTATTCAGGGATTCTAATGAAACGCCCTCAGGAGAGACTGTGGGTCAGTCAAAAAGTCCCAGGATTTTAGCAGAGCTATGGCAGCAGGTTCCCTGAAGGCCTAGTTGTGTGTGTGTGTGTGTGTGTGTGTGTGTGTGTGTGTGTGTGTGTGTGCGCGCGCGTGCGCGCACAGTCTCACACACCCCTCACTCTGCCATGACACTGGGCCATGGTAAGTACTACCAAACATAAAGAAGAGCTAAAGATGATGAAGTGTCAGAGTCATCTTTAAAAGCAGCCAACTGGGGTGAATGTTCCTTCCCAAGCCAGAGGACACACTCCACAGGAACCTCTTCGCTCTACACAGTCACATGACCACAACAGAGAGCTCACGCTACACTCCTTACACTCGGTAAAATTATAGTGGGGAATCTCTCCATGGGCTGTTTGATGGCCAACTAAAACAACCGGGAGAAATTCATGTGTTCTGACTTACAGATTCACTTATGAAATGATGAAAATTATAAAACCTATCTTCATGTTTCCTCTCTCCCTTTTGTCTTAGCTGCCAGGGAGCTCTAAGTTAAATCCAAACTTCCCAGCATAGGTCTTTAGTTGTATTTCATTCCCTTCCTTTAACTCAACTCCCAGCTTAACCTTTTCATTGATTGAATGTTTTATTGCCTCACATACTTTTTTTTATCACAAAGTATATCTCTTTTAAAAAATATGCAACAGTGCCGCCCTGACTTCCGGGTGAGAGGCACATGCCTTTAATCCCAGCACTCGGGAGGCAGAGACAGGAGTATCTCTGTGAGTTTGGGGCCAACCTGGGCTACATAGCGAGTTCCAGGCCAGTCAGTGATACCTAGTGAGACTCTTTCTCACAAAAGAAAAAAAGAAATATTAAAATGAACCAATAAATAAACTTCATCACAGGCCACTGGCTTCAGAGCCTCGTGCTGTATGAGCTGTCTCCTACTGAACTTTCACCCCAGTTAGCTGCTTTTAAAGATGACTCTGACACTTCCTACATCTTTAATTCTTCTTTATGTTTGGTCTCTGACCTCTTCCCCCACAAATCTTCCTGGTGTTCTGTCATTTTCCCACGCTGAGAAAGCCACAGATCTGTCATACTTCTCCATGGCACTGGCTGGCTCTTAAATTGTCTCTATGTGTCTTTCACTTCCCCTTTCTCTCCTCTGGCCAGAGATCTCCTCCCAGGCAGGCACCAACCCTTCCCGAGTGATGCCAGCATCACGGGGTAACTAAAGAGGAAGCCACAGGCATGGACAGAGAAGCCACGGCTCCTGGGAGGTGGAGGGTGCTGTGTGACCAATAGCATCTATCAGATGGGTCTTTGAATCCAGTTGTGCCCTCTGGCCTCCCAATGGATTTGACCAATGGACATCTACTCTGCTTATAGGCCTACAAGCACAGAGTCCTTCTTGGAAGGACTCCTCTACCCAAAAGCACCATGGTCATCATGGGCAAGGTCTGGCGAGGAAACCAGCCCAAGCCGGGGACTCTCTCCTGCCAAGAGGGCAATTGTTTTTTTGGTGTTTTTTGTTTTGTTTTGTTTTGTTTTTATCTCATCTGGACATGAACTCACTATGTAGCCAAGAATGACTTTACTATCTCCTGACTTTATCCAGTGTGAGGGTTCCAACCCCAGGCCTAAAGCTTGCTGGGCAGCCACTCTATTAACTGAGATGCAACTCTAACCTGGAGAGTAAGTTTTGAGAGAAGTGACAGGTTAAACGCATTGACGTGGCCAACACAACCCCATGTGCTCCCACTAACTTCAAACCCCACACTGATCTCAGCCATGCCCTTGCACAGCTGCCTTGCTTGGCTATCTTGGGGCTTTAACAGTAGGTTTCTGGTGCTTGCATACATCCAACCATATGGGATGCAGGGTCCCACAGTAGGCACTGACCTCTCTGAGCCCCACGTTCTGCACCTGAATCATGGAGAATCGGGGACGAAGCACATGGATGCAGTGTCACCGGCTTAGCCTGTTGTGTGCTTCACAAATTGTTCCCTCCATGTTCTTTGCCCTGCTGAGAATGTGACCTGGGAAATGCACGTTCCACAGGTGGCAAACATCCCAGGCCTCATCTTCCTCTGCTTTGCAAAGACTTCTTTGGGGTCTCAGGGAATCATAGCAGTGCTTGGCCCACATCAGTGATTAAAAACCAGGCCCTCTCCATCCCAGAAATTTGCCCAAAATGTCTCAGGAGGGATGGTTCTGGAGCTGTAACTCTTACCATGTACTTCTCGGGCTCCTATCGGTAAAACCACAACCAAGTCAGATTGAGAAGGATACAGGCAAAAGCCTTATTTCCCCTGGTGTTGCGTTTCCCCTGGCAATCAGTCATAACCCTCAGCTCCCCCAGAAAGCCAAAGCAGACATCCCAACACCAGGCTTCCTTCGTCTTCTCCACCCTGAGCAACACCAGCCTAGAGCCAACATGGCTGAACTTGGTTGACACCCTGAGCCCATCTCCAAGGAGCCCAGTTCCAACAGGCACCAAGCTGACTTCCTGATGGGAGCTAAGCAGTCACATGCTCAAGTCCATGGTAGGCTTCATGGGAACCCCCAGGGGCAGTCCAAAGGTGGGTACCACCGTGTCTTCCTGTCACAGTAACTACTAGGGGGACCATTGATATTCATTGACACCAATCAAGCAGGAAGCAAGTTCACTCAGCCAACCTGGCCACTGTAGACAGCTGCAGTGAAGGCGTCTACACCTAAGGTCGGTGAAACCTGAAGGGCTGAAGAGACGGCGTTAGCAGACCAAGAGCCTGATGACAGGGGTTCAGTGAACCCACATGTTGGAAGAAGAGAAACAAGCAGAGGTTGCCCTCTGGCCTTTACATACACATGTTGCAGGCATGTGTGCAGGCAAAGTGACAGAGACAAAGATGGGGAAGGAAAAAAGAAAAAGAAATATTGCCGGGTGCGGTGACGCACCTTTAATCTCGGCACTTGGGAGGCACAGCACTTGGGAGGACTCTATGTGTTCAAGTACAGCCTTTTCTACAGATGGAATCTAGGACAGCCAGGGCTACACAGAGAAACAAAGAAACCACCTCTGCCTTCCTGTTCCCTAACCCTGAACACCTACTAAGGCCATGCATGTCCAGTGACAGGAGAGGCCACCTTAACCTTCCTTCATCTATAGTCACTAGGGAGGCTGTGGCACAGGAGGTGACTGAAATGAAGAAAACTGGTTTCTGTCACTAACAGCTAAAGGACTCTGCAAAGAAACCCTTCCTTTGTAGCCTAGGGGACCCCTGGGCTGCTCTGCCTTGGTCTGCAGTGTCCTGCAAGAAGTGCCACAAGGCTCTGCCCTGTTTGGAGAAGACAGGGTCTGAGATGATGAGGAGACAGCAGAAAGCTCATCGGATTCTGATGGTCTGCCTTTTGCTCTGGGACAACAGATGAGCGGTGACATCATCAGGGGCCTCCTAAGGCTGGGGCAGGAGCCAGATCCTGGGTGTGCACAGGGAATCTCCGTGCTATGGGCATTCTGCTAGTGAAGACAGTCCTAGTCGGAGCAGTGGGCATGAGGTCGCAAGCCCTGTCCTATTCCATCATTTCTATGGGGGCCAGTGACCAGCGCATTTTCCCTGCCCTGTTCTGGCAAGCTGAGTGGCTTTCCCTTCCCCCACCTGCTCATTACAGAACAAAGGAACCTGGCTCCTTCCCGCCAGTCCAGCGAGAGTTCCTAATTGGCTTTCCATTAAAGAGAAAATAGACTACTGTTTCCACCTCATTATTTATGAGCCTTTCTGGAAGTACATTTCCATGCACCCTGGGATTACTCCTGCCCATTTTGCTTGGCCATATTTTATGATCTGTTTTATTTATTCAGGGCCTCTATTGGGTACTCACATCTGAAACCAATTAAAAAACAAGAACTAAGAAAAACCAAATAAACACCTGGAGATGTCCAAAACCAGAGTCTTTCTGCAGCCTGTCCTTGGTGGAATGGGCAAGGCCATGCCAACAGTGCCATAGGAAACGGAGATTGCTCTTCATGCCAAGGCGTTTGGCAACTGCCACAAAGCCTGCAGCCTACAGAGAGGAAGAACTTTTGCTGAGAGAGTATCAACAAGTGGCTGAGCAGCCCGGCTCTCTGGGCCACATGGGGTCTCCCTCCTTAGTCACTTCGTACCTTCTTTTCTGAGTGTACAGGAAACTTAACACTTCATTGGTTCTCCCTTGTTCTCATAGCCACCACGCCTTCTGTGTGCATATATCTATGTTTATGTCTGTATCATCTAGCTATAGATGTGTGTGTGTGTGTGTATGTATGTATGTATTCATCCATCTGTCTGTCTATCTATCTATCTATCTATCTATCTATCTATCTATCCAATCATCTAATCATCCATCCATCCATCCATCCATCTGTCTATCCAACCATCCGTCTATCTATCTATTTATCTATCTATCTATCTATCTATCCAATCATCCATCCATCCATCCGTCTGTCTGTCTGTCTGTCCGTCCATCCATCCATCTGTCTGTCTGTCCAACCATGATCCATCCATCCATCCATCTGTCTATCCAACCATCCATCTATCTGTCTGTCTGTCTATCTATCTATCCATCCATCCATCTCTATATCCCATCAAAGGAGGCTGAAGAAACAGTGTGGAAAGCCATGCTCTTGGGAATGGCTTATCTTTTACATACTTCTTCAACTCTTTCTGGAAGAGTAAAGAACCTCAAAGAAGGATCTGTGAAGATTGCCTGTGCAGCTCAATGTGTAATGCCCACTGCTGGCACATGTGTTTGGCAGCTGATGTTGTTTTGGGCAGTTGTAGAGTCTTTTGGACATGGGGCTTAGCCATCAGCTGTGAGGCCTTAGGAGAAAGGCCAGAGAGTTACTGCCTGCTCTGATTCTGCCCTGGGCTTTCTGTTTTCTGGTTGGCTACCTCGATGTAAACAAGCTTTGCTGCAAGATCCCACTGCCAGTGTCACAGCAGCCTTCTCACCATGATGGACTGTGGCCCTCTCCACCTGTGGGCCAAAATAAAGCCTTCCTGTCTTAGGAGGAAAGTATTTGGTCATAGCAACAAGAAGAGCAACTAACGCACTTGGCTGTCCCAGAGACACAGTCACACTCATACTTAGCATGCTATGGATGTGGATGTTAGGGGAAATAAGACAGGCCGGCCTGGCTTCCTCAGAGGAGTCTGTGAGCGCTTCCTACATCTTTCTAGAATTTGTTTTGGAGTCTATGTTCATGCACAAGCTGCCTGCATAGCACTTTTCATATAAAATGCGGATAAGCAGCCTTCCATTCCAGAGTGCCTTCTTTTCCTATTTCAATCCCAGCTGGGCTGGAAGCTCCGCCCCTTCCCACTGTCTATCCCTATCCAGAGAGTCAGGACACGGCTGGAGGGTCTCTACATGGGGCCAGGGGTGTGGACAGCATGCAGAGGGCAGAGCAAGAGACAAGCACACATGTTCGTGCTATAAAATGCCATGTTCCTTCTGCCAGAGAGATGGTTCCGTGGGTGAAGGTACTTGCAGCTGAGCCTGCCAATCTGAGTTCAATCCCCAAGATCCACGTGGAACAAATGTACTCTGTGTCAATGTCTTTTTCTTCTCCATGATATTTGCAACGCTTGTTGGAATCATATTTCATCTATGCACGTATGTTAAGAGAATCAGAGTCTCTGAACTCAGGGTTAAAGCTGCTTACAGATCATTGATCCCAATGTTGGCTTCTTCTTAGTCACTGATATAAATCCACAGCTATGTGTGTGTATCCGATTGTGTATATGTGTGTGTGTGCACGCAACCCTGAGTCATATGTGTGGACAATCATGTGTGTGTGGACAGTTATGTGTACATAGTCATGTGCTTGTATGTAAAGCCATGCATGTCCAGTTGTGTGTACGTGAACAGTCACGTGTGTATGTATAGTTGTGTGTGTGTACAGTCATGTGCACATGTGTACAGCAGTATGTGTATGTGTGGACAGTCATGTACTGAGTAATGCAATGTTAGATGATTTTAGGGTTATGTAAACACCAGAACTACTGAGCAAGATAAGATGATGATGATGGTGATGATGACATCACCAGGAAATACAATTTTTTAGGTTGTCTCTACAGTCTGTTGACCAAAATAATCACATAACATATAGATATTGGCTATTGGGGACTGTGTGTTTTTATCTCTTTTATTTGGTTTCTTGTATTTCTACCTGCCTTCTCCATAATCCTTCCCAACACCCCAACAACAGGTAGGAGAGAAAGGTTAGAGGGAAGAGGGGGTAGAGATCTCTTTTGATTACTTCCTGCAGTAGGGTCGTTGGGTTCCTTGGAACAAATCTAACATTCATTTCGGGATGTCCCCAACTTCTTCTCATCAAACTGTACCAACAGCAACCACGAGCAGCCAAGAGTAGCAACAGCAGTCTTCTTCCTCAGAGCACTCCTGTTCCTGTCTGGGCTTTGGCATTTGTTCCCTTTCTAAGTCCCCAGAACTAAATTATCTGCAACAGGCAAAGATCACGCTCTTTTCAGAGCCCACACAAGGCTAAAGGTCAGCTGCTGTGGACAGTCTGAATCAGCCCCATATCACACACCTGGGATTAGAACAAAATCATGTTTTCATAACATAACTAAGTTTTTAAAGAAACCAAAACTCCCACTACAGGACAGGTTCATGGTCGTGGAGGTCTTAGGATCTGTTGCTTGTGAGCTGGAGAGTCAGGGACATCCAAACCCAAGGGCCCGAGACCAGGGGATGATGGGAGGCCAGGTCTAAACCCAAAGGCCCAGGGGGACCAATAACAATAATTTTCTTTTTATATCCTTCCTTTAAAAAAAAGTATCTGAGTGTGCACTCTCACTTGTGTGTATGTGTATATGTGTGTCGGGAGGGGGTGGTGTCAGTGACTGAGGAGTGCAGGATTTAAATACCACGGGGTGCACACGGAAGGCAGAGGACAACTGGTGTCAGTCCTCAACCTCCTCCTTGAAACAAAAGTCTCTTGCTTGCCGTTGCACACGCCAGCCCGTCTGACCCTTAGACTCCATGGCAGAAACACTAATTGCAGGTGTGTGCTGCGCTGTAGGAACAGGAAGGTGGACTCTGGGCCTCATCATCGTGCAGCCAGAACTTCACCCAGGGAGCCACTGCTCTAGCTCAACAGCAAGGACTGCTTTAGAGCAGGAGAGAAAAGACAGACGCCCCAGCTCAGAGGAGTAGACTCACCCTTCCTCCTGCCCACCACACAGGTGACGGCCATCTTCTCTCAGTCTCCCAGTGCAAACACTGACCTCTCTCACAGGCATGCCTGGGAATGTTTTAGCACCTAGCTGAGGTCCCTTAGCCCAGGTAATTGACACATAAAGTTAAGCACCACTGGCTGGTCCCTCATTTGTCCATTGATTCAACGGACAACATGTAGCAGCCTCTGGCCACATGTTGGCTCTGCAGACAAAGTCTACCTGAGTCACACTTCGGTGGTTGCCACTTCTGGGGCTGCTGTGTCTCTCTGCTTTACTCTCTGCTGTGATTGTAAGAGCTGTGAAAGTCATGAAGCCTCGAGGCAGGAAAGAAGTGAACACACTTTCTCCCCCTCTATGAAGCATTGCTTTAGGTCCCTCCCCCCATCTCTTGGCATGCTTTGGCCAATGTGATGATTGCTTTCTGGTACACAATGGCTGGCCCTGTGCTTCTAAATACAAAGAGCAAAGTTCCGCCATCTCTGTGTCCTCCTCTTTCCTCATCTGTATGGGGCTGGACCACTGATGAACCTGTGACAGGGCTTAGGAGAATGCCACACGCTGCAGGCTGGAGCCTTCTCAGAGGAAGGCCAGAGTCTGGCAACGCCAAGGTAGGCTGAGTGAAGTTGAACTGCTCTGCACAATCCAATCACTCCCTCTAGGAAGACTGGGGACTCCTTCTCAGATTAATACTAAGTGGATAAACACCAAATGCAGGCACAAAAGGACGCCAATTATTAGAATGCTGACGTCAAAATGTTTTATTATGATGGAGTGGTTTATGTGTTGTTTTATAAACTCACTTAAATGACAAGCCGTGCATTTATCTTCAGTTTCTTTGTTTATTGGCGAATTGGTTGGTTGGTAGAATGGTTAGGGTTTTTTTTTTTTATAAATCTTTTTTTTGTGTATGAGTGTTTTGTCTGTGTGTATAAATGTACACCTTGTATGTGCAGCACCCTCAGAGCCCAGAAGAGGGCATTGGATCCCTGGGACTAGATTTAGAGAGAGTTGTGAGTCACTACCTGGGTGCTTGGAACCAAACCTGACTCCTCTAGAAAATGAGCCACGGAGCCATTTCTCCAGCCCCCAATAGTTAGTGTTAAGTGTCAACATGGCTCAATGTACAATCTCCTGGGAAGGAGGGAATGTCTAGATGAGTGTGGCCTACGGACATGTCTTTGAGGTTTTATCTGCTTTAGTTGATTCCAGACGACCCAGCCTGAGTGGGCGACACCATCCCTGGACCTGGGCCCTGGACTTTGTGAGAATAGAAAGAGCTAACTGATCAGTCACTGCTCTTGACTGTGGATGTTACCAATGGCTCCAAATCCTTGACTTGACCTCCCTGGACTGTAACCTGGCATCATAAACTAAATAAATCTTGTCTTCCCTAAATTGCTCTTCAGCAGGGTGTTTTAACACAGCACCAGAGATAAAACCAGAGCACTCAGATTTTTGCCTTGTTTTACTGTTTTGACATAGAATCTTGCTATGGAGCCCAGGGTGGCTTTGAGTTCTCTGATTTCCTGCCATTGCTTCCCAAGTGCTAGGATAGCAGGCATGCACTACCATGCCCAGCTGAAATTTCACATTTTACTTTATGTATTTCAGGTTGGCCTTGAATTCACCGAGTTCCTGAGCCTCAGTCCTCTACTTCCTGCCTTCTGGGATGGCAGGTGTTGCTGCCGTGCCTGCTTGTGTGGTGCTGAGGCATGAGCACAGGGCTTCCTGCACCAGGCAAGCACTCTTGCAGCTGTGAGCTACAATCCCAGCCCTGGAACTTCCCGTAGCAAAGGCATATATGTGAAGGTTGTTATTTCTTTATCACAGTTTCAGAAAGAGCTGCACACAGGACATGCTGGCCACTCAGCTGATGGGTTTTAAGTTAGTGCTTCCTACGGTTGCGATGTCTGAGTCATAAAGATGAATTATTAAAAATGCTTTTTTGTTGTTGTTGTTTTTGTTTTTCGAGACAGGGTCTCTCTGTGTAGCCTTTGCTGTCCTGGGCTCGCTTTGTAGACCAGGCTGGCCTCAGCGTCACAGTGATCCACCTGCCTCTGCCTCCTGAGTGCTGGGATTAAAGGTGTGCGCCACCACACCCAGCAAAAAAATGCTTTTTTAAAAACTCACAGATTGCTGCATAAGGATCCTACACATGAATCCTCCAAAGTTTCTAGCGTTCCCTCAGTTGTGGGAACTCAGCAGTACTTTCTGATGGCTGGTCTCCTCAGCCTGAAGTTTCTCCAGAGTTAGAAAGTTCAGTCAGGAAAGCGTTTGACGAGGAGAAAGGTTAATGCTGCAATCTAGAACTAGCAGGAACTGAATAAAGCCAAGGGAGACACATGATCTTTCCAGATCTTCCAGACTACACAGTCGTATAAAACAGACTCTCTGGTGACAAAGCCCTGGGGACAAGTGACACTGCTGTGGTTTGTTTCCTACACTCATATGAGAAGGAAACACTAAAATTCAGGTGGAGGTTACCAAATAAAAAATCAAGATGTAATTTCCTCTCCCCCTCCCCCCCCGCCCCGCCCCACAAGTTTGTAGACTCCACAGAACTCTCAGATTGACTCAGAGGTCCTGATTGAGAACAGCTGTTTGAGGTGACCAAGACCAAGAGCAGAGGTAAGAGCCAGCAGATGCCACTGGCCAGGGGAATCCTGAACACAGGGCCACCAAACACCCTCAGCCCCTGGAGTCACCTGCAGGGACCTTGAACTTCCTTTTCTGACCTTTGAACTATGTACTGGTGCAGCCTCTTCCAGTTTCCTACAGGGCCTCCCACCCAGTACTCCCCAACTCTCAGATATGCTTAATGGGAGTGAGGCTTCTGATAGAATTGAGGAAAGGGCTGGAGTGAATATTTGTGCCAACTCAGGTTTGTTTGTTTGTTTGTTTTAATTTTGGGATGGTGGGCAGTACGCATGTGTAGCCTGTGTTTTCTGATCTTTATTTTTATATTATTATTGTTGTTGTTATTATTATTATTATTATTATTATTATTATTATTATTATTATTATTATCTATTGGCTGGCCAGCAAGCGCCTGCATTCATTCCTCATCCTTATGCCAGCCCTGGGAGTACAGTTGGGCATTGTTGTGCCTAGCTTTTATGTGGGTGCTGGAAATCCAAGCTCTGGTCTTTATGCCTGCATAGCAAGCACTTTCCCCACCAAGCCATCTCCCCAGATCCCTCAGAAGGATTTGAAGTTCATCCCTCTATTGAATCAACTTAGCTGAAGCAGGAATCTGAAGCCAGGAGAGTCAAGGGGTGGGTGGACAATCGCAGACCCTCCAGGCTGTGCTTTGGCTCTTCATAGGCCGTGGACCTCCAGATTGAGTTGATGTCATGTAGATCCCAGAGTCTCTGGGATGCCATAGACATTAGGTGGTGTCTAGAGAGGCCAGGGGGGCCATTTGCTCTCTGGAAGGACTCCTTGCTTGGCAGAGGTTTGGGAGGCTCTCTGGGCAGGGCTACCCTGAGAACTCCTTGCCCCAGTCACGTGCTTTTACAAGGCATGGGCCTGCCATGTGCTCACAAGGCCTTGCTGGGTGGGGTCTCATCATAGCTAAAGATCTGCCCCTTTCAGAAATCCCACAGAGATGCCAGCTCCTGGCAGTTGCCAATCCAGGCAGTGGCTGCCGAAGAGGCTTTAATGAGCTGACAAACGAATCCCCTTTGCCCTGCCCTGCCTGCAGCAAGTCCGCTGCCTCCCCATGCTGCCTTCCCTCGCTGCTCCTAAGTTTTCCTCCTAATCTCAGTCTCAACGTCTTTCCCCCATTCTTCTGAATGTTAAAGTCATGACCTTTGCGGTTTATGGGCCACTAGAGACTGAACTAAATGTGTTAGCTCAGAGTCCAAACAAGTAATAGCCGGCCAATTAAATTAATAATCCATATTGTTACAATGTTTAACCACGGCTGTTTCCTCAGCGGTCTGTTTAAATCACAGCCAAGGCCTGACCTATTAAAATGAATAAGTGAAATGATGAGAAACTATTTAATAAACACAGCTAGGAACACCACACAATTAGGCATGAAATATTTATTACCACTTGAAACAGAGACCTGTTTGGGGTTTTTAGATGGGATTAATGAATGTGTTTTAATTTCTGACTCATAAGGTGGGAGGTGAGATTGGGACTGGGGACCTTTGACAGATTATTGGGGAAAAAATCAGTTTACACTGTATTATCTCATTGTGTGGAGGCTTGTTTATGTGTGGTCCTCCTGCAGTCACTGTTTACCCCTGCTCTATTTGTCGTCAGATAGACGCTCATTAAACTGAGTGTCATTGACTGGATGGATATTGGGTGGATGGATGGATGGATACATGCATGAATGGGTGAGGGATGGATGGATGGATGGATGGATGGATGGATAGATGGATGGAGAGGTGGGTAGGAGGATGAATGAACGGATGGATGGATAGATGGATGGATGGATGGATATGATTAGATGGGCAGATGGATGGATGGACCAAGGATACATTGGCAGCACAGCGGCTGCACTTCAGCCTGCTCCCAGCCGCAGCCAGCAGCCTCCGATGGGACTCCCCACTCTGGGCTTTGGCTTCTCCTGGTGTTTGGGGATGTGGACCCTGGCCTACTCTCTTCCAGGAATATAGGAAGAAGGAGACAACTACTGACTTTTAAGGAATGTGCTAAACAATTGTAATTTATTTGATTATTAACCAGATCCCTTTCTGAGAAAGGTGAGATACTTCTTTTAACCCCGTGTGGAAGCAGATGATTTGGTCACACAATTGTCAATGGCTGGACTTACTGTTTGGTGTCTATTGAAAGCTGAGAACGTATCAACTCTCCAAAGGTCAAATTTTGTACCATGGGAGTTTCTATTTTTTTTTTTTTTTGTTTGTTTGTTTGTTTGTTTTTCAAGACAGGGTTCTTCTGTGTAGCCTTGGCCATCCTGGACTCACTTTGTAGACTAGGCTGGCCTTGAACTCACAGTGATCCGCCTGCCTCTGCCTCCCGAGTGCTGGGATTAAAGGCGTGTGCCACCACGCCCGGCTACCATGGTAGTTTCTAAACAGTCTGTCAGCAAAGATTTATCCATATCATTAAATAATACTATGTATTGATATTAAATATCTATTATAGATTGTAAAATAAATCAAATTGCTAATGACAAATAAATGGTTATACTGTATATTGTTATAATTTTAGTTGGAAATGCGTATATGTAAATTTGCTCTTACAAGGGACTGTTAGTATGTGTTTGTATATGTACACTTATGTGAACATATTCACAATCTGGAGGAAAATATACCAAATGGCTACTTGACCTTAGCTCTGGGAAGGAGTATGGATGGTGGCGATGGAGAAGATTTTTTTATATTATTCTTTATATGCGTCTACATTATTACGATGAAAGTATATGCTTTTAGAATTTAAATGTTTTAAAGTTTGTTGACAAAGAAGAGATTCGAAAAGGATCCTGACAGAATTGTTTGGGTGCATAGGAGACTTTGAAGGCTGTTCCTTGATGTCATTCAGCCTTTCCAGCATCTTCCTTATTTTCCTAGACTCCCTTGCAGCTCAGTATGGTCGTGTACTAAGTTCTAGCCAATAGGCGGTAAGAAGACATGTTTTATGTACTCCTGAAAAAGAGTAGGGCAAAGTTCATCATCCTCAAACACTAGAGGAAACAAAACCCAGAGTGGAAAATCCTGTAGGAGGCTGCCGGCTGTTGTTGAGAGCAAATCCATTCACTCTTGAGAGAACAGAGATAAGCGTCTGGAGGTGAGCCCTGCCCTGGCTTTATTAAGGGGGCTGGGGAGATGGCTCAGTGGTTAAGAGTACTAGGATTCAGTTCCTAGCACACACAAACATCTGGAACTACAGAACTAGGGTATCTGATGCTCTTTTGTGGCCTCTCTATAGGCAGCAGGCCCACACCTGGTACACATATATACTTTCAGGCAATCATTTATGCACATAAAATCAAATAAGTTTTTTTAGGATACAAAATTGTCCATAGAAAAATAGCATAAGCATGGACAATAGGAAAAGAGCCCAGCACCTAAGCAGGATGGCCCTTGTGGGTAAGTAAAGAAAGGGGGATGGTGTCCCTCAGCTCCCACTGAGTGCCCGCATGACAGATGCCATTCATTTCTCAATTTCTCCAACCCCCAAATCTTTCTGTAGCCCTTTCCTAACACAGAGCCCTGTGAGGGCAGATAGCCGGAGAAGTCTTAACACCACTCCGCCAAGCCACTTAACCCAAGCTGATCTTGTCAACTTTCTCCTTTGGCTACGGAACATTGGCGTGAGCCACTGGGCAGCTGAGCTGAGAGGCCCTGTAGACCCAGGGATCTTAGTTTAGATGCATGCCATGGCATTTGTGTGCCCACACACATGCGCACAAAATAAATTAGAAATGTTAAAACACAATCAAAATAACGTGAGCACGATAGAAAAAGATGTGAGTGCTTGCTAATTTTATGGCAACGTGACACAGAATATAGTCATCCGAGAGGAGGGAACCCCAATTGAGAAAATGCCTTCCTGAGATCTGGCTGTAGAACATTTTCTTAATTGGTGATTGGTGTGGGAGGACCCAGCCTATTGCAGGTAGGACAGTCCCTGGGCAGTACTCTTCGATTCTATAAGAAAGATCACTTAGCAAGCCAGGGAACTCTGGGTATTGGTGGCACACACCTTTAACCACAACACGTGGGAAGCAGAGGCAATTGGATCTCTGTGAGTTCAAGGCCAATCTGGTGTCTCTACATAATGAATTCTAAGACAGAGAGACCCCCATCTTTAAAAACAAATGAAAAAAGGAAAGAAGAAAAGAAAACAGGCAAGCAAGCCATGGGAGCAAGTTGGTAAGCAGCACTGGTCCATGGCCTGTGCGTCGGCGCCTGACTTCCTTTGATGATGAACAGTGACGTGCAGGGGCTCACTGAATGAAGGAGTGAGTGACGTGCAGGGGCTCACTGAATGAATGCTTGACGTGCAGGGGCTCACTGAATTAATCCTTTCCTCCTCATGTTGCTTTGGCCATGGTGTTTCATCACAGCAACTGAAACCCTAAGACAATGGCCAACATCAACCTCTGGATTCTGCACACATGTGAACACACATGAATATAAACCTGAATGAACACACACACACACATCCCTAATAGGGGACTTCATACTAAATGGATTAGTTTGATAATATATCTGAGTCCACTGATTGATCTCATAAAAAAAAAAAAAAAAAAAGGTAAATATGCCCTCATGTAAAGTTGTACAAATACACAGGACTAAATAGAAAAGGACAAAAAGAGAATCAACCCTGAATCTGATTGTGTGGCTAAGTCTGATCATTAATTAACCAAAAATATAAGGGCTGAGGACAGATAATCAGCAAACCCAGATGTGGGAACCCACTGGGCAGGATGACTTGGCTCATTCAACAACAACAAAAAAAAAAGCCAATAAGAGAAGAGGAGGAGGAAGAATATAATTACTTTATATAAAGTAAGAGGATTGGCATATCTACCTATAGAGACAAAAAAACTCAGGGTTGCTGCAGGCTGGCGAGAGAAAGCAAGAGGAAGTGAGTGCCTGCAAAGTACCTTTCTAGAACAATGGCCAAGTTTTCAAACTAGAGAACAGTAGTATCTTCGCAGAGTTGTAAACAAGCTAGTCACCGAATCATATCTCTTAAAATGATTGTTATAGTTGTGTGTGGTGCCACATGCCTGCACTCCCATTACTCAGGAGGCCGAGGCAGGAGAATCACAATGTCAGGCCAACATCATAACCAGATGTGAAATTCTGACTCAAAAACACGGGGATTAGGATGTAGCCAGTGAGAAAGTAGTTGCCCAGTGGAGGCAAGAGGCCTGAGTTCTAGACAAACCTGGCATATAAAGGAAGACCCTGTCCAAGCAAGTCCAAGCAAGTAAGGACGTTGAAGATGAATTTCACCTCATTACAAAAAAAAAAAAAAAAAAAAGAAGAGGGGAGACTAGAGACATATAGCGACCATGTGCAAATGTGTGGGCTTTGTACAGATTCTAATTCAAGCATGTCAGCTGTGAACAGGAAAATGGAAAGCGCGAGGTGTGGGCTAGAGGTGTAGCTCCATAGCAGAACACACTATGAGGAAGGCCCGGACCCTCGCCTCAGTCCCCTACACCAAAAAGGGAGGAGGGCAGACACACGAACATTGACTGGATTCCTGTGGCACTTGAATACATTATTGTTATATTTCAAGCTTGGTAACATTGTGAATTTTTTAAAAACACACATGCTGAAGCACCATATGGGCACATGCCTATATTCCTGACCTTCAGCAAACTGAGGCCAGAGGATTAGGAAATTGAGGCCAGCCTTAGCTGCATGACAAACCAATGAAGGCCTCGAAATAAAATATGCACTGGGCATGGTGTCTGGGATTTGTCTTAAGCTATGCTGATGTGTTTCTGTTTATGAGGGAGATGTAGGAGGTGTAAGTGAAACAAGGTTGGCCATGACTTAATAAATAGTGAGGCTGGGTGGCAGCTAATGGATTTTTCACTACTCTAGTGCTTTTGAAATCCTATGTAACAGAGTTAAAAATAAATCTGCAAGATTTATCAACCAACATTTTCAAAAGTATTTAACCTCCCTGTTGATCAAGGAAATGCAAGTCAAAATGGCAAGATACACTTTTCTATCAGACTCACAAAGACTATTAAGAACACTTGTACTCGGTACTCGGGAGGTTTAGGACAACACGCCCTCATGCCATACTTGGCTCGGCTTTGGCACACTGTGAATAAAAGCTGGTCTGGGAATCATGAATAAAAGGTCTTAAGTACGTCAGTACCCCAATAATTCTACCAACAGTAATTTAGCCAACGAACAGTATTAAAAAAAAAGACATAATATGTCTGGTTAAGTACTGTTTATTTTGGTAAAATTATAACTTGTAACTCAAAGATAAAAGCAAGAGTAAACAGGCATCACCTAGAAAGTGGTATTCGATAAAGCTTTATCTACAAATGATCGAGAGCTCCCTATAGGTGCATATTTATTACTCGGGAAAGATGTGTCTGGGATTAGCGCAGCAGGGGGAAAACCTACACTTCAAAAGTTGTGCCTGATATGGTGTTAGCCTTTATTTTTAAATCTGGGAGACCCCAGGGATCCTCTGGCTTCTGTGGGCTCCTCTACGCATGCATACAACGCACCCAGACACACACAAATATGTAAATAAAGAGAGGCCGAGAGATGGCTCAGTTCCCAGCACCCAGGTCAGGCATCTCTCAATTGCCTGCAACCTCACTTGGAATCTGACACCCTCTTCTGGCCTCTGCAGGTACTGCACTCACTTGTACATACACATGGACATTTGCTCATAAACGTAATCAAAAATTAAAAACTAAATCTTTTTTAACTTATAAAAAGTAAATAAATCTTTCTTAAAAGACACTATTAACAGTAAATCAGATATAAAGAGAAAAATTGGATAGTCTAGAGAGAAGGTTTTTTTTTTTGTTACTGTGTGTGTGTGTGTGTGTGTGTGTTTATTTATTTTATGTTTAAGGGTGCTTTACCTACACATATGTCTGGGCATGCCTGGTGCCTGTAGAGGCCAGAAGAGGGCATCAGAGGCCCTGGAACTTCTGTTATTGACAGCTGTGAAGTGCTTGGAATCAATCCCACAAGAGGAGCCAGTACTCTTTTTTTTTTTAACTTTACTTTTCTTTCTTTCTTATTTTTATTTTTTACTTTTTGTTTGTTTGTTTTTGTTTTGTTTTGTTTTTTTTTGAGGCAGGGTTTCTCTGTGTAGCCCTGGCTGTCCTGGACTCACTTTGTAAACCAGGCTGGCCCTGAACTGACGGAGATCCACCTGCCTCTGCCTCCTGAGTGCACCCCAAGGCACCCAGTGAAGCCAGTGCTCTTGACTGCTGAGCTATTGGTTTAGCTCAACTCCAGTTTTTAAAAATAAATTTTGGGTAGTTCAAGAACTCTAAATGATGAACTTTTGCTTAACTAAAATCACATTTGTCACAAGTACCACAAAAATGAAACAAAACAAGCACTGAGTGTGTGAATTCACGGGTGTGAGCATTGTATTCAGAGGCTGTGTGTGTGCACAGAGGGCATGAGCACGCGTCTGTGGATGTTAGCACTGCCTTGTATTTTGACTACTAGAGTGACTCACCTGCTTTGTAGTCAGAAAAGTGATAGGTTTAAACTGGTCCTATTCTGAGCGTGTCTGTATTACACACACACACACACACACACACACACACACACACACACACACACACACTGCACACTCCTTTCCTGCTGACATAAGATAGCTGTGGTAGGTAACTTTAATGGTCAGTGTGACTGGGCCATAGGATGCCCAGGTAGCTAGGTAACCTTAGTTTTGGTTGTGTCTGTTAGGGTGTTTGTAGGTGACACTGATAGTGGAATTGCTGAAATCAGCAAAGGGGAACGCCCTCCCCAGTGTGTCTTGGCCTGAAGAGAACAGAAGTGGAGAAAGGTGGGGTCCATGAGCGCTCTTCTTGCCTGCACCAATGGCCTTCTCCGCTTGAACCAGGCCCAGTCTCACAGCCTGGCCCTCTGCTTCTCGGGCTTTGAACTTGAGCTTTTCCTGGTGTCCATCTTACTGACAGTAGGTCACTGGGCTTCTTGTGTGAGCTGAGTGTTCATAATTACACACATTGCCTCCACGCTGTGGTTCTATGGTGAACTTGAAGAATGCAATGGCTATGTGTGGCTGGGGTGCGCACTGCGGGGTTGGGTGCATACTGCGGGGCTGGGGTGTGTACTGCGGGGCTGGGGTGTGTACTGCGGGGCTGGGGTGGGTACTGCGGGGCTGGGGTGGGTACTGCGGGCCTGGGGTGTGTACTGCAGGGCTGGGGTGCATACTGCGGGGCTGAGTGCATACTGCAGCCTAGAGGCCCAGCAGAGCTCGATGGTTCATGCAAGGAGTTAACTGTGTGAGCACCTGGTCAGACTGACTCCTGTGCCATCTGTGCGGTGATGCCACTGCTCCTGCCCACACCCATCACCTCTCCTACGGGAGGCAAACGAGGTTGGTTAATGCCCTCAGCACTTGGTTTCTTCCCTTTAGACGCTGCCAGACACCTTCTCACCCGGTCACATTGGCTATGAAGTGTCTAGAATGCAGAAATCATTATGAATATTCATGTAGTCATATTATGAATAATGCTTCTTTTGAGAAATGAATATGACTGTTTGCCTGGAAACTGAGCTGCTCTCCCACACTTCGAGCCGCTTGGAGATCACAAGAGCAGTGTCCCACTAACTACAGCCCATGAGTCAAAGGTTTCACCATAGATTCCTATATGACCTACAGGCTAGTATATTTTACACCTATTTCAAGATTTATTTATTTCTATCTTATGTGTATGCATGTTGTTGCCTGCATGTATGTATGTACATTGTGTGCATGTTTTGTGCCTGAAGACATCAGAAGAGAGAGTCAGAGTCCATGGAACTGAACTGACAGATGGTGGTGAGCTTCCATGCCAACGCTGGCAAGCAAACCTGAGTCCTTGTAAAAGAGCAGCAAGTGCTCTTAACCACTGAGAAATTCCTCACCATCGGTTTTGTATATATTTTGTAAAGATTAATTTACTTTTATTTTATGTATATGAGTGTTTTGCCGTGTGTGTGTGTGTGTGTGTGTGTGTGTGTGTGTGTGTGTGCGCACGCGCACTTGCGCAGCACCTACAGAGGTCAGAACAAAGCAACAGATTCTCTGAAAGTGGAGTTAGGAATAGTTGTGGGTGCTGAAAACTGAACTGGGGTCCTCTGCAGTAGCAACAACGGCTTTTAACACTGAGCCATCTCTCCAGCCCCTAGGTTTTACATTTGAGAGTGGTGAAAAGTGCCTGAAAGGTGAAGCAATGTTGTGATATGAGATTCAAATTTCAGTGACTATCGATAATTTTATGCACACAGCCAAGCATATATCCATCTTGACAATGGTTGCATTTCTGCTATGATGGCGGAGCCAGTTGGCTGTGATGGAGAGCGTGTAGCCTGCACAGCCTAAAAGAATACTGTTCTGAATTCCTGTCTAGAAGTTGGAGATACTCTTCTTGTCTCACGCTTTGTCAGTGGAAGGAACCGTTCACGTCGCGTCAGCCTCACATAACTCGCTCGCTCAGTCACTTAGCAAAGAGTCTGTGCATGACAACTCTGCTACTCCAATTCCAAGACCTAGAGTTATATCAGGTTTTTAAGTAAAACTCTGCCTCCCTGGAGGTAAATGTCTATAGATGAAAAATGAGCCCAAATACAATGACGATGACACACCATATGCGAACTCGTAAGGGAAAAGAAGAAAAAATTAGCAAGACAAAGGACACAGAGGGCCATGCAAGGAGAGACTAGTAATTAAAAGTTAGGCCAGAAAAGGCGTATTGACAAAACAATATTCAGAGTAGACCTGATGAAGATGTGTAGACAGGCCGGGTGTGGTGGTGCACCTCTTTAGTCCCAGCGTTCGGGAGACAGAGGCAGGTGCATCTCTGTGAGTTTGAGGCCAGTCTGGTCTACAAAGTGAGTCCAGGACAGCCGGGTCTGTTAAATAAAGAAACCCTGTCTCAAGAAAAGATGTGTAGAAATATCTACAAGAACATTCCAGACGCTGCAAAGACAACCTAGTGGGTAAGGGCACTTTTTGCTCTACTAGAGGACCTGAGTTCAGTTCTCAGCACCCATGTCAGGCAGCTCACAATTACCTCCAACTCTAGCTCCAGGAGACCCAGTGCCCTCTCCTGGCCTCCTCACGTACCTTGATACACATGGCACACACACAGACACACACATACATTCACTTGAATAAAAATAAAAATCTTTTTTAAAAATTCTTTTTTTTTTTTTAATTCTTTTTAAATAAAAAGAACATGCCAGGCACAGACAAGAACAGAAACACAGGTCCTGCAGCGGCCAGTGCCCATCATGCTCCGTGAGTACTGAGGTGAGGTCAGGGGGACAGAAGGTAGAGAAAACATATACAGGTCTTCTAGGCCATGCACTATGAGTGACTTCCAAGTCCTTATTTAATATACACCTGAAACATTGTGCAACTATTTTCCATAAATGAAATACATTTTGGCCTTATTTGGACTTAAGGTTAAAGAGCTGAAATTCATATGTGTTTACATAAAATGTCGAGTGGCAGAGAAGGGCAGGCCAGTGAGTGGCTCAGCTATCAATGCTGTGTAACAAATCAACCCAAAGTTTTATTCCTACTTCCTGTGTGGACTTGTCATGGTTAACAGAATGCTGCTTCTGCTTTGCTTGTCTCTGTCATTTTGATAAAAACAGAGCCACCCAGGCGCTGAGCTGGGCCAGAGAGGACAAAGTTTCAAGCCTTCATGTGCTCACATGAAACTTCACTTTTTAAAAATTCACTTTACTTCCTGATCATGGCCCCCTCCCTCCTCTCCTTCCGGTCCCACCCTCCCTTCTCTTCCTCCATCTCCTTCCTCTATTCATCAGAAAAGGGGAGGCCCCCTTCCCACCAACCCACCCCCGCACATCAAGTCACATCAGGACTGAGTGTATTCTCCCTCACTGAGGCCTGGCAAGGCACCCCCACCAGAGAGACGTGACAAAAACGCAGGCGATGGAGTCCAGGTCAGACACAGTCCCTGTTCCCCATCCTAAGGGACCCACATGAAGACAAAGTTGTCCATTGGTTACATATGTGTAGGGGGCCTAGGTCCAGTCAATGCATGGTCCTTGGTTGGTACTTCAGTCTCTGGATGCCCCCCCCTAGGCACTGGTCTTCTTGTGGAGTCTTGTCTCCTCCGGTTCCTTCAACCCTTCTCCCCACTTTCCACAAGACTCCCTGAGCTCTGCCTAATGTTTGGCTGTGAGTCTCAGTATCTGCTGACTGGAGCATCTCAGAAGGCAACTTATGCTAGGCTCCCATCTGCAGTCATAGCACAGTATTGTTAATAGTGTCAGGGGTTGGCTCTCTCTCGTGGGGTGGCCAGGCATTGGTTGGACTGCCTTTCAATCTCTGCTATAACTTTATCCCTGCACATCTTGTAGGCTGGGTAAGTTTTGGGCCAAGTTCTTGTGGGTGGGCTAGTGCTCCCTTCCCTCCACTAGAAAAAGTCCTGTCTACTAGAAGGTGGCCTCTTCAGTCTCTATCATCACCACTACTAGCAATCTTAGCTAGAGTCACCCCCACGTCCTCCCAGGAGCCTGCCCTGTCATAGGCACTCAGCTTGTCTCAGGTTTCTCTTCTCTCTCCAAGGCATCTCACACCCCCTCCCTACTATCCCAATGTCTGATCCCCACCCTCATTTCTCTCCTCCCTCTCTCTGCTACCCTGTTCCCTTTCTTCATCCACTTCTGCTGTCTATTCTATTTCCCCGTCTGAATGAGATCCAAGCATCCTCTCTTAGGCCCTCTTTATCACTTAGCTTCTTGGAGGTCTGTGAAATGTAGCAAGGTTATTTGGTACTACATGGCTAAAATCTGCTTATACGTAAGTACGTACCATGTGTGTCTTTCTGGGTCTAAATTACTTCACTCAGAATCATCTTTTCTAGTTCCATTTACTTGTCTGCAAATTTCATGATTTCCTTGTTTTTAATAGCTGAGTAGTATCCCACCGTGCAAATGTGCTACATTTTCTTTACCCATTCTTCAGTTGAGGAACATCTGGGTTGTTTCCATTTTCTGGCTATTACAAATAAATAATTGAGCAAATGTCCTTGTGGTATGGTAGAGCATCTTTGGGGTACATGCCCAGGAGCAGTATACCTGACTATTGGGGTAGAACTATTCCAAGTTTTCTGAGAAAGTGACAGATTGGTTTCCAACATGGTTGTACAAGTTTGCACTCCCACAATCAATGGAGGGGTGTTCCCCTTTCTCCACATCCTCACCAGCATGTGCTGTCATTTGAGTTTTTGATCTTAGCCATTCTGACAGGTGTAAGATGGAATCTCAGAGTGGTCTTGATTTTTATTTCCCTGATGATTAAGGATGTTGAATATTTCTTTAACTGCTTTTCAGCCATTTGAGATTCCTCTGTTGAGAATTCTGTTTAGCTCTGTACCTCATTTTTAATTGGATTAACTGGTTTGTTGGTGTTTAATTTCCCGAGTTCCTTATATATTTTGAATATTAGCCCTCTGTCTGATGTAGAGTTGGTGAAGATCTTTCCCCAGTCTGTAGGCTGTCATTTTGTTCTGTTGACAGTGTCCTTTGCCTTTTCAGTTTCATGGGGTCCCATTTATTAATTGTTGATCTTAGAGCCTGAGCTGTTGGCATTCTGTTCAGGAAGTTGTCTCCTATGCCAATGAGCTGAAGGCTCTTCCCCACTTTCTCTTCTAAAAGATTTAGTGTTCCCGTTTTTATGTTAAGGTCTTTGGTCTACTTGGACTTGAGTTTTGTGCAGGGTGATAGATATGGATCTATTTGCATTCTTCTATAGGTAGACATCCAGTTAGACCAGCACTATTTGTTGAACATGCTGTCTTTTTTCCGTTGTATGGTTTGGCTTCTTTGTAAAAATTCAGTGTCCATAGGTGTGTGGGTTTATTTCTGGTTCTTTGATTCGCTTACACTGATCAACCTGTCTGTTTTTATGCCAGCACTATGTGGTTTTTATTACTATTGCTTTGTAGTACAGCTTAAAATCAGGGATGGAGACACCTCCAGAAGTTCTTTTATTGTATAGGATAGTTTTTGCTATCCTGGGTTTTGAGCATTGCTCTTTCGGGGTCTGTAAAGAACTGTGTTCGAATTTTGATGGGAATTGCATTGAATCTGTAGATTGCTTTTGGTGTGATGGCCATCTTTACTATGTAAATCCTACGGACCCATGAGCATGGCACATATTTTCATCTTCTGGAATCTTCTTTAATTTCTTTCTTCAAAGACTTGAAGTTCTTGACATGTAGGTCTTTCACTTGCTTGGTTAGAGTTACACCAAGATACTTTAGATTATTTGTAGCTATTGTGAATGGTGTTGTTTCTCTAGTTTCTTTCTCAGCCTGTTTATCACTTGTGTAAAGAAAGGATGTGTGTGTGTGTGTGTGTGTGTGTGTGTGTGTGTGTGTATACTTTGTATCCAGCCACTTTCCTAAAGGTGTTTATCAGTTATAGGGGTTCCCTAGTAGAATCTGCGGGGGTCACATATGTATACTATCATATCTACAAATAGCAATACTTTGACTTCTTCCTTTCTGATTTTTATTCTCTTTATATCCTTTAGTTGTCTTATTCCACTATCTAGGATTTCAAGTACTATGTTGAATAGGTATGAAGTGAGTAGACAGCTTTGTCTTGTCCTTGATTTTAGTGGAATTGCTTTAAGTTTCTCTCCATTTAGCTATAGGCTTGCTGTATATACCCTTTATTGTATTTAGGTATGAGCCTTGTATCCTTGATCTCTTCAAGACTTTTATCATGAAGGGATGTTGGATTTTGTCCGAGGCTTTTTCTGTATCTAATGAGATGATCATGGGTTTTTTTTTTACTTCAATTTGTTTATATGGTGGATTGCATTAATAGATTTTCATACGTTGAACCATCCCTGTATCCCTGGGCTGAACCTACTTGATCTTTGTGAATGACATTTTTGATGTGTTCTTGGATTCAGTTTCCAAGTATTTTATTGAGTATTTTTGCATCAATGTTCATAAGGGAGATTGGTCTAAAATTCTCTTTCTTTGTTGGGACTTTGTGTGGCTTAGGTATTAAGGTGACTGTAGCTTCATAGATTGTGTTTAATAATGTTCCTTCAGTTTCTATTTTGTGGAATAGTTTGAGGAGTATTGGTGTTAACTCTTCTTTAAAAGTCTGGTAGGATTCTGCACTAAAACCATCTGGCCATGGCTTTTTTTGGTTGGAAGACTTTTAAAGACTGCTTCTATTTCCTAGGGGCTATAGAACTATTTAGACTGTTAACTTGATCTTGTTTTACCTTTGGCAAATCAAATCTAACAGGAAAATTGTCCATTTCATTGAGATGTTTCAGTTTTGTGAGGTATAGGCTTTTGAAGTAAGACCTCATAATCTGTTGTTATGCCCCCTCTTCATTTCTGACTTTGTTAGTTTGGATATTATCTCTCTCTGCCCTTCAGTTGGTTTAGCTAAGGGTTTGCCTATCTTGTTGATTTTCTCAGAGAACCAGCTCTTTGTTTTGTTAATTCTTTGTATTGTTCTCTTTGTTTCTAATTTGTTGGTTTCAGCCTCGAGTTTAATTATTTCCTGCTGTCTACTCCTCTGTTTCTTTTTGTTCTAGAGCTTTCAGATATATTGTTAAGTGGCTAGTATGTGATCTCTCCAATTTCTTTATGAAGGCAGTCAGTGCTGTGAACTTTCCTCTTATCACTGCTTTGTGTTCCATAAGTTTAGGTATATTGTGCCTTCACTTTGATTGAATTCTAGAAAGTCTTTAATTTCTTTCATTATTTCTTCCCTGACCCAGTGGTCAGTGAGTAAAGAGTTGTTGAGTTTCTGTGAGTTTTTAGGCTTTCTGTTGTTTCTGTTGTTGATTAGTTCCAGCTTTAACCCATGGTGTCTGATAAGATACAAGAAGTATTTTAAACTTCTTCTATCTGTTGAGGCTTTGTTTGTGACTGATTACATGGTCAATTTTGGAGAAGGTTCCGTGTGGTACTGAGATGAAAGTGTATCCTTCGTGTCTGGGTGAAATGTTTTATAGATGTCTGTTAGGTCCATTTGATTCATAACATTGCTTGAAACTTCATTCTTTTCTGTGTGGCCTCTCCCTGCAGCTCTTGATGTCCCATCTAAGGACTACCAGAATCACTTCTGTCAAACTGGGTTTAAGAGGGATTGCAGAAGCTACCAGAACTCTGAAAGTCTAGATGCAGTACCGGCAGAACACCTCCACCTGCCATATCCAAGGGATCAAAGCAAATCAAGAGGCTAGCCACTTTTCAATGAGAGATGCCAGAGTGACCGTCAATGGGCGGGGCGGAGTCTCTGTGCTTGGAGAGAAGTTGTGGTGGTCATACCTGGAGATTGTTAGCGTCAGCAAGAAACAGCCACCTCCTACACAGGCTCCCTAGGCTCCTTCCTCTCATTTTGGCCATAGTATGTATCAGGTATCAGGTTTGTGGGTTATAACTGATTAACTTTATACTCTTCAATCATGAGATTTCCAAAGTTCCGTCAACCATTTTGGGAAGCTAGCCAGGCTCTGTGTACAAGCTCCCCATAGCCTGGATTCCTCTCTGTCCCAGGCTTTGTAGGCCAGCTCTCTGGTGAGGCCCCTGTGACAAACCCCAGTCTTTACCTTTACAGACTGGCAGGAAGCTGGGTCATGTTGTATTCTGTGGAATCTGGGAAATGAGACAGGTTCCCCCCAACAAAAGACGCTGCCCAGACTGGCCAAACATTCCCCTAGCCACACTGCTACCCTGACTTCCCAAATAACAAGAACAGAAGTGCCTGTGTCAGCTTCAGAAGCAAGACAATTTTCTGCAGATATTTCCAGATGTACAAAGAGCTATGAAGACAGTGGGGGAGTTCTCACCTGCCCGTCAGCTCTAGCCACAGTTCATTTGCCAGAAGAAGAATTCACTTTTCTAACATTATAAAAGTTTATTGAGTCGGGCAGTGGTGGTGCACGCCTTTAATCCCAGCACTTGGGAGGCAGAGACAGGTGGATCACTGTGAGTTCAAGGCCAGCCTGGTCTACAAAGTGAGTCTAGGGCAGCCAAGGCTACACAGAGAAACCCTGTCTTTAAAAATCAAAAAACAAACAAACAAATAAGTTTATTGAAATACATGGACCTTGGATCTGGTTAATTTTGGTGTGCGGTGTTTTTTTTTGTTTGTTTGTTTGTTTGTTTGTTTGTTTTCCAATGTTTTAATAATAAAATGTATAAAAGTTTCCAAAAGCATATTATATTTGGCAGAAAACACATTTCCATCTCCCGTGTTTCTCCACTAATATCCCTCTGTAATTCCAAGAGCCCCATCCAGGACTTCACTGGCATTTAGTTATCATCTCTTCAGTTTCCCCAGTCTGACAGTCTCTTGGTCTTTCATGACCCTAATAGCTTTTGTAGAGTAGTTGTCAGGTGTTTTGTAGAGTGGCACTCAGTTGCAATGTCTTTTATTTCTCATAATTAAACTAAGGTATGGCAGTTGCTAAACATCACAGAGCTGATGTGCACTTTCTTGGCACTTGGTATCAGTCTGTCCAGTGCCTGTGTGTGTGTGTGTGTGTGTGTGTGCACATGCACTCAAGCTCATGCACACGCTGCTTCATGGGGTTGCACGTGTGTGTGTGTGTGTGTGTGTGTGTGTGTGTGTGTGTGTGTGTGTAATTTGGAGAACTACTTCAGATTCTGTTCAGGCTAGTTTTGGTTGAGTTGATACAAACTTCACATGGGGAAGAGCAAATCTCAATTGAGGAATTGTTTCCAACAGATTGGCCTGTGGGCATATCTGTGGGGGCATCCTAGCCCACCATGAGAGGTAGCACCGCTACGCAGGTGGGCCTCTGTTGTATGAGAGAGCAGGCTGAGCAAGCCATGACAAACAAGCCAGGAAGCAGTATTCCTTTATAGTCCTTGCCCCAGTTCCTGCTTCCAGAGTTCCCGCCTTCCCTGGGTTGAACCAAAACCTGCAATTCAGGTCAATCCTTTCCTTCCCCAAGTTGCTCTTAGATGTGGTGGTGTTTATCTCAGCAACACACACAACAAACTAGAACAGGTGTCACTCCTCAGGCAACACCCGTCTTGTCTCTGAATCAGGGTCTCTCACTGGCCTGAGCCCCCTGAGTAGGTTAAGTTAGTTGCCCCCAAGCACTGGTATTACAAGCACACAGCACCACGTCAAGCTTTTCCACCTGGGTGCAGGCTTGAACTCAGGTACTGGTGCTTGCGAGGCGAGCACTTTATAATTGCGCCACCTCCCTAACTCTCAACTGGTTTTATCCCTGGTGGCAGAACCATGATACTAGTCATGGTGATGGTGCCACTTGTGTGTCACCACCTGCAAGTAACTATATTTCCATTTTTCTCTGTGTTAGAAGCAAGTCACTGAGCCTAGCTCACATTCAAGAAGAGAGAAATTAAGTAGGAGGGAGGAACCTCCAAGCTTTTAAAAACACCCAGTTCTCTGGACCCAGCTGTTAGAGCAGCGAAGGCCTGGGCCTGCCCCCTGACTCGCTGGTGACCTTGGATGAGTCACTCAGGAGCCAGGATTTACCTCCCTCTTATGAAATCCATAATGGTAGCCCTGCCCCACAGCCATCTCCCTGAGGCTGCAGAGACACGTGTCTAGAAACAAGAGGAGCTGTTGGGGCCTGTCAAGGGAGCCATGTTGCTGACAGCAGAGCTCGTGTGCTGGTCTGTAAGCCTTTCCCAACCTTGATTCCTTCATGGCCCGTGAAAGCAATGAGTTTATCACTATGCTCATAGAAGGAGCTCATGTGACAAACATGCTAGCCAGGGCTTCGTGTGGAAGGAAGCTCCGCAGGGCAATGCTTTGGTAAAGGGAAGCATTATTTTGCAAAGTGGATAATTCCCCTGAATTAGCCTTTTTGTATAAAGTCAGCTTTTCGCTTATTGGATTTGCTTAAACCTAAGGGGTTCTAGGAATTCCTTCCAAAGCACACACTGTGTTGGTGCAGATGCTTCTGAGCAGACAAGTCTTCTACTGGATAGAACATGTTCTGTTTCTGCCTGTGGCGGTGAATTGCGTTAGGACTGGCAATTACAGTAATTATGTCACAGGCTGGAGGCTGACTCTCTACTGGTGGACAATCCCAGCCGACTTGTGCTTTGGACACTTGTGCTGTCAAGCACTGAACTGGGGTCTCTGACAAAGACTGCGGCTGGTGGGCTAGGTGTAGCCCAGGCTGGCCATGGCCTTACGATATGGCCAAGAGTGATCGTGAACAGTTTTCGTTTTGAAAAAGGAATTCTCTCTCTTTTTCAGACTTTATTTATTTATTTATTTTTGGTTTTTCAAGACAGGGTTTCTCTGTGTACCCTTGGCTGGCCTAGACTTGCTTTGTAGACCAGGCTGGCTTCAAACTCACAGAGATCCGCCTGCCTCTGCCTCCCTGAGTGTTGGAATTAGAGGCTTGTGCCACTGATCCCAGCTTTAATTTTATTTTTATATTAAACTATTTTCATAATATATTTAAATATTTATTTATTTATTTATTACATATTCAGTGTTCTGCCTGCATGTGTGTCTGTACACTAGAAGAGAGCACGAGACCTCATTATAGATGGTTGTGAGCTATCGTGTGGTTGCTGGGAATTGAACTCAGGACTCCTAAAAGAACAGCCAGCGCTCTTAACCTCTGAGCCATCTCTCCAGCCTCATAAATTATATTTTAATTGTCTTCTTCCCCTCCCCCAACTTCTCCCAGATCCTCCCCACACCCCCACCTACTTCATGTTTTCTTTTCTCTCAAAACAAAACAAAAATGAAGAAAAAAAACAACAACAAGAAATACCAAAATGAAACAAAAAGTTCTCCCCACAACAAAATGAAATCTGTTTTGAACTAGCCAGCTACTCCTGGACGTGGGGTCTGCGGTGGAGCATAATTGATGAACGCATTGGTTTTCTGTTGGAGGTAACTGGTTTTTCTTCTCTCAGGCATCAGTTGCAAATAGCTTCTTGGCTGGGGCAGGACTTTGTGTTCACCTCCCTTTCTCTGCGCTTGGTTTGAAGCTGTGCCGGTCCTATGCATGCTGTCACAGTCTCTGTAGGTTCATATGTGCATCAGTCCTGTGAAACAAGATTTCTGTCTTTCTTTCTAAATTTATTGTGTATACAGTGGTCTGTCTGCATGTACACTTGCAAGCCAGAAGAGGACATCATATCACATTTTAGATTGTTGTGAGCCACCATGTGGTTGCTGGGAATTGAACTCAGGGCCTCTGGATGAGCAGTCAGTGCTCTTAACCTCTGAGTCATCTCTCCAGCCACGAAACAAGATTTGTTATAGCCCAGGTTAGCCTCCTTCCCAGCATCTACCTTTTCTTCTGGCGAAAGATCTGATTTCCCATCTTACAGCCATCTCCTGTGCGTCCCCTTGTCTCCCATCATCCTTGAGTTCAAACTCACCCTTCCGAAAGGTCACCTTCTGGCTCAGAAGCTTGCCTGTGGCCCATAGCATCAATGCTGTCCGCTCCCCTGAGAGCTGTTTGCTTCTTGGGCTGACACAAGGCAGTAGTCTTCCCATGTCGGAGGTCAGAGGTCAGCGAAGGGAAGGAAGAGCTGCAAGTGAGGATAGCCAGAGCAAGAGTCATAGGGAGATCTGAGCTTCTGGCTTTCTCCGCGTCTGGTGCAAGATGTATCATACGGGGGATCTCCCAAGACCTCTCCCCCCACTTTCCACACAAAGCTCTTTGAGTTGATCTTAGTGCTTCCCTCGGGAACAATGTAGTATTCTGCATAGCTATAGAAAGTCCTTCATAAACATGCACTGCGGAGATGGACAGTCCAAAAAGGTAAAGTTTTATTTTATGACAAAACCCACACAAACCACAGTGTGCTTTCACTTGTTTCCCAGTGATAGGCCAGAGAGGGTAGCAGAGACAGGATAATGCTTCTTTTCACTTTACTGCTCTTATCCTATGGCTTATGGTCAGTCTGTTCCAACACACACACACACACACACACACACACACACCACCACCACCTTCCCACATAGCCCATGATGTCCTAAGGAGTGAACGCAGGGCCTCCCCCTACGCTAAGTCAGAACCCTCCCGCTGAGCTGTATCACTAGCATTGTTAGTTCTCTCTTGAGATGAAGTCTCACTAGGTTGCCCAGACTGACCTCAAGCTCACTTTCTGACTGGCTGAGATTATAGCCTCACATCACCTGGTCTGGGTGAGTTACGGCTGCAGCTGCCACCGCCCCTTCCTCTTTCTTTCCTTTTTCATTTTCATTTTTGAAACAGGGCCTTGTTTTATAACCTTCCTGCCTCAGCTTCCTGAGTACTGGGATGACAGGTGTGCAAGGCCACACCCAGCTAATTTATGGCTTTTTGACTGAGACCATGGACTCAAGCTGAGGCTTCCTGGATTCAAGTCAGTATTTTGGTGTCTAAAACTGCTGTGTCCTAGACAAGGCATTCAGTGTTTCTGATCCTTACCTTCTTCAAAAGGGAAAAGCGCACTCTCCCTCCCTCTCCTGGGTTGTCCTGAAGACTGAATGAAGCACACTTTTCTATGAAACAGGCTGGATTCATGGTACTATCATTTCCAAAATGCCAAAGCCATTTCTTCTGAACCCTTTGTCTTTTAGCATTCTGGACAGTGGCATCTTATTCTGTAAGATGGGAAATGGTGGGCGTTAGGGGGAGAGTTAGCCTGGACAGAAGGAAGCATTTTCCCACAGTGATGAAGACCTCAGGCTCCCATCGCTGCTGCACCCAACCTCTACCTGGGACAATGCCATGACCTCAGACTGCAGATCTCTCATCCTCTATGGACAGGGCGATAATAGAAGGACACACTTCCTACAGTGAGAACAGTGGCTCAAGCATCAGATTTGGTCTTTCACAACATTTCAACCATTCTGAGCCTCCATTTGTTTGTACATGAAGTGGGGTTTATGGTCCCAGCATTGGTAAAGAAATCATGTACGTTTCAGGGCCATTGGTCAACATAGAGAGACTGCTTACTGAATCCTGGCTACAGCACAGTTTTTATGATTCAGAGCAGGGTGGACACTTTGTACTCATGGACCTTAAACTAAGGAGGAAGCTTCTCACCAAGCACGGTGAGTAGTTTGACAGTGGAAAAACGGGGAGCACAGGCACTTACAGCGGGGCTCATAGCAGGTTGAATATGTAGAAAATGACCTGAAGGGCTGATAAGAAGTAAAACAGAAAGAGAAAGAGACTTGTATAACATCGTGGGCCATCCTTTCCTTTCCTATCCGTGGACCGAGATAGTGAAATTCTAAAACAAATTACCTAGGACTTTGCTCTGATCACAGCAGTTGGTTTAGTATGGGGACTTAGGAACCTATAGCTGAATAAGTTGGTTTAGGATGGCTCAAGAAGAGCAAAAATAAAAGACCCTCTCTGCATCCACTCCAAAATCTGACATAAAAAGCATTATTTGCTATAGATAGCCATCTTCCTAGTGCTTTATCAGTTTGGAAACCAGACTGCAGATAGAGCCAATACCTCCTAGAGAGCAAGGAAGAAAAACTGCAGATCCCACGAATGTTACTGACTGGCCTCTCGGCTAAGGCACCAGTGCATCTGCACTGTTGCAGCCTGTCTGAGCTGAGTTTCGTCTTCTTTTCAGTGGGAAGTTGTTACTAAGCCTAAGGATCCTAGTTCAATTCCCAGAACCCACAGGGTAGAAAGAGAGAACTGACTCTTACAGGTTGTCTTCCGACTTCCTGTCAGAACAGGAAATCAACAGCAACAACAACAAACTCTATGCACACTCCCCCTGAGAAAGAGAATGTAAGAAGCAGGCTGAGAAACTGGGCATGGTGGCACACACCTTTAATCCCAGCACTCGGGAGGCAGAGGCAGGGGGATCTCTCTGAGTTCGAGGCCAGCCTGGTCGACAAAGTGAATCCATGACAGCCAAGGCTACACAGAGAAACCTTGTCTAGAAGAAGAAGAAGAGGAAGAGAAGGAGGAGGAAGAGGAGGAGGGAGAGGAAGAAGAAGGCTGCACATTGAAGACTAGATAGGACGCTGCACAAGCATTCTGCCATTTACAACCTCTAAGGGATTCAAGTTTCCTTACCCAGGGTCTCTTCCAGTAAGTAAAGAATTCCAATCAACTAACACAACTCTCTCCCTTTGCCAATAACTTGGGGAACCCTAGAACTCTCTTCAAGGAACGGCTCACTCACCCCTGGGCTGCTCGCTGACATGCTGCAGTGCTTCTTCCACCAATGTCTGCCCTGGCTTCAGCAAGGGCTTCGGCCTTAGAATACCGACTGTATGGTTAGCATGCATTCGTTCCTGGCATCCTACCTGCACAGAACAGATTACAAAATTTCCCCGAGTGAGTGAAGATCCAGGCTGCTGCTCTGGGAATACAGCTGGACACAGTCTAAGCTTGCCTCCTTTGGAACGCTCTGAGGGACATCTATTACTACTCCACTTAGATGTTTGTAAGCTTTTCATCGGAAAGACATTTAGATTTACAGAAAAATTGCAAAATAATCCTCTTACATCCTTCAACCAGCCTCAACCTAAACACTAACATTTTACACAATCCCAACATAATCAAAACCCAAAAACAAGCTAGACTGAAGATGTATCTCAGTTGCCAGAGTGCTGGTCAGCACACATGAGACTCCGCGCTTGAGCCCCAACACCTATGGACAGGCTGTGGCAGCTCACACCTGTAATCCTGGCACTTGGGAGGTGGAGACAATAGGATCAGGAGTTCAAGGTTATCTTTGGCTCTGTAGAGAGTTCGAGGCCAGCCTGGGGTATATGAGGGCTGGCCTCAAAAATTAATTAATTAGTTAATTAACTAACACTGAGACAATACTTAGTTAACCTATAGAACAAATAACTAAGCCACATCAGTAATCTAGGACTCTGAAGGCTGCGTTGGGGGATCTTGAGTTTGGACTAGACAACATCTTTAGCTTTCTTGAGACAAGTTGAAGAGGGGGTGCTGGCCAGCTGAAGAGACGGTGCTGGCCAGTTGAAGAGGGGGTGCTGGCCAGTTGAAGAGACGGTGCTGGCCAGTTGAAGAGACGGTGCTGGCCAGTTGAAGAGACGGTGCTGGCCAGTTGAAGAGGGGGTGCTGGCCAGTTGAAGAGACGGTGCTGGCCAGTTGAAGAGGGGGTGCTGGCCAGTTGAAGAGGGGGTGCTGGCCAGTTGAAGAGACGGTGCTAGCCAGTTGAAGAGGGGGTGCTGGCCAGTTGAAGAGACGGTGCTAGCCAGTTGAAGAGGGGGTGCTGGCCAGTTGGCAATTCAAAGAATAAACTTCCACTTGGATCTGCCCGATGTTCCCTCAAGATTAGGTTCAGGTTACATGTTTTGGGCAAGACTATCACCGTGCCCTTTTCAGAGAACAGACTGAGTGGTACATGACGTCAGTGGATGTCATTGCGTGGGATGTCAACTCTGATTATTTGATGCCAGCGGTGTGTGCCAGCTCTCTTCTCTGCAAAGCCACCGTTCTTCCCGTTGCACTGATAAATGAGTAAGGGGTAGGAAAAGTCTCCCCGCCTGTACGAGCAGCCACTTTTCATCACACTTTAACTCTGCTGCTCTTTTTTTACTTTCTTTTACTTATGTATCTAAGAAAGGATGGCACGTAGGCCAGGCTACCCTTGAACTCATTACATTGGCAAGGATGACCTAGAACTTCTGACCCTCCTACTTTTATCCTCTGAGTGCTGACACTGCACGTGTGCGCCTCTACACTCAGTTCAGAGCCCTGGTACCTCAGGTGTGCACCACCAGAGTTTACACAGTGCTAAGATGGAAGGCAGGGCCTCATGCATGCTAGGCAAGCACTTTGCCGGCTTCTGCTCACTAAATCTAACAGGGATTGAGGTTGACGACGACGACTGTGGTGATTCCCAAATACTAACCCTATTTACACATCTCCCCCAAGATTGAGACTTGCATGGAATTTTACTGTAAGGAAGACCTTGCCTCTTCTCCCTCTTCATTTGAATATTTATTTATTTAATGCCACTATAAGCTCCTTGGATACCGAACCCACTTATCAGAGGAAAAACAGAGACCGAAAACTGTTACAGAGGGTGCAAACAGTCACAAAGGAAGAGTGAAGAAGAACCAGGGTTACCCTTGGGGCCACCTGAGTCCTTGACAGGCACTGCTTTCCCAGCCACCCTGGAGGCCAAAGCAAGAGGATTGCTAATTCAACACTCACTGGGGCAAGTTAGTGAAAAAGAGAGCTGGGCTTTTAGCTCTGTGGCAGAGGGCTTGCCCGCCTGGCAGTAGGCCCTAGTTTCAATCCCCAGGACCGCTGAGCTAATGCTACCAGCTCCCAAGAGTGTACATTTTAGAACTTACCCCATTTCCCCCTTGCTTGATTTCTGAGGAGGTCCAACTGGCCACAAACATCGCCGCAGTGTTGCCAGCGACACTGCCTGGCATCACAGCGTCCTCTGCCTTTGTGTTCTAGATCCTTCTTGTGCCCATGCTGATTTTTTTTTAAAAGAAAGATCAACTTGCACCCTTGTTATGCGCAGGTACTGTAGCCCTCACTTGCAGGGTCAGCACAGAGGAGGCTGACGTAGGCGCATTGCGAATTCCAGGCCAAAGTGTGCGGCATAACTCTGTGCCTGACGAAAGAGCAAAACTTACCAGGTGGACAAGGAGAAAAATATACGAGACATTTAGAAATAGACACTTTCTCTCTGTGGCTGCCAATAAATGAATGTGCCAACTGAAGTTAGCAGAGGATGTGGCTAACCAGCTGCGAAGTGCCAAGTACCAGAAGTTTCCAGGTAAGAGGGGAGGAACCTTTCAGCCATGCCCTGTGCACCTTTAAGATGGGACCCCAGATAGCGTATTCCAGGGCATTGTTTGAAGATCACAGGAGCTGATAATGCAAGCAGCCAAACCAGAGCACTCAGGAGGAGACTGCCAGGAGACTAGATGCAAGGGCAGCTACAGGGCAGAGCCTTACAAAGAGTGGACGGACGGCAGAGCCCTGTACCTTCCTCCTCAGGATGCTTTCTCTCAGTCTGAAGCTGTAGAGATACATCTCTCTTCTCCCGGCTCCGCCTGCAGCAATTACACTGGCTCTGCTCCCGGGTTGCAGGCACAGAGCTGAGTCTGGGGACATCTACTGAGATGTCCAGGCTTCTGTGTCCTGGAACAATGAGCTGGAGGGGCCACATGGAGAGTGGCAGAGATGGGGACAGTCTATTAAGAAAGAGAACAATCCCAAACGTGGAGGTGAATGAGAGAACTTGGAGAAGGTTGATGCTACTGGCCCCGGTCACAAGTGTGGCTTTATGGGTCTTTCCCACGGCTTCCGCCCTCCCTGGCACATCTAGTCATTGCCCGTGCAACAGTGTTGGTTGAAGTACAGGCAGGTAGCACACTAAGGACTGAAGAGACACAGCCAGTTTGGAACCTCTGGGAGAGAAAAGCTCCTGCCTTCTATGTATACTTCTGAAGGAGATGCTGCCTCAGTCCTTCCTCCCCCTGCACCCCCTTCCCCCCACTTCTCCCCTGCGCCAACGGACACTATGGCAGCCATCTTGCCAGAGAGAAGCTGTTGCTGAGAGGTGGAAACAGGTTGGGCTGTGTCTAATGCCACTGGAAGCCAGGCTATCACACGGATTGTTGCAAGGAGCAGTCTTGTTAAAACAGTTTGAGTCAAGTTAAAGTAGGAAAACTACAAGCAAACTGGGCATTCTGTAGTTCCGAACACCCTAGTACACGCCGTGTACATGCAGCCTGGTCACTGGAGGCCCCGAGGCCCCCCTTCTGCTCCCTCAGCCAGGTGAGACCTCCGGGAGGAAGCCCAGCCCTAGCACCCAGCTTTGGCTCCCGTGCTTTCTATTTATACGTGAAATCGCTTGTGTTCTCCTAGTTAGTGGCAGATCTGCCTGTTTGATGTTAATGAGTTTGTGAACCCAACAAAAACATAAAAGAGGAGGCTCTTGCAAAGAGGGAAAATAGAAAATAAAGTGCCATCGAGATGGGACGTGCTTGAGAACCGCCTTGAGTCTCGCCAGCCCCCTTTCCCCGGCTTCCCAACAGGGACCTCTTTCATCCAATGGAAGAAATTGAGATAAAATGCCAGTCTGGTGAACATCCTGCAAAACCAAACCACTCTGATTAGTCCGGACAAAGAAAATGAAGAATTTGGCTGATCAAAGTGAGCTCGGCTCCCCCTTAAGCCTCACCCACCCCATTAGGCCTCCTGTGGACAAGAGACACAGATTTCTCCCCATCAGGGCTGCTGCCATGTTCATTTCCCAGCAGCCCCTTGCACACGGGCGGGAGTCTTAGCTGCCTCCTAATAACCCACTTTAGGACACAGATGTTCTCATCTGACATTAT